>NW_027325365.1:1573193-2202780 GCF_036924035.1 Leuresthes tenuis
ACAACTTGTACATGTGTGCAGTACTTACATAAGTTAAGTTATTTATGACGCTGCTCATTTGTAATCAGCTGATTGGTTGAAACCTTAAAGTCTCTTTCCAGGCATTTACCGTCTCTGATAATTTACAGATTTATTCTTTCCTTTAAGAAATGTCTCTTTATGCCTTTAAAATGACTGATGTCTCATTGGCTTTTGCAGGATTTGTGTAAAACAGGAGGTTCCAGTGCACAGAGGTCTCAGTTTAGGCAGATTAGCACTAAATGGGAAGCTTTCGTTCACCTTAACGTGACGAGCTTCAGTAACTTCTGCTTCAGCTGCTCGCTCTGGTTGTTTTGGTGCTTTTTCTGACACAAATGGCTGTAAAAGAGGCGCATGTGTCACACTGAGGGGACACAGCACCAGCTCGCCCCACAGTTTGAGCCACAGAAAGTATCTGTAGAAACTCTCTTGAAGCACAAAGATTAGTCTTGACTATAATATTCGGCTCTATTAGCACACAGTTGCTAATGTTTACTGATAGTTTTTCTGTGATTTGCTGTCATTCTGAAATCTAATTATTATGTCTTAACAGAAAAGGTCGTCCCGTTGGGCAGAGAGTGACAAAAGGAGGAGACTAAGCAGAGTTTGCATCGGCTGGAGAGCCCTGAAGGAGGAGATTGGACTGATGTGGTTCTGGTGCTGCTGGATCAGTGAGTTTCCGTTCATTACAGCAGGATGTGTTGCTTGAATTTCTTTTAAATGAATGTGATGTGCTGTCAGCAGCCTGGTGTTCGCCACATGTTAGGAGGCCATACGTCATACTGAGGCGCCGACCGCATCGTTGTAATACCGCAGAAATCCTCTAGGGGGCGACATAAGTTACGTACTGCAGCTTTAAAGGCTGAAACAACATAAAATTACTTTTTGATTGTCATCATTTCTTTTAGCTCCAATCAGATGAAAACTATAAAAATGTCAGCTTTGGTTTACATCTTCAGATAAAACCCAAATAGCTCGATGCACCAGAAAGAAAGAGAGACTGAACATAAGAGCACAAAATACTCTTTTTTTTTCTAGCTCAAAAACAGAAGCCGAAGAGCTCAAAAACAGAAGCTAAAGAGCTCAAAAACAGAAGCCGAAGAGCTCAAAAACAGAAGCCGAAGAGCTCAAAAACAGAAGCCGAAGAGCTCAAAAACAGAAGCCGAAGAGCTCAAAAACAGAAGCTAAAGAGCTGAAAAACCGAAGCCAAAGAGCTGAAAAACCAAAGCCAAAGAGCTGAAAAACCGAAGCCAAAGAGCTCAAAAACAGAAGCCGAAGAGCTCAAAAACAGAAGCCGAAGAGCTCAAAAACAGAAGCTAAAGAGCTCAAAAACAGAAGCTAAAGAGCTGAAAAACAGAAGCCGAAGAGCTGAAAAACAGAAGCCGAAGAGCTGAAAAACAGAAGCCGAAGAGCTGAAAAACAGAAGCCGAAGAGCTGAAAAACAGAAGCCGAAGAGCTGAAAAACAGAAGCCGAAGAGCTGAAAAACAGAAGCCGAAGAGCTCAAAAACAGAAGCCGAAGAGCTCAAAAACAGAAGCCGAAGAGCTGAAAAACAGAAGCCGAAGAGCTCAAAAACAGAAGCCAAAGAGCTGAAAAACAGAAGCTAAAGAGGCCCCACATGACAGGACGGTGACTGCAGATATGATCTGATTTACAGAAATGCTCCAACTTAAACACGGAGCTTTAATCTTGTAGCGACATGGCAGCAAACGGCTGATATTTACCCTCCTTTTAGTTGGTTTCTTTTAATAAAGAGCTAGAAGGCTTCTTCACACCCATGCATGCTTCTCTGAATGCTAAGAAGTGCTGATGCAGTGAAAGCTTATTTCAGCAGACACACAGAAGCTGGAGGGCTGCTGCGAAAGGCAAACATTCTGTTAAATGTCAAAATATTTAACTTCTGTGGAGACAGAACTGATGTGAACTTTCACTTCCAAGAAAATGGCTTTACATTCACACCATTGGGCACATTCAGAGTTGCTGATGTCATTTTCATTGCTCTTGACTGAGCAACAGCAGCCCCCAGCGAAACCTGACATTATCGGCTCCTCTGAGGACTCATCAGTGTAATTAATCCCCCAGAAATGCTGCTGCCTCGCTCCAAAGCACCCAAGAGCAGCCTCTGGAAACAGCTTATTGACTGGAGGAGGTGGTTGTAGACTGGGGGGAGGAGCCAGGTTGGGCGGGACTCTGTTTCCCCTCCTTCTCCTGCTCCTCAGGATGTGTTACATGCATCATTTTGCAGATCGCAATCTAACACGAGATTAAAAGAAAGGAAGATAATTCGTATCACATTCTGATCTGGGCTACTGTACTCGTACTCTGAGTTATCTGGTCTGGATCTCTGCATCTTGAGCTCACGTCAAAACAAGGCAGCAACAACAAAGACTGCAGGGCAGCAGCAGGGCCTCTGCACAGCTGTGAGGCTTTCAGGGCCAGAGCCTCACAGCTCCACCTGTTCTGAACTTCAGCTTCAGGTGAATTAGAGGAGGAACAGAACATTTCCCAGGCAGAGATCCACATGTTTATCCACCCAGAACACGGGGAAAAAGCTCCAGGAAACAGAAACTTCCAGAGAGACGCGAAGCCGCAGGCTCGGCTGAATGTTTGCTCCCATCAGTCAGAGTTTCCCTGACTGGAACCTCCTGATGACGGGTGTGTTTGTTTTGGGACACCGGACAGGATGTGAATGCATCCCATCCCACCTCCCCCCAACCCAATATAAGGAAGCGTTCCTGCTCTTCTGCTCTGATTAATGTGAAGCTGTTGATGAAAACTCAGTTTAATGTTAAACGTTGTAATCTCAAACTCCTGCTTCTCACCATGAGCCAAATCTGAGCTGAAAGGAGGCTTTACTATGAGTTCTTTACCTGAGAAAATCAATGAAAATGACTTAAAAAGCAGTGACCCACCTTTTCTTTACCATTTCTTTCTTTCTTTACTTGAGAAAATCCAGCAGCTGTGTGGAAGTTTTAGATATTAAACTTGAAAAGGAGTTTTTTCTGCTTCCAAACGGCCTTTTTTCTTATTTACTAAAGAAAATGACTTAAAAAAGCAGTGACCCACCTTTTCTTTACCATTTCTTTCTTTCTTTACTTGAGAAAATCCAGCAGCTGTGTGGAAGTTTGAAATATTAAACTTGTAAAAGAGTTTTTTCTGCTTCCAAATGGCCTTTTTTTCTCTCTGCATGGAATACTTACACTGGTATCATTTTTGGTACATTTTTTGATCATGTTAATGCTTACATGTCATAATCCTGGTAAGTTTTAAACATTAAACTTGTAAAAGAGTTTTTTTCTGCTTCCAAATGGCCTTTTTTCATATAAAGCAGTGACCCACCTTTTCTTTTCCATTCTTTACTTGAGAAAATCCAGCAGCTGTGTGGAAGTTTTAATTATTAAACTTGAAAAGGAGTTTTTTCTGCTTCCAAATGGCCTTTTTTCTTATTTACTAAAGAAAATGACTTAAAAAGCTGTGACCCACCTTTTCTTTTCCATTTCTTTCTTTCTTTACTTGAGAAAATCCAGCAGCTGTGTGGAAGTTTTAAATATTAAACTTGAAAAGGAGTTTTTTCTGCTTCCAAACGGCCTTTTTTCTTATTTACTAAAGAAAATGACTTAAAAAGCAGTGACCCACCTTTTCTTTACTTGAGAAAATCCAGCAGCTGTGTGGTAATTACATGTGACATTAAAAGGGATCCTAATTTTGCATTATTTTTGCAATCCTGAACACATGCATGCAGTATTTTAGTATTTTAGTAAAAGTATGTGAACCCTCGGACAGATAAAACCCCCCGACTGCTGGTTTAAGCTGCGTTTTTCACCGATTTCCAGTGAAACTCTGCAAACTGTGATTGATTGACTCCAAACTGCATTCAGATAATTAGTCTTGCAGCTGTTTTAAAAGTCAACCAAGCAGGAGATTTTCCTCTGATTTTTACTTTCTTTTAATTTGCTTTTCTACTTTTAGTTTCTCTCTAAGTTTAAGCTCCTCCACCTCTCAGTCAGGGTGAGGCGTGGCCCTCATGGAGCAGGATATAAGCACCTTCTCAGTGGAAAACAGTGCGTTTTGCACTATATATGGAGCTGTTGCATGTTCTCTCATGAAATTCAGCAGCCGGTCAGTTAATTTAATCCTCACAAAATCATTTTTCATGTGGCTAAAATAACCACAGAGTGAGTTTGGAGCAATGCAAAGTGAAATGTCATCACATGTGTGTTTGAGTAAAAGGTTTTGGGCACATAAATGGCAAAATAATCAAATTAAAGGTTGAAAATGATTAATTTACAGCAGCTCAGGCATAATACAGCAGAGGCTCAGCTGTGATTTAGTCTGATCTGTTGCTAGTTGCTTGGACTCAAGGCATCCTGCTCCACAATAACTCCATAATTGTGCAAAATACTTAATTAGCACAATTAAAGGCAGTATTTGCTTGAATATATTGCATTAGATGCATGAACGGTGAAACGACACATAAGCCTGGATCTGTTTTTGCATATTTATGATATTACATGGCGTCTTTCAGTTGTCATTAAGATAAATATATAAAAGATAAGAGTTCTGCTTGTAGATATCAAAGAATCTACCTGTTTCATTCAAGCCAAAATCGACTCCAGGGCTCCAAATATGAATAAAACGGATGAATAAAGGCTCAGCAGACAGTTGGTGTGAGGAGGACCTCTGAAACAAAGCTGACAGCCCTGTTATCTGCGGTGTTTGAGCTGGACACAGGGAGCCTCTGTTTGCCAGGTTCAGTCTGAGGACAGCCTGGGCCTCTTTGCCCTCAGCTTGTCTCCAAAGGCTTCTCCAGCTGCCTGCCTGCCTGGTGAGCTTCTGCTGTCCAAAAGCATTGTATTATTGTGCTTAATCAACCCCAAAGATTAGGAGATTATATTGTTGCAGTATTAATTCATGTCAAAGATCAGCTGGACACCAAATTTGGATATAAATCAGCTGATAAACATGTAGAAAGTCGAAGTGTTGCAGAGAGGAAGGTGTGGAATAAACCTTTAGGTCTCCATCCGTGTGTTGGGCTGCGAGCTGCTGAGAATCCTTCAGTTAAACAGAATTAAACATGAGTTTATATCATATAAAACGGACGCTAATGAACATCCTGCGATCACTTGGTTTAATTTAATCTTTATTTTAATCTCTGCTGTTTCACTCCAGAACTTTAATGACAATGTTGGCAATAACGGCTCTAAAAATGTCAAATTAAAACAATTTCAAGGTTCCAAAATCATTTCATGCTTTAAAATGCTAAGTTTTCTCACAAAATTCCTGTTTTAAGTAATTAAAAATCCACAAAAACACGTGATTTAAATTCCTTAAAGTCACATGACGTGTTTTAAGGTGTTCGAAGTTTAAAGAGTTCAGACCTAAAGCTGCATGTTTTAACTTCATAAAGGAAACCTGCCACTGAAACTGTTCAGTAAGACGTCAAATAAACTATCTCTGAAAATAAATCCGGCTCCATCTGCCAGAATTAAATCAGAAGAAGAAGAAGAATCAGAAGAAGAATCAGAAGAAGAAGAAGAGTCTCATGGAAATTTAACTTTAATCTTGGAGGATTTCACCATTGAAATATTTTGCTTGTAGAGTTTTTCATCGTGCTTATTATGGCGTTGTCCTTAGCAACCCAGTCCTGGGGGGGGGGGGGGGGGGGGTGTATGTGTTAAAGAGTCTTTGGTAACAGATTGTTGCATAAAACTGATTATTTTACCTCGTGGTGAGAAGTTAAAGTTACCTTAATGACCCCGGCTACATGAACTGGGTGCTGGTAAGATTGCTGCCTCTCATGTGGGCCCCTGGGGCTTAAATCCAGCCCCCCCCCCCTGCATGGAAGCTGCTACCTTTGGATAAATGCATGAACATGACGTGTTTTAGCTGATTTCCAGTGATCCAACTTGTTCTCTTGCAGCAGCATCGCTGCAGTTAATGAGTGCAAAACGCTGCTTCTCTGTTTCATCCTCCGGCCACATCTGTCCGTGATGAAGAGGCAGAATAATTCAGTACAACACATCTTTAAAACCCAGTTTGAGACCCTTTGCTCGGGAATATAAGGAAGCGTTCCTGCTCTTCTGCTCTGATTAATGTGAAGCTGTTGATGAAAACTCAGTTTAATGTTAAACGTTAACCTGGCACCGAACTCAAACTCCTGCTTCTCACCATGAGCCAAATCTGAGCTGAAAGGAGGCTTTACTATGAATTCTTTACTTGAAAATCCAGCAGCTGTGTGGAAGTTTTAAATATTAAACTTGAAAAGGAGTTTTTTTCTGCTTCCAAATGGCCTTTTTTCTTATAACATGACAGCAGACATCTCTCTGCATGGAATACTTACACTGGTATCATTTTTGGTACATTTTTTGATCATGTTAATGCTTACATGTCATAATCCTGGTAAGTTTTAGATATTAAACTTGAAAAGGAGTTTTTTTTTGCTTCCAAATGGCCTTTTTTCTTATTTGCTAAAGAAAATGACTTAAAAAGCAGTGACCCACCTTTCCTCCAATCCATCTGTCTCTCAGAGAAGGAGATCCTTCACACCTGAGAGGTGTTTTCAGAGCTCTGAAAGTGAAGTATTTTGATCCCACAGCACCCCCTGGTGGATGGTGGTGAAACGTAATGAAGCTGGATCCTTTCACTGCTGTCAGCAGCTCAGCTTTTAGTTCATCGACTTCAACACAAACAGCTTGATACACGCTAACATCGATGTCTTTCCTGGTGTGGCTCATCTACAGAAAGGAGACTTTAATCAGATGTAAAAACACCTTTTTACTAAGATTCTGAGAACAGAAGGAAAACCAAAGTGTGAAGCAGAATCATTTTATTTCCTTTGAGCAGAAACAACAAATCTGTTCAGACGAATCATCTGAAAAGTCCAGAAACTTTTCCCCTCGATTACAAAAATAAAGCCTGGAGCGAATTACAGTAAAAAACCAGAGTTTCCTGTCCTAAATCAACATAATGCGGGTGTGGTGAAGAGGTCTGAACCGCTGTAGTGTAAACTGTGAGGCAAAAAAGAAGCCGTTTTACAAATTAAAGTCCAGCCGATGGACAAGAGAACAGACCGAGCTTCCCCTCCTGCAGCAGATCCACAGGGATCCAGTTTGAAAGGTGCGAAGTCGAGGCTCAGGCATGTGTAACATGGATCCAGGGAATGTACTTAACAGGCTTTTATTGTGACGTCTTTCTAAAGCTACAACTGAGAGTGCTTCAAACTGTTCGATTTAGTTCTGATTCAAGAACGTCTGAGGCTTCAAAGACCTGCTTTAAAGGGGAACTCCGGTAATTTTAAACCTTATTTCTGGCATGAAATACGTTCATCTGCTCACTGAGAACAGTTTGGTGAAAGTCGGCGTCCTTCAGAAGATATTTAGATAACTGGAGATCCATATAACGGAGTGAACGGGGCTTAGAGGATGCAGCCTCTAAATAAGGCATTATCTGTCTTTATTTCACCAATACTTTAAGAAGAATGAATGAATGAATGTGTGCTATAGCTCTGTTAGCTCATAGCTCTGTTAGCTCATAGCTGCTGTGTTGTTGTTATTGGCGGCTATCGGGGGGCTTATAGAGGGCTTAGCATAATGTCAACATGATATTTAGTGTTTTCTCTGCCAGTTACTGTGCAAATGTGGCTCATTGGAAACTTTATCACCTAATTTAGACCCAAGTTCCAGTAAAACCTTCCAGCTGACAGTTTTGTTATTCGAACAACTTCCTTTCCCGTATTAAAATTTAATTTCTATTGATGGTAACGAAGACTTTGTATTTTCCATGCTTCTTTTATTAATTAGTATCATACAATTAAGCTGTATCTGTGTCTAACAGAGGGCTTTCTACACTCTCGTCTACTGGGACCACTTCATCCACACGCCCCCCCTGCAGCACAGTTTATTCACTCCGGTAAGAACGTCCATCTTACTCAAAGTCGTCGTTCACATCGTCAAAATCTGATAAATATCCTGCCATGTTGCACAAAACTATCAGCAGCAAACTGTGTGAAGTTAGCCGACTGTCACAGAGCACGGAGTGAATAAACTGTGCTGCAGGGGGGCGTGTGGATGAAGTGGTCCCAGTAGAGTGCCTGTGTAGAAATCCCTCCGTTAGCTCTCCTATAGCTGCAAGTAGCCACATAACAGCAGCTATGAGCTAACAGAGCTATAGCACACGTTCATTCATTCATTCTTCTTAAAGTATTGGTGAAATAAAGACAGATAATGCCTTATTTAGAGGCTGCATCCTCTAAGCCCCGTTCACTCCGTTATATGGATCTCCAGTTATCTAAATATCTTCCGAAGGACGCCGACTTTCACCAAACTGTTCTCAGTGAGCAGATGAACGTATTTCATGCCAGAAATAAGGTTTAAAAACACCGGAGTTCCCCTTTAAGCTACTGATCAAAGAAAGATGTCAGAGAGTAAAGCCTGACATATAACAGCAAAATGATTTCTGAAACCTGCCTTTTCTTAAGGTGAAAAGATGATCATAGAAGCAGTTTATAGCAGCTGGAAGGTGGATTATTGGGGAGAAAATCTATCCCTCGTGTCTTCTTATGGGACAAATGCAAAGAAACAACTTTCTGTAGTAAAGTAAGTGATGACATCATAATTTATCTGCCATCCTGCTGCTTGAAAGGTCGACAGGCGGCTGCAGGGACGCCTCCTGGAAGGTGATGACTCCAGTTCCGGTTCAAAGCTTCGTTTTGCACCAGCAGCAAGGATTTCCTAAAGAAAAACCACACCACAGACTTTAAAACAGTCCGATTTCACTGCTAATCAAACACAAATGGAGTATAACAGCAAAATAAATGAATTTCATGCAGATTCTTTACAGTCTCCAAACCTTTCTGATTTGGAAGTTGTATTAAATCCTTTTTTCATGGCCAAACTGTTCAGGTCAATAAAAGTAATAAACTGCAGATTCCACATGGATCATAAACCTGAATCAATGGGTTCAAGCAGCAGCAGAAAGTGGACTTTAACACTTTTATCAGCAGCCGGTCACCTGTTCTACATGAAGCAGATTCCTTCACTTGGTGCCGTTGTATTTGACCTCTTTTCCACATTTCTTCAGCGTCTCCATGAGAACGTCCACATCTCTGTCGGACTCGATCCAAACCAGCTTCTTCGGCAGGTCGATCTCAAACTTTACATCTGAGAGCAGAGAAAACAGAGAGGTTTCAGTCCTGGAATCGGCTGCCAGACCCTTTATCTTATACATGTGTTGTTGTCACAGCCGAGACTGAAACCCGAGAGGTTTTGAACAGGAACAGAAGTGAAAAGTTGGCCTGAAATTTAATGAGGAAGCCGAATACGAGGAAAGCACACGAGCATCAGGTGACACGCCGGCTGACTCATCACCCGGAGCCAGAAAGTCACGGGTTGGCTGTGATGCAAGCTGCCTTCAGACATTTAAAAATCCTCTTCTTCTTCTTCTTCTTCTGCTTTCATTCATGTGATGCAAGCTGAAAATGAAAAAAAAATCCTCTTCTTCTTCTTCTGCTTTAATTCATGTGATGAAAGCTGAAAATGAAAAAAAATCCTCTTCTTCTTCTGCTTTCATTCATGTGATGCAAGCTGAAAATGAAAAGAAATCCTCTTCTTCTTCTTCTGCTTTAATTCATGTGATGAAAGCTGAAAATGAAAAAAAATCCTCTTCTTCTTCTGCTTTCATTCATGTGATGCAAGCTGAAAATGAAAGAAAATCTTCTTCTTCTTCTTCTGCTTTAATTCATGTGATGAAAGCTGAAAATGAAAAGAAATCCTCTTCTTCTTCTTCTGCTTTAATTCATGTGATGCAAGCTGAAAATGAAAAAAAATCTTCTTCTTCTGCTTTAATTCATGTGATGAAAGCTGAAAATGAAAGAAATCCTCTTCTTCTTCTTCTGCTTTAATTCATCTGATGAAAGCTGAAAATGAAAGAAATCCTCTTCTTCTTCTTCTGCTTTAATTCATGTGATGCAAGCTGAAAATTAAAGAAAATCCTCTTCTTCTTCTTCTTCTGCTTTAATTCATGTGATGCAAGCTGAAAATGAAAAAAAATCCTCTTCTTCTTCTGCTTTAATTCATGTGATGAAAGCTAAACTCAGAATGTGTTTAAACTCTCCATTAGTGAAAGATTACAGCCCCAAATTAAATATGTAGCCGAAATCAACCAATGAGTGCTGGTTTTTCCAGGTAAAGAAGTTAATTTGTGCTCCTTTCAAACCTTTCTGAAATGTTATTATCATAAAAGGCTACAAAGCAGTAGCTAAAGGTCCAAAAACGTCTCTTTCAACACTTCATAATGTAATCTAAAGTAGGGGGGATCTGAAGAGCTTCTGGCTGACCTGGAGTCAGTTGTAGTTTCGGCTCGTGACGTCGAAATGAACCCAGAAGAGCTGCTTGAATTAGGAAGAAACTGCTGATGAAAGAAAGGCGGAACGAGAAGGTTTGCTGTGACTTCAGCTGCAGTGTTTCAGGGAAGATTTCTGCAGACACAGGAAGTGGAGCGTGGAAGAGGTTCTGCGGGGGGGGGGGGGGCTGCTGAATGTGTGATGAGATTATTACTGAAAAGGTTTGGTGGCACGAGAGCAACAAACGCACAGATGGTAGAAGGTCTTCTTCTGGTCTTCAGAAGGTAACGAATCCACTCCCAACAATCCCCAAAGTGTCTTTGACATGGTGACAGGACCCTGAGGTGCACCTTTGGATAAAACGCACCGACCCTGAGGTGCACCTTTGGATAAAAGGCACCGACCCCGAGGTGCACCTTTGGATAAAACGCACCGATCCCGAGGTGCACCTTTGGATAAAACGCGCCGACCCTGAGGTGCACCTTTGGATAAAACGCGCCGACCCTGAGGTGCACCTTTGGATAAAACGCACCGACCCTGAGGTGCACCTTTGGATAAAACGCACCGACCCTGAGGTGCACCTTTGGATAAAACGCACCGATCCTGAGGTGCACCTTTGGATAAAACGCACCGACCCTGAGGTGCACCTTTGGATAAAACGCACCGATCCTGAGGTGCACCTTTGGATCAAACGCACCGACCCCGAGGTGCACCTTTGGATAAAACGCGCCGACCCTGAGGTGCACCTTTGGATAAAACGCACCGACCCTGAGGTGCACCTTTGGATAAAACGCACCGACCCTGAGGTGCACCTTTGGATAAAACGCACCGATCCTGAGGTGCACCTTTGGATAAAACGCACCGACCCTGAGGTGCACCTTTGGATAAAACGCACCGATCCTGAGGTGCACCTTTGGATCAAACGCACCGACCCCGAGGTGCACCTTTGGATAAAACGCACCGATCCTGAGGTGCACCTTTGGATCAAACGCACCGACCCCGAGGTGCACCTTTGGATAAAACGCACCGATCCCGAGGTGCACCTTTGGATAAAACGCACCGACCCCGAGGTGCACCTTTGGATAAAACGCACCGATCCCGAGGTGCACCTTTGGATAAAACGCACCGATCCTGAGGTGCACCTTTGGATAAAACGCACCGATCCTGAGGTGCACCTTTGGATAAAACGCACCGATCCTGAGGTGCACCTTTGGATAAAACGCACCGACCCTGAGGTGCACCTTTGGATAAAACATTCTGACCCTGAGGTGCACCTTTCGATAAAACGCACCGATCCTGAGGTGCACCTTTGGATAAAACGCACCGACCCTGAGGTGCACCTTTGGATAAAAGGCACCGACCCTGAGGTGCACCTTTGGATAAAACGCACCGACCCTGAGGTGCACCTTTGGATAAAACGCACCGACCCTGAGGTGCACCTTTGGATAAAACGCACCGACCCCGAGGTGCACCTTTGGATAAAACACTCTGACCCTGAGGTGCACCTTTGGATAAAACGCACCGATCCTGAGGTGCACCTTTGGATAAAAGGCACCGACCCTGAGGTGCACCTTTGGATAAAACGCACCGACCCTGAGGTGCACCTTTGGATAAAACGCACCGACCCTGAGGTGCACCTTTGGATAAAACGCACCGACCCTGAGGTGCACCTTTGGATAAAACGCACCGACCCTGAGGTGCACCTTTGGATAAAACGCACCGACCCCGAGGTGCACCTTTGGATAAAACGCACCGACCCCGAGGTGCACCTTTGGATAAAACCACCGGCTCAGACTCACCTCCCAGCTTGTTAAGGACTCTGGTGACAGCTCCTGAGCATCCTTCACACGTCATGGCCACCTCAAACTCGTGCTTCTGTCACAGAAATCATTCACTTTATTAAAGCTGCTATAAAACTACTGAGATATATATATATTACATGTAGTTGCAGCTCATAATAAGATGATATTCAATTTATAAACGATTATTAACACCAGTATTATCGCCAATTATACCACAGCAACGTTTTCACCGACAGAATTTAGCCAATTAGCTGCTAAATTTAACAGAATAGGTTTGCTTTATCCGGTGGGAACAATGAAAATGACAAATGAGCCAACTCAGGCCAGCTTAAAGGCTAGCTTACAAGCTACTGCAAAACTAAATGCTATGTGAAGCAACTACGCACTAAAATGAATCACAAATAAAAGAAAAATCCGTCGACAACTTACGGTCATGCTTGTAGTGACTTGTTGCAACCAGGTGACTGAACCAGAAGTGGACTTTTGCCTTTGAATGACGTGTAATTCTTGCAAGTTGCTGCAGAAACCTTAATATCCACAACCTGCTCCGCTGGCAGCTGCTAAGCTAGCGTCCGTCACAGAAACAACAGGATTTCCGGTATGAACAAACTCATCCAATGCACTTTTATTTTAAAAGATTAAAACGTATTAATATGCAGAAACAGAGAGCGTGAGAGAACATAAGGTGTGTAACAAAACAAATCAGGAAAACAAATCTAATCCCTGCTCACTTCCGCTTTATTATTTTGCTTTATTATGTTTTTTTTTTCACTGAAAATAGTCGAAAATGTCATGTCATGTGACATCTTTAAAAAGTCTTATGTTTAGTTCATTTAAGTTTAATTAGTTTTTCAAGAATTCCTCTAAAAACAACCTGAAAACACATTTTGTCTCCATTCTGACCATCCGGGTGAGCAAATCAAGCGCTTCCGAACTCATATTTTTCCAAAATAAAAGCTTTTCTTGAATATAGTGCGTGACAGTGATAATAGTTATAGTGATAGTGTCTTTCCCTAAAACTTGACCCGTGAAAATGCACTAATTTCAACGCGCTTTTCTACGCTGAAATGTAATAAAACATCAACGTTAACCGTCTTGTATTTTGATGCCATTTCACTCATTTCTTATTGCAAAATGTGCTTCCGTTTCCTGGATAATAACGTTTTATTTTTGCAACCTCCCGCGGACATACATATATTGTTGTTGTTAGCCTTAATTTAACCGTGAGGGACGAGTGAAAACCGTCTCTATGGCAACACGACGTAGAGCGAGTGGCGCGACGTACGTCTTCGGCTCGGTCACGTGACCTCACCGCTGGCTCGGACGGTGGAGCCGCGTCCTGTTTGCTCTCAATCTGTGCCGCGTCGCCGCACCGCGCTCGGCTTGATATGACAGCGATACGAAAATAAGAGGTCTGCGGCGAGGTCAGCCAGATAAAACCAGCCCCAGAGAAGAGAGGAGAGGAGAGACACCTAACGGCATCCCCGAGGTAGGCTGGTGCCGCGACGGGCCGAGCTGCGGGTGTTTTTACCCGCACAAAGATGGCATCGAACCCGCAGCTAGCGTCGGCTAACCCGAGCTAGCTGTGACGGCTTCGCCGTGCCCGTGAAACACAAACTGGGTCCTCAGCTGTCTTCTTGTGAGCGTTTTTATTCAGATAACTGATCTGAGCGGGTAAATCTTTAGCCTCCCTCCTGTCAGCGGCTTTCCCGGAGACTTCACCGCGCGTTTTTCCAGCTTTTTGAGCCCAGAACCATCACCCACAAGCCGGGTAGATGGTGCCGTCAGCTGGCGACAGACAACCAGAAATGTCTGTCTGTCCCGACCAAAGATTACCGGTAGTTATTATTAATGCGATTACCGTGTTGATCTGATCGGTCTGCAGGGTGCGTGCGTGCGCGCGCGCGCAGTGTTTGTCATGAAAGGACAACACTTGTTATTTGAGAGTAACAGAGAATCCGTTCATTTCCGAGCTGTTCACCTGCAGAGGATGTTCCCACCTTGAGTTTCGGGGATCTAAAAGGAAAGTTAACGTCCCTGTGCTTCTTTCGACTAACTTATTGTTCATTTAAAACCCTGAAGGTGAGATCCTGTTGGAATTAGATCCTTTTACAGCCAATAACAGTCACTTATCAGGTAAAAAGCAGGTGATTTACAGGTTTCAGCCTCTTAAATGTGATTATTTGTTGTATTTTATCTGAAAAGTACAAGAGATTTATAGTGTGCGGTGAACTATTTCTGCAGTAAGATTAAAAAAAACGTATAAAACTGTGATAAGATAAATAAAGCGTGCAGAGAAAATCTATTGATTTTAGCTTGATCTCCTGAAAAGGAGATTAGGACACTCGCTTTTAGTGATTTTACATGTTCCTGACGGTAAATAATCAACGTGTGCTGTTGATCTGCACCAGAAGGATTCTCAACAGGAGTTTTAAGGCTCACCAGCTCAGTTTGGACTTGTCGGGTCACTGTGAAAACAGCTGAGTGGCTCATAATGTGTGAGAAATGCTGCTGAACATCAGCAGAAACCGACTTCTGAGTGTTTCACTCATTCATTTCAGAGCAGAAGCAGCAGGAAGAGGAAGAGGTTGTTGAATGAAAGTGACTTTATTGGCCCAACTTCTCTGTTTTCCTCAGAGAAAAGCTTCCAGAAATGTGTGCGAAGGCAGCAGATTATAAAGAGGTTGAACTGTGATGTCGCTCTTGCATAACGCCGTGGCTTAGTGGCCTTTTCTCAAAGAGGAGAGGACTCAGCAGCCTGCTGCTCCATCAGGCTCCATCAGGCTTTCTTGTCCTGGTGTGAAGTCATTTGTGAAATATTCCACCTCCCTGAGACGTCTCATCTGAGCTCAGCATGTGATTAAGTAACATTTAGTTTTAAATTTCCTTTCGCTTTGGCAAATAAGGACAATTTATTTCTCAGTAATTCAGATGTTTAATCTATTCAGTGATGGAAGATGGTGAGAAATGACTTAAAATTACTTTAAAATGCCCCGTGGACTAAAATAAAAGTGGCTGAAACGTGCACATAAATGACATCGTGTCCTTTGCATGTTGTGCACATGATTTAATAAAAGTGATAAATCTCCTGGGATTTTTAAATCAGTTTAATGCCACTTTAAGGCTTAAAATATCTCCTTTTTCCTTCAAAATAACTGCATCCAAAGTTTTTAGTGTTCAACAGCTGGAGAAGTTTGCAGGAACATCACAGTGAGACGCTCCGATTCCTTTATATATCACCCAGAAAACAGGGAATATGTGCAGTGATTAATTAAAACATGGATCTAAACCCAGAATCTGAGGCAGAAACAGAGTTTTTCTCAGTTCTCAGCAGCTTTAAAGTGAATCTCTGGTCTGAGCTCCTTTATTCTCCAACACAGCCTGAACCCTCTGAGACGAGCTTTCTGTCATTTCTTTAAGGAGTCTTCAGGAATAGTTCTCCAGGCTTCTTGAAGGACATCCCAAAGCTCTTCTTTGGATGTGGGCTGCCTTTTGTTCCGTTCTCTGTCAGATGATCCCACACTGCTTCAATAATGTTGAGGTCCGGGCTCTGGGGAGGATTCATCCCTCCATAAGACCTGTTGCCACTGATTTTCAGTCCACTTCTTGTGTCATTTGGCACAGCTCAGCCTTTTCTCCCTGTTTCCCTTCCTTAAGAACGGCTTCTTGACAGCCACCCTTCCATGGAGACCATTTCTGATGAGGCTTGGGCCAACAGTAGATGGATCAGCTGAAGGTCCAGATGCATCTCTCAGGTCCTGTCAGGTCACAGCTGGATTTTTTCCTCTTTCACTTTCAGATCCTGTTCATCTGCTGGAGATAGTTTTTTAGGCCTGACACTTCTTCTTTTGTCCTCCACTTGTCCAGTTTCCTCAAATGTTTTAAGGACACACTGCACACCATGCTGAGATATGCCAAGTTTTCAGCTAATAGCTCTTTGGGAATCACCTTGTTGCTGCAGAAATCCTATTTTCTGTCTGTCAAACTGTGTTTTCTTTGCTGTTTTTCATAGATGCAGCTAAAGAAATGGGAACAAATGATGTGTCTTTGTGACAGGCTGCTGGTAACAAAGAGCCTAAAGATCCAGTTTAAAATGGCTTCTTTGCTAAGTTGTCTGTTCTGTGTCGACACAACACTGGTTCATCCCTTGAGTTAGGAGCCTTTTTCCTGCCTGAAGGGTTCATAGCTCAGAGTTAAGTGGCTGAACAAAGAAAAAACACTGAAAATGTTCAGGAACAAGGACTGAAGATGAGGGAAAAAGCAGAAAATGTCCAAAGAAAAACTCTGAAAGAGCTCCAGAAAGCTGCAGAACTGCACCTAGAAGAAAAAGGCTGATTAGCGAAGCTATTTTACACCATTTTAGCCACTTTTATCCAGAGGAAGGTTAGTCTGTTGGCGGTGAGGCAGCGAGTTTTACCCAAAGGACTTATAAAAACGTGGCAGAAGGTGTTCCTCATGGTTCGTGTGGAAATGAGGTTCAGTTCAGTTCAGATTTGGGTCGTTTGACCTGTAATGGATGGAGATGAACGCTCGTCCTCAACCCTTAATATCAGGATTCTCACGTCTCTTTACGAAGGCTGGGGCCCGACTCGTTGTCCTGGACTCACGCCATCGTGTGAATTCTCCGAGATGCTTCTGTGTCTCGCCTGCTCTGAGGCGAAGGTGCTAACTATTAGCTAAAAAGCTAAGAATATAGTTCAGTTTACACCCCCCCGACGTGTAAACTGAACTCTTTTAATCAGATCTGAGCTCACAAATGTTCTTCTTTAAACTCTTTTTATCAGGAAATGTTCGATTTGATTAGGAAGAACCGATTAAATTCTTTGTTAGACGATAATTCCACCTTTTATAGTTCCATCTTTTCTCTTAACACTACTCAAAGCGAGCTGCTCTCTGTCTTTTCCCCAGTTGGAAGCTGTCGATGCCGGACTCAGCGCCGAGCCTTCAGTAGCATCTGTGAGGCTGGGAGAGACGCCCCCCCGACAACCCTCCGACCCGCCATCATGACCTCCAGCGACGTGGACAACAGAGCCGATGGTATGAAAGCCAGAGATGTTTCATATTTATTTACACAGATATTTAGTGAGGATACAGCCCAGATGTACCTCAGGTTCAGGTTCATTTCAGGGCTGAGATCACTTCATATCTGCCTCTTCTGCTCCTTCTTGTTTCACGGTAAAAATCAGGCTGATTTCCTTGAGTGTGGCCCACAGAACCGGCCTTTCAGAGATGATTAAACGCCTGCATCAGAATTCTTTCCCCTCATGAGACACATTTACAGCAGATAACTTGAGATCAGCTGCTTTCCAGAGGAGAGGAATCTCTAAATTAAACTATTAAGCTGAGATCTGGTGACTTTAAAAGTTCTTTGTGGGCAGGCAGCCTCGTGCACTGTGCACATCAAACCCGTGCAGCAGTAAAGCGCTGCTTTCTGTTCCATCATCATTAATGACCGACCTTCCACCAGTTCAGAGTTCACCCGTCGGTGTAAATGCTCCACAGAGTGACTGGTTTCAGCCATAAAAGCACCTCTCTGTCAGGTGGAAACAGTTAGAGATGAGGAACATTTAGCAGCTGAAGAGGCAAACATTTCCATTTTCAGCAGATAATATCCTGATGAGCATCCTTCCACCTGAGGAATCAACACACACTCTTTGTCAGGTGGATGGACGCTTATTTCAAACTGTAAATAAGCTCCTTTTAGGTTTGCAACATGGGCTGAAAAGCTAACTGCAGCAGAGCCTTAGCAGAGTTAAAATGGGCTGTTTTTGCTTCCAGACGCTTCTTTTCTCCTGGGGCAAAAGAGCAGAGTTTAGTGCTAAATCAGAGCGAGACGCACTGTAAAATATCCGTTTATTCCAGTTAAAGATTGAGTCTGCTTCAGTTTTGCTGAGCTGTGCCAAACCAGGAACATGGTATGTTAAAAGAAAAGGTTCCTAACGGAGCTGAAGCCATTTAAAAATCATTTTCATGGGGAAATATATCTTGTTCACTTGTGTTTTTTCACAGTTCAGATCCATGTGTTCAGCTTCCTTTCTCCTTGTCACAGGTTCTCTGTTTTCTGACCAAAATCCATCAGAAATGGACGCTCTGTGTCCGTCTCCTCCGGGACCTTCCAGGCCCCAGAGAAACTACGAGAGGATCGGGGGACAGACGGGAACCTCGTGAGTGTTATAAACCTCCACAGTGTCTGTCGAAACCTCAGAAAACGAGATAAGAAGGTGTCATAAGCGCATTGTCTTTGTTTCGGTCCAGTTTCTGTCAGACTCTGATCCACCTGCTGAAAGGGAACATTGGAACCGGCCTGCTGGGGCTGCCTCTGGCTGTCAAGAATGCAGGGCTGGTGGTAAGCATCATGAGACTTTATCTTCCCATCTTTACAGGCCACATGACGGGTCTGGACTCACAAAATTAGATTCTGCTCTGAGGTTCACGATGGAAAATTAGATTTATTTTAACAGGAATATGTGCAGCTGGGAGCAGGGACAGAATATGACGTTTCTACAAAACCGTAATCAATTTCCAGCTGTGGTGCTGGATTAATTTTCTGTTTAAAAACAGGTTGTAAGTTCTGTTGTTTAATTAAATACTTATTGATTTATTACACCTTAGAGCCCGCCTGATGATGAAGGAATAGATAAGCAGGGATCGCCACACGGTTAGATTTCTGTCTGACGTGATTCCAGCTCCATAAACTTAATTTATCGACCTCATGACACCAAAGTGGCTGCAGGGTTTGGAGCCACGTGCACAGCTGAACCATCACAGATAATCACAGGCAGCATCTGCATCTCAGCTCTGGTCTAAGTTAGCATTTCACTTAAAAAACCTCTGGATGTGGGCACTTTGGGCTGTCTTAATATCCAACATGCTAATTCTAAAAGATCCCGCATCTCTTTATTAAAATCACTTTTACAGCTGCAAACTCATCTGATTTGCATGGAAATTCATGTAAAATAAGAGGTTAAACCTGAACAGATCCAGCACAGGCAGACTGAATGAGATATTAATATGTTACCTGTCGAAATTCAAACCCTTTCTGATGAAATCATAACTTAAAAACAAAGCTGGAAATATTCTATTGAAGTTGGAGTTAGCATGTTGGTTTTCTACCTGTAGAGGCTGAAGGCTGCTGGAAACCATCCAGCTTTATGACGGATGTTAGTCTCCACCTGTTCTCATCCAGTTTCACTGCAATAAATAATCGGAAAATTATGATGAAACTTGCCCGGTTCTTAATGAAGATTCAAGTAAACGTTTACAGGCTGGTTGTCATGCCAACCTGCGGAAAACTTGCGCGAGTTAGAAAATTCACCAAAGTCCGTACTTTTGGTGGAAACACATGATTCAAATTTCTGTGAATGTGCATTTCTCAATGATTCAAATCACTTTTGGATGGAAACATGACTATAAACACAAGATACACTCACACCAACACCTGATACACTCACACCAACACCTGATACACTCACACCAACACCTGATACACTCACACCAACACCTGATACACTCACACCAACACCTGATACACTCACACTAACACCTGATACACTCACACCAACACCTGATACACTCACACCAACACCTGATACACTCACACCAACACCTGATACACTCACACCAACACCTGATACACTCACACCAACACCTGATACACTCACACCAACACCTGATACACTCACACCAACACCTGATACACTCACACCAACACCTGATACACTCACACCAACACCTGATACACTCACACCAACACCTGATACACTCACACCAACACCTGATACACTCACACCAACACCTGATACACTCACACCAACACCTGATACACTCACACTAACACCGGATACACTCACAGTAACACCTGATACACTCACACCAACACCTGATACACTCACACCAACACCTGATACACTCACACCAACACCTGATACACTCACACCAACACCTGATACACTCACACCAACACCTGATACACTCACACCAACACCTGATACACTCACACCAACACCTGATACACTCACACCAACACCTGATACACTCACACCAACACCTGATACACTCACACCAACACCTGATACACTCACACCAACACCTGATACACTCACACCAACACCTGATACACTCACACTAACACCGGATACACTCACAGTAACACCTGATACACTCACACCAACACCGGATACACTCACACCAACACCTGATACACTCACACCAACACCTGATACACTCACACCAACACCTGATACACTCACACCAACACCTGATACACTCACACCAACACCTGATACACTCACACCAACACCTGATACACTCACACCAACACCTGATACACTCACACCAACACCTGATACACTCACACCAACACCTGATACACTCACACCAACACCTGATACACTCACACCAACACCGGATACACTCACACCAACACCTGATACACTCACACCAACACCTGATACACTCACACCAACACCTGATACACTCACACCAACACCTGATACACTCACACCAACACCTGATACACTCACACCAACACCTGATACACTCACACCAACACCTGATACACTCACACCAACACCTGATACACTCACACCAACACCTGATACACTCACACCAACACCTGATACACTCACACCAACACCTGATACACTCACACCAACACCTGATACACTCACACCAACACCTGATACACTCACACCAACACCGGATACACTCACACCAACACCGGATACACTCACACCAACACCGGATACACTCACACCAACACCTGATACACTCACACTAACACCGGATACACTCACACCAACACCGGATACACTCACACCAACACCGGATACACTCACACTAACACCGGATACACTCACACCAACACCTGATACACTCACACTAACACCGGATACACTCACACCAACACCTGATACACTCACACCAACACCTGATACACTCACACCAACACCGGATACACTCACACAAACACCTGATACACTCACACCAACACCTGATACACTCACACCAACACCTGATACACTCACACCAACACCTGATACACTCACACCAACACCTGATACACTCACACCAACACCGGATACACTCACACCAACACCTGATACACTCACACTAACACCGGATACACTCACACCAACACCGGATACACTCACACCAACACCGGATACACTCACACCAACACCTGATACACTCACACTAACACCGGATACACTCACAGTAACACCTGATACACTCACAGTAACACCTGATACACTCACACC
Organism: Leuresthes tenuis; assembly: GCF_036924035.1. Taxonomy (NCBI): domain Eukaryota; kingdom Metazoa; phylum Chordata; class Actinopteri; order Atheriniformes; family Atherinopsidae; genus Leuresthes; species Leuresthes tenuis. Next base: position 1,594,612 of record NW_027325365.1, read on the forward strand.
AACACCTGATACACTCACACCAACACCTGATACACTCACACCAACACCTGATACACTCACACCAACACCTGATACACTCACACCAACACCTGATACACTCACACCAACACCAGATACACTCACACTAACACCGGATACACTCTCAGACCAATACTTTGTGTATTTCACAAACTAAACCAACATTGTCAGCCGTGTAATTTTCAGCCATATTTTCAAATCATTAAAAAAGATTAAATTCATTTTGATAAGCTGGTTTCCTACGATTCAGTTGTTTTTGCAGAGTTGGGAGCAATATGTTTAAATCACATTTTCTGTGAGTCCTGTGAGCAGAGAGATGAGAGCTGAACAAGAACAGCTTTGTAAATAAATAAAGTGTCGGTGGTTAAGGACAGAGCAGCTGAGCTAATTGTGCAGTCGTGTTTAAGGAACCTGAATCCTCCTGCCGGTCCGATGCATTCAGTGAATGTCAGAGAAAGCCTGCTTGTAAATAATAATCCAGGATAAATGTGGTCGCTTGTGTCTGTCTGTGCAGCTCGGACCGGTCAGTCTTCTGATTATGGGCGTCATCGCTGTCCACTGCATGAGGCTGCTGGTGAAATGTTCTCACCACCTCAGCACCAAGTAAGTAAAGCTCATGTGAACGAAGTTTAAGCAGGTAAATCAGAGTTGAAATGTCACATTTCAGCACTCATCATGTTTTAATCTGTTTATTTTCACTAGTTTAATAGATGTTAAAGACACTTAAACTGTTCTTTCAGCTGCACTTTTAATCATTTCGGCTGTAAACGCTGACACCGAAGTGACCATCTTGGTTGTTTCTGCGTCAATAAATAAAAAGTTAAATATGATTCACTGTTTTTTGGGGCTTCAGGCTCTTTGATTATAATTTAACTTCACTTTTAAAGTCGGATTATATCTGCAGAAGTTCTGTCAGCGAGTATTTTTACACCGTGTTGTTGCTATTAATAATAATAACCACTTATTCCTTCCTCACAGTTGTGAGACACGATTAGATCTCAGCCCTCTGGGCTCGTTTCTCTCTCATCGTGCTCAGTTGGGTTTGAGGGACGTTTTTCGACCCCAGTTGCTTGTTTTGGGCTGATTCTCATCATTCTTATTGCTTGTTTTTACCTGTGATTTGCTGCCACCATCAGTCATTACTCGTTCCCAGCCCTCTCTGAGCCTTTCCTCCCCTGCTGTTTTTAAAAATGAGCCTGTTTGGTGCAGCTTTCATCATCTTTGCCACTGGTTCCCCTGCAGCTGAATGCGTGCAGCCCAGATATTTTAAACCATGCAGACTGACTTTCTGACCCGGACTGAGCTTGGATCAGTCTCCAATCTCCAGACAAAGAAGATGAGGAGCTGAAGAACAACACGGATGCTTGTTTAAAAGGGAGTTTCACGACTTTCCATGTAATCACATGGAAAGGGAAGCTTCAGCAGGGCAGAATCTGCAGGATCGTGTGCACATCTGCTCCCAATGACTTGGTGCTTTCAGGCGTGAAAACCATGAATCCAGCCTCAGGCTCAGAGCTGCAGGTGAAGATTCGCTTCTCTCAACATTCGTGGTTCTTTACCGGTGGATAAAGTAGATAATCGGTGCTTTTGATGACAAATGACTTCAGCAAATCCAATGTTGTCATCATCAGAGTCTTTATGTCAGCGAGTCCTTTACTGTTTAAAGTTCAGGGAAAAGGTTCAGGTAATGAGCCGTGAAGCCTTTTCTCCGAGCGCTAAGCTAAGCTAAGCAAGCTAACTACTTTAGACCAAAGAAACATGTGTTTTTGCTCCACTTCTGTTGTCACTTGCCTGCTCAGATATCAGCTGTGCCAACCACAGTGTGCTTGTTGCTGCTGGCTGACAGATTACACTCCATTAAGTCTATTTTCTGCTCGGTAATCAGAGGCATATTGGCAGCTTGAGGAGCACCCACTGAGACTTCCACCAGCTCCAGCAGGCAGAACCAGACATGGTGTAAATGTGGCCAGTCTAATGTAGTGTTTTGCTGCAGAGGACGTTGTCACCAGTCCAATCAAACCATCAAATTATGCAACTGAACCGCTGTGGCTGTGAGCTCACTGTATGATTATTATCTGTTTTACAGCCGTTTGATTACACTGGACACGGTTGTTAAACAGCAACTATTACGTGTGGCAGCTGCTGCAGCCTCTGACCGTTAACCCACGCGTCCACAGTGTCTCCTGCCCTTTGCCCAGTTCACATGGGGATGTCCTGCAGCCCCACCCAGCCACGTTAAAGAGGATTAAGCAGATCAAGAGAATGAATAAAGGTCCTCTGCTTCTGCACAAAACTGTCACGCACCGGGCTTAAAATGCAGAGAGCCACAAGTTCTCGTGAGAAAAATGCAGCTCTTCCTGTTTTAGAGACCTTTTATGACAGAGTCAAAGTCACCGCTTCCTGTTATAGATCACATGACATGTCACACTGTCAATATTTATTCAGCAAAATAGAAGCGGTGTGCAAATATTTTACCAGTTTGCTGCTCTGCAGCATTCAGGTGTGTGTTAGCATGATGCCAAGGAGGAAAGACACCAGCAATGATCAATCTGGGAAGGGTTATAAGGCCATTTCCAGACTATCTGGAGTCCATCATTCTACAGAGAGAAAGATTATTCACAAGTGGAAAACATTCAGGACAGCTGTCAATCTTCCCAGGAGTGGACGTCCCAGCAAGTTCACCCCAAGGTGAAGAAGCCCAGAGCTACATCTCAGACTCTACAGGCCTCAGTTAGCATGTTAAAGGTTAAAGGTCATACATCTCAGACTCTACAGGCCTCAGTTAGCATGCTAAAGGTTAAAGGTCACCCCAAGGTGAAAAAGCCCAGAGCTACATCTCAGACTCTACAGGCCTCAGTTAGCATGTTAAAGGTTAAAGGTCACCCCAAGGTGAAGAAGCCCAGAGCTACATCTCAGACTCTACAGGCCTCAGTTAGCATGCTAAAGGTCAAAGGTCACCCCAAGGTGAAGAAGCCCAGAGCTACATCTCAGACTCTACAGGTCTCAGTTAGCATGTTAAAGGTTAAAGGTCACCCCAAGGAGAAAAAGCCCAGAGCTACATCTCAGACTCTACAGGCCTCAGTTAGCATGTTAAAGGTCAAAGGTCACCCCAAGGAGAAAAAGCCCAGAGCTACATCTCAGACTCTACAGGCCTCAGTTAGCATGTTAAAGGTCAAAGGTCACCCCAAGGTGAAGAAGCCCAGAGCTACATCTCAGACTCTCCAGGCCTCAGTTAGCATGCTAAAGGTTAAAGGTCACCCCAAGGTGAAGAAGCCCAGAGCTACATCTCAGACTCTACAGGCCTCAGTTAGCATGCTAAAGGTTAAAGGTCACCTCAAGGTGAAGAAGCCCAGAGCTACATCTCAGACTCTACAGGCCTCAGTTAGCATGCTAAAGGTTAAAGGTCACCCCAAGGTGAAAAAGCCCAGAGCTACATCTCAGACTCTACAGGCCTCAGTTAGCATGCTAAAGGTCAAAGGTCACCCCAAGGTGAAGAAGCCCAGAGCTACATCTCAGACTCTACAGGCCTCAGTTAGCATGCTAAAGGTTAAAGGTCACCCCAAGGTGAAAAAGCCCAGAGCTACATCTCAGACTCTCCAGGCCTCAGTTAGCATGCTAAAGGTCAAAGGTCATGACAGCACAGTTAGACAAAGACTGAACAAGGATGGCTTGTTTGGAAGGGCTGCAGGAGAAAGCCTCTTCTCTCTAAAAAGAACATGGCAGCTGGATCAGGGGTTCACTTAGTTTCTCACTGACTGCTGCTGAAGCTGAATCTTTTCTGTAAAACTGTCTTTCAGGATGAACAGGCCGTCCATGAGCTACGGGGAGGTGATGCAGTACGGGATGGAGAACGTTTCGTGGCTCAGGAGACATTCTCAGTGGGGAAGGTAAGAAACGTTCAGCGCCTCTGAGAAGAAAAGGACAAGAAGAACAGTAGAAAAGGTGCTTTAGTGTTAATATTCTCCACATTAACATGAAGATAAAGGAGGTTATTCATTCATTCTTATCAGCTCAGATCTGTGTCTGAGGCTCCCTCCAGCAGCAGGTTATTCTTCTTCTAACTGAAGGTTTAAAGAATAAACTCATCTGCCTAAGAAGAGTGTTTCCTAATGATGGTGCAGGTTCTCCAGGCTCTGGCCGAGCATGGACCGGGTTAATGGAGGGAATTTAGCAGCGTTTCTACAGCTGAGACGAGTCGGGCGCCACTTTAGTGTCAAAGGTCAGAGTTGTTGAAAGACTTTCAGGGAACTCTCTGCCGCTGGCTGCTCCAGGATCAGCTTGTTTGCTGGAACCGCTCTGGAGCTCTTTGTGGTTCCCAGTGAACCGGAGAAGAAGCTCGGTTGGCGCCGGTCTCAGACGTTTAAATGAGCTTCTTCATGGCTCAGCTTTAAGCTGTTCTCCTCTTCATTTCCGTGGTTTTGTCACAGCCTGATTGGTTGAAGACGTGAGACGCAGCGTAGAGATGATCACTGAAGCATCTCCCACCTTTTCAGCTGTGATGAAGCTCAGTGAGGAGACTTTAGAAGGAACCCGACAGCAGCTGATGAGGCTCTGAGGTCATAGTTCAGATGCTTTAAATGTTGAAGTTTCTCTCCTAAATCCCCACAGTCAGAGCTATGCTCTGAACTCCAGATAAAAACGCTCCAGCAGGACCAACGTGGAGCTGCTTCGGCTCACAGCGAGACGTTCAGGAAGCAGAATAATTCTTCCTGGGTAGCAGACGGTGTCCCTGTGTCCTCTGGTTCTTCTGGTTGTTCTGGTAATGAACCCGTTGACTCACAGATTCGGTACCGTTTAGGTATGGAGGCCTAAACTTAACCAGCAGTAAGCCTCACCTTACGGGGGCTCACAACCCGCCGCTTCTGCTTCTTCTGCCGCCGGAAGAGGCCAAAGGGGCGGGGCTTATATGTATAGCAACTAGCAGATATATATAATAATCCATCCATACACCAGAGTTTCACCATGGATCGTACTCTGGGCCTTCTTTGTGTTTCTTTGTGTTTGCGCTCTGCCGTTTTCCACCTTTTTTTCACCTTTTTTTCCCGCCTTTTTCCCGCTTTTTTCCAACTTTTTCCTACCTTTTTTTCACCTTTTTCTGCCTTTTTTCCACCTTTTTCCCCCGCTTTTTTCCATCTTTTTTTGCCTTTTTTCCCCGCCTTTTTTTCGCCTTTTTCTGCCTTTTTTCCACCTTTTTTTCGCCTTTTCCCCCCGCTTTTTTTTCCATCTTTTTTTTGCCTTTTTTCACATTTTTTCCACCTTTTTTCTGCCCTTTTTCCGCCTTTTTTTCGCCTTTTTTCCACCTTTTTTTCGCCTTTCCCCCCCGCTTTTTTCCATCTTTTTTTGCCTTTTTTCCCCGCCTTTTTTCTGCCTTTTTTTCGCCTTTTTTCCATCTTTTTTTGCCTTTTTTCCGCCTTCGGAATCCAGATCGGCCCTAATTGGCTGTCGTCGTGTCGCATCACTGCTCATTTGCATAAAGTTGAGCCTTTCTCAACTCTTAAAGCTCATGAAACTCAACGCCGGCCGCTCATGGACGCCAGCTGACATTGAAAACGAACGGCAGCTGGCCGCTCACGCTGCTGTTGGTGTGAGCCCCCCGTTGGAGCCAGTTTACCACTGATGGATTTAACTCTGTTCTCAGCCGTTTGAAGCCTTAAAGTTCTGATCCAGTTGGAGCTGAATGTGGAAGTCATCGCCCCGGCTTTGCTTCCTTTGCCAGAAGGTGGAGCTCCTCTGTTGGCATGAAACAGACTCTGCTCCACCTTTGCCTTCACTGCTCTGACCTTCTTCATCTCTGAGGATATTTTAACTGACGCCTTCAGTCTTTCCTTCGGTCGTCCCATCATCCCCCAGACTGGAGGAGTTCCAGTTAAAGTTATTTCCCCTGATAATGTAAAACTTCTTACTGTTAATCCACATTATTCTGGGTTCCATTAAAGGTGAATAAAGCTGAACTGGACTGTGGCCCTGCTTCAGCAGAATAACCTTTCTCCTTCTGTCTGTTTCAGGCGGACGGTGAATCTGTTCCTCATCATCACCCAGATTGGCTTCTGCTGCGTCTACTTCGTCTTCCTCAGTGACAACGTCAAGCAGGTCCTGCTCTCACTCACTGTCACACTCACACAGGCCTGGGTTTTGCAGGCAGGCGGGGGGGCAGACTGTTTGCTCTGTCGGCGCGGCCTTCGGGTCGCAGCGTCCTGACCTTTCATCTGCTCGGCTCTGCAAGCCAAAGGAAACCACGGCACAAACAGAAGCATATCGAGCTGACTGATGGCTTCAGCTCAGAGAGGAGGATCACATTCGGGTTCTTTAGCTTCTGTGGAAGTTTCCGTAGTTATGTAAGAGCAGGACGGTATATGTGAATGCTCTCAAAGTACAAATATCTCCAGAGATAGTAGTAAAAAGGTCAATAACAGTCTGGAGTTTTCCTTCGCAGCAGGAGAAGATTCCCAGCTGAAAAGATCTCAGACGCAGCAGTTTCTCTGAACTTTGTGTCACTTTTTAGATGAGGGATCAAAGATTTTGGGGGAAAGTAACTCCAGGAAACGCGTCCCGGTGCAGCAGCTCATTTAGAAGGCGCTTCAGGTCGTTGTGGGATAAGATTAAACCGAAAACATCTGAGTATCATCAACTGAATTTGATGCAAAGTCTCACTTCTGCATTTTTATCTCCCTCCCAGCCATATGTGGCTGTCACAGGAATGCTGGGTGACTTTTGACCCCGAAAGTCTTTTATACCTTATTGATCTTCTTCAAACAGACTGTAATTTCCTCCATGTGTGTTTGGAGTTGTGTTTGTGCAGTACAGCTTCCTACCACCAGGTGGTAGCATCGCTCTGCTTGTCGGCCTCCTTCTGAGCCGTCACAGAACATCTCAGGCAGGGTTGAATTAAATACCACACATCAGAATCTGTTTCAACAGCAGAGTCTGCCCTGAAAGTGCAACACAGAAGCTGAAGAGTTTCAGAAAGATAAATGATGGGATAGTGGTGAAAGGTGAAGGGAAAATGGACGGTGCAGACATGAAAGACGGACAGGAGCCGGGTGACAATGGAGTACCTGTCCAGTTGAAACGTGGAGCTCGTTTAATGCCTCTGTGTCAGGTTTTTATGGATCTCAGCCTTCTGCCTGAGGGAAGAAGTTCAAAGGGTCCTTTTCCAGGGTGGGATGGGTTGAAGATGATCATGTTTGCACGCTGCTTGGCCTTGGTGCCGATCGATGGGAGGGCCGGGATCAGACTGTGGCGCATTCAGAGTGGTGATTAGTGTTGATCTTCCAGGGTAAAGGCTCTCTGACTTCCTGTTTGTCTGCAGAAGCTCTTACTTCAGACATTGTGTTGCTTTATTGTGTTTTTTCTGCCTTTTCTCAGACTGATTTCTCTTTTTCTCCTACTTTTCCCAGGTGGTGGAAGCAGCTAACGCCACCACCTTCAGCTGCCAAATGAACTACTCCAACCAGACCCAGGTCCTGGTTCCCAGCTTCGACTCCCGCCTCTACATGCTCTGCTTCCTGCCTGCCTTCATCCTGCTGGTTTACACCCCCAACCTGAAATACCTTGCTCCCCTCTCACTGATCGCAAACCTGGTCATGTCGGCCAGTCTGGTCCTCATCTACTTCTACTCACTCACGGTAACCACAGCATCACTCATCAGTGTGTTATTTATGGGTCCAAGACTCCAGATCACTCAGATTTTAAACCTCATGGGGCAGAAATGCAGATTGTCAGATGGAAACAGGATTTGCATATCTTGGCCTCATTTTGTGGCATCGTAGATTTAAATCAGAGTTAAGCTGCTTCCTTAAGAACGGCTTCTTGACAGCCACCCTTCCATGGAGCCCATTTCTGATGAGGCTTGGGCCAACAGTAGATGGATCAGCTGAAGGTCCAGATGCATCTCTCAGGTCCTGTCAGGTCACAGCTGGATTTTTTCCTCTTTCTTAAGGACATCACTTTCAGATCCTGTTCATCTGCTGGAGATAGTTTTTTAGGCCTGACACTTCTTCTTTTGTCCTCCACTTGTCCAGTTTCCTCAAATGTTTTAAGGACACACTGCACACCATGCTGAGATATGCCAAGTTTTCAGCTAATAGCTCTTTGGGAATCACCTTGTTGCTGCAGAAATCCTATTTTCTGTCTGTCAAACTGTGTTTTCTCTGCTGTTTTTCATAGATGCAGCTAAAGAAATGGGAACAAATGATGTGTCTTTGTGACAGGCTGCTGGTAACAAAGAGCCTAAAGATCCAGTTTAAAATGGCTTCTTTGCTAAGTTGTCTGTTCTGTGTCGACACAACACTGGTTCATCCCTTGAGTTAGGAGCCTTTGTTCTGCCTGAATGGGTCATAGCTCAGAGTTCAGTGGCTGAACAAAGAAAAAACACTGAAAATGCTCAGGAACAAGGACTGAAGATGAGGGAAAAAGCAGAAAATGTCCAAAGAAAAACTCTGAAAGAGCTTCAGAAAGCTGCAGAACTGTTGATCAGGACACTTTAAAGGTTTCAGAAAGCTGCAGAACTGTTGATCAGGACACTTTAAAGGTTACAGAAAGCTGCAGAACTGTTGATCAGGACACTTTAAAGGTTTCAGAAAGCTGCAGAACTGTTGATCAGGACACTTTAAAGGTTTCAGAAAGCTGCAGAACTGTTGATCAGGACACTTTAAAGGTTACAGAAAGCTGCAGAACTATTGATCAGGACACTTTAAAGGTTTCAGAAAGCTGCAGAACTATTGATCAGGACACTTTAAAGGTTTCAGAAAGCTGCAGAACTGTTGATCAGGACACTTTAAAGGTTTCAGAAAGCTGCAGAACTGTTGATCAGGACACTTTAAAGGTTTCAGAAAGCTGCAGAACTGTTGATCAGGACACTTTAAAGGTTACAGAAAGCTGCAGAACTATTGATCAGGACACTTTAAAGGTTTCAGAAAGCTGCAGAACTGTTGATCAGGACACTTTAAAGGTTTCAGAAAGCTGCAGAACTATTGATCAGGACACTTTAAAGGTTTCAGAAAGCTGCAGAACTATTGATCAGGACACTTTAAAGGTTTAAAGCTGCAGAACTGTTGATCAGGACACTTTAAAGGTTTCAGAAAGCTGCAGAACTGTTGATCAGGACACTTTAAATTGGTTCATCCCTTGAGTTAGGAGCCTTTTTTCATTAATTGACCCTCTGGGGTCAAGACTATAATTGACCTTTTTTGACTACTTTACATTTCACCTTAAAAACTGTGACTTTTTACAGTTAATAGTTTAATTTTGACACATTGGACCTAAAATCACACAAAAAACATCAAATCTAAAGCTTTTTTTCCTCAGATGAGCCCGTTTTTACCGCTTCTTCCTGCACCGTGATGACGGTACTCAGGAGGAAGTAAATTATTCATCCTAAGTCTGGTTTTTCTTGGCCTGTCGACAGAATTTAAAAACTGGTTCATAGCTTGAAATCTGCACTTTCAGCACAAGTTGAAACGGAGACCGAGCAGAGCGGCGCCATCTTAAATCGGTCATGTGATGTTAAATCAGGTGTCTTCTTCTTCTATGTTTAAAGAGTGATCAAAGGTTCAGGTGCAAGGACTGGACGCAGAGCATGTTTGAACCACATTCTTCTGTTAATCTGGTTTTCAGATGCTTTGTTTTGTCTGATTTTTGTTAAGTAAGCGTACTGAAAGGATGAAAAAGCAGCCAGTGTCCAAAGAAAACCTTTGAAAGCGCTTCAGAAAGCCTGGAGAACTGTTGCTCACTCGGGTTCCTTCAAAAGAAACGAGAGGCGACTCGAGCTTTGTCTTTTTTTTAAATGATTTTGGTCATTTATTGAACATTTCGTGGTGTTTCTGAAGGTTTCTCCTTCCACCGAGTCCCTCACCAGGCATTAAAGAGTTTTTATCAGTATAGTTTTAGTTGGCTCCCTGGATAAAGACATAAAAAGATGAAGGATGTCAGATTCTTTCACGGTTCTGTTTCTCTGAGCAGTGGCAGCTCAGATCTGAGCTTTTTACTGCATACCCACATATAAAGTGTCCTTCCACTCACTGGAAACTTCTGTCTCTGAGACCCAACAGGAAATGTTTTTCAGTGACATGATGATTTCTTTCCTTTAAGACTCATCCAGCCAGCTCAAACCCTCACTTTTCCCTCTCAGCTCAGACATGAGATTGGATTCTGGCATTGTTATGGATAACAGGACAACAGGTAGAGACCAAGTTTCCACTTTACCTGTTTTCATCAGGCAGCCTCTGCAGTTCACAGATGAATAGCGGCCGCCTTTTCTGAGAAGCAGCCCTGAAATGAAGCAATTTCTTGCATCAGAAACCTCCCGAAGTGTGGCCCGGAAGGTGTTTGGTGGCTGATGAACAACCTGAGCAACAACTTTTTGGAAAACTGGAGCATGCAAACAGTGTGGCTTCATTGTTCCGTGTGGTTCCACGTCTATATTTCAGCTCTAATGGCTCCTCATCCTGACCTTCGTTTAGAGCAGGGGTCAAACTCAAATACACAGAGGGCCGAAATGTTAAATTGAACAAAGCCGCGGGCCAAGGTTGAACAAATGAACCTTTTAATATGGAACCCAACAAGTTTTGATTTAACAATGAATACTGAACAAGGCTTATATAACTTTAAAGTCCAGGGGTGCGAAATTGAGTTGCTAATAATAATAATAAAAACATATCAATGGCATATTAAATTAAATTAAAATAAAAATGTAATGCCTCCTTTCTGTTTGCAGCCTTCTGAGGTAAATGTCAAAATTAGCTTCTTACACAGGCTAATAAATGTGAAAATAAAATAACATAAACCTCTTTTCATCTCCTTTACTTTCTGGCTCCAGGTCCTTATATTTGTCCTGGTGTTTCGTTTCATAGTGTCGTCTAATATTGTATCCTTAGTTACTCCTTAGTTACTCCTTAGTTACTCCTTAGTTACTGACGCGTTAGCTCCACAAACAAGACAAACAGGTCTGTCTTTTACATAAACAGATATTCTGTCTCCCACCTGTCCAGAAAAGTTCTATTTTCTGCCTTTCTTTTGGCCATTTTTTGGTAGGATAACAGTGACAGCTGTGGTTTGAGGTCGAAGTGTGGTCGAAGAGGCACGGGGTGCGCAAGAAGACCGCTAGCATAGATGCTACTGACACAGAGGAGGGGGCGTGTCTGCCTCTGTTCTAATTGACGCGCCAAAACAACCGCAGAGCATTATGGGATTTGTAGTATAAGCGGTGAATGCGGTGTTACAGCGCTGCCGCCGTATAATACTGGCGGGCCAGCTCTAATATTAATTTGAAATTGCCTCGCGGGCCAAATATAATTACACTGTGGGCCAGAGTTTGACACCTGTGGTTTAGAGAGTCATTCTAAGGAATTATATTTGCACATTTTTCTTTCCCTTTCTGCCAGATTCAGATTAAAGGCCACTGGTTAACAGAAGGATGTTCTTTGAACATCTTCACTGATGTTTAATGGCTCACATCATCTTTGATTTTCCTGGTTCCTTTTATTCTGCACGCAGCGACAGCTCATCATATCTCATCCTGCTTATCTTATCAGATAATCGCTACAAAATGTGGTCATTTGCAAGCTTTGGACAGTAAATGTTGGACAGTAAATGGGCTCAACAGGCCCGAGGTGGGGTGTCCTCTTGGCTCAGCGGCTCATTTAATCCAATTGCCAATTATCCGTGCAGAAGACCTCTTGACCTCTGATTATATTTGGTCGGATATGAAACACTTGTCTGCTATTTAGCCGTAACAAATTACAGACGAGCCTTGTGTTCCAATAGATTAATGCTCTCTTTCCCCCCCCCTACAGAACATCACAAACCCCACCATCCTGCCAAAGGTCGGCAGACTGAAAGACTACCCTCTCTTCTTTGGGACGGCCATCTTTGCCTTTGAAGGGATCGGAGTGGTATGTATCACACACTTTCTGCCTGCTGTTCCTGTCTAAGCAGCAGCTTCTCTTCGTCTGTGGAGTCTTCGTTGTTCGGCTTTATGATAGTTTGCTGAGGAAGGGATTAAGCTAACAGAGCAGGAACAGAAGAGGCAGGTTCCTTTTAAACGTCTAAGCAGCTTTTTCTGTTGACTTTAGCTGAATTGTTGCCGAGGAGACGGTTTCTGATGCTCATTTAACAGGCTCTCGAGGCGAAGTCGGGTGGGGAGAGGAAGGTTACTTGCTTGGGATCCTCGGGTGCATCCCTGATGTGGTTTAGTCGGCCTCTTCGTGACCTTCAGCTTGCCCTGAAGCAGTTTGCTGCAGAGCCAAAGGCTGCCCCCCCCGGCAGGATGGGTCCTTTCCTTTGGGTGGAGGAGTTTAAGTGTCTCAGCATCGGGTTCGTGGGATGGAGCAAGTCACAGACAGATGTTCTTGTGATGAGATAGCTGCGCTGAAAGGGGAAACTTTCCATTTGCTGGTGATTCCCTCCACCAGGCACCTTCTATTGGAGCATATTGTGGGAAGCAGAGCCCGTAGAGACGGGAAAACCAAACAGTTTGTACACTTTTCCTGCACCTGAACTGAGGTGTGAGTCCAAAGAGGAAAGAAAAGGCGCTCCTGCACATGTTTTAGACACCATCAGTTTAACCCTGATGTTTCTTTTCTTCCGATTTAGTTTCTGATCATTAGTGTTTCTTCTATTCTCTGAAGTAAATAACCACAGATGTGTGTAATGTTCATAGATGAGGCTTTAAAACCAGATTCTTGTGTTATTGGAGCAGGATTGGTGCTGGTTTAGGCTTCTGATGGCTGCCAGCGTCCATCTGCATCCTCCTGATCTTCATCCTGATCAGTTTATCTGATGCTGACGCACTTTTCTGCCTCTCATGCAAACCTTTTCTCTTTTCCTTTGATCTGAACTTACAGCGTGGACCACTTTGGTTATTTTTTACACCTCATTTCAACAGATTTTCTCTTCTTCACCAATGAGTGTGTTAGATTTGGGAAAATCGGGCTTCTTCGCTGTTAACTTCACATGCAAATGACTCTTTTAGGGAGTGTCTGAATTGGTTTGTTCGAATTCAAGCTCTTTTATTTTCATAATGACGTTTAGAAGCTGTATAAATCTTGAGAAATATTTGCACATTTCGGCCTTTCCACAGCAGCATTTTGTTCTTTAAGTGCAGCTTTTCGAGCTGTAAGCATGCTTGTTGTGTTTTAAATAGTTGTTTGCAGACCAAAACAGGTGAAACAGCCTCATATGACTAGCATTTAGCGTCAGTGCACAGTGGGCTGAGTTAAAGATGAAAATGATGGCTTATGTCTGAGCATAAATAGTTTGAAATGCTGCCCAACAGGACAACATCAGCAGAGATTACAGGGGGAATGTTATCTTTAGCTGCTCTTTGCAGGGAACGCTGATCACAGCTCTGCAGAAGATGCCGGCAGAAACAAAGAGCTCGTTGGTATTCATTGGACACCACCCTGTGTGGTGGAGTGAAAGCAACACTTCTCGATATTTTGAGTGCAGAACAAGGAAGCCGTGGTCTTTTGCTGAAATGTCAGCACAGATTTAGTCTTCACTTTATTGTCCAGATGCCAAAATAAAGCTATTGCAGCCTGGAAAGATGAGACCTTTAACTGAGAAACTGCCAAGATGCCAAGATTGTTGTAATGTCTTCTTCCTCGATTGCTGTCTGTTGCCAGTTTGCTGCTCTGCAGCATTCAGGTGTGTTTTAACACGATGCCAAGGAGGAAAGACACCAGCAATGATCTCAGAGAAGCAGCTGCTGCTGCCCATCAGTCTGGGAAGGGTTATAAGGCCATTTCCAGACTATCTGGAGTCCATCATTCTACAGAGAGAAAGATTATTCACAAGTGGAAAACATTCAGGACAGCTGTCAATCTTCCCAGGAGTGGACGTCCCAGCAAGGTCACCCCAAGGTGAAGAAGCCCAGAGCTACATCTCAGACTCTACAGGCCTCAGTTAGCATGCTAAAGGTTAAAAGTCACCCCAAGGTGAAAAAGCCCAGAGCTACATCTCAGACTCTACAGGCCTCAGTTAGCATGCTAAAGGTTAAAGGTCACCCCAAGGTGAAAAAGCCCAGAGCTACATCTCAGACTCTACAGGCCTCAGTTAGCATGTTAAAGGTTAAAGTTCACCCCAAGGTGAAGAAGCCCAGAGCTACATCTCAGACTCTACAGGCCTCAGTTAGCATGTTAAAGGTTAAAGGTCACCCCAAGGTGAAAAAGCCCAGAGCTACATCTCAGACTCTACAGGCCTCAGTTAGCATGTTAAAGGTTAAAGTTCACCCCAAGGTGAAGAAGCCCAGAGCTACATCTCAGACTCTACAGGCCTCAGTTAGCATGTTAAAGGTTAAAGTTCACCCCAAGGTGAAGAAGCCCAGAGCTACATCTCAGACTCTACAGGCCTCAGTTAGCATGCTAAAGGTTAAAGGTCACCCCAAGGTGAAAAAGCCCAGAGCTACATCTCAGACTCTACAGGCCTCAGTTAGCATGTTAAAGGTTAAAGTTCACCCCAAGGTGAAAAAGCCCAGAGCTACATCTCAGACTCTACAGGCCTCAGTTAGCATGTTAAAGGTCAAAGGTCATGACAGCACAGTTAGAAAAAGACTGAACAAGGATGGCTTGTTTGGAAGGGCTGCAGGAGAAAGCCTCTTCTCTCTAAAAAGAACATGGCAGCACAGCTTAGGTTTGCAAAGCTGCATCTGAACAAAGCTCAAGACTTCTGGAACAATGTCCTTTGGACAGACCAGAGCAAAGTGGAGATGTTTGGTCCTAATGCACAGCAGCACGTTTGGAGGAAACCAAACACAGCAGATCAGCACAAACACCTCATACCAGCTGTCAAGCACGGTGGTGGAGGGCTGATGATCTGGGCTGGTTCTGCAGCCACAGGACCTGGGCACCTTGCAGTCATTGAGTCCACCATGAACTCCTCTGGATACCAAAGTATTCTAGAGTCAAATGTGAGGCCATCTGTCCCACAGCTAAAGCTGGGCTGAAACTGGCTCATCTACAGGACAAAGATCCCAAACACAGCAGCAGATCTACAGCAGAATGTGTGAAAAAGAGAAGAATCAAGGTGTTGCAATGGTCCAGTCAGAGTCCAGACCTCAGCCTGACTGAGATGCTGTGGTGGGACCTTAAGAGAGCTGTGCAGAAACCAAAGCTGCAAACCTCAATGAGCTGAAGTTGTTGCAGCTAAAGGGTGTTCTACACTTTGAAAGGTGAAATAATACTGTTTCTTATCCTTCTGTTTGTGTCTTGTTGCATCTTTAGGTGCTTCCTCTGGAAAATAAAATGCACAGGCCTCAGAGTTTCAACCTGGTTCTGTATTTGGGGATGGGCATCGTCACCTTCCTCTACATCAGCCTCGGGACCATCGGCTACATGTGCTTTGGGGAGCACATAGGTGGGAGCATCACTCTCAACCTGCCAAACTGCTGGTAAGTAACTCTGGCTCCATGTCATTCATTTCAGCCTCTTTTTTGGTGATTATTGTCCTGTAATAACGTCTAAATATTCTTTTTGTTTAAACTTTTCCACCGACTCTGCAGAGCTCGGCTCATAATGACATGAAGCTGGTGATAAATCTGCAGTTATTTTAGCTAAAGTTAGGGAGGCAGATGATCTTTGCTATCATCACAGCTGCAGGAGAGCGGCGTCTTTGTATTTTTTCAGCTGTTTTTCAGCTCTGACTGGACCGATTGCACTAATTAGCGGGACAGATTGGATCTTCAGTGAGGTTTAAAACTCAAAGACTGCAATTAGTGACATCTCAACAGGGAATGTCTGCTGTTTTGCAGGACTATGGTGGATGAGGAAGTCTCCAGTTTGTAGTTTTTAATTAAAGCCTGTGTTCTTTCGGCTTTTCTGAATGATATCCTTCTCTCGGCATCGTGTTTCTGCTTTACAGGACATACCAGGCTGTGAAGCTGCTCTACTGTTTCGGGATCTTCATCACCTTCGCCCTGCAGTTCTACGTTCCAGCAGAGATCCTCATCCCTCCTGTCGTGGCTCGCGTGTCAGCGAGGTGGGAGGTGGCTGTCGACCTGCTGCTCCGCACGGTCCTTGTCATCTTCACATGTAAGAAACTCAAAGCGCTTCACCTCAGCAGGGAAAAACAGCCGTATCGTTTCACTTTAACCAGCCCAGCTTCACTCCTGTTCTCTGCTGAAGTCAGCCTCACTGCAGCCGTCCTGCAGGATTCTGCCTTAAAATATCACTGACTTCTGTTTATTTTGTGTTCTGATGCAGTTCTGTGTTGTAAGGTTCGGTGGAACCTGCATTTCAGTCCAGAGTCTGGTTAATTTGGACAAAGAAGGAGCTTACCTGCTTTTTATCCTTCCTGAAATGCTCATGGGGAAGGAAGAGGCAAAATGTGTGGTGATGAGGTGGTGAAGTTAAACCAGATAGTCCCAAATTAGATGCCTCTTATCCCTCAGTAACAATTCTCAGCTGATGACCTGAATCAGTGAAGTGAGCGAGGAAGAAGCCGGTCCCCGCTGAACTATCGAGCGCCTTCAGCAGCCCTTTGCAGCTAATTAGCTCCAGGAAGTCCCACAGGTCCACAGTTCTTGGAACGTTCCTGCTTGTGTTTCCACTTCAGCGATGAAGATCAGGCAAATTAATCTGTTTTAAACAGCTGATGCGGCTGAGGGTGGATGATGAAAGATTTTAGGTTCTTTTTGTTTTTCCCCTCTTTCTTTGGTTCGTTCCTTTCCTGTTGGCTCAGTGGGAAGCCGTGCATCAAACTTTAGCTCGTCTCAGATTTTATTTGGGGACCCTTCTGTCAGTGATATGCTTTGGTTCTGGTCTGGTCTGGTCCTGTGGGCCCATCTCCAGAGAAGTGGGTTCTGCAGTAAGAGACCTCAGACGGGTCCACACACCTGTGGCATGTTGTTAAACTGCGAGGCAACAGGCCCAGAAACAGAATCCAGTCATTTACGGTGAATTTAAAACCTTTATTTAACTGATTATAACAGATGTGTCAAATGAGCTCGTTTTAAACTCGGTTGCATCTCATTACTATTAGTTTGTTGCTGTTTAACACCCCAGAGACTCTTTCAGAGGGAAGATCTCAGTTTAGATCCAGGCAGCCTTCTCTGGACCTTTGCTGATTTTAGACGATTAGAAGATTTAATTTAAGTTTATGTTTCTGTATTTATCAGACGCTTTGATCCAAAGCGACTTACAAATGAAGATATAGCAGCTTTATAAAAGCTAACAATAAGCTCCATAGAAGGAACCCAGGAGTCCGACTCTGTCAGAGGGGACAGAGTAGAGATAGGGTGCAGGCATAGAAGGAAGAGCAGAAAGATAAAGTGCAGAGATAGAGGGGGGAGGGAAGTACAAGGTAAGTGCTGGGATAGGAGATGCTCTCTGAAGAGCTGGGTTTTCAGGAGCTTCTTGAAGATAGACAGGGACGCCCCTGTTCTGGTAGCGCTCGGTAGGTCATTCCACCATCGTGGGACGACACATGAACAGAGTTTGGATTGTCTTAGGCGTGGTGTAGGAGCTGCTAGACGACAATCCTGGGACCAACGGAGGGACCCAGTTGGGACAGAAGCCTTTGCAAGAGCATTCAAGTAGATGGAGCCGTTCCATTAAGCTCTTTGTAGCTAACATCAGGGACTTGGATCTGATGCGGGCGGCTAAGGGCAGCCAGAGGAGCTCAATGAACAGAGGGGGGACGTGTTCTTTTAGGCTGATCCAAGACCAGACGCACCGCCGCGCTCTGGACCATCTGCAGAGGTTTCACAGGCTGGAGACCAGTTAGGAGACCAGTTAGGAGAGCAGTTAGGAAACCAGTTAGGAAACCAGTTAGGAAACCAGTTAGGAGACCAGTTAGGAAACCAGTTAGGAGACCAGTTAGGAGACCAGTTAGGAGACCAGTTAGGAAACCAGTTAGGAGACCAGTTAGGAGACCAGTTAGGAAACCAGTTAGGAGACCAGTTAGGAGACCAGTTAGGAGACCAGTTAGGAGACCAGTTAGGAAACCAGTTAGGAGACCAGTTAGGAGAGCGTTGCTGTAGTGAAGGTGGGAGATGACCGTGGCCTGCACCAGGAGCTGGGGGGCATGTTGGGTTAGCTTTGGTCTGATCTTTCTTATGTTTAGCAATTTAATTTATTTTTACTTTGCAGATCATGAGCACTGCTTCATCCCTTCTAAAGCGGAGAAGAACAGTTCAACTAGTTATCTGTACTCGCTCCATAAAGCTCTGCAGTACCGTGTGTGTTGTCCTGTCTCCGGTTATCCTTAAAGCTTGGCCTGAAACCGCGTCGGAACAACATTTAATGAGGCTCCTTTTGCTCTGTAAACTTCTTGCATGACTGATCAGTCCTGGGAGGTTAATATAATGAACACACAGCACCCTTCATTGCAGAAAGGAGCGGTGGTTTAATGCTGGCCTGCCAGCAGGACACTGTTTCACTGTCTCTGCACATGGAAGCAGTTGCATCTCCAGAAGCTGGTGTGTGTGTCAGAAATCTGTGTGCAACATGTACTCTCAGGCTTCTCCTTGATAGGAAAGGTGGCAAGTCAATGGAAATTAAGTCGAGTATCCTAACGGCCACATGTCTTCATGCCCCCCCCATCTGTTCTCATCCCTGTCCCACAGTCAGGCAGCACACACTTCCCTGTAATGGTCCTGTAATAGTTCTCCACTTGCTATTGATTCCCATCTTGCCAGGACTGCTGATTCTTGAACTCCGTGTTCATCTGATGCCTCTGCAGTAGGATTTCTGGGGTTCATTCTGGAGGAGATGAGGCTCATACTAATAAATCCATGTGAAGAGATTACCAGAGTAAAGTGAAGCTGGATATTACTCTTTGTCATAATGTTTAGTAGCTGCTCGGGTTACGCTAAGACCAGAACAAGTGCTGTTTTCACTGAAGTTAAAGGCTAAACTGTGTCATATGTAGTATTTCTCATATCTAAACCAAAGTACCACAAAGTCTCACTTCTCCAATGTCTGTAATTTCATAATTCAAAAGCCAGACTCCTTCATACAATCCAGTTAAAGTCCAACATGTTAATTTAAAGTCCAACACGGGAAGATCCGCTGGCCAAGTCCTGATATCCATCACTGTTATATCTGCCTTTCATTGACTGCATTAAACAATCGTATGATTTGACGCTTTAGTTCTGTATCAGGATCATTATGTCGTATATTTTCCACATCTGCACAGGAATGAACAAGAATGTCAATCCTTTGACAATTTGAATGTTTTTAACCCGATTACCTTCTGTTATACGAAGGCTGAGAGACCGGATATGAAAGGTTGAGCTGAGATTCTTTAGCAGGATGTCTGGGATTCATCCTGGGATTCATCCTGGGATTCATCCTGGGATTCATCCTGGGGTTCATCCTGGGATTCATCCTGGGATTCATCCTGGGATTCATCCTGGGATTCATCCTGGGATTCATCCTAGGGTTCATCCTGGGATTCATCCTGGGGTTCATCCTGGGGTTCATCCTGGGGTTCATCCTGGGATTCATCCTGGGATTCATCCTGGGATTCATCCTAGGATTCATCCTGGGATTCATCCTTGGGATTCATCCCGGGATTCATCCCGGGTTTCATCCCGAGATTCATCCCGGGATTCATCCCGGGGTTCATCCCGGGGTTCATCCTGGGGTTCATCCTGGGGTTCATCCTGGGGTTCATCCTGGGGTTCATCCTGGGATTCATCCTGGGGTTCATCCTGGGGTTCATCCTGGGGTTCATCCTGGGATTCATCCTGGGGTTCATCCTGGGGTTCATCCTGGGATTCATCCTTGGGATTCATCCTTGGGATTCATCCTTGGGATTCATCCTGGGATTCATCCTGGGATTCATCCTGGGATTCATCCCGGGATTCATCCCGGGGTTCATCCCGGGGTTCATCCTGGGATTCATCCTTGGGATTCATCCTTGGGATTCATCCTGGGATTCATCCTGGGGTTCATCCTGGGGTTCATCCTGGGGTTCATCCTGGGATTCATCCTGGGGTTCATCCTGGGGTTCATCCTGGGATTCATCCTGGGGTTCATCCTGGGGTTCATCCTGGGATTCATCCTGGGGTTCATCCTGGGATTCATCCTGGGATTCATCCTTGGGATTCATCCTTGGGATTCATCCTGGGATTCATCCTGGGATTCATCCCGGGGTTCATCCCGGGGTTCATCCTGGGGTTCATCCTGGGATTCATCCTGGGATTCATCCTTGGGATTCATCCTTGGGATTCATCCTGGGATTCATCCTGGGATTCATCCTTGGGATTCATCCTTGGGATTCATCCTGGGATTCATCCTGGGATTCATCCTGGGATTCATCCTGGGATTCATCCTAGGATTCATCCTGGGATTCATCCTGGGATTCATCCTGGGATTCATCCTGGGATTCATCCTGGGGTTCATCCTGGGATTCATCCTGGGGTTCATCCTGGGGTTCATCCTGGGATTCATCCTTGGGATTCATCCTTGGGATTCATCCTTGGGATTCATCCTGGGATTCATCCTGGGATTCATCCCGGGGTTCATCCCGGGGTTCATCCTGGGGTTCATCCTGGGATTCATCCTGGGATTCATCCTTGGGATTCATCCTTGGGATTCATCCTTGGGATTCATCCTGGGATTCATCCTGGGATTCATCCTTGGGATTCATCCTTGGGATTCATCCTGGGATTCATCCTGGGATTCATCCTGGGATTCATCCTGGGATTCATCCTAGGATTCATCCTGGGGTTCATCCTGGGGTTCATCCTGGGATTCATCCTTGGGATTCATCCTTGGGATTCATCCTGGGATTCATCCTGGGATTCATCCTGGGATTCATCCCGGGGTTCATCCCGGGGTTCATCCTGGGGTTCATCCTGGGATTCATCCTGGGATTCATCCTTGGGATTCATCCTTGGGATTCATCCTGGGATTCATCCTGGGATTCATCCTTGGGATTCATCCTTGGGATTCATCCTGGGATTCATCCTGGGATTCATCCTGGGATTCATCCTGGGATTCATCCTGGGGTTCATCCTGGGATTCATCCTGGGGTTCATCCTGGGATTCATCCTGGGGTTCATCCTGGGATTCATCCTGGGGTTCATCCTGGGATTCATCCTGGGGTTCATCCTGGGATTCATCCCGGGATTCATCCCGGGTTTCATCCTGGGATTCATCCTGGGGTTCATCCTGGGATTCATCCTGGGATTCATCCTTGGGATTCATCCTTGGGATTCATCCTGGGATTCATCCTGGGATTCATCCTGGGATTCATCCTGGGATTCATCCTGGGGTTCATCCTGGGATTCATCCTGGGGTTCATCCTGGGGTTCATCCTGGGGTTCATCCTGGGATTCATCCTTGGGATTCATCCTTGGGATTCATCCTGGGATTCATCCTGGGATTCATCCCGGGGTTCATCCCGGGGTTCATCCTGGGGTTCATCCTGGGATTCATCCTGGGATTCATCCTTGGGATTCATCCTTGGGATTCATCCTTGGGATTCATCCTGGGATTCATCCTGGGATTCATCCTTGGGATTCATCCTTGGGATTCATCCTGGGATTCATCCTGGGATTCATCCTGGGATTCATCCTGGGATTCATCCTAGGATTCATCCTGGGGTTCATCCTGGGGTTCATCCTGGGATTCATCCTTGGGATTCATCCTTGGGATTCATCCTGGGATTCATCCTGGGATTCATCCTGGGATTCATCCCGGGGTTCATCCTGGGGTTCATCCTGGGATTCATCCTGGGATTCATCCTTGGGATTCATCCTTGGGATTCATCCTGGGATTCATCCTGGGATTCATCCTTGGGATTCATCCTTGGGATTCATCCTGGGATTCATCCTGGGATTCATCCTGGGATTCATCCTGGGATTCATCCTGGGGTTCATCCTGGGATTCATCCTGGGGTTCATCCTGGGGTTCATCCTGGGATTCATCCTGGGGTTCATCCTGGGATTCATCCTGGGGTTCATCCTGGGATTCATCCTGGGGTTCATCCTGGGATTCATCCTGGGATTCATCCCGGGTTTCATCCTGGGATTCATCCTGGGGTTCATCCTGGGATTCATCCTGGGATTCATCCTTGGGATTCATCCTTGGGATTCATCCTGGGGTTCATCCTGGGATTCATCCTGGGATTCATCCTTGGGATTCATCCTTGGGGTTCATCCTAGGATTCATCCTGGGATTCATCCTGGGATTCATCCTGGGATTCATCCTGGGATTCATCCCGGTTGAACTGGTCTGAGACTTTTTGACTCTGAGATCCGAGTGTGTTTGTGCAAAACTCGCCGGATTCTCTGTGTTTTTTATGTGTTTGAGCTGCTTCATGGATCAGACTCTTCATGCATCTTTAGAGAAGTGATGCGCCACTTCTGGACCTCTTCCACGAAATGGCGTGCATGTTCGGACGCCAGGCACTACCTTGATGGGCTGTAATTAGCTCCAGTTATGTCAGGGCTGGAAAGCAGCTGTTCAGACTCCAGCTGCATGGCACAAAGAGAACCTTCTGGAAGAAATGCATGAAAGAAGCACCGCTCTGTGCCGGTGAAGCTGGCCGGTTGAACTGAGTTGTCACAGAAACTGGGAGGAGGTCCAGCGCAGTGACTAAAACACAAAAGCAGGACCGTGCATCTTGCAAAGCTTTTGCTTCAAAATGTGGATGCATTTCGGGCCTCCTTCTTCCATGAACCACAGGAGGCAGTACAGATCAATGTATTAGAAAGGAAACGGATAGATTCTGCTTTAAAAATGGCCCCCAAAAAACTTAATCTTAGCTTTATGTTGGGCCTCATTTGTTCTTATCATAAACTGTAGCTGCATGTGATTGATGGTGTTTATTAAACTCTGCACCAAGCGGTTTAAACTGATTTAAATTTCAGAGAGGGTTCACTGTTATTGATGGAGCTGCTTCCAGACACAAGGGCCAAATGAGGCCTTCAAAAACAGCTTACTTTGTCAAAAACAAGGAACTGAAGACGGAATGGAGTGTGCAGCAGCAGGCATTGTAAAATCGATGGCCAATCTTCACGTAATGAGCAGAATGGAAGCTCGGGTCCACGTCTCACTGCGTTTAGGTGAATTTATCTGGAGGCCTGGGTGTCGGATCAGGAGCCCCGATATTCCAGATCAATCGGATTTATTTACTTTATCAGACCTGCACAGAGAAACAAATTAGCTATTAATCAACTATGCTATTTTATGGTTGTTATCGTAAAGCTTAAGTCGAGATTTCTTTAAGGAAACTGTCCACTTTTTGCATGAAATTATCGTCTTTATCTTACTTTAAAACGGTCCAGTTCACCACTGCAGCTGCTCTGCTTTATCTGTCTGTTATATTATTAAATATTGTGTCCTGACTATTTAAATGTCATTAACAACACTTTACTTTCTGTTAGTAAGTATGAAATATCTTATTTCCCTTTAGCAACCATTAAACACATTAAAGTTTAACATCCTAAAACTGCAGAAAACAGTTTGGAAATGATTAAATGATCTCAACCTGTTAATTTCTCTCTCTGAGGAAAGCATTTCTGAAGGAATGTGGCTTTTTTTTAAGAGATGTGGAGGTAAGAGTCCAAGATTTGGATATTTCCATCACAGGCATAAAGAAACCTCCAAAGATCCATCTTCATCTTTGTTCTTTAGTGTTTTACAGGAAGTGAATTGCATGAGAATTAACATTCTTTTGTTGCATTTGTGCATTTCTGAGAGAGAATATTAGTCCAAAACATCTGGGATGTTGTTTTAAATGATCTCAACCTGTTCATTTCTCTCTCTGAGGAAAGCATTTCTGAAGGAATGTGGCTTTTTTTAAAAGATGTGGAGGTAAGAGTGGATAGAAACATGCTGACAGCTGAGTGGATATGCTTCTGCAGGTGAAATCATCCTTCGAACAGTCATGGAAACTTAAGCTCTCGTCTTTTTTAGCTGAGTCATTTGTACCTTTCACAGTGTGATGCATCTCCCTGGAGATGTTAAGTGCTTTGCATAAAACCCTCCACTGATTGGTGGACGTCACCAGCTTGCATTTAAAGCCTTCATAGTGTTGCAGATAGATGGAGCATGATAGAGATTGTGTATTTTTCATTGGACAGCCTCATCATTAAGGGATGAAGGGAAGTATATCCCTCCAAGAAATATGCAGCCCGAGCTCACTGCCGTTCCCTGTATGTAATTCATCTTCATTTCTGATATTAGTTCTGATGTTAGGCCTGTGGAGAATTATGTAGATGAGTTTGCCTTCCTGTGCAGGTTTCTGCACATGCATGCTGATCAGCTGATTAAAGGGGAAACATGCGTGCATGTGCCAGCTCATGCATGCTGGCCTTTTGCAAGGCATGCTGTGGCTTCGTGTTGAGACTGTGGACGTGGTGCAGCAGCAAGAAAACCGCTTCCCCCGATGCACGCTAGAATGGAAAAGGCAAAGGATTTCGTTTGCACATGAAACTCAAGCTGGAGTTCTTCCCTGAGGTTGACTGCTTTGGGATGTTGGTCCTGGAGGGCCGCTGTCCTGCAGGTTTTAGACGTTTCCCTGCTTCAACACACCTGATTCAGATTAAATGGATCTCTTCTAAAGATTGTTAAATTCTGCACAAGTCTGCTAATGATGCATTGATCTGATTCAGGTGTGTTGAAGCAGGGAAACACCTAAAACCTGCAGGACAGCGGCCCCCCAGGACCGGAGTTTGACATCCCTGATTTAAAGAGTCATTTTAAAAGTCTGTTGTTAGCTTAAAACCACGTTAGCTTGTGTTTCTTGTTCAAACCGTGTCTGACTGCACAAATCTGGAAGCTTTTCAATATCTTACAACCACATACAAAGAAAAAAGTGGAAAAATCCTGCAATTTTTCCTTAAATACGAGGGAAAACCATCCAAAATCCAATGAATTCAGCAATCCTCACTGGAGACAAATGTGTTGATTTCCAGCTTAAACGTGATGCTTGCATTTTCCTCGGTCCTGGAGGGCCGCTGTCCTGCAGGTTTTAGGTGTTTCCCTGCTTCAACACACCTGATTCAGATTAAATGGATCTCTTCGAAAGATTGTTAAGTTCTGCACAAACCAACTAATGAGGCATTGATCTGATTCAGGTGTGTTGAAGCAGGGAAACAGCTAAAACCTGCCGGACAGCGGCCCTCGAGGACCGGAGTTTGACATCCCTGCTTTAGATGGTTACATATGAAGCTCAAAGGACAGACAAGTTGGAATAAAAAGGATAAATCTCCTAAGATTTGGTTTCACATTTTCCTCTAAATGTCACTGAGATAAAGAAAAGTAGAACCGGCATCTTAAAGCTGATGGAGACGACATCACGCTGAGATAAAGAAAAGTAGAACCGGCATCTTAAAGCTGATGGAAACGACATCAGGCTGAGATAAAGAAAAGTAGAACCGGCATCTTAAAGCTGATGGAAACGACATCACGCTGAGATAAAGAAAAGTAGAACCGGCATCTTAAAGCTGATGGAGACGACATCACGCTGAGATAAAGAAAAGTAGAACCGGCATCTTAAAGCTGATGGAAACGACATCACGCTGAGATGAAGAAAAGTAGAACCGGCATCTTAAAGCTGATGGAAACGACATCACGCTGAGATAAAGAAAAGTAGAACCGGCATCTTAAAGATGATGGAGACGACATCACGCTGAGATAAAGAAAAGTAGAACCGGCATCTTAAAGCTGATGGAAACGACATCACGCTGAGATGAAGAAAAGTAGAACCGGCATCTTAAAGCTGATGGAAACGACATCACGCTGAGATAAAGAAAAGTAGAACCGGCATCTTAAAGATGATGGAGACGACATCACGCTGAGATAAAGAAAAGTAGAACCGGCATCTTAAAGCTGATGGAAACGACATCACGCTGAGATGAAGAAAAGTAGAACCGGCATCTTAAAGCTGATGGAAACGACATCACGCTGAGATGAAGAAAAGTAGAACCGGCATCTTACAGCTGATGGAGACGACATCACGCTGAGATAAAGAAAAGTAGAACCGGCATCTTAAAGCTGATGGAGACGACATCACGCTGAGATAAAGAAAAGTAGAACCGGCATCTTACAGCTGATGGAGACGACATCACGCTGAGATAAAGAAAAGTAGAACCGGCATCTTACAGCTGATGGAAACGACATCACGCTGAGATAAAGAAAAGTAGAACCGGCATCTTACAGCTGATGGAGACGACATCATGCTGAGATAAAGAAAAGTAGAACCGGCATCTTAAAGCTGATGGAAACGACATCATGCTGAGATAAAGAAAAGTAGAACCGGCATCTTACAGCTGATGGAAACGACATCACGCTGAGATAAAGAAAAGTAGAACCGGCATCTTACAGCTGATGGAAACGACATCACGCTGAGATAAAGAAAAGTAGAACCGGCATCTTAAAGCTGATGGAGACGACATCACGCTGAGATAAAGAAAAGTAGAACCGGCATCTTAAAGCTGATGGAAACGACATCACGCTGAGATGAAGAAAAGTAGAACCGGCATCTTAAAGCTGATGGAAACGACATCACGCTGAGATAAAGAAAAGTAGAACCGGCATCTTAAAGCTGATGGAGACGACATCACGCCGAGATAAAGAAAAGTAGAACCGGCATCTTAAAGCTGATGGAAACGACATCACGCTGAGATAAAGAAAAGTAGAACCGGCATCTTAAAGCTGATGGAGACGACATCACGCCGAGATAAAGAAAAGTAGAACCGGCATCTTAAAGCTGATGGAAACGACATCATGCTGAGATAAAGAAAAGTAGAACCGGCATCTTAAAGCTGATGGAAACAACATCACGCTGAGATAAAGAAAAGTAGAACCGGCATCTTAAAGCTGTTTAAGAACAGTTGTTTTCAGCAACAGAGCAGACATTTATGTGAGTAAAACATGGCTAAGACTGAAATCCAAGAGTCGAGAGGCTTTATTTATCCCGAGGGGAAACTGCTGAGCAGCAGTTATGGAACAAGGGGGAAAGAACTAAATGAAATGGACAAAGAAGATAAAATAAAGCTAATAAGGTAAAGAAAACAGTTGGATTGAGGTGGATGGATTAAACAGTCTGATCAGTCCTATAAAGGGGGGGGGGGTGAGTCTGAAGGTGCTTCTGTGGGGGGGCAGCACCTGGTGGAGAGGGTTGTTGTCCAGGATGCTGTGCAGTTTACCCAGAATCCTCCTCTCAGACACCACCAGAGTCCAGCTGGACCCCCAGGGTCTACCAAACTGGTGGTAGAACATCATCCTGTTACATCCAGGGAAGTGTCTCAGTTAAGATGTGTGTGGAGGTTTTTGTGGGTTTCATGAGCTGAAAATGTGAAACAACAAACAGCTTGAGTTAATGTGAGAGTCAGCCAGCCGGCAGATACACTTCCTGGCTGTCAGATGATGGGAAATGTCACAGGAAGTGCAACTTCAACTGATGTCCCAGATTTATTCTCTTCCCCGAGATGTGCCTCGACTCTCCTGAAGATGTCTGTTAAACAGACCTTAGTTTCACCAGTTCCTGCAGCAACAAAGCCTTTTCTTCCACTGCCATTTGTTTCAGTTTGAGCTCAAACAGTCAGATAAGAGGGAAAGGAGAGGACCGCCCCGGGCAAAGTCTCCCCTTCTCTGCTGGGCTCCACTTTGACTTGTGCTCCCACTCGAAAGGTCAGTTCATTTCAGTGATTTCTTTTGAAGCGTGCACTCTATTCTAATGTACTGCAGATAGGCTGAGGGGCGGAGGAGCTCGCTGCTGCCGTTTTGAATCAGAGAGCCTGTGAGTGGCAGCGGTGGCATTACTGCACGGCTTGTATGCGCCATGATACTGTTGTGTGACAGCGTCTGAGACAACTACCGGAAGGCTTTCAGTTGCTGTTTGGGACACAAAAACACAAGCTTTGACGTCAGCCTCTTACACTGGGACTGAGAGCGTATGCCTGCCATTTATTTCTGAATCGTATGGATAAAATACGACAAAACTGCTGCTCGCTGTCATGTTTTGTGGTGACCAAGTCCAACATTCACTCTCACAACTCTCACTCTGCTCAGGGTTATCCGAAGCAGGAAGCTGGCTTGAATAAAATGGAAACCGTGAGCTGGAGCTCAGTCAGCAGAAGACACCCAACATGCATCTGAACCACGGCTGCACAATTAATCGTATTTTGATCGTGATCACGATTAAACGAACCTGATCATCAACGATATTTACATTTAAAATGCAGCTCGGCTGCCTGCATCTAACCACATGTTCTGAACCAGTAGTCCTCCAGCCACCAGGGGGCGCCAGCATGGTTAAGGCTTCATTAAGCTGCCTGAATAACAAGCCTGCAGGCAGCTGGTTGGACAGTCTGTGAGTTAGACTGATGAGAGCAAGAGAAAGCCAAGAAGAATCCAGAAGCATCTGGGGATAATTCAGGGAAAGTGACGTTAAACAAGAGCAAGTTATGTGCAAAGAGTGTAAGAAAGTAGTGTCTGCCCCAGAGTAACACCACTAATCTGTTAAATCACCTGAAAATACATCACAAACCTAAATATGAGGAATGAAAGAAGGCCAAAGCTGAAGTTAATTCACAAATCTGGCCAAAGACGTGTCCGATCAATACAGTTAGTGCTTTAAAATGTTAAATTATTGGGTTTTTGTTTTTATTTTGCATTATTTATCATTTATTCTAATTCAAAGTTAAATTTTTCACTAAAAACTGTCGGCACACTGTTTATAAACGGTGCAATAAAAGTACATGATTAATGATCTTCAATATTGATCAGAATAATCGTGATTATTATGATTTTGGTCCTAATCGTTCAGCCCTAATATAGATATGTAGAGACAGAAGACACCCAACATGCATCTGAACTAGGGCTGCACAATTAATCTTATTTTGATCGTGATCACGATTAAACGAACCTGATCATCAACGATATTTACAGTCAAAATGCAGCTCTGCTGCCTGCTTCTAACCACATGTTCTGAAGCAGTAGTCCTCCAGCCACCAGGGGGCGCCAGCACGGTTAAGGCTTCATTAAGCTGCCTGAATAAAAAGCCTGCAGGCAGCTGGTTGGACAGTCTGTGAGTTAGACTGATGAAAACAAGAGAAAGCCGAGAAGAATCCAGCAGAATAAGCATCTGGGGATGAGGAGGAGCTTGAGCCTCGAAACGGGGCGACAGCCATCGTCTGGACTTGTTTCTAATTCAGGGAAAATTACGTTAAACAAGAGCAAGTTATGTGCAAAGAGTGTAAGAAAGTAGTGTCTGCCCCAGAGTAACACCACTAATCTGTTAAATCACCTGAAAATACATCACAAACCTAAATATGAGGAATGAAAGAAGGCCAAAGCTGAAGTTAATTCACAAATCTGGCCAAAGACGTGTCCGATCAATACAGTTAGTGCTTTAAAATGTTAAATTATTGGGTTTTTGTTTTTATTTTGCATTATTTATCATTTATTCTAATTTAAAGTTTAATTTTTCACTAAAAACTGTCGGAACACATGTTTTTCCAGACATGATTAATGATCTTCAATATTGATCAGAATAATCGTGATTATTATGATTTTGGTCCTAATCGTTCAGCCCTAATATAGATAGACAGAAGAAGACACCCAACATGCATCTGAACCACCTGCTGCAGCAGTTTAACATCTTTGGATGAGACATGAATGCGTTTCCAGGCTGAAACGGAACATTTCATGTCTGCCGCTGCAGCAGCTCGAGGAAAACTCTCATGATTACCAGGCAGGCGCTTCAGTCCCACGCCGCTGCGCTCTTCCACGCATCAAGCCGACACGGCGGAGCCAGCCGAGTGATGTCAGCACTGTGGGTTGGAGCAGCGAGTTCCAGGATGCATTTAAGCACACGTTAGTCGCTCCCTTGTTTGCTTTTCAGTGGCAGATCAACTCCGAGTCCCACCTCTGTCACACGTTGAGTCGTGTGTGAAATTACAAACTTTCCCGGCTTGTGGAAGATGCTTCCATGGAGCATTCAGAATGTCTGAGGCTCACATTAAACATTACCCAAACAGTTTAAGAACTGGGCTTTTGGATTCAGAGTTAAACTCGGATCCAGGCCGAAGGACTGGAGCTGGAACCTTTCATGGGGGAAGTCAGGCTTGAGCTCTGGTCTCCCACATGAACCACTGCTCTGTGGGTTTATAGCAACAGATGGGACCCATTTCACCACCATTATTACATTTTTCCATCAGAGGGATGTTATGTGCCGATCTTTGGGAGGTGGAATGCAAACTAAGGCGGTTTGTGCATGATAATCCCTCCTTAATGAGACTTTAAACACCTGGAGATCTTCACCAAAGCTCTGCTCCTGTCTGCAGCAGCTGTGGTGCCTTCACTGGTCGTTTCATTTTCACTTCGTCTGAGTCACTTTGCCACAGGCTGGAGCTGAGCAGCTTGCGTTGGTCGTTAAGCTGCTGATGTGAACAGGAGAGGACATGAGGATGTGGCGTGAGCCTCCTCCTCCTCTTTCTTTTCTCTCCTGGAGCACAAAGGTGACGTGCCATCAGGAAAGCCTGCTCCGTGTTGTTGGACTCGCATTTTCCTTCCAGCCGTGCAGAAACGAGTCGTTCACCTTTACGTCTTGTGGAGCAGATTCACCTCTGCTGTTGGCCTTTGCTTCATGTTCCTATCTCAGCTGGTCCAAATGATCTGGTGTCTGAGAGAGAAAGCTTCAGAGGTCTAAATGCCACTGCTACAAAAGCTGGAGAGAGAAGTTAAACAGAATTCATGTTTCTGCTGAAAGAAAGGACACAGTCTGTGTTTCTGTTTCTGTATTTATCAGAAGCTTTGATCCAAAGCGGCTTACACTCATATCCCAGGTAGAGTTAGAGGGTCTTGCCTAAGGTCCCGTACTGGAGGTAATACCTTTCATGTGGGGGGGGCAGGATTCAAACCCCGGTCGCTGACATGAAAGGCAGCAATCTACACTATCCAGTCACGTGATTGGCACATTAATTAGTTAGTTAATTAGGCCCAAGTCTGTAACACCAGAGAGACAAAACCCACCCGGGGTCATCGAGGACTGGAAGTAAATGCTATTGTACTGAAAACCAGGTGAACAAGGAAAGGATTCCCCACATCTGGTTTATGTTTCTGTATTTATCAGACGCTTTTATCCAAAGCGACTTACAAATGAAGATATAGCAGCTTTATAAAAAGCTAACAATAAGCTACATAGAAGGAACCCAGGAGTCCGACTCTGTCAGAGGGGACAGAGTAGAGATAGGGTGCAGGCATAGAAGGAAGTGCAGAAAGACTTTATTATTCACGTTTTAGCAGTTATTTGGTTTATTTAACTGCAGATGTTGTCACAAAGGCGCGTCATCAACCACATCATTGTGAAATATTGGTTGACAAATCCATTTTTAGACAAAATGTGACCTTTTCTTGTAGAATTTTGGCTAATTTTCGGGTCCTACTTGCACCGAGGATTTTCTTTTGGGTGCCAGGATTCTCAATATTGACCTTAAAGTCAGAGTAAAACTGAAATAACTGCAGAAAAATGTGTTATGAACTATTCGGTCAAGCATAGAGTTTCTGTTTCTGTATTTATCAGACACTTTTATCCAAAGCGACTTACAAATGAAGATATAACAGCTCTATAAAAAGCTAACAATAAGCTACATAGAAGGAACCCAGGAGTCCGACTCTGTCAGAGGGGACAGAGCAGAGATAGGGTGCAGGCATAGAAGGAAGTGCAGAAAGATAAAGAGATAGAGGGGGGAGGGAAGTACAAGGTAAGTGCTGGGATAGGAGATGCTCTCTGAAGAGCTGGGTTTTCAGGAGCTTCTTGAAGATAGACAGGGACGCCCCTGTTCTGGTAGCGCTCGGTAGGTCATTCCACCATCGTGGGACGACACATGAACAGAGTTTGGATTGTCTTAGGCGTGGTGTAGGAGCTGCTAGACGACAATCCTGGGACCAACGGAGGGACCCAGTTGGGACAGAAGCCTTTGCAGGAGCATTCAAGTAGATGGAGCCGTTCCATTAAGCTCTTTGTAGCTAACATCAGGGACTTGGATCTGATGCTAAGGGCAGCCAGAGGAGCTCAATGAACAGAGGGGGGGCGTGTTCTTTTTTATTATTAATCCAGCTGAATTAAATCGAACCTGAGATTGTTGAACACTTCCCTCCAAAAATAAGCTGCTAAAATACCCAGACTGACCGGCCAGTTTCCTGATTCTGCTGCAGGTCCGAAACAGCGATCCTCTTCACTCCATTTAAACAAAGCATCATCCCTCTGAGGCCTGGAGGTAAAAGCTGCATCACTGACAGGTCCTCCATCAACTCTGAATGATTAGCATTTTATTAGAAGAACTCTTCAGCTGTAAGAAGTTCAGCTGAAGCACAGCAGACTGTCAGCTGCTGACGGTCCATCCTCAGGATTGAGATGCAGATTGAAGGATAAAGAGCAACAATACAAGACAAAATACACATTTATTAAAGAGTTTTTCTGACAACAAGTCACCAGGTTCAAAGACAGATTGCTTCAGGTGTTACAGTGTAGTTCAGTAGCATCAGATCCATGGTGGAAGACAGCAGCTGCCCTGCTTTTCTCTGTTTCTACGCTCTGAATCGTCTTTTAAGGGAGGGAGACGCACCTCTGGGTTGATTCAGGACCTGCAATACCATGGATGGTGAGGAGGGACTCGTTCCAGAACAGACTGACATCTTCTCTCCTCACATTTAGGTCATAAACTTCTCCCACAAATCACCTGGGCTGTGCTGCTGATCAATCCTCCTCAGCTTCTTGTCCAAAAATGCTGTTAGAAAACGCCTGATTCACTACGTTTTAGTGTCTCCATGCAGCTTTTACACCTCATGAAGGCTAAATTATATTCAGACTGGCCAACATTGCAGCCTCCGTCTGTCTGGCTTTGACTGTTTGAATGACTCCAGCACATCTTTCTGTGCTTGTTTAATTTTTTGATGATCTCTCGATGACATTTTCATGGCGTAAAAACGACGGTTTTGTGTGATTTTTCTTCTTGATACACAGAAGCTGACTTGATTCAGGTCCTTTCATGAATCCCAGGCTGCAGGGATGCATGCCAGCAGAGGGACTTCATCTCTTTTTCTGACTGAGATCCATGTTTGCTGTCACTATCCTTTAAAAGATGAGTGGCAGAGAAACCAGAACCTTTTCATTTAAGCTGAGCTTTCACTTGAATGTGACCATATTGTACTCATCATGTGAAATTGCCTTTTCCGTCCCACTCTGGAAACCTGATTGCTTGCGCCGACCGTTTTATTTTTCCAGAGACGAGCCAAATTATTTCAAAATTATAGTTTTTAGAACAGACTGATGTGTATTTTTCCATGAAACCAGGCCGTATTCATCATAATGTCGTGCACAGCTGTACAATTTAGAGCAATCATGCTCCAGCGTACCGCCTGTGCTGCAGACAGAAAGCAGCAGTCATTTCACGCTTAGAGCCAAACGCGTTCAGACAACACGCTTCTCTGCTTGGTTTTCATTTAAAGGGGACAAATCGTGTAAAAAGTCTTCATTTTATAAGGACGTCACTCCTTAAGTTGACTCCACCTCCTCTGCTAAGCCCCGCCCCCTCACAGTGGAAGCATCAGAGGTTTCCTGAGCCGATGGTCGTTGGTTTGTTCCTTCCTTTCTCCACTTGACCCCGTTCTTTGCACAGTTGGTTGAAGCTTCCTGCTCCTCAGCTCCTTCATCTCAGTCCATATCAGTCGTGCCAGAGACTGCGATGAGTCCCACTCGGATGGATGGATGGATGGATGGATGCTTCTCCAGCCTCCCTGAGTTTCTCCCTGTTTCTCCCTGAGCTTCTCCCTGAGTTTCTCCCCGAGTTTCTCCCCCGAGTTTCTCCCCGAGTTTCTCCCCGAGTTTCTCCCCGAGTTTCTCCCCGAGCTTCTCCCCGAGTTTCTCCCCCGAGTTTCTCCCCGAGTTTCTCCCCGAGTTTCTCCCCGAGTTTCTCCCCGAGTTTCTACCCGAGTTTCTCCCCGAGTTTCTACCCGAGTTTCTCCCCGAGTTTCTCCCCGAGTTTCTCCCCCGAGTTTCTCCCCGAGTTTCTCCCCGAGTTTCTCCCCGAGTTTCTCCCCGAGTTTCTCCCCGAGTTTCTCCCCCGAGTTTCTCCCCGAGTTTCTCCCCGAGTTTCTCCCCGAGTTTCTCCCCCGAGTTTCTCCCCGAGTTTCTCCCCGAGTTTCTACCCGAGTTTCTCCCTGAGTTTCTCCCTGAGCTTCTCCCCGAGTTTCTCCCCGAGCTTCTCCCCGAGCTTCTCCCTGAGCTTCTCCCCGAGTTTCTCCCCGAGTTTCTCCCCGAGTTTCTCCCCGAGTTTCTCCCCGAGCTTCTCCCCGAGCTTCTCCCCGAGTTTCTCCCCGAGTTTCTCCCTGAGTTTCTCCCTGAGCTTCTCCCTGAGCTTCTCCCTGAGCTTCTCCCTGAGCTTCTCCCCGAGTTTCTCCCCGAGTTTCTCCCCGAGTTTCTCCCCGAGTTTCTCCCCGAGTTTCTCCCCGAGTTTCTCCCCGAGCTTCTCCCCGAGCTTCTCCCCGAGCTTCTCCCCGAGTTTCTCCCCGAGCTTCTCCCCGAGCTTCTCCCCGAGTTTCTCCCCGAGTTTCTCCCTGAGTTTCTCCCCGAGTTTCTCCCCGAGTTTCTCCCCGAGTTTCTCCCCGAGCTTCTCCCCGAGCTTCTCCCCGAGCTTCTCCCCGAGCTTCTCCCCGAGCTTCTCCCCGAGTTTCTCCCCGAGTTTCTCCCCGAGTTTCTCCCCGAGTTTCTCCCCGAGCTTCTCCCCGAGCTTCTCCCCGAGCTTCTCCCCGAGCTTCTCCCCGAGCTTCTCCCCGAGCTTCTCCCCGAGCTTCTCCCCGAGTTTCTCCCCGAGTTTCTCCCCGAGTTTCTCCCCGAGTTTCTCCCCGAGTTTCTCCCCGAGCTTCTCCCCGAGCTTCTCCCCGAGTTTCTCCCCGAGTTTCTCCCCGAGTTTCTCCCCGAGTTTCTCCCCGAGTTTCTCCCCGAGTTTCTCCCCGAGTTTCTCCCCGAGTTTCTCCCCGAGCTTCTCCCCGAGCTTCTCCCCGAGCTTCTCCCTGAGCTTCTCCCCGAGTTTCTCCCCGAGCTTCTCCCCGAGTTTCTCCCCGAGTTTCTCCCCGAGCTTCTCCCCGAGTTTCTCCCCGAGTTTCTCCCCGAGTTTCTCCCCGAGTTTCTCCCCGAGTTTCTCCCCGAGTTTCTCCCCGAGTTTCTCCCCGAGTTTCTCCCCGAGTTTCTCCCCGAGCTTCTCCCCGAGTTTCTCCCCGAGTTTCTCCCCGAGTTTCTCCCCGAGCTTCTCCCTGAGTTTCTCCCCGAGTTTCTCCCCGAGTTTCTCCCCGAGCTTCTCCCCGAGCTTCTCCCTGAGCTTCTCCAGCCTCCCTGGGCTTGAGGCAGCCTGGTCTTGTAGCTCTTCGCTGGTGTTTGCTGGTGGCAGGGTGAAGAAATGAGACAGCCTCTGGTACATTTCTGTTGACTAAGGAGAGAAGGAAGCTGAGGGCCTCCCCACCGATCTTTAATCCAGCCTCAGCGCCTCCCAGCTGCTGGCCGTAGCTCTGCAGCTCTGGAGATAATTGGCTCTGCCTTGCTGAAGTGCTGCCTGCCTCTCAGTGGCTTTAAAAGCTGTGGGCTTGGTTCAGAAACTGCCTGCTGACAGCCTAAAAGCTGCCAGGTTCCCACTCCTCTCCTTCACCACAGACTCTGTCCTTCATCTTCTGTCTTTTGGCCGTATTTCTGTTTATGCTGACGGCTGCTGAAGAGACCGAAGCCCCAGAGTTTCTCCTCGTTCAATAGTGTCTCATCTTAAATGTGGTCATTAAAAACTTTTTCTCAGTTCAAAGGTTGTGGGTTTTATCTTTATTTTAAATCCTAACCCATGTCTTCTCTGTGTGACTCGGGTTTAATAACCTAATATTATGGTTTATGATTTAAAAACGTCCTTTTTTCACCTGCCGATCTGAAACAAATGTGGCTGAAAATTTGAGGGTTTTTCATGTACAATTTTTCTTTGAACTACATTTAATTTCTGTCCTATTTCCTAATAAATTCGGAACAAATTTTTACTAAACAGATTTTACTAAATAAACAAAGAACAAAGATCAAGAGCCATTCCTCGTTTATATATTGTGCTACAGCTTCTAGAAACATGATCAAACCTGAACATAAACCCAGAATCTGAGGCAGAAACAGAGTTTTTCTCAGTTCTCAGCAGCTTTAAAGTGAATCTCTGGTCTGAGCTCCTTTATTCTCCAACACAGCCTGAACCCTCTGAGACAAGCTTTCTGTCCTTTCTTTAAGGAGTCTTCAGGAATAGTTCTCCAGGCTTCTTGAAGGACATCCCAAAGCTCTTCTTTGGATGTGGGCTGCCTTTTGTTCCGTTCTCTGTCAGATGATCCCACACTGCTTCAATAATGTTGAGGTCCGGGCTCTGGGGAGGATTCATCCCTCCATAAGACCTGTTGCCACTGATTTTCAGTCCACTTCTTGTGTCATTTGGCACAGCTCAGCCTTTTCTCCCTGTTTCCCTTCCTTAAGAACGGCTTCTTGACAGCCACCCTTCCATGGAGACCATTTCTGATGAGGCTTGGGCCAACAGTAGATGGATCAGCTGAAGGTCCAGATGCATCTCTCAGGTCCTGTCAGGTCACAGCTGGATTTTTTCCTCTTTCTTAAGGACATCACTTTCAGATCCTGTTCATCTGCTGGAGATAGTTTTTTAGGCCTGACACTTCTTCTTTTGTCCTCCACTTGTCCAGTTTCCTCAAATGTTTTAAGGACACACTGCACACCATGCTGAGATATGCCAAGTTTTCAGCTAATAGCTCTTTGGGAATCACCTTGTTGCTGCAGAAATCCTATTTTCTGTCTGTCAAACTGTGTTTTCTTTGCTGTTTTTCATAGATGCAGCTAAAGAAATGGGAACAAATGATGTGTCGTAACAAAGAGCTCGTTTGGTGTTCTCAGAAGCTTCGCTTACATGGTTTTTAATAAGAGAAAGTGATGGTCACCAAAACAAAAGCTGTCAGTCAAATATGAGAAGAATCACCACCTTAAACCTGTTTTTGCACAGTGTTTTCCTCAGTCTGCAGATCTGTGTGAGGGTAAAGGCTCCCCCTGTCAAGAACAACTGATTTATTTGACTGGGATACCTAGAATTGGGCTGAAGGTGTTTTAAAGTCCTTAATTGGTTCCATGAGGTCGCTGTCACAGCCACTTTAAGCCCACTTTAGTGCCAAAGTGTTTCCTCTTTCAGCTGCCATGCAACCTGCCCTTCTTCTCTGCTCTGAAGCACAGCCAATCCGGCCGCTTTCTGTCTCCCAGTATTCTTTTGATGGATTAGATTTCAAAGTCCACCCTTTTCTGCTTTCCTTTACTCTTCAGCTGAAGCTCTGCAGCTCTGAAATAACAGTTGCAGATTTCCCCCCTCGCTCTTGACTTTTAGCAGCCTCCTAAAAGCCTCATCTTCACCCTCACATCTCCTCCCTCTGTGCTGTCTTTGTCGGTCACAGTGTGCAGAATGCTCCCTGGCATACCAAAGCTCCAGTTAGCGGAAGGAAAACTGAGTATTTTTGCTTTGTTTCTGTAAGATCGGAGGTTGCTCGGCCAAATTAGTGTGCTCGAAGCGTTTCATCCTCAGCCCTTTGAAGCTGCCTGATGATCCGCGTTCTGCCTCTTTCTCAGGGGATGGCAGCAAGCCTTTTAGCTACAGCCTTGTGGTTTATTTGCTATGAAGGCTCAGCATATTCTTTAAGTTGGTCCTGCCTCCCCCCAGCTCCCCTCGATCCTCTTTGGCAGCAGCGCCGGCCTTGTTTGATGGCTTGGAAAGCTTCAAATCCAGTTTGAAGAGCACTCTTCAGCAGCATATCCCTACAAGTGACAGCTTTGCTCTCTGGGAGCTCGTGACAGCGCGATGCTTTCAGCGGACTTGGGAAAGTTCGACCTTGCCGATGCCCTCCAGGTTAATTCGACAGACTTGAACATGCAGTGGCAAGCAATTGATTATGGTTCAAAGAGCCTGTTGTCAGACGATGGTGATGTGTGACTGACGTACAGAGAGAAGAAGAAGAACACCTGCCTTGTCCTCTCTGCTCAGCACGGAGACGATGGCAGCCTCTCTTTTCGGGTGGAAAGCACTCCTGTGCAGACATTTGGTGCTGTGTGCAGAAACAGAAGCTCCCACCTGAGGCTCGTTTTGTATGGCCGGCCTTTGCTGTTTATGCCTGTCTCCATGGCAACCGATCAAGGTGGCTTTCGCTCCTGGTGACTTTAGCAGTCGTGAAAAATAATCCCACAGTAATGTCAGACCCTCTTTTCAGCTTTTCTCCCAGTCCATCGCCATCTTTTTTACTCCTCCTTCATCCAAAAGCACGTTTCGCCTTGTTTCTCATTCAACTTTCTCTTCCCGGGTTTGAACCATAGCTCTGACTCTGCTGCCTCTGGAGTGTGGAAGAAGAGATGGAAAAGTGTCCCTTCTACATGAAATGCAGTTCCTGGTCCAGGTTATTCTGCACAGGAGCACTGATGTGAAACTGATGCAGAGAGATCTGATGGCTGAACTCTTTGATGGGCAGATTTAAAAGGCTTTCTTTCTGTTTCTGTGTGAGCTGATCTGGGAACAGCAGAGTGAAAGCAGGATGTTTATGGATGGGTGAAAGGATTCCACCAATTATAAAGCTTTTTATACTGAGGCGATTGTCAGCGTGAACATTTGAAACTACTCTGAAAAGGTGTTTTTCCCCTGGACAGATGACACATGACACGTATTTGAGTTGTACTCTCCGCCCATGTAAATGCTTCTCTTTTATTTTAATTTAAAAACGGCAGAAAGAGTCTGATTTGCTCGGAGAGGCAGTGCAGCACGAGGCCCTGACAAATAAAGTTTCTAATCATGAGCAGGAAATTAACTCCACAGGCTGTAAAAATGTAAAAGGCAACAAGCGTCCACCACTGAGCTCTGCAGCTGAAAAGTTCACGTTACTCACTGATATGGATGGATGGATGATGATGGATGGATGATGGATGGATGGATGATGGATGATGGATGGATGGATGATGGATGATGGATGATGGATGGATGGATGATGGATGGATGGATGATGGATTGATGGATGATGGATGGATGGATGATGGATGATGGATGGATGGATGATGGATGATGGATTGATGGATGGATGGATGATGGATGGATGATGGATGATGGATGGATGATTGATGGATGGATGGATGATGGATGGATGATGGATGGATGATGGATGGATGGATGATGGATGGATGATGGATGGATGATGGATGATGGATGGATGATGGATGGATGGATGGATGGATGATGGATGGATG
Organism: Leuresthes tenuis; assembly: GCF_036924035.1. Lineage (NCBI taxonomy): Eukaryota > Metazoa > Chordata > Actinopteri > Atheriniformes > Atherinopsidae > Leuresthes > Leuresthes tenuis. The sequence continues at coordinate 1,633,873 of NW_027325365.1, forward strand.
ATGGATGGATGATGGATGATGGATGGATGATGGATGGATGATGGATGGATGATGGATGGATGATGGATGATGGATGGATGGAAGGATGATGGATGATGGATGATGGATGGATGGATGGTGGATGGATGGATGGATGGATGGATGGATGATGGATGGATGGATGGATGATGGATGGATGATGGATGGATGATGGATGGATGATGGATTGATGGATGGATGGATGATGGATGATGGATGATGGATGGATGGATGATGGATGGATGGATGGATGATGGATGGATGATGGATGATGGATGGATGGAAGGATGATGGATGATGGATGGATGGATGGTGGATGGATGGATGGATGGATGGATGGATGGATGTATGGAAGGATGATGGATGGATGGATGATGGATTGATGGAAGGATGGATGGATGATGGATGATGGAAGGATGGATGGATGGATAGATGGATGGATGGATGGATGGATGGATGGATGATGGATGGATGATGGATGGATGGATGGATGGATGGATGATGGATGGATGATGGATGGATGATTGGATGGATGGATGGATGGATGGAAGGATGGATGGATGGATGGATGATGGAAGGATGGATGGATGGATAGATGGATGGATGGAGGATGGATGGAGGATGGATGGATGGAGGATGGATGATGGATGGATGATGGATGGAGGATGGATGGATGGATGGATGGATGGAGGATGGATGATGGATGGATGGAGGATGGATGATGGATGATTGGTGGATGGAGGATGGATGATGGATGGATGATGGATGGAGGATGGATGGATGGATGGATGGAGGATGGATGATGGATGGAGGATGGATGGAGGATGGATGGATGGATGGATGGATGGAGGATGGATGATGGATGGAGGATGGATGATGGATGGATGGAGGATGGATGATGGATGATTGGTGGATGGAGGATGGATGATGGATGGATGATGGATGGAGGATGGATGATGGATGGATGGATGGATGGATGGATGATGGATGGATGGATGATGGATGGATGGATGATGGATGATGGATGATGGATGGATGATGGATGGATGGATGGATGGATGATGGATTGATGGATGATGGATGGATGGATGATGGATGGATGATGGATGGATGGATGGATGATGGATGGATGGATGGATGGATGATGGATGGATGGATGGATGGATGGATGGATGGATGATGGATGGATGGATGGATGATGGATGGATGGATGGATGGATGATGGATGGATGGATGGATGGATGATGGATGGATGGATGGATGGATGATTGGTGGATGAATAAAATCCAAATTGCTTCATTCTGTCAGATATCAGTGAATTCTCTCTCAGAGGGAACCAGTTTACAGTCCAGCTGGGACCACTTTAATGACACTGTTGCATTCTGGGACTGCAGTCTGTGTTCTACAGGTATTTATACGATGAGATGTACTTCTTGTGTTCGCTTCGGCCTTCGGGTTGTCTGCTGAAGTTCTTCCTTCCTCTTCACAGCTTTTCTTCAGTTGTTCATCAGTGCAAAACAAGCGATAAGCGGGAGGTTTGCCTCCCAAACACCAACAGTTTCATCTCTGAATATCAGCTGAGGAGGAACTCAGTGGGAAGCAGCTTCTCTGCCTCCATCTTCAGACTGTGAGAAACACAAGTTGGACTCCTGGATGCATCTTATTGTCTTAAACTTCCACAAAAACACTCTTTATATTCAACTCTGGAGTTTTAATCCATTGGTCTGATATTGGATCCTGGAGTGTCTGGTTACCAGGAAATCTAACAGTCCCTGAATGGAATATTATGGAAAAAACCAAGGTGTAGCTCTGAGTCCATCCTTAATGAATGCAAGGGAAGGGCTTCACAAAGCAAACACCATCTCTGTTTTATAGTTAGGACTATAATGTGTGGCCCCCACGCTAATAACAGTCGAAATGATGCTCACCGGAGCTAATTATGATGTCCACACTACGTGCAAAGATGGGAAACCGGAGATATGGATGTAGGGGAAAGGTCAGGAGTAGGAGGGACTATTATATGACTATTATATGAATAAATGGGTTTTAAACGTAGTAAATAAGACATAATGGTGGAAAAATGGGGAAAATAGGCCATATGAAAGGAGGGGCCACAGGCCCAGATTGTATAAAAACTATAAAACTTTCAGAAGAAACTTAGCTCTGGCTACTTCTCATGGTCATATTGTAACTCTGCAATAAAGCAGCTGAATCCGTCTCATCTTTAACCACTGAGTGTAGCATATCAGGTCAATTGAACTCCACAGAAAGTCACGACAATCCGTGAATCGTTTCCATTCTGGAGCCTGATATCGATCCAGTATCAGCTGAGCCTGAACCTCTCCTCTCATCCTCTCTTTCTGGCCCTCTGACTCTCTCCAGGTGCCCTCGCCATCATGATACCGGAGCTGGACCTCGTCATCTCCTTGGTCGGCTCGGTCAGCAGCAGTTTCCTGGCGCTCATCTTCCCGCCCATCCTGCAGCTCCTCGCTTTCCACACAGAGGGCCTGTCGCCGCTGGTAACCACCAAGAACGTGATCATCAGCGTGGTGGGGCTGGTCGGCTTCCTCACAGGAACCTACGTCGCCATCGAGGAGCTCATCGCCCGGAATGCCCTCAAACACGAGGAGGCGCTCTCCACCTTCATGGTACAGTGAAGTGGCTGGTGGGGGGGCCACTCCAGACATTTTAAACCATTTTAGGGCACATTTTTATTTCTGTTCTCGTCATTTGCTGCTCTCGGACACGGATGCTCATTTCATTATGTCACACGTTGTGTCCTGTCACATTTAATCAAGTTAGTGCAATCCAGCGGTAGCAACAGCCGAGGCTCGACGGTTCCTTCGTGTTGGAGAAATCTGGAGGAGTTTTAGAGGAGTTTTAGAGGTAATTTATCATATTTACAGGCTGGAAATGTTCATCTTTTGAATGCTTCAGTCAGAAATCAAGCTACTACCTCAGTAACTGGTGTCGGTTTTAACTTCCACGTTCATCGTTGTTGCTGACATTTTATGGATTTTTGACCCGTTTGTTTGAGTAGTTTTACAGCCACCGAGCAGAAAAAGGAAAAGAAAACTGCACTTTGATTTATGCCTTATTGAGTGAAACGCTGCTCTGCTTCGGCAGCTTTAAGTGACACCATTTTCATTTAAAGATTCTGCTGCGATCAAACTCTTGGGTCGGGTAAGAATTTCAGTTTCTGAAGCTGTTTTTCAGCCCAGATATTACAGATTTGGTCCTGAGGTTCCTAAAAGACGTAGAAACTCCCAGCTGTCGGTGTCACGGCATCAGAACTTCGGTCCTTCCTGACAACACGTCGTGAATCAGATGAATTTCTGTGGTTATGGTGTAAAATTACAGCAGTAAAGGGCCCTGTGAACGCCTTGGTTCTGGTTCTGCCGTCTCAGACGGTTCAAAGAGCTTTTGTTGAGCAGAACCTCCAGAACCATCCACGCCCGTGGAAGCCCAGAGACGCCGTGTACTGTCACAGTTTCAGCTTCCATCCTGGTGATATCCGTGTTGTCATTGATCACATTGAAGGAGATTCTTGAGACGACAGAAGAAACAAAGTGAGGAGGGCAGAAGACAGCAGGACCAGATGGGAAGAAGATCCACTTTTTAACAAAGAATAAAACCCAGAAGAAGCCGTGGAAAGGCAGAGGAAATATCAGCCTTTAGAGACCCGGCTGCGTTCATGTCAGAGTTCCTCTGAACAACATCTGTAAAAGTTTTATTTTTTTTATCTCCTTTGTTTTTTAACGTGTTTTATTGTTGTAAGTATTTACTAAATGAACGACTGCTTCTCCCCCTTTTCTTAGATTTAAATTTCTTTTTTTATTCAAACAGCAGCATGCGTTTTTAAAACCTGGACAGTTAGTGTGGAATATAACACGTGTAACATGTATGTAATTTAACACATGTAACATGTATGTAATTTAACACATGTAACATGTATGTAATACAACATGTAACATGTATGTAATACAACATGTAACATGTATGTAATACAACATGTAACATGTATGTAATACAACATGTAACGTGTATGTAATACAACATGTAACGTGTATGTAATTTTACACATGTGACGTGTATGTAATTTAACACATGTAACATGTATGTAATTTAACACGTGACGTGTATGTAATACAACACATGTGACGTGTGTGTAATTTAACACATGTAACATGTATGTAATACAACATGTAACATGTATGTAATACAACATGTAACATGTATGTAATTTAACACGTGACGTGTATGTAATTTTACACATGTAACATGTATGTAATTTAACACGTGACGTGTATGTAATTTTACACATGTAACATGTATGTAATTTAACACGTGACGTGTATGTAATACAACACATGTGACGTGTGTGTAATTTAACACATGTAACATGTATGTAATTTAACACATGTGACGTGTATGTAGTACAACACATGCAACATATATGTAATATAAGACATGTAACATGTATGTAATTTAACACATGTGTTAAATTGTGTTAAACACGTGTGTAATACAACACATGTAACATGTATGTAGTACAACACGTGACATGTGTAATACAACACGTAACATGTATGTAATTTAACACTCTTGCAACTGTAGCTGAAAGTCCATCCATCCAGAGACAGAAAATAACTAAGTTCACAGTGAAGCTTCTGTGCTGTCGGATCTTTGCTGTGGAACTTTCTAACAGACGAGTGCTTTTAAGGTGGAAATTAGTTGAAGAAATTGAGAGAAATCTGTGGGCCTTATGTGAGCATTTCAGGCTTTTTGTGTGAATAAATCTGTTGCACATGTAAATGTTTGCACACCAACTCAGAACACCTTTCTAAATGAAACTCCGCATTATTCCCACACTTTGTGCTGAGCAGAGAACGTTGATGCGCAGCTTTCCGTTTGCTTGCTTTCATGTAGTGCTTCACAAATTCTGATCATTTGTCAGTGAATCCGTTTTGTTCAGTTCAGCCGAGAGGAAGAATGATTGTGAGTGAACAAATGATGGTAAAAACTGCTAATAAAACGTTTCATTTGGACAAAGAGGCTGTATAGGCTGGAACCTTTAAATGCTCTTCATTCACTTTAACAGATAAACACATTTTTATTTGATCAAACTGTCATTTCTTCATTCCTTTTCTCAGAATAAATAACATTGAAAATGTGAAATGTTTTTGGCCTTTTTTCAAACTGAAGTCTTAGTTCCTTTTAAGGTTATTTCTGCAGCTTCTGCCCAGCAACAACTGCTCATTTTATTTATTATTTATTTAATTTTATGCTTTTCAACTCAGTTCTTATCAGCAGAATGATTTAAGAGGCAAAGATTAGGACAGCAGAGCATTAATTTGGTTTAAAACGTACTGTGAAGTGCAGCCATGCTACAAAACGGTCATAAATTTGGTTTGGTATCTAAATAGTTTGACTTGATATCTCAAACTTTGACCTAAAAATTCTGCCTTCGTATAAAAAATGATGACCTCATAAGAATATTGAAAAATGTTTTACTTAGTATCTTGAGATTCAGTCTTAATGTCCCAAACTTCATGCCATCAAATTTGGACTGAACTTCCAAACTTATGTTGAGAAACTCTCAAAATTATGATAAAAAGGACTCAAAATTTTTACTTTTTATGTGTCATCTGTGAACGGGACGGGTTTCACTCTTGACGGGTTTCACTCCTTGACGGGTTTCACCCCTTGTGTGTCATCTGTGAACGGGACGGGTCTCACTCCTTGACGGGTTTCACTCCTTGACGGGTTTCACCCCTTGTGTGTCACCTGTGAACAGGACGGGTTTCACTCCTTGACGGGTTTCACCCCTTGTGTGTCATCTGTGAACGGGACGGGTTTCACTCCTAATGTGTCACCTGTGAACGGGACGAGTTTCACTCCTTGACGGGTTTCACCCCTTGTGTGTCATCTGTGAACGGGACGGGTTTCACTCCTTGACGGGTTTCACCCCTTGTGTGTCATCTGTGAACGGGACGGGTTTCACTCCTAATGTGTCACCTGTGAACGGGACGAGTTTCACTCCTTGACGGGTTTCACCCCTTGTGTGTCATCTGTGAACGGGACGGGTTTCACTCCTTATGTGTCATCTGTGAACGGGACGGGTTTCACTCCTTATGTGTCATCTGTGAACGGGACGGGTTTCACTCCTAATGTGTCACCTGTGAACGGGACGAGTTTCACTCCTTGACGGGTTTCACCCCTTGTGTGTCATCTGTGAACAGGACGGGTTTCACCCCTTGTGTGTCATCTGTGAACGGGACGAGTTTCACTCCTTGACGGGTTTCACCCCTTGTGTGTCATCTGTGAACAGGACGGGTTTCACCCCTTGTGTGTCATCTGTGAACGGGACGGGTTTCACTCCTAATGTGTCACCTGTGAACGGGACGAGTTTCACTCCTTGACGGGTTTCACCCCTTGTGTGTCATCTGTGAACGGGACGGGTTTCACCCCTTGTGTGTCATCTGTGAACGGGACGAGTTTCACTCCTTGACGGGTTTCACCCCTTGTGTGTCATCTGTGAACAGGACGGGTTTCACTCCTTATGTGTCATCTGTGAACGGGACGGGTTTCACTCCTTATGTGTCACCTGTGAACAGGACGGGTTTCACTCCTTGACGGGTTTCACCCCTTGTGTGTCATCTGTGAACAGGACGGGTTTCACTCCTTGACGGGTTTCACTCTTGACGGGTTTCACCCCTTGTGTGTCATCTGTGAACGGGACGGGTTTCACTCCTAATGTGTCACCTGTGAACGGGACGAGTTTCACTCCTTGACGGGTTTCACTCTTGACGGGTTTCACCCCTTGTGTGTCATCTGTGAACGGGACGAGTTTCACTCCTTGACGGGTTTCACCCCTTGTGTGTCATCTGTGAACGGGACGGGTTTCACTTTTTATGTGTCACCTGTGAACAGGACGGGTCTCACTCCTTGACGGGTTTCACTCCTAATGTGTCACCTGTGAACAGGACGGGTTTCACTCTTGACGGGTTTCACCCCTTGTGTGTCATCTGTGAACGGGACGGGTTTCACTCCTTGACGGGTTTCACCCCTTGTGTGTCATCTGTGAACGGGACGGGTTTCACTCCTAATGTGTCACCTGTGAACGGGACGAGTTTCACTCCTTGACGGGTTTCACTCCTAATGTGTCACCTGTGAACAGGACGGGTTTCACTCTTGACGGGTTTCACCCCTTGTGTGTCATCTGTGAACGGGACGGGTTTCACTCCTTGACGGGTTTCACCCCTTGTGTGTCATCTGTGAACGGGACGGGTTTCACTCCTAATGTGTCACCTGTGAACGGGACGAGTTTCACTCCTTGACGGGTTTCACTCTTGACGGGTTTCACCCCTTGTGTGTCATCTGTGAACGGGACGAGTTTCACTCCTAATGTGTCACCTGTGAACGGGACGAGTTTCACTCCTTGACGGGTTTCACTCTTGACGGGTTTCACCCCTTGTGTGTCATCTGTGAACGGGACGAGTTTCACTCCTTGACGGGTTTCACTCTTGACGGGTTTCACTCCTTATGTGTCACCTGTGAACAGGACGGGTTTCACTCCTTGACGGGTTTCACTCTTGACGGGTTTCACCCCTTGTGTGTCACCTGTGAACGGGACGAGTTTCACTCCTTGACGGGTTTCACTCTTGATGGGTTTCACTCCTTGACGGGTTTCACTCCTTGACGGGTTTCACTCCTTGACGGGTTTCACTCCTTGACGGGTTTCACTCCTTGACGGGTTTCACTCTTGATGGGTTTCACTCCTTGACGGGTTTCACTCCTTGACGGGTTTCACTCCTTGACGGGTTTCACGCCTTATGTGGAGGGGAAGGATAATATATGCATCACCTGCTCACAAGAGAAACTAATCATAAACTATTATAAATATGATTTCAGATCTGTTGCCGGTAGAAAATGAAGCCGCTTAATCACAGCGGTGATGTCGTGGTGAGTCCTAAAGCAGCTGAATAGATGCATGAAGACACTCCTGTGGCTCTCTGTTCGTTCTGTTTCATCTGAGAGGTTAATGTGCTGGTTGAGAGGGTCACACTTACTCTATTACGTCAAATTCTTCATTTTCAGTTCATTCTCACTTATTTTCACCAGCTGCACTCTCGTAGATGATCTTCTCCAGACTCCGTTTCGTGGACCTATGACCTCATAATTGTTTGTTTTAAACTCACTGACGTTTAAAGATGTTTGAGTCCATAGAGAACAAAAGCCCAAACTGAAACTGCCTTTAACTGTCTTAACAGCACATTTTCAGTCACTATATCTAATTGAGGTGATTGTTGAAATAAATTCAACCTGATTGATCCGTCTCTTCTGTTCGACTGAGGTATGTTATGCCAAAAAAATCCGTTAGATGTTACTGCGTCTTTAAATAGTAGGCGTGTCCATTTCCCCTCGAACCAGGAAGTGAAGGGCGGGAAAATCACTGCATTTGATTGGCTGTTTTTGGTGAAAAACAAGGTTAAAAGGTAAGAATATTTATTTTAACGTGTCATACTGTCAGAGGCTTTATTGAACATAATTTTACTTATTGCCACAAAACAAGTCTCACAAATGTGTCAGAATTTTTTGAAAATGACCTCAACCAAATGGTTTATTTGTCACTCGTAAAACTAGCAACATTAAGCTAATTGGATTAAAGTTGACTATTTGCGATGAAATAACAACTTTAGATGATTTATTTTTGTCAATATGACAGATTTAATGTTGTTCGATCATAACTATGTTGAAATAGTTTCCTAAGTTTGGAGTTTTTCTCACTTTGAGATGTTTTTACAAATGTTTGTACTGGTAGTGCAACTACTTCCATTTTTACAAAATGACACAAATATTACTACAATTGTAAGAGGATGTGTTTTTTAATATCTGTATTTTTCCTTTAAATGTTTCTTAAAATAACCAGATGGATGCTGAAACATTTTATGGTGAAGACCACGCATTATTCTGGCCTTGTACCATAAAATCACATAAATGATCCTGATTATATCATCCCAAACCATGAACTGGGTCAGTATAAGTCTTCATGGTGTCAACAAGCTCTCCCATAAGTCGTATAAGACACAAGTTTTACTTTCCAGCATTCACTTGTTGACAGAATATAAGCTCATATAACAAAGTTGCTCTTAAAAACAGGCTGTTGAATTGTATAGTTAATAAAAGACGGGAGAACTTCTATCAGCTGCTCTGTAGGACATAATCCAGGCCAAATAAATGGCCTCTCTGCTGTGTTTGTGAGCTTTTCTGCTTGTTTTATATTCCTCTTGGTCTGTATCTCAGAAGCGATAATGTTTCTCAACATTTGCCGCACAAGCAGCCCAAGTAATGCTCATTACTTCATTAATACAGATGAGAGGAAGGCCAGTTGGACTGGGGAGGGGGAGGGGAGGTCTGTAGGGGTTCGCTTTCCTGCTTTAAAGCTCCACGTTGCACTTATGGTCGGCCAGAAATGGAACTTCATTAACCCGAGTGGGAGCAGGGGAGTCACTAATGTAGACCAATGTATTCAGACAACAGCGCCGTGCATCGCAGATGAGACGCTGCGCATGTTTACATTGAGCCTCGGGAAGAAAATGGGATTTTGTGTTCACGATGAATACAGAATCTTATCATTTCCAGCTCTCCTCGGTTTATAAGCTTGTTGTCAACAATTAAAACAAGACGAAGAACACAGTGATGACCCTAAAGTGGCATTAAAGCTGTGAAGGGCTCCTTTTGTGCCATTAAACACTGAAGTCTCATTATTTCCCAGACCTGTGTTCCTGCACTGAAGCAGCTCTCAGCACAGATTGGAAATGCTGAAAAATCCTCAGAAATACTCCTTCCTCTGGTCTCTCTGCCTGGAAATTTAGAAAAGAACACTTTAAATCTTAAATCTAGCTCTTTAGAAGTCTGCAGGTGTGTCTTTTAGGTCCAAAAGGTGTGAAAATAAAGTGTGTCAGACCCTTAACTGACAAGGAAAGGCGAGTTCAACACACTTTTCTTCAGATTTACCCAAAAAAGTGCCGGTTCTGAGGGGCTCTGGTCTCTGTGGGAGGACCGGCAGGTGAATATGAGTGTTTGCCAGGTCCAAAAGTAAAATTCTGGTCCCAGAACTGTGGCGTTGAAAGCGACTGACCTGCAGGCTGCGGTGAACAAGCGTCTTCAAGACTTCTCCAGGTGCAAAAGGATGATGTGGTTCTTTCCACTGGAGCTACAAGCAGAGCGAGACCAGAATCCTGAAAAAAAATGACCTCCTGTCCTCTTTTCCCAAGCTCATGACCTTTGACCTCGATGGCAAACGCCAGGAGGTCAAAGGAAGACATTAAAGATACTTTAGGACATGGGAAAAGATTAATTCAGCTGTGATGTGGTTCTGAAACACTGAAACTACTAAATTATTCTACAAGAAGTGGTTTAGATACCTCATCCGCTGCAATCTCATCTCAAAATGATGTCATATACTATTAAATCAAATTAAATGAAAATGGACTTGAGGAAATACTGTTATTGCATGTTGTTTATCACACTGAAATTAATTTATCTCCTTTCTCTCATGAAGGATGTCCAGAATATCCCGTGTTAAAGGAAGCACTGAAGGAGTTTTTTTGAACAGCTCTCATCTTGGCTGCCACACAAATGCTTTATTGCTCTCAGTTGGGAAGGTTCTTTAGCAAAATAGACTATTTGACTGCGCTGCGAGGCTTATAAGTGGGAGCAGATAATGAGTCACGGGTGGAAAGTATCAGCAATCAGGCAAGCACTGACTGCCACGAGCCCTGAGAGGTGGAGCCAGACCGAAGCACGGGGGAGAGGGAGGCTGTAAACCCCAAAAGCTGCTGTTTGCAAGGAAAGAATAGATGGTGAGATGTGCACAACACACACAGACGTCAGAGCACACGTGCACGTTTTCCAGGGTTGTGAATATAACATCTGCCCGTCCGTTTCTGATTGTAGACACAACCTGACAGACAGATCCTGAGATGAAACTCAGCCTCAAAGGATGGATTTGGGCTCTGATCTCTGAGGAAACTGGCAGTAAATCCAAGTTTTCTAAATGAATTTCTTTCCACTGAATTTCAAATAAAGCAAATATATTTTCCTCCAGGTCCTGGGAAGTGTTTTCCAGCAGCAGTATCAGTAGCTCCATGAGCTTTTAGGTGATGGTAGAAGGACAAGCGAGGCTCCTGCTGCCCCCCCAACACCTCTAAGAGTGTGTTTTGGATGGAGCTGCAGCTTCTCTGTGGTGTTTACTGAGAGCCGGGAGATAAGGAGAGCCTTTTCCCAGCTCCTCTTTCATTTTCTATCTTCAGAGCGCTGTTTTCCATTTAATTATGTGCATTTTCTGTTAAGAGGATGAGCATTTTCTTCTGAAATGTTGGGTGGTTTGATGCAGTTTCACTCTAACCGATAAGCATGAGCCACACTGAGAATGTCTCAGGATCCTTGAAAATAATAATATATGTTTAAATGCATATTTAAAACATGGCTTGGTGTTAATTTCATCTGCCTGTCTCATCAGAATCAGGCCTCTCTGTAAAGCAAGTGGATTTAATGAGTCAGAAAACTCATATTAACTCTGAAAAGAAGTCACATTAGACCCAAACACAAACAGCTATTAATTAAAAACTAATTAGTTGCTGCACTACCTGATTCTTACAAAGAAGCCTGTCTCGCTCCGATCTGCAGGATCTGAACCAGAATAATCTCCTGACTCTCACTGTGGAAGCACTCTTGCTTAATGAGGACACATTTCATGTGGTTGGCTGATTAAAGACAGGCTCCTGAAGTCAAAGTGTGCAGCTCCTCATGTCCAGTGCAGCCAGACATTAAACAACATGAGTCTAAATCAGAAACTGCTGACTGGAAACTGATGATCACGCTGTCTAAGACGGGATGTTTGCCTGAACTCTCAGAGTTCTGGTTCTGCTTATTCTGCTGAGAGCATCGTGATCAATGTTCAAAGACTCAAAGCTGTCGCTAAATGTTATCTATCGATATTATCTATGAAATAACTGCAGGGGAACTCAGTCTCACTGCCACAAAAGGAGTAATAAAGCAGGTTTAAGTGGTGAAAACATCAAAAATATAACATAAGAGTCGGAGAGTTTACTGCTGGAGTTACACACAACTGCTTAAAATGATCTTATGGAGGTTTTCCCCTTTTTCAAAGGCGTCCAAGCACCCCAAAATATTAGAATCAAGTCAATCATTATTCAAATTGTTGTCTTTTAATATGATTTTTACCGCATTGCAGCGATTCCCAACCATCAGGCCACAGACCGGCCGTGGGGGGTCAAAAAGATGATTATCTTAGCCTCACAAGTGAATTATTAATAAGCTCTTTTTGAAGTCATAGCAGGTTAAATGTGTCATTATCCCGAGATAACAGAGATTCAGACTGACGTCTGAATGAGTATCTGACATGTGAGATCCAAGCTAAATGCATATTCTGACTTTAAATGGAAGTCAGATCTTTAAAAGGTTTAATTTTAAGGTATTTTCCTAACAGAGCACTTTGCTCTCAGGCTGCAGGTTTCCTTGTGGTTCCCAGAGTTTCTAAAAGCAGAATGGGAGGCAGAGCCTTCAGTTATCAGGCCCCTAAAAGCAGAATGGGAGGCAGAGCCTTCAGTTATCAGGCCCCTAAAAGCAGAATGGGAGGCAGAGCCTTCAGTTATCAGGCCCCTAAAAGCAGAATGGGAGGCAGAGCCTTCAGTTATCAGGCCCCTAAAAGCAGAATGGGAGGCAGAGCCTTCAGTTATCAGGCCCCTAAAAGCAGAATGGGAGGCAGAGCCTTCAGTTATCAGGCCCCTAAAAGCAGAATGGGAGGCAGAGCCTTCAGTTATCAGGCCCCTAAAAGCAGAATGGGAGGCAGAGCCTTCAGTTATCAGGCCCCTAAAAGCAGAATGGGAGGCAGAGCCTTCAGTTATCAGGCCCCTAAAAGCAGAATGGGAGGCAGAGCCTTCAGTTATCAGGCCCCTAAAAGCAGAATGGGAGGCAGAGCCTTCAGTTATCAGGCCCCTAAAAGCAGAACGGGAGGCAGAGCCTTCAGTTATCAGGCCCCTAAAAGTAGAATGGGAGGCAGAGCCTTCAGTTATCAGGCCCCTAAAAGCAGAACGGGAGGCAGAGCCTTCAGTTATCAGGCCCCTAAAAGCAGAATGGGAGGCAGAGCCTTCAGTTATCAGGCCCCTAAAAGTAGAATGGGAGGCAGAGCCTTCAGTTATCAGGCCCCTAAAAGCAGAATGGGAGGCAGAGCCTTCAGTTATCAGGCCCCTAAAAGCAGAATGGGAGGCAGAGCCTTCAGTTATCGGGCCCCTAAAAGCAGAATGGGAGGCAGAGCCTTCAGTTATCAGGCCCCTAAAAGCAGAATGGGAGGCAGAGCCTTCAGTTATCAGGCCCCTAAAAGCAGAATGGGAGGCAGAGCCTTCAGTTATCAGGCCCCTAAAAGCAGAATGGGAGGCAGAGCCTTCAGTTATCAGGCCCCTAAAAGCAGAATGGGAGGCAGAGCCTTCAGTTATCAGGCCCCTAAAAGCAGAATGGGAGGCAGAGCCTTCAGTTATCAGGCCCCTAAAAGCAGAATGGGAGGCAGAGCCTTCAGTTATCAGGCCCCTAAAAGCAGAATGGGAGGCAGAGCCTTCAGTTATCAGGCCCCTAAAAGCAGAATGGGAGGCAGAGCCTTCAGTTATCAGGCCCCTCTCTGTGGAACCAGCTGCCAGTTTGGCTTCAGGAAGCAGACACCCTCTCTACCTTTAAGATCAGGCTGAAACTTTCCTTTCTGATAAAGCTTATAGTTAGGGATGGCTCAGGTGAGCCTGAAACATCCCATAGTTCTGCTGCTATAGGCCCAGCCTGCTGGGGGACCTCATCTGTCACACCTTTCCTCACTTTGCTCTCTTTCCCCCCGTTTAATTTCTCAAATGATTTTATGTCCATGTGACATTATTGTGGTTATTAACTTGTGTTTCCCTGTTCCAGCAGGTATCCTTTGAATGGTGTTATGGTGTTTTTCCCCCTCTTTTCCCTCTTTTCTGTCTTCTCAAACCTCAGCTGGTCGAGGTGGATGGCCACCCTTCCTGGTTCTGGTTCTGCCAGAGGTTTCTTCCTGGTTCTGGTTCTGCCAGAGGTTTCTTCCTGGTTCTGCCAGAGGTTTCTTCCTGAGTCTGGATCTGCCAGAGGTTTCTTCCTGGTTCTGGTTCTGCCAGAGGTTTCTTCCTGGTTCTGCCAGAGGTTTCTTCCTGAGTCTGGATCTGCCAGAGGTTTCTTCCTGGTTCTGGTTCTGCCAGAGGTTTCTTCCTGAGTCTGGTTCTGCCAGAGGTTTCTTCCTGGTTCTGCCAGAGGTTCCTTCCTGGTTCTGGTTCTGCCAGAGGTTTCTTCCTGGTTCTGCCAGAGGTTTCTTCCTGGTTCTGGTTCTGCCAGAGGTTTCTTCCTGGTTCTGCCAGAGGTTTCTTCCTGGTTCTGGTTCTGCCAGAGGTTTCTTCCTGGTTCTGCCAGAGGTTTCTTTCTGGTTCTGGTTCTGCCAGAGGTTTCTTCCTGGTTCTGGTTCTGCCAGAGGTTTCTTCCTGGTTCTGGTTCTGCCAGAGGTTTCTTCCTGGTTCTGGTTCTGCCAGAGGTTTCTTCCTGAGTCTGGTTCTGCCAGAGGTTTCTTCCTGGTTCTGGTTCTGCCAGAGGTTTCTTCCTGGTTCTGGTTCTGCCAGAGGTTTCTTCCTGTTAAAGGGAGTCGTTCCTTTCCACAGTCCCTCAGGCTCAGGACGGGAGATTGGACTGAAGACAAGTTCCGGTCCAATCTGTTGGTTTCCTTAGCTCGGATATTATTTTTGAATTGGCTCCATATGAATTAATTGGATTATAATTACAATTAATTGAATTCCAATTGGCTTGAATTGGACTTTATTACTTAAGTGCCTTGAGATGACAATTGTTGTAATCTGGCGCTTTATAAATAAAGTTGAATTGAAGGACAGCCAAGCATCACAAAAGGAAAAGAATATGTGCAATGAATGCAGCACCAGGAACAGGGCCTGAGAGATCTCACTGCAGGACAATGTGAGTCCCAGCAGGCAGCATTTGATGCAATGCTGCACAGATCAGTGAGATGAAAGCAGCAGCCACTGGGATAAAGAGGAGGAGGAGAGCTGCAGCAGCTGAGATGGGAGGCGGGAGGAAGAGGAAGGTGAAGGAGAAGAGGAGCAGATAGAAATAAAGCAGGTGTGGAACAGGGAGGAGAAATGTTTGCTTAATCTCTCATTCAAAATGTCAAACTGATCATAAAGAATGCTTCATAGATGTTAGGATAAAGTCTTTTGCTGACCTCTGCCCACCTTTCCGTGTTCCTCCAGCTGTTTAGCATCACTTATTCTCCAGCCTTTCGTTGCCCTGCACCAGGATGAGCTCAAATTTATCAGGAAGTAATAAAACGTCTCACTTCTGGTCAGATTAATTTAGTTTTTATTGGTCTTTTCCCAGGAGGCCTGTGCTCGTCTCAGTTTGTAGACACTGCTTGTGTGACTGGCCCGTCTGCACATGTCAGACAACTCGTCTGTCGCTTATTGAAAATATTACCAGAGGAGGAGACTCAACCACAGCTGAGCTCCTCGGCTCCCAAACCTCGAAAACTGCAAAGAAATGGAAAGAAAGCTGATGTAACTCAGCGGTAAACATTCCTCTGATCCAACTTATTTCAAAATGAAGACAGAAAATGAATAACTTTTACTTTTGTCTGTTAAATAAAAGGTAAAATGAGTTAAAACCTAAGTGTTCCTAAGTAGAAGATCCAGGTTCAAGCAACTCGGCTTTTCTCTGCTCCTTTGGTCACAGACTTCATCGTTATCCAGGTCATTTTAATCATAGGAGCCTAATGTTGTGAATATTAATGAACAGATCTTCTAAGCTGCTCGTTTAGATGATAAGAGGCCTTCTGGATGAGAGGGAAACTGTCCTCACAGTGCTGGTAATAACATAGTTACTAACGGGAAATCTAATTAATTACTTTTACCATCGTTACTGAGAATGTGAAGCGGCGCGTTTAGTTTGGTGGAATGAAGCTTAGGTGTCAGGTTTTAGCCACACGTCGGCTTCCTGGAGAGACAGGGAAACTCAAAGGTGGCGTCCTCAAACTGGAAGGAGCGGCACTACTTCTCAACCATTTTAATTCAAGGCAAATGTTTCTGTAACATGCAGCTGTGCCCTGAAAAAAGGACTTTATCCACGTCTGCCTCACTGGAATCTCATGAGGCAGCTCACATCCACACATACTGCTGCTGCTGCTGCTGCTGCTGAAGCTGCTGCTGCTGCTGCTGCTGATGAAGCTGCTGCTGCTGAAGCTGCTGCTGCTGCTGAAGCTGAAGCTGCTGCTGCTGAAGCTGCTGAAGCTGCTGCTGCTGAAGCTGCTGCTGCTGCTGCTGCTGATGAAGCTGCTGCTGCTGCTTCTTCTGAAGCTGCTGCTGCTGCTGCTGAAGCTGCTGCTGCTGCTGCTTCTTCTGAAGCTGCTGCTGCTGCTGCTTCTTCTGAAGCTGCTGCTGCTGAAGCTGCTGCTGCTGCTGCTGATGTTGCTGCTGCTGCTCCTTCTTCTGAAGCTGCTGCTGCTGCTGCTGAAGCTGCTGCTGATGAAGCTGCTGCTGCTGCTGCTGATGTTGCTGCTGCTGCTCCTTCTTCTGAAGCTGCTGCTGCTGCTGCTGAAGCTGCTGCTGATGAAGCTACTGCTGCTGCTGCTGATGTTGCTGCTGCTGCTCCTTCTTCTGAAGCTGCTGCTTCTTCTGAAGCTGCTGCTTCTTCTGAAGCTGCTGCTGCTGCTGCTGATGTTGCTGCTGCTGCTGAAGCTGCTGCTGATGAAGCTACTGCTGCTGCTGCTGATGTTGCTGCTGCTGCTCCTTCTTCTGAAGCTGCTGCTTCTTCTGAAGCTGCTGCTGCTGCTGCTGATGTTGCTGCTGCTGAAGCTGCTGCTGATGAAGCTACTGCTGCTGCTGCTGATGTTGCTGCTGCTGCTCCTTCTTCTGAAGCTGCTGCTGCTGCTGCTGAAGCTGCTGCTGCTGAAGCTGCTGCTGATGAAGCTACTGCTGCTGCTGCTGATGTTGCTGCTGCTGCTCCTTCTTCTGAAGCTGCTGCTTCTTCTGAAGCTGCTGCTTCTTCTGAAGCTGCTGCTGAAGCTGCTGCTTCTTCTGAAGCTGCTGCTGCTGAAGCTGCTGCTGATGAAGCTACTGCTGCTGCTGCTGATGTTGCTGCTGCTGCTCCTTCTTCTGAAGCTGTTGCTGCTGCTGCTGAAGCTGCTGCTGCTGCTTCTTCTGAAGCTGCTGCTTCTTCTGAAGCTGCTGCTGAAGCTGCTGCTTCTGAAGCTGCTGCTTCTTCTGAAGCTGCTGCTGCTGATGTTGCTTCTTCTGAAGCTGCTGCTGCTGAAGCTGCTGCTGCTGAAGCTGCTGCTTCTGAACCTGCTGCTGAAGCTGCTGAAGCTGCTGCTGAAGCTGCTGCTGCTGAAGCTGCTGATGATGTTGCAGCCAGTGAGGGAGACGGAGCCACTCTGTTGAGGCAGCAGGCTGCAGTCTATTGAGTTCAAATAAATACCAAATGTTCTAAAATACTGTGAATATTTAAAATATTGAAACTGTGAATGTTTTTATTCTTCAATCAGTTAATATCTTTGACGTTAAAGATGTTATAGAACGTAATTTAATAACTTAACTCAGTTACTTTTTGGGCGAAGTCATTTATAACTGTAACTAATTACTTTTTTAAAGTAAGATGACCAACACTGCTCAAAAATCAAGAAACACATTCAGAATCACACTGAAGTCATCAAAAAATGTCTCTGAGCGTTGGGGAGATGCAACACGTTGCTCATCAGTCCAGCTTCAACACAAACGACTTAGTTAATGACTAAAACTGAGATTTTGTCATGTTTAATTGAAGATATAAATTGCTGCTCTTTGATCTGATTCGCAGATTATTTATCTTCTTTCCCATGAGGAGCTTTTATTAAGACATTTTAATATTCCATCAAATCCTCTTTGCTTTTCCATCTGCTGTCTATCCCTTCACTGCTATCAGTTCCTCTCTTTATCTCTCTCCTTGTCTTCCTTTTGATGTCTTTGCCTCTCCTGCTGGTGGAGACGGTGGTTGACTGGCAGTGTTGCTCCCGGCGACAGCTCGCCTGTCAGATCCTCCTGTTACCGCAGCAACCACCTTCAGACCTCAGCAGACACAGAGGGGATGTATCTGGTGCAGGTATTTGTGTTTAACTGAAGACAAACCAGACAGCTGTCAAATCTCTGTTGACTAAAATCACAGAGAAACACAAAAGAGAGGTGGGTTTTTCTCCCGTTTCCAACCTCTTTGGTTAGTACATGTTTTGGTTGGTAGACAACCGATCTGCTCATTTCGAGTGGAAGATTTCACATTTATGGACAGAAAACAAGTGAAAGTTCTCAAGGAAAGTCCAGTTCTGCAATGTTGGATGTTGACAAAATGCCATTTTAGGAGCAGAAATCGACATAAAATGTAGTTTTTCCACATGCTGAAGTTAAAAAAAGCGAGAGGGAAGCATCTCACAGTGAACGTTCCTTTATTAAGACGTGTTTTCCAGGGATCGAGGGGTTTCTTTTGTCTCACACATTACAGACATTCAGAGGAAACATTCTCCACGGCGATGTGCAAAAACAGCGTTATGAAAGGAAAACGGATACATTCTCATACTGCTAGCTTCCTCTGCAGCGGGCTGGATTTGGCCTTTTCTCTTTTTTCAGCTGCTCCAAACGCATAAATAACATCAAGCGGAGTTCAATGCATTGATTTCAGCACAAAAAAATAAAAAATGGAGGTTCTGATATACATAACAGGTAAAATGCTGATTCTGTTTTTTTTTTTTAATCCTCAGCGGCCCAATTAAATCTGCTACTGTCCTCATTAGGCTGCTCTAACCAGCCCGAACCAATGGTCCACTTACTTACTGCAGCATCCATGGATAAAATTCAAATCTATGTGCAGTGGGAAGCTTGAGCTCATTCCTTTATTTGACTGGATTAACCACATGTGCCAGTCATCAAATGTTTTCCACCTTCAGGAGCTCTTGCTTTGCAGACCGAAGGGATAACATGGTCGAGCCTTTGGATCAATACAGCTCATTAATCGATGTATTGCCTCGATTGAGTCAATACTGACATTCTGGGAAACGCATATTTTCTCTCAGAGGATTCAGCTCTGAGCGATAAATATGAAGCTGTCGCCTGCATCTTGTTACAGAAGCTTAACTTAGCTTAACTTAGCTTAGCTTAGCTTAGCTTAACTTAGCTTAGCGCAAAGACTGGAAACGGCTCACCTGGCTTTGACTGTCGGGAACAATGTTGTCTCACATTCCTGAGGCAGAATTAATGAATGCTTTGTTTTGGACAGGACTGACTTTATTTCTGCCTGAACTTATAAGGCTTCTTCTTCTCCTTTTTTTCTGATCTTGTTCCTTTAGTAAACCCAACCTGTTCTCATTCCCAGGGTGTGATCAAATTAAAATCTATGTGCAGTGGGAAGCTTGAGCTCATTCCTTTATTTGACTGGATTAACCACATATGCCAGTCATCAAATGTTTTCCACCTTCAGGAGCTCTTGCTTTGCAGACCGAAGGGATAACATGGTCGAGCCTTTGGATCAATACAGCTCATTAATTGATGTATTGCCTCGATTGAGTCAATACTGACATTCTGGGAAACGCATATCTCCTCTCAGAGGATTCAGCTCTGAGCGATAAATATGAAGCTGTCGCCTGCATCTTGTTACAGAAGCTTAACTTAGCTTAGCTTAGCTTAACTTAGCTTAACTTAGCTTAGCTTAGCGCAAAGACTGGAAACGGCTCACCTGGCTTTGACTGTCGGGAACAATGTTGTCTCACATTTCTCATGCTTTGTTTTGGACAGGACTGACTTTATTTCTGCCTGAACTTATAAGGCTTCTTCTTCTCCTTTTTTCTGATCTTGTTCCTTTTGTAAACCCAACCTGTTCTCATTCCCAGGGTGTGAAATGCTAATGTTTAGCCCCAGCTGGTGGTCTCACAGAGGTGGGCACCACTCAGAAGGTGGTGATGCACTCAAACAGGAAATGCAAAGAACATCATTCTGGAGTGTAGACTCATGAAAAAGTGTCAAAGATCTCATGAAATAGCTACAAATATTTCCCACTGTGGACAATAAATGCTAAAAGTTCTCTTTGCTCTGTTTCTATAAGCAGTTACCGGTTAAGTTGTGATTTATCAGCCCGTCCACATCCTGCATATTCCAACATGATGTCGTCTTTTTCACTTTTACCTGAACAGAAATGCTGAAAATGAGGGATTAGGACACAGCATGAGGTCACTCTGCAGCTACCTTTCTTATGCAATACACTCATTCCTATTTGATCACATTTCTACGGCACTTTCACCTTCGAATCGTTTGGGTTCAGCTTTTAAAGGACATGGTTAGAAGCAGGATTAATCTACACGATTAGATCTGCATATTTAAGGTGATACAGTTAAAAAAATCAACATGTTACGACTCACACATTCTGATATTAACGAGTCAGATGAACAGAAGACAACAGCAGAGGGACACGTCTCACGGTTTACCTTGATGGCTTGTGACACTACAACATGTTGGGCAAATGCACATTTTTTCCATGCATTTTACAGCTTAGATGCATAAAAGCAAAGTTTTGACTTCACTGCTTTCATTCACACGCTGTTTCGCTCACTGTTGGGTTACTTTTAGGCACTAAATCACCTGTATAGCTTCATTATGTTGTTCTGAATCTGATAATTACATGAAAATATGCTACTTTTGTCCAGCATGTTGAAAACTGACATAAAGAGGTTCTGTTTGTGGCAGTTTATGATCCCATCAGACTGAGAACAGGTTGGAAAGTCACTTCTCTTTCTAAAGAAACCTGAAAATCCAGCTGCATTTGATAATAACTGCAGTGGTAATTAAAACTTGATGCTGATATAAACAAGAAGACTGAGGCCATTGTCAGCAGCAAACAGCTGGTTTGATCAGTTGAATTCAAAGTTTTTAACTTGTAAATTACAGAGTTGGTGCTTTTCATTAAGACTCACCACAGCATAAATAAAACACACCAGTTTGCCAATTTCAGCATCCTTATTGGACCTTTAAATTTGTGAAGAACTGGTCCCAGAGCAGCTGGATCCACACACAGTGAGCTCATTAAAATGGGACTGAAGCAGGAAGATTAGCACAGCAGAAACACTCCTCATCTTCATACATATGCAACATTCATCTTCCTCTTTGTGTGAAACAGAGATGTGGTCAGAATACCTCATTTTTCTAATTAATTATCATGTCTAATATTCAAATTTCAAGTGGAGAAGAAGTGTTCTTACTGCTGGGAGAGTTGATGTGGACTGATGTGTGTTTTAGGGATTTAAAAGAGCAGATTTAATGTGTGCAGATGAGTTTAAATGACTTTAAGCAGCGAAGTTTACATTAAATTTGACCGTTCTTTATGATTATAGAACTGTCTGCATGTCGAATCCAAACAGCTGGACCCGTTAAGCATGCATTGCACCCATCGTAGGAGGCTAATTGTTGCAGAAATGTTGTTTCCCCGCAGCTTAAGTATTTATCGTTGCAACACTTCCTGATTGGAGCAGTCCTCATCGGCTTAAAGTCCCTAATAACAGAGACACCGTGTTAGCTTTAGTCATACTGCAGATGGTAACCATGGTAACCATGGTAAACAGGTAAACGTAAGGACAAGCTTGGGCTTTGTGGGCTGTTTCCAGTTGTCTTATGTCTGGTGGTTCTGAAGTCATGGTGGGTTCACGTTAAACTACAGGAGGTCCAACAGTACAAGAGTTTTCACCAGTTTTATCCACCAACTCATCTGAGTCTGTTCCAGCAGGTGTCCTTTGAATGGTGTTATGGTGTTTTTCCCCCTCTTTTCCCTCTTTTCTGTCTTCTCAAACCCCAGCTGGTCGAGGCGGATGGACACCCTTCCTGGTTCTGGTTCTGCCAGAGGTTTCTTCCTGGTTCTGGTTGTTCCAGAGGTTTCTTCCTGGTTCTGGTTGTTCCAGAGGTTTCTTCCTGGTTCTGCCAGAGGTTTCTTCCTGGTTCTGGTTCTGCCAAAGTTTTCTTCCTGGTTCTGGTTCTGCCAGAGGTTTCTTCCTGGTTCTGGTTCTGCCAGAGGTTTCTTCCTGGTTCTGGTTCTGCCAGAGGTTTCTTCCCGGTTCTGGTTGTTCCAGAGGTTTCTTCCTGGTTCTGGTTGTTCCAGAGGTTTCTTCCTGGTTCTGCCAGAGGTTTCTTCCTGGTTCTGGTTCTGCCAAAGTTTTCTTCCTGGTTCTGGTTCTGCCAGAGGTTTCTTCCTGGTTCTGGTTCTGCCAGAGGTTTCTTCCCGGTTCTGGTTCTGCCAGAGGTTTCTTCCTGGTTCTGGTTCTGCCAGAGGTTTCTTCCCGGTTCTGGTTGTTCCAGAGGTTTCTTCCTGGTTCTGGTTGTTCCAGAGGTTTCTTCCTGGTTCTGCCAGAGGTTTCTTCCTGGTTCTGGTTCTGCCAAAGTTTTCTTCCTGGTTCTGGTTCTGCCAGAGGTTTCTTCCTGGTTCTGGTTGTTCCAGAGGTTTCTTCCTGGTTCTGCCAGAGGTTTCTTCCTGGTTCTGGTTCTGCCAAAGTTTTCTTCCTGGTTCTGGTTCTGCCAGAGGTTTCTTCCTGGTTCTGGTTCTGCCAGAGGTTTCTTCCCGGTTCTGGTTCTGCCAGAGGTTTCTTCCTGGTTCTGGTTCTGCCAGAGGTTTCTTCCCGGTTCTGGTTCTGCCAGAGGTTTCTTCCCGGTTCTGCCAGAGGTTTCTTCCTGATTCTGGTTCTGCCAGAGGTTTCTTCCTGGTTCTGGTTCTGCCAGAGGTTTCTTCCTGGTTCTGGTTCTGCCAGAGGTTTCTTCCTGGTTCTGCCAAAGGTTTCTTCCTGGTTCTGGTTCTGCCAGAGGTTTCTTCCTGGTTCTGGTTCTGCCAGAGGTTTCTTCCTGGTTCTGGTTCTGCCAGAGGTTTCTTCCTGGTTCTACCAGAGGTTTCTTCCTGGTTCTGGTTCTGCCAAAGGTTTCTTCCTGAGTCTGGTTCTGCCAGAGGTTTCTTCCTGGTTCTGGTTCTGCCAGAGGTTTCTTCCTGGTTCTACCAGAGGTTTCTTCCTGGTTCTGGTTCTGCCAGAGGTTTCTTCCTGGTTCTGGTTCTGCCAGAGGTTTCTTCCTGGTTCTGCCAAAGGTTTCTTCCTGGTTCTGGTTCTGCCAGAGGTTTCTTCCTGGTTCTGGTTCTGCCAGAGGTTTCTTCCTGGTTCTGGTTCTGCCAGAGGTTTCTTCCTGGTTCTACCAGAGGTTTCTTCCTGGTTCTGGTTCTGCCAGAGGTTTCTTCCTGGTTCTGGTTCTGCCAGAGGTTTCTTCCTGGTTCTGGTTCTGCCAGAGGTTTCTTCCTGGTTCTACCAGAGGTTTCTTCCTGGTTCTGGTTCTGCCAGAGGTTTCTTCCTGGTTCTGGTTCTGACAGAGGTTTCTTCCTGGTTCTGCCAAAGGTTTCTTCCTGGTTCTGGTTCTGCTAAAGGTTTCCTCCTGGTTCTGCCAGAGGTTTCTTCCTGGTTCTGGTTCTGCCAGAGGTTTCTTCCTGGTTCTGGTTCTGTCAGAGGTTTCTTCCTGGTTCTGGTTCTGCCAGAGGTTTCTTCCTGGTTCTGGTTCTGCCAGAGGTTTCTTCCTGGTTCTGGTTCTGCCAGAGGTTTCTTCCTGTTAAAGGGAGTCGTTCCTTTCCACAGTCCCTCAGGCTCAGGACGGGAGATTGGACTGAAGACAAGTTTCGGTCCAATCTGTTGGTTTCCTTAGCTCGGATATTATTTTTGAATTGGCTCCATATGAATTAATTGGATTATTATTACAATGAATTGAATTCCAATTGGCTTGAATTGGACTTTATTATTTAAGTGCCTTGAGATGACAATTGTTGTAATCCGGCGCTATATAAATAAAATTTAATTGAATTGAATTGAATTGAATTGAATTGAATTGAATTGAATTGAATCGAATTGAATCTGAAACTGCATCATGTCACAAAACACTCGTGAGAAGTGAACATGAAACTGATGCTAAATGCAGCTGTTACAGCTCGCTAGGCGACCGTAACACAACGTTTTCACATAAAACATCTGGCAGAAACAGCTTGTTTGTGAAGTTTCCTGAGTCAAAGTGGACCATGTTTTTTATATCAGTCTTCCAGGTTTCCTCCTGTCATATTTGTGCTCTTATTGACGGTATCCTTCTCCATCCCCCCCCCCAAATATTCGGATATTTGAGCCTCAAAATGCAGATGACATAACATCTGGTTTCCTCTGATCAAACGCTTTTGTTTGCAACTTCCAAAATTAGTCAAAAACTCTAAAATTAGGCTCTTTTTCTTCAAAATGGGGCTGTCTGAAGTACTCGAGCAGTTGATATTTCGCCTGTCTTCAGCTATATTAAGTTGTTTCAGGTCTGAGTTGTTTCAGATGGTGAAAATGCGCCCTTCTGTTAACCCTTTCTGGGTTGGTTTTGCTGCCTGATTCTTTAAACTGAGCACACAGCTGCTTTCCTGCAGACTCAGCATGGTTGCATGTAGTTAGAGTTTAACTTGGTCATTTAACTGGAACACCGTGGACTGTGTGAGAAAACATCCTGCTGCCTCTAACTTCCTCTTTGGGAGACCATCGTACATGGGTGATTCTCACGAAATTGCATTTTGACGTGTCTCTAAGGATTCGATAGACTAAACTACTAAAACAATCAACCTTTTGTATTATATATAAAACTATGGTATGTACTAATTGTAGGACTACTGTTGTTATTGCATTTGATGGATTACTCTATATTTTATGACAACATTTCAACCATAAAGTTCATTACCGTAACGTGTCCGTTATTTTTTATCTTAAACCCAAAATTATCACAATACATCCCCATAATTTAATATACATATAAATAGAAAAAATGGTTGGGGTTATACCCTTTAACTAGCAGTGTTATCATTTTGGGCCAAGTATTTGTGAATAATTGAACAATTCATTACCGTAACAAAGCTTTTCATTACCGTAACACTTGCTGTATTTGTAAATATTTGGATGGGAATGAGTGATACCTTCAAATTTTATTTTTGTACAGGAACTATTTGTCAAGTCTTTTCAGATTACTGAATTGACATTTTTTTTTAATTACTTGTGAAATTTACACTACAGGAAAGATTTAGTGTAAAAAAAAAAAATGCAATTTTGTTACGGTAATGAACATAATAACTAAAATTACTGTATCAATAAAAACTTCTGAATGTTTACACTATGTGACTATTCTGAACTATTAACAGAACACGCATGAAAAAAATAAAAGCTCCACCTTTCATACATGTTCAGTTATCATCAGTTGAAAATGTGTTACGGTAATGAATTTATTTGGTCAACGACTCAATAAAACATTCCGAAAATGTATTAAAGAACGTGTATTGATCACTAATTTTAATTGAGCCAGTTAATTGAGACCCTGCTTAATACTAATAAGAGAAAAAAATAGCAAAATTGACCTAAATTTGTTTTCGCAAAGGTTAGTTAGGACAGTTTCGTGAGAATCGCCCACATGTAAGTTCAGCTGAATTCAGCGCTCAGACGTCTTTAGGTTACTTCCATTCGTCCTGTGAGGCTGTGGTTATAAAATCAGAATTTTATTGGATAAGAGCGACAGTCTGGAAATGCTTTAAGGGACCATGATGCATTTAGTCGTGTGAAAAATATGTAAAAGAGAGCAGGTTTATAGGGAATTCAGCTCTAAATATAAATGCATATTTAACTGCTTTTATAAAAAGATGCCTGATATAAAAAGACGTGAGGCATGCTGAGCGAACAGGAGCGATTCAGCCCCCAAACACATTATCTGGGAGTCTTAGTCTGGTTTTAGATAGAGCTTTGACTCAGTTAAGTTTAGTTTTGGTCAGACTAACAATAACTAGTTAATAACTAGACATGTACAGTTGCAAATTATCAGCCAAATAGCGTTTTTATCCGAGTATTTAAAGCAATTCCAGATTGACCTCCAGCAGACTAACAGAGATGCTAGAATTAGTAATTCAGACCACACTGATTTGTTCTTATCGAGGCTTTTCCAATAGCAGCCCGGAGGAGATGGAGATGAAGCAGCTGTCTGTGGCACCAGTGCATGAGTTTGAGATCTGCTGCCTTCCCAAATGTGTTCCTACTGCCACTGAGAGTGTGGCACATCAGGTGTTTCCATAAATCAGTACAATGACAGAAAATGATGGCATAGCTACAGTAAAGATGTGTCCCAAAGCTAAATTATAAATCCAGCGAAAACACGGACGGCGTGGAGAACAATCTCGTTTTGCTGCGTTATTCCAACCATAAGTTACTGTTTTTCATACAGACTGTTGAAATGATCGTATTATTTTCTTATATCAGCATCAAAATGAAACACGAAGCTCTTAAAAACATCAGCAAACATTTGCTTTTTTTTCACTTTCAACATTTAGTTCAGGAGTCTTATTACTAAGTCAGGAGCTACTTCTAAACTCTGGTCTCTGCCTGGTTCTCCTCATTTTTAAAGTCTCTCAGCTTCCCTGAAGGCATCTCTGATAACTCAGTGTGGCATCATTTGTTTTACTTCATCATTACCCTCCTCCAGCTATTAAAGTTCAGCCATTTTTCTCTCATACTAAGTGTTCACGGTTTTTCCTTCTGCAGCACCTCGTTTCTTTTCTTTCCCCCTCATTAGTCCTGCTTTTTTATTTTTGTCAGGTTCTTCTCTTTCTTTTCCTCATGGCTTTTTGATGGTGTTTTCTTGTCATTTAAGTTGAAAATAAGCTCTCAGCGCTCCAGCTCAGCAGTGGAACTTGAAGATGATCAAGACGATCCTCTTGTACTCCTTCCTGAAGTTGTGGTTCAGTACGCCGTACACGACGGCGTTGAGGCAGCTGTTGAAGTACGCCATGAAGTAGCTGGCTGTAAACAGCCACTCCGGTATGGCCCGGCTCAGCCTGGAGTCCAGCGCCACCGCCAGGCCAATCAGGTTCAGCGGAGCCCAGCAGACCGCGAAGAGCACAAACACCACGAACATGGTGAGGAAGTTGCGGAGATCGTGTGGTTTGATTTTGGGCCGCGAGTCCGGTTTGACCCTCCGCCTCACCTGGATCACCAGAACCCAGATGCGCAGGTAGCAATAGCTGACGATGCCGATGGGCAGGATGAAGTGAACCACCACCACCGTGATTGTGTACAGCGAGCTGACGGACTGCGCGAAGGTGCAGGAGTAAACCCGCGGGTCATACTGCAGCGACTCCACAAACCAGTTGGGCACGATGGCGAGGATGGTGAGCGCCCAGACCAGCACGACGTAGCACATGGTGTTGCTGCTGGAGAAGAGTTTGTCGTACTTGAGGTTGTGGCAGATGTAGCAGTAGCGGTTGATGGCGATACCGGTTATGTTAAAGATGGAGCCGATGACGCTGAGGCCCATGAGGAAGCCGCTGATCTGGCAGTGGATGTAACCTGCAATCCAGCCATTGTTAAAGATGGCAGTGAGGACCAGCGGGTATGGATAGATGGCGACCACCAAGTCAGCGAAGGCCAGGCTCACCACGAAGGCGTTTCCTGCAGATCAAGAGGAGCACAGTGGACACATGTCAGATTATGTAGAATCATATATAATCCAGAAAGAACCACATTCGGTTCATTTAGAGCACATTTGTCAAAGTCCGGTCCTCGAGGGCCGCTGTCCTGCAGGTTTTAGACGTTTCCCTGCTTCAACACACCTGATTCAGATCAAATGGATCTCTTCGAAAGATTGTTAAGTTCTGCACAAGTCTGCTGATGAGGCATTGATCTGATTCAGGTGTGTTGAAGCAGGGAAACATCTAAAACCTGCAGGACAGCGGCCCTCGAGGACCGGAATTTGACATTCCTGATTTAGATCAACAACCCCACAAAACAAGATGCAAACTAAATACTTGCCTTTAGAAAACTGAGACTGATGTTTATTAGTTTGAAATATCGAAAGCAACACGAGAAGTTTGTGATCCTTAAAACTTTGTGCTTCTGCCTTGTTTTGAAGAACACTTGCTTTGGAAATAGTCCTAGAGTAGGCTGAGAAATGTAAGTTCACTGCTTTGGTTGTTCCACCCCACAACTGTAGGGGGAGCCGGCGAGCAGAAGAAATGAGCCAGATTGGTGTAACTTTTTTTTTTTTCCCCTTGTCCTGTTCAGCAGAATTGTAGTCTGAATACCTTTGATGCCAAACAGATTTGCTTTGTCAAGGGAAGTTTTATAAATGTAAAGCTCCCCTTGATGCCCATTTATTTATTTCTGTTTACAATATATGACATGTAATAGAACTGAACCGGACCGGGGGAGAAGGAAAGAAGAAGAGGAAAGAAGAGGAAACAGAACAAAAATAGAAACAAAAACCAGACAACCAGCTGCTACACCTGTAAAAACAAAACAGACAACAATCCATGGCCTCTGAGGGGAATCCAGCCTTAGAGCCACCAGGAGCAGCTGATTGGTGTAACTTTAAAATAAGCATTTCATATCCATACAATAAAAAAAAATAAAGACAAATTTCACATCAGATCAACTCTTATACAAGAAAGAAACATTTTTTACTGAATCTTTTTTAAAAACCGAGTCACTTCCTCAATATGAGAAAAGAATGAGCTGTCAGCGGAATATCAGCTTCATCATTATTAGTAATTATATGAAGGAAACAAATCAATCAAAAAGAAATCTGCAGATTATGGCGGAATGTGTGAAAATATCAGCTGCAGTTCTGCTTGTTTTTCCTGCTGAAATTCAGGACAGTTTACAGAAGGCTGCCGTCACAGCCTGTCAGTGAGATGAGCTTCAGCTTCTGGCAGAAACACAAAAGAGTTCCTTTAAAAAAACATTTCACGCCTCTGCAGAAGGATTTTCACCACTGAAATGATTAAAAGAACCGAAAGCTGCTTGAAATCACTCTCACTATACTTTCTCTGAAAGCAGTTATCATCATCAAACACTTGAGAAGTAAGCTGAAAATGTAGTAAATCTTTTAATCTTTATTGTGCAAAAACATCAAACGTCTCTGATTTTTCCAGCGTGGCACTGTGGGTAATTCTAAATCTTTTATTTTATTTTTCCAGTTTATTGAACAGAAACAAATACGTGAAAGAGATTTTCTTGAATATTTGATGGGAATAGTTATAAGGACTGCTACTGGGAGCTGTGGGTTCACCCACCAGCCGGGTAGTTGTTCAGACTTTCTGAAGTTTTTAGCATCTCAGCTTAAAAAAGGGATGAACTAATGTTATGTCTGCATACGACAAACAACAGACAATATTTAAATGTATCGTAATGCACTCATCCAAAAGACACATCATTTGTTCCCATTTCTTTAGTTGCATCTATGAAAAACAGCAAAGAAAACACAGTTTGACAGACAGAAAATAGGATTTCTGCAGCAACAAGGTGATTCCCAAAGAGCTATTAGCTGAAAACTTGGCATATCTCAGCATGGTGTGCAGTGTGTCCTTAAAACATTTGAGGAAACTGGACAAGTGGAGGACAAAAGAAGAAGTGTCAGGCCTAAAAAACTATCTCCAGCAGATGAACAGGATCTGAAAGTGATGTCCTTAAGAAAGAGGAAAAAATCCAGCTGTGACCTGACAGGACCTGAGAGATGCATCTGGACCTTCAGCTGATCCGTCTACTGTTGGCCCAAGCCTCATCAGAAATGGGCTCCATGGAAGGGTGGCTGTCAAGAAGCCGTTCTTAAGGAAGGGAAACAGGGAGAAAAGGCTGAGCTGTGCCAAATGACACAAGAAGTGGACTGAAAATCAGTGGCAACAGGTCTTATGGAGGGATGAATCCTCCCCAGAGCCCGGACCGGCTTTTTTTACATTACATTACAAGGGCTGAGCGATTTTATCGATACCGCGATATATATCAATATTTTGTTTCCCGATAAAGTATAGATTTTTTTTTCAGCTGCAAGTAACGCTTTATTTTTTTTATTTTTTGCAAACTTTATTGAAAAGTCAGACGTTACAATTAGTGAAAACACAACATTATCAATCCAAAACAATGCCATAAAAATGTTATATAAAGTGCAAAGCTCAGTGGTTTTTATGGCTTTTCTGTTTATAGAGTGTAGAATTGTTGTATTGTTTGAGCTCCTTCTCAAAAATTAGAAAAGATGGTTTGTGATTCGAGAATTTGGATTTGTGTTTATGGTATTTAGCAAGTAAAACAAGCAGGTTGATGACGTAATATTCACAACATAAACATGAGTCAGCGTACGCTGGTGACACGTTTGTGACATATTTGTTTATTTACATTTGTCTGGTGGTGTTGACCTTCCGGTTCAAGTCACACTGTCCTTTTAAAATCTTTCAGAAAATTATGTGTATTAAAAAAAAAGGAAAAAAAAAAAGAAAAATCGTATCGAATCGCTGGCTGAATGTTGTGTATCGTATCGTATCGCATCGTATCGCATCATATCGTATCGCATCGTATCGTATCGTATCGCGCCGTATCGCATCATATCGTATCGTATCGCATCGTATTGTATCGTATCGCATCGTATCGCATCGTATCGTATCGTATCGTATCGCATCGTATCGTGAGATTAGTGTATCGCTGCAGCCTCAGTTGGCCCAAGCCTCATCAGAAATGGTCTCCATGGAAGGGTGGCTGTCAAGAAGCCGTTCTTAAGGAAGGGAAACAGGGAGAAAAGGCTGAGCTGTGCCAAATGACACAAGAAGTGGACTGAAAATCAGTGGCAACAGGTCTTATGGAGGGATGAATCCTCCCCAGAGCCTGTAGAAGTGATCGTTCTTAGCTTGGTGGCCCTCAGCCTCTTGGTTGGCCATGAAATAAAGCTGAAAGCTTGAGAGATGACTGAAGGAAGAAAGTTCTTCTGTTGTGACTTTCACTCATTTTTCTGACTTCACTCTTTGATTTTGTTGTGAAAACTTAGATTCCAGCCAACAGGAGATCTTTGAGTTTCGGTGAGAAATCCCTCATCCTGGAAACTAAGACCCAACTGCTCACATGTCTGAATGAAGGGAAACCTCTGATCTACGGCATGTTCGGAGCTTTTCATCCAAACTTTAATGAGAAATCTTGCTTCTGTCCCTGCATCCTGTTCAGGTGTTGCAGTGAAAGTGTGTCACAAAATCTGCTCACAACATGGAGGATAAAGTGCTCAGGCA
This sequence comes from Leuresthes tenuis, assembly GCF_036924035.1. Lineage (NCBI taxonomy): Eukaryota > Metazoa > Chordata > Actinopteri > Atheriniformes > Atherinopsidae > Leuresthes > Leuresthes tenuis. Next base: position 1,665,100 of record NW_027325365.1, read on the forward strand.
GGTGAGAGTGTCCATCATCTGGCTGATATTTCAGTTAAATGCAGTTTATGAGCTCCTTTAGAGAAGTTTAGAAGAAAACATCATGAAACCGTCTCATCAGCTCAGTTTTAAGGTGAAAATCAGCCTTCAGATAAATATACATTCAGGTCTGACGTGTGTTTGGTCAGGATATGATTTAAATCTTCATTCTTAGGAGGAAAACCTACAAGAACATGTTAAGAATGTGTTGCCACTTGGTGCATTAACAGCAAAGTAAAAGGATGATATTAATCAGAGGCTCAAAGTGTTTCTAAATGTTCTTCCTGAGTTTTCAGGCTCAAAACTCTGCTGCATTTATGTCGAATTTAGGATCCAAAGCAGCAACGTGTTTGATTTATGTGCAGCAACTGATTCCATTATTTCAGGAGAAGCTCGTCTGCTTCATTTAAAGTTCTGTGAAGAAAGAAGCCGACGAGGAACTGGAGCTTTAACACAATGATTCTTTGTGAAAGTGAAGCTAAACCTCTTTCCAGAGGGATTAAAAGAAGAATTTTAACCATGAAAACTGGTGTGAAACAGCTTCAACACACTTCCTGCTCTCACAGCTCCGCTCTGCCCACATGTTTCCTTGTTCCCTCCCCTGCAGATCTGCAGGCTGATGATGGGTGTGACCAGCAGCTGGTGCACTGATTGGCTCAGAGCTCAGACACATGATTTGTAGATCAGAGCTCAGACTAGTTTCAGCTTTGAGGAAGTGAAACTCACTGAGTCGCTGATCTGAGAGGAGAAATGGCGCAGAAAGGAGTTCAGCTGGACCGGGAAAGATTCTCTTGTTCGATCTGTTTGGATCTGCTGAAGGATCCGGTGGCTCTTCCCTGTGGACACAGCTACTGCAGGAACTGTATTAAAGGCTTCTGGGATGGAGAGGATCAGAAGGGAATCCACAGCTGCCCTCAGTGCAGGCAGACATTCATACCGAGGCCTGTCCTGGGGAAAAACACCATGTTAGCTGATTTAGTGGAGCAGCTGAAGAAGACTGAACTCCAAGCTGCTCCTGCTGATCACTGCTATGCTGGACCTGAAGATGTGGCCTGTGATTTCTGCTCTGGAAGAAAACTGAAAGCCATCAAGTCCTGTTTAACCTGCCCAGCCTCTTACTGTGAGAAACACCTTCAGCCTCATTATGATGTGGCTCCATTAAAGAAGCACAAGCTGGTGGAGCCCTCCAAGAACCTCCAGGAGAACATCTGCTCTCTTCATGATGAGGTGATGAAGATGTTCTGCCGCTCTGATCAGAAGTCTATCTGTTATCTCTGCTCTGTGGAGGAACATAAAGGCCACGACACAGTGTCAGCTGCAGCAGAAAGGACTGAGAGGCAGAGAGAGCTGGAGGGGAGTCGACAGCAAATCCAGCAGAGAGTCCAGGACGGAGAGAAAGATGTGAAGCTGCTTCAGCAGGAGGTGGAGGCCATCAATCAGTCTGCTGATAAAACAGTGGAGCACAGTGAGAAGATCTTCACTGAGCTGATCCGTCTCCTCCAGAAAAGAAGCTCTGAGGTGAAGCAGCAGATCAGATCCCAGCAGGAAACTGAAGTGAGTCGAGTCAAAGAGCTTCAGGAGAAGCTGGAGCAGGAGATCACTGAGCTGAAGAGGAAAGATGCTGAGCTGCAGCAGCTCTCACACACAGAGGATCACACCCAGTTTCTACAGAACTGCCCCTCAGTGTCAGCACTCAGGGAGTCTACACCCTCATCCAGCATCAAGATCCGTCCTCTGAGGCACTTTGAGGCTGTGACAGCAGCTGTGTCAGAGCTCAGAGAGAAACTACAGGACATCCTGAGGGAGGAATGGACCAACATCTCACTGAGAGTCACTGAAGTGGATGTTTTACTGTCAGAACCAGAACCAGAGAGCAGAGCTGACTTCTTAAAATATTCATGTAAAATCAAACTGGATCCAAACACAGCAAACAGACAGCTGTTACTGTCAGAGGGGAACAGAAAAGTGACTTTAATGAATCAACTTCAGTCTTATTCTGATCATCCAGACAGATTCAGTGTATGTTCTCAGGTCCTGAGCAGAGAGAGTCTGACTGGACGTTGTTACTGGGAGGTGGAGATGAGAGGGAGAGGAGTTGGTGTAGCAGTCGCATACAAGAACATCAGCAGAGCAGGAGGTGGGGATAAATGTAGATTTGGTTATAATGACAAATCTTGGGCATTGTATTGTTCATCAAACAGTTATTCATTTATGTACAACAACAAGGAAACCTCCATCTCAGGTCCTGTATCCTCCAGAGTCGGAGTGTACCTGGATCACAGAGCAGGTATTCTGTCCTTCTACAGCGTCTCTGGAGCCATGACTCTGCTCCACAGAGTCCAGACCACATTCACTCAGCCGCTCTGTGCTGGACTTTGGATTTGCAATATTTTTAGGTTTGGAGCCACAGCAGAGTTGTGTAAACTGAAATAAAGGTATTTAGTCAACTTGTTGCTGTGATGCAGCCATGGAGGATATCACTGCTAATGAGGAGTTTTATTCACAGAAATGTTTCTCCACATGAAAATCTAAACTTCTCTGAGCTCTAAATGTTAGTTGGATGCTTGTGTTGATGTGTCTGTATGTTGTTGTTTCTCTTCCACTTCATGGAGCCCAACAGAGAGATCAGCAGACCTTCCTTTATCACAGACTCTGTTCACATCTCATCACTTTGTAAATGTAAAATTATTCTGGAGCTACACTGACTTTGATTAGTTTCAGAGATCAAATGTTGCTGCTGTTTTCTAAATCAACAGATGAGGAAGTCTGTTCTGAGGTGCTCAGAAACGGTCATTTCCAGGATCAGCAGGAATCAGGAGATCCTTCATCAGCTTTAATGTGAGAACCAGTGAAGATTTTCACAGCAAATACCACTTTGAAGGAGTGAACAAAGTGTTTTCTTTTGTCTTCATTTCAGTGTTTGTGTGAAATCTGACGGAGAAAATGTCAAACTGATGTGAGGGTATAACTGAGGCAGTTTTCCTGTAACAGCACAAAGTTCAGAGTTCATGTTCAGAGCAGAAAATATTTGACTTTCTTCAATAAAACAGCTTAATCTCAGAGAAATGAGTCCAGTGTTCTTTGAATTTTTCTTTCCTCCGTCTCTCACTCAGAAAGATTTGATCCACATGCTTCAGATGATTAGTTTTTGTTCTGTGAGCTCTGTTGTTCTGACGTTTCTTCTTTAACAGCGAAGAAACATTTTCTTTAGCTGATAAAAACAAAACGAGTCCAAACGGCAGGGTTAACACGAAGACAATGAAAGGCAAATAGAAGAACAAAAAGGACCTGCTGGAAATGTTTCATCATCCTCAGAGGATGAAGAGCTGAGTGGAGCGTTAACAGGTGAGAATGAAACCAGGAGACAGGACCAAGGGTCCGGCAGAATAGGAAATAAAACAAGAACAAACTTCACCTTGACAAAAACATAACGGGTTAAGGTCAGATGGAGGAAAACTCCTTCAGGACGACACTCAGCTGTGATGTGGGTCTGACCCAGGAGCTGAGAGATGCATCTGGACCTTCAGCTGATCCATCTACTGTTGGCCCAAGCCTCATCAGAAATGGTTTCCATGGAAGGGTGGCTGTCAAGAAGCCGTTCTTAAGGAAGGGAAACAGGGAGAAAAGGCTGAGCTGTGCCAAATGACACAAGAAGTGGACTGAAAATCAGTGGCAACAGGTCTTATGGAGGGATGAATCCTCCCCAGAGCCCGGACCTCAACATTATTGAAGCAGTGTGGGATCATCTGACAGAGAACGGAACAAAAGGCAGCCCACATCCAAAGAAGAGCTTTGGGATGTCCTTCAAGAAGCCTGGAGAACTATTCCTGAAGACTCCTTAACTCAAGGGATGAACCAGTGTTGTGTCGACACAGAACAGACAACTTAGCAAAGAAGCCATTTTAAACTGGATCTTTAGGCACTTTGTCACCAGCAGCCTGTCACAAAGACACATCATTTGTTCCCATTTCTTTAGCTGCATCTATGAAAAACAGCAAAGAAAACACAGTTTGACAGACAGAAAATAGGATTTCTGCAGCAACAAGGTGATTCCCAAAGAGCTATTAGCTGAAAACTTGGCATATCTCAGCATGGTGTGCAGTGTGTCCTTAAAACATTTGAGGAAACTGGACAAGTGGAGGACAAAAGAAGAAGTGTCAGGCCTAAAAAACTATCTACAGCAGATGAACAGGATCTGAAAGTGATGTCCTTAAGAAAGAGGAAAAAATCCAGCTGTGACCTGACAGGACCTGAGAGATGCATCTGGACCTTCAGCTGATCCATCTACTGTTGGCCCAAGCCTCATCAGAAATGGTCTCCATGGAAGGGTGGCTGTCAAGAAGCCGTTCTTAAGGAAGGGAAACAGGGAGAAAAGGCTGAGCTGTGCCAAATGACACAAGAAGTGGACTGAAAATCAGTGGCAACAGGTCTTATGGAGGGATGAATCCTCCCCAGAGCCCGGACCTCAACATTATTGAAGCAGTGTGGGATCATCTGACAGAGAACGGAACAAAAGGCAGCCCACATCCAAAGAAGAGCTTTGGGATGTCCTTCAAGAAGCCTGGAGAACTATTCCTGAAGACTCCTTAAAGAAATGACAGGAAGCTTGTCTCAGAGGGTTCAGGCTGTGTTGGAGAATAAAGGAGCTCAGACCAGATATTCACTTTAAAGCTGCTGAGAACTGATAAAAAACTCTGTTTCTGCCTCAGATTCTGGGTTTATGTTCAGGTTTGAACATGTTTCAGTGAATCTCTGCAGCTGCTTCCTGTTTTACAGGCGAAATATAAAAAAATAGGTATTTTGGACTTTAATGATACACAATTAATTGTTGAATATCCCAGTGTTAAAAACAAGAAAGGAATGAACTAATCCAGGAAAACAGCTGAATTGAGTTGAACATAAAAAAATGTGAAGAATAGAAAAGCTGAACAAAAACCAGAAGGAAACCATAGAAAAAAACAGCAGAAAGAACCTTTAAAACCAAACTGTCAGTGAGGATGCATCCCCCTATATGTTCTCTTTAATAACATTTGGACCATCAAGCTCCAAATCCCATCAGCACCACTTTAAATCTGTCATTATCATTTCAGAATAGTGAATAAACCCTGTCAAAAGCACCTCCTGTTCACATTCAGTCCAACAATGTGTATCCTAACCACGTTAGACAGCTTGAGAACACACCTCATCCAAACTTAATTATGGACTGTGGTTGCTCGCCAGGGGACCAGTAAACACTGGTTACCACCCACAGTTGCAGGTGGATTCGATTTTATTCCAATTTTCCAGCTCTTTGCTCAGGGAGATAGAGTATTCTTTGACAATGAAAAAGATTCTCACCCTGCTGATGTGCTGTAATAGTCTCTCACACAGAGGAATCAGGTTTTCGGGCGTTAACAAGATTAACGAGTACTGCAGTTTCACCACAAATGTAATGGAGACAGTTAACCATGCAAGTCACACATGTTCTTATGGTTAAAGATATGGTTTAATTCTGCCATACCTTCCAGGTCTCATCCCAGCTGATGCAGCAGAAACAGTGCAATCAGCTGTGTGTAACATGTTGTTTATTGTGCTAAATACCGTTAGCATGATTCTCCTCTTTCTAGGAAGCTTTAGCTTTATTTCAAAATATTATTTAATGTTTCAAGTCACTTGAGAGCAAACAAATAAGTTAAATTCTGATCTGATTTGATCTATTGTTGTATGTAAGAATTAATGTGGAATTGAGACCACCTGAACATAAAAGCCAGGATCGAAAACCTAAAAATGAGAGATGCTCATCACCCATTTGTCACTCAAAATGAACTGGCAAAAACTGGGAAATTAGCTATTGAGAACAAAATATTCTTTTTCTACCCTTTCTGTAAATTCTCTTCTTCTTCTTTAGTGTTGGGGAGCTTAACATGGAAGGGATTCAACCACATTTAAAGGTAATTTTTAAGCTTTACTCATTTTCTCAGGTCATGAGGGTGCCGTTCAGTTGGAGGCAGGTCTGTGATCTTACCCTGGAAAGGGTTAAATTAAGGTTTTACATGATTTTAAGTCTTTGAATGACAGCATTTGGAATCGATCATCCAGTGTGAGTCTGTGATTTCACATAAAAGCAGTTTGATTCGGTCAAAATTTGAAAACAGACAACAACAAAAAAGACTTTAACACAACACATGAGAACAAATAAATCAAGGATGTGTGAGTTTAACTGTGTCTGTGAGGCCGAATCTCTCCGGTCTGTAAAGATGAAAATAAGGGAGCTGAATAGTCCCACAAAGGGATTCCATGTGTCCTGGAATAACTTCAGCCTGGAAGTGACAATCTGAGCTTTTCCAGCTTTCGGTGATCAAGAATCTTCTCTATCCAGCAGACTGGTGGGTGGGGGGGGGCTTCCAGACAAGCAAGATCAGTCGCTGGGGTTGCTGGGCTGTGAAAGCTGAGGTCATGTCGGCCATATTTGGCTTCACGCCTGATAAAAATGGCTGACATCGGATTGGGTGGGATGCCCGGAGGTTTTGCCTATCATATCAGATTGTTTGCATCTGTCGAAGGCATGACTCGCTGCGAGGGAAGTTCTGGCTGATTCATCATTCAGTTGAGTCTCCGGAGGACTTTGAACTGGACTGAGCTGTGGCGAGCTCATATGGAGGAACAATCGACCAAATTTAAGGTCGTTTCACATTGCTGATCTGTTCATTTCAGGTCCCAATCCCACGATGATGTGGCAGCTGAGCAGCTGCATGAAACAGAGATGCTTTACTTCGGTTTGGGGTCAGCAGCTAAAAAGGCATCAGGCAGGTTTATCTCCAACCTATTTTTATATATTTGGCTTTGACTAAGATGAGAAACATAAAAAACACAGATTTAGTTCTGCTTTACTCAGACTTTAATGTAATAATCAGTCCTGAAGAATTCTGAATCTTTTAGGTGTAACTCTTTGGCACCACCATCTCTGCTTAGTTAGTTGGTTAGTTAGTTAGTTAGATGGTTGGTTAGTTCGTTAGTTAGAGGGTTGGTTAGTTAGATGGGTGGGTGGGTGGTTGGTTAGTTAGTTAGTTGGTTAATTAGTTGGTTAATTAGTTGGTTAGTTAGTTGGTTAGTTAGTTGGTTGGTTGGTTGGTTAGTTAGTTAGTTAGATTTAGTCCTGAAGAATTCAGAATCTTTTAGGTGAAACTCTTTGGCACCACAATCTCTGCTTAGTTAGTTGGTTAGTTAGTTAGTTAGTTAGTTAGTTAGAGGGTTGGTTGGTTAGTTAGTTAGTTAGTTACTTGGATAGTTAGTTAGTTAGTTAGTTAGTTAGTTGGTTGGTTGGTTAGTTAGTTAGTTAATTAGTTGGTTGGTTGGTTGGTTGGTTGGTTAGTTAATTAGTTAGTTAGTTCGTTAGTTAGTTGGTTAGTTAGTTGGTTGGTTGGTTAGTTAGTTAATTAGTTGGTTGGTTGGTTGGTTGGTTGGTTGGTTAGTTAATTAGTTAGTTAGTTCGTTAGTTAGTTAGTTAGTTAGTTAGTTGGTTAGTTAGTTAGTTGGTTAAGAGAAGGAATCCGGCAGAAATGTGTGAAACACTTCTAATCTATGAACTGACTTTCTATTGGCTGTTTCTGTGAGATAAGGTTGTTTTTTCTTCACACTTAACATCTTTTACATGTTTGTCCCGAGGTTTCTTCTCATCTTTCTTCTTTTTCTTTGCCTGATCAGGCTCTGAGGACAGACAGTGTTAAATAAAATCTGATTTGGTGGGTGACGCAGCACTTGACCTTCACCTTATCTCTGATCTGCTTCCATCCAAACTGAGCAGAACTTAGCCCAGAACTGGACTGACTAAGACAAATTTAGCTTTGCGACTTAAATGTCAAAGTGAGCTGCTGCTGGACTGAAACTCTGCCGTGCCTCAGAGGTGCGTCTCAATGCTTTAATGAATACGTTTTGGTCAAAGCTTTTATCAAAGTACAAACAGAGGGAGTGTAGTCATTAACCTTGGCAGCCTCAATAAGACCTTGTTAAACCTGTACTCAATATTTATCACCCGGTGACTCCATCTTCATTATCACAAAGCCTCATTGTTACTATTCTGGGGGATGCTCTCTGCCTGCTGCTCATCACAACTTTCAAGGGAAGAGCCGTGGCTCAGACAGGAGACTTGTTAACGCCAGTCAATTTGTATTAGTTGGTGGTTCTGTCTCTATTATTGCCTTTGCCCTTGGCAGTAACATCCTTCCTCTGGTGTTAACTGGGGCTGTATGTTAATGAGCTGGGAAGAACAATGAAGCCGTGGTTAGCGGTTCAGTTCCCTGAGTAGTTCGGTGAGTCATTAGTGCTCTTCATGCTCTAAACACATTTAATGATCCCTGTTGGTCGTCTTACTTTAAAAAAACTAATTAGTTACAGTTACAAATCACTTCTCACAAAAGTAATTGAGTTAGTGAGTCATTGTAAGAGTAATTAGTTATTTTTCATGCTCCATACCTTAAATTTCGTCAAAGATGTTTATATTAACTGATTGAAGAATAAAAACACTATTCACAGTATTTTAGAACATTTGGTATTTATATGAACTTAATAGACTGCAGCCTGCTGTGTGACATGCATAGAAATACAAATAAAAAAATAGATATTGCAAATAAAATGTGATAAAACGAAACAAAGGGAAATCTGCCATTAATTAGAGCAAATCTCTGGAACTGTATTTTCAGCCTGCTGCACAGTAAACTGAACGTTATTTCTCTATATTTGGGCTCGGGTTGGGTTTGCAGCAGCAGCTACACGTGTCGGCATGTGTTGCTGTGAGCTGCTTCAGAAGATTCGAGTTGCTTCAGGCACTTACAGAAACATTCCTGCCTTTAATCAAAATGGTCGAGAAGTAATTGCCGGTCCTTCCAGTTTGAGGACGCTACCTTTGAGTTTCCCTCGTCTCGTTGTGTTTGGCAGTCAGAGCGTGAAATTCCTGAATTGGAATAAGAAGGTATCTAAACAGACGAGGGATCAATGAGCTCTCATTCTGTCTTTTGGCTTCTTAGTCTTTGCTCTGGTTTAGTTATTTCTACGGCCCTCAGTTTAGTCTCAGTCTGTGTTGTTGTTTGGTATTTTTTCAGCTTTATTCCTTGTTTTCTGGTTTAGTTTGCAGTTCTGAGTTGGTTTCTGCTGTATTCTTTGTTGTCACTCGACTCATCAACCCTCCCAGTGTTCACTGCAGCTATTTGATCATTGTGCTTGAGATCCTGTCCGTCCTCTGCTTTCTGGTAGTTCTGTATCCTTCTTTCTTATGTTTTCTACCCTGCCTCGGGAGGATTTTTATTTCAGTTTGTTGTTCATCTACCTCCTATCTTCACCTCCTCATCCTGCGTTTGGGTCCTTCAGAACCGTGACACATTCAACATTGATTGTTAGTCTGAAGTGTAAACTGCTAGATGTTGATGTTTGGTATGATTGCCACCTTCCATGTGGGAGATCTGGGTTTAAATCCCCTGCATGAAAGGTATTAACTCCAGTAGGGGTCCTTAGGCAAGACCCCCTTACCCTACATGCCTACCTGTAAGTCGCTTTGGATAAAAGCTAAATGCATTGTTGGAAAAATTATATAGTTATACTATGACAGAAGAGTCCCTCCATCTGTTCACCTTCTATGATTCAAGCAAAAGTGTTTTGACTAATATTAACTGGTGAGAAGCACCTCTTATGTTCCTTCCCATAACAAGGAATGGGGAGAGAAGCACCTTTCCCCATAACATTGTGTGATCAGCAAGCATAAACAACATAAATAGCTGGAGCACCATTTGGTCGGGAGACAACTCTGAGCGGTCTTCCCGACAGGTTGTGTGGATTTGTGCGGACTTGTCTCTTTCTTGCAAGAAATAAATGTTTTGTGTTAATTAATCGTATCCAGCGACTCTGAGCCTAATTTTACAGAGAATTTTTCTAACATAATGGTCCTTCGAGCCGGATTCTAAGTCCTTTCCACCTTCCAGAATCGGAGCTGAAACCGTCCACGGGGGAGTCCAGGACTCCTAACTGAAGTCCTCTCAGCACAGTTTCTGATAGAGGCCGGCTGCCACTGGCTGGAGGAAAGGTGACAGAATCTATTTTTGAATCAGTGGACAGACTCGCTGGATTCTTCGTTGTTTAACTTACCAGTGGATTTATGGTAAGGAACCCTTTGTGTTACTATTGTTGGTTGGAAATAGTGTGATTATTAGGGAAAATTTTGATTAATTAACTAGCAATTGATGGTAACTGGAGGCTTTTAAATAGATTGAGTCGTTGCTATTTTCCTAAGAAACTGCTAACACAGTCACATCTTTACCACCTCATATGTAAGATTCCTGGTTCTTTGTGTGAGAGGGACTGCTTTTAATCTCTGTTAACGCAGCTTCTTCCATCTCCAGTCCAGAATCTGACTCATTTTCTCAGAACCCGACTGACTCGACTACATCCTAAAGATGCTTTTTTACTCCCAGACTAAACAAGACGTAACCTGAAACCAAATCATGAGCTGCTTGTTCATGCAGACGGGGACAAACTTTATGTCCTCGAGGTGACGAGAGCAACTGTGATGGAGGCGTTGAACAAAAGATGAATTTTAACCAAAATGTCTTGATTTCTAACCCAAGCAAGTGATGTCAACTCTTAAACCCAACCAGGAAGTAACCAAAACTTAAACATCATCTTCATGGGTGACATCGATCTGTAAACCAAGGTCTGTTCTTGCTTTCTGCTTCATCTGTCCCAGATTCCCTTTGCCTCTTTGTGTTTTTTCCTGTTAACTGTGCTTTCATTCTGCAGTAAGTATGTCAAACATTTACCCTCTAACATCTGAGAAAACAACATCCGCCACAGCCGATTCCTCCATCCCCCTCCTAACAGTTTTATTCTTCTTCGTGCCTTTTATGACGAAAAATATTCATTCTAGGATATTAAAAACATGATAATTAATTTAGTAACACATTTAGATGTTATAAAAACATCGTTTTTAGTTGTGTTTTTCATTTTCTCAAAGATTTTCATAGTTACACACTTGAATTGTAAATGTAAATCCACCTTTCTAAGCTTGTCTCAACCCATGAGAAATAGATAAGAGACACTGGGGAACCGTGGGGTCCAATGTTAGCGCATTAGTCAGAATATCAGCAGTTTTCTCAGTGTTTGCTGATTTCTTTCTGAATGTTTCTGTTATATAATTAAAATAATATAAAATTATATAGTTATACTATGAGAAAAGCTGCAAGAATAAGAGTTTCTGTGATGGGGGGGGGGGGACTCCTCCTGTCTTTTGGTTCTCATGTAGCAAGCAAAAGTGTTTTTACTGTCTGAACTCGTCTTCCCATAATATTAAATGGTGAGAAATGCCTTTTCCCATAACTTTGAGTGGCTAACAAGCATAAACAATATAAATAGCATTAGCACCATTTTGTTAGTGAGACAACTCTGAGCAGCTTCCTGACAGGTTGTCAGGAAGAAATAAATGTTTTGTGTTACTCGTATCCAGCGACTTTGAGCCTAATTTTGAGAGAATTTTAATGGTCCTTCGAGTCGGATCCTAAGTCCTTTCCACCTTCCAGGATCGGAGCTGAAACCGTCCACGGGGGGGAGTCCAGGACTCCTACCTGAAGTCCTCTCAGCAGAGTTTCTGATGAGGCCGGCTGCCACTGGCTGGAGGAAAGGTGACAGGATCTATTTTTGAATCAGTGGACAGATTCTTCCTTGTTTAATTTACCAGTGGATTTATGGTAAGGAACCCTTTGTGTTACTATTGTTGGCGAGAAATAGTGTGATTATTAGGGAAAATTATGATTATTTAACTAACAATTGTTGGAAACTAGAGGCCTTTAACTAAATTGGGGCGTTGCTATTTTCTTAAGAATATTACTATTTCAAGTGCAACTTAGTAAGGAATCCTTTTAACTGGTAACTGTGTATAAATTAAGCTGCTATAGGCTTAGACTACTGGGGGACCTCATCTGTCACACCTTTCCTCACTTTGCTCTCTTTGTCCCTCTGTTTAATTTCTCAAATGATTTTATGTCCATGTGACATTATTGTGGTTATTAACTTGTGTTTCCCTGTTCCAACAGGTATCCTTTGAATGCTGTTATGGTGTTTTTCCCCCCTCTTTTCCCTCTTTTCTGTCTTCTCAAACCCCAGCTGGTCCAGGCGGATGGCCACCCTTCCTGGTTCTGGTTCTGCCAGAGGTTTCTTCCTGGTTCTGGTTCTGCCAGAGGTTTCTTCCTGAGTCTGGTTCTGCCAGAGGTTTCTTCCTGAGTCTGGTTCTGCCAGAGGTTTCTTCCTGGTTCTGCCAGAGGTTTCTTCCTGGTTCTGGTTCTGCCAGAGGTTTCTTCCTGGTTCTGCCAGAGGTTCCTTCCTGGTTCTGGTTCTGCCAGAGGTTTCTTCCTGGTTCTGGTTCTGCCAGAGGTTTCTTCCTGGTTCTACCAGAGGTTCCTTCCTGGTTCTGGTTCTGCCAGAGGTTTCTTCCTGGTTCTGGTTCTGCCAGAGGTTCCTACCTGGTTCTGTCAGAGGTTTCTTCCTGAGTCTGGTTCTGCCAGAGGTTTCTTCCTGGTTCTGGTTCTGCCAGAGGTTTCTTCCTGGTTCTGCCAGAGGTTTCTTCCTGGTTCTGGTTCTGCCAGAGGTTTCTTCCTGAGTCTGGTTCTGCCAGAGGTTTCTTCCTGGTTCTGGTTCTGCCAGAGGTTTCTTCCTGGTTCTGCCAGAGGTTCCTTCCTGGTTCTGGTTCTGCCAGAGGTTTCTTCCTGAGTCTGGTTCTGCCAGAGGTTTCTTCCTGGTTCTGGTTCTGCCAGAGGTTTCTTCCTGGTTCTGCCAGAGGTTCCTTCCTGGTTCTGGTTCTGCCAGAGGTTTCTTCCTGGTTCTGCCAGAGGTTCCTTCCTGGTTCTGGTTCTGCCAGAGGTTTCTTCCTGGTTCTGGTTCTGCCAGAGGTTCCTTCCTGGTTCTGGTTCTGCCAGAGGCTTCTTCCTGGTTCTGGTTCTGCCAGAGGTTTCTTCCTGGTTCTGGTTCTGCCAGAGGTTTCTTCCTGTTAAAGGGAGTCGTTCCTTTCCACAGTCCCTCAGGCTCAGGACGGGAGATTGGACTGAAGACAAGTTTCGGTCCAATCTGTTGGTTTCCTTAGCTCGGATATTATTTTTGAATTGGCTCCATATGAATTAATTGGATTATGATTACAATGAATTTAATTCCAATTGGCTTGAATTGGACTTTATTACTTAAGTGCCTTGAGATGACAATTGTTGTAATCTGGCGCTTTATAAATAAAGTGAATTGAATTGAATTGAATTTAATTAAATTAAATTAAATTGAATTGAATTGAATTGAAGTTATGTTGGATCACTCACAATTGAAGCAGTCAGAAAAAGTCATCCTTTTAACTGGTAACTGTGTGTCGGATTAACCCATAAACCTGCAGACTGACTTCTAACAGTCTGGCAGTTAGAAGCACCAAAGCTCTCTAATGATAAAGGAAATTTGGGATTTCTCCTTGTAAGACGAATAAAGGTCTGTCTTATCTTAAAAGCAGCCGACTTCGCTGATTAACCTGATCATTAAGACTAATGATGACTTTATCGGGAAAGATCTCTATCAGCGCTGTGCCACCTTTGCCTCTTTGGGCCGCGAAGAAGTTGCAGTAGTTTCAAAGCTATTGGTTTTTATGCACTGAAATGCAGATTTCTGCACCACGACGTGTTCAAATCTAATCAGATGATCTGCTGGCGCTGTGAAGTCTTTCCCTAAGTGTGCCCTGGTTTGGATGTTTGCTGCAGTGGGTCCAACACAAACGGGCAGATGCCAGCACGAGGGAGGGAGCTGCTGGTAATCACAGAGAGAGTTTTGAAGGGAGAGTCTCATCTCTCCCTGCAGTGAGAGCGCCGCCGGTGTGTCTGATCCCGTCTGCAGCTCAGGCTGCTGCTGGGACTTTGTTGAAGTGCAACAGCAAACACTGCTGTCACCGTCGCATGGATCAGGTTTCGGTTTCCTGGTAAAAATAGACATTTTTTTGTCAACTGGCATTTTTCGGATGTGAAATATTGAGCTTTGGGTTGTAAAACTGGTGTTGGGAGGATGGAAAGAGTCAGTTTTAGGTCTGAGGCAGATTTACGTATAAAATGAGAAGTAAAGAAGAAGTTATTTCTCTCTACATTGCAAACTTCAATTTCTTTTTATTAAAATAAAACGATTTTTACGATACAACCTTTGCTGAAGAGTTATGGCGAAATATGACGTTTTACGACAGTCAGAATCCGAAATTTAAAACCAAAGAAGCGCACATTTCCAACCAAGAGGAGCCAACTAATCTGCATTCGAATTAATATCGGCTCCTTTATTCATTTTAATGGGATCAGTCAGCTGATGTTGAGGCAGTAACATCTTCCAGTGGCCAATGATTCGCACACCCCTGGTGGACTATCTTGTGATATTATTGGCCGGTTTTACACAGTTTACTTCATGAATAAAAAATGTTATCACTATAATAATCAGGAATAATTTAGTCTACACCCCTGGACCATCTCTGAATCTTCTGTTGGGCTAATACAGTAAAATATCGTAGCCACTGACGTCTATCACGGAAATAAACGCTGAATACGAATTGAAACATCTTTTTTCTGCAGAAATTGGAAGTGAGAGATGGTTTTGACACCTGCTTTGAATTCATGTTGCAGCAGACATCAGATCATAGGAGCTGATGCTAACCAGCTGGACGCGTTGCATCAGATGAGCTTCTGAAGCTTCTCAGCCTTTGATCAATGGATGGCTTCAGTAAAGAGTGATCGGATTTTAGCTGAGTTTAGACGGCCTTAAAGAAGCTGTTTTGTTTTTTTATTTGTAGCCAAAGCTCAACAGTGAGAATAATCCAGACTTCAGCAAACTGTTGGTGGCATGCTGCTTAAAATAAGGACAAATCTCAAACCAGCTGAACAGATACATGCGATCAGGGTCAGTAATGCAGCCAGTGTTTGAGGAATAAATATAAAAAGGACAGTTGATCACTTTGTGAAAGATTTAACGAGTCAAACTCCAGCGCAAGTTCTGCAAATAAAAAGTGCGAACGGTCTCATGAGCCCATGCATTTTTCCACATTCAGTGACTGTGTTGATATGTTAATGTGGCTCCACCCATTTATCCTCCAACCAGCAGCTGATGCTGTCTGTCTGCTTCATTATGCAGCCATACATGTTCCAACCAGAGAAGCTAAATTATGTGGAAGCATCCAAATCCTAATGTAGTCACTTTGAACACGATTAGAAATGCATCGCTCACTAACCAAGAGCTGAGCTCCCAGCTACGTCTCTGCCAAACATGCTCACGGATCCTGCTGGTTCGTTTAATCGATTCATGGCGGCACGTGCACACGAACATGCACGGCATTTGTGACGTTCCTCCGATATTTTACCTAGAAAATACGGGACCTTTCTTTTCAGACTGTAGATTTAAGCAGAAATCCTCTTTCATAGCATAAAAAACATGTTGGGAACAGATTAACAAGGTGAAAACATTTGGAGAATAACAAGAAATACAATAAAGGAGGAACAAAACTGCAGAAAAGGACACATTTTTCTTAGTGTTTGATTAAAACTTAAAAAAGAAGCTGATGCACAACAGTGTTAAAAAAAGCCTGAACTTAGATGCTTTACAAATAATTAAATACGATATTCACTGACATTTTAGTGTCTCTACATTCTTGTGCTCAGTTAAAAATATTCACTTCTTTTTCCCACTTCCTGTTCGTTTTAATGCATCTTCTGCTCAAAAATGGAGGAAACATCATTCATGGTGTGGATAAAAAGAAATGATGACACAAACGCTTGTTTCACGTTCCTTTTTACATTGATGTCTGCCATGTGAGGACGTCTCGTGTCAACACTGAAGCTGTAATTATGCCTGATAAGTTCCCCTGAAAGCTCTGAGTGCACGAAAACCAAAACAAACGCATGGATTTAGTGCCAGATTGTCAATGACTGCTATTTACTAACCATCACACCACTAATTCTGCAACAGATAGCTGTGCCGAGGTGTCAGATCACCTTCAGATTTCTGCCATCCTTCTACCTGGATGATTTAGATGAGTCATTGTCAGTTTAGTGGTATGATTGCCACCTTCCATGTGGGAGATCTGGGTTTAAATCCCCTGCATGAAAGGTATTACCTCCAGTAGGAGTCCTTAGGAAAGACCCCCTTACCCTATCTGCCTATCTGTAAGTCGCTTTGGATAAAAGCTAAATGCATAAACATCTAAACTGCTAACACAGTCACATCTTTACCACCTCATATGTAAGATTCCTGGTTCTTTGTGTGAGAGGGACTGCTTTTAAACTCTGTTAACGCAGCTTCTTCCATCTCCAGTCCGGAATCTGACTCATTTTCTCAGAACCCGACTGATCTGACTACATCCTAAAGATACTTTCTGTAAGTGGCTTTGGATAAAAGCTAAATGCATAAACATCTAAACTGCTAACACAGTCACATCTTTACCATCTCATATGTAAGATTCCTGGTTCTTTGTGTGAGAGGGACTGCTTTTAAACTCTGTTAACGCAGCTTCTTCCATCTCCAGTCCGGAATCTGACTCATTTTCTCAGAACCCGACTGATTCCACTACATCCTAAAGATACTTTCTGTAAGTCGCTTTGGATAAAAGCTAAATGCATAAACATCTAAACTGCTAACACAGTCACATCTTTACCACCTCATATGTAAGATTCCTGGTTCTTTGTGTGAGAGGGACTGCTTTTAAACTCTGTTAACGCAGCTTCTTCCATCTCCAGTCCGGAATCTGACTCATTTTCTCAGAACCCGACTGACTCGACTACATCCTAAAGATGCTTTCTGTAAGTGGCTTTGGATAAAAGCTAAATGCATAAACATCTAAACTGCTAACACAGTCACATCTTTACCACCTCATATGTAAGATTCCTGGTTCTTTGTGTGAGAGGGACTGCTTTTAAACTCTGTTAACGCAGCTTCTTCCATCTCCAGTCCAGAATCTGACTCATTTTCTCAGAACCCGACTGACTCGACTACATCCTAAAGATACTTTCTGTAAGTGGCTTTGGATAAAAGCTAAATGCATAAACATCTAAACTGCTAACACAGTCACATCTTTACCACCTCATATGTAAGATTCCTGGTTCTTTGTGTGAGAGGGACTGCTTTTAAACTCTGTTAACGCAGCTTCTTCCATCTCCAGTCCAGAATCTGACTCATTTTCTCAGAACCCGACTGATTCGACTACATCCTAAAGATACTTTCTGTAAGTGGCTTTGGATAAAAGCTAAATGCATAAACATCTAAACTGCTAACACAGTCACATCTTTACCACCTCATATGTAAGATTCCTGGTTCTTTGTGTGAGAGGGGCTGCTTTTAAACTCTGTTAACGCAGCTTCTTCCATCTCCAGTCCAGAATCTGACTAATTTTCTCAGAACCCGACTGACTCGACTACATCCTAAAGATACTTTCTGTAAGTGGCTTTGGATAAAAGCTAAATGCATAAACATCTAAACTGCTAACACAGTCACATCTTTACCTTCTCATATGTAAGATTCCTGGTTCTTTGTGTGAGAGGGACTGCTTTTAAACTCTGTTAACGCAGCTTCTTCCATCTCCAGTCCGGAATCTGACTCATTTTCTCAGAACCCGACTGACTCGACTACATCCTAAAGATACTTTCTGTAAGTGGCTTTGGATAAAAGCTAAATGCATAAACATCTAAACTGCTAACACAGTCACATCTTTACCACCTCATATGTAAGATTCCTGGTTCTTTGTGTGAGAGGGACTGCTTTTAAACTCTGTTAACGCAGCTTCTTCCATCTCCAGTCCGGAATCTGACTCATTTTCTCAGAACCCGACTGATTCGACTACATCCTAAAGATACTTTCTGTAAGTGGCTTTGGATAAAAGCTAAATGCATAAACATCTAAACTGCTAACACAGTCACATCTTTACCTTCTCATATGTAAGATTCCTGGTTCTTTGTGTGAGAGGGACTGCTTTTAAACTCTGTTAACGCAGCTTCTTCCATCTCCAGTCCGGAATCTGACTCATTTTCTCAGAACCCGACTGATTCGACTACATCCTAAAGATACTTTCTGTAAGTGGCTTTGGATAAAAGCTAAATGCATAAACATCTAAACTGCTAACACAGTCACATCTTTACCACCTCATATGTAAGATTCCTGGTTCTTTGTGTGAGAGGGACTGCTTTTAAACTCTGTTAACGCAGCTTCTTCCATCTCCAGTCCAGAATCTGACTCATTTTCTCAGAACCCGACTGACTCGACTACATCCTAAAGATACTTTCTGTAAGTGGCTTTGGATAAAAGCTAAATGCATAAACATCTAAACTGCTAACACAGTCACATCTTTACCACCTCATATGTAAGATTCCTGGTTCTTTGTGTGAGAGGGACTGCTTTTAAACTCTGTTAACGCAGCTTCTTCCATCTCCAGTCCGGAATCTGACTCATTTTCTCAGAACCCGACTGATTCGACTACATCCTAAAGATACTTTCTGTAAGTGGCTTTGGATAAAAGCTAAATGCATAAACATCTAAACTGCTAACACAGTCACATCTTTACCTTCTCATATGTAAGATTCCTGGTTCTTTGTGTGAGAGGGACTGCTTTTAAACTCTGTTAACGCAGCTTCTTCCATCTCCAGTCCGGAATCTGACTCATTTTCTCAGAACCCGACTGATTCGACTACATCCTAAAGATACTTTCTGTAAGTGGCTTTGGATAAAAGCTAAATGCATAAACATCTAAACTGCTAACACAGTCACATCTTTACCACCTCATATGTAAGATTCCTGGTTCTTTGTGTGAGAGGGACTGCTTTTAAACTCTGTTAACGCAGCTTCTTCCATCTCCAGTCCAGAATCTGACTCATTTTCTCAGAACCCGACTGACTCGACTACATCCTAAAGATACTTTCTGTAAGTGGCTTTGGATAAAAGCTAAATGCATAAACATCTAAACTGCTAACACAGTCACATCTTTACCACCTCATATGTAAGATTCCTGGTTCTTTGTGTGAGAGGGACTGCTTTTAAACTCTGTTAACGCAGCTTCTTCCATCTCCAGTCCAGAATCTGACTCATTTTCTCAGAACCCGACTGATTCGACTACATCCTAAAGATACTTTCTGTAAGTGGCTTTGGATAAAAGCTAAATGCATAAACATCTAAACTGCTAACACAGTCACATCTTTACCACCTCATATGTAAGATTCCTGGTTCTTTGTGTGAGAGGGGCTGCTTTTAAACTCTGTTAACGCAGCTTCTTCCATCTCCAGTCCAGAATCTGACTCATTTTCTCAGAACCCGACTGACTCGACTACATCCTAAAGATACTTTCTGTAAGTGGCTTTGGATAAAAGCTAAATGCATAAACATCTAAACTGCTAACACAGTCACATCTTTACCTTCTCATATGTAAGATTCCTGGTTCTTTGTGTGAGAGGGACTGCTTTTAAACTCTGTTAACGCAGCTTCTTCCATCTCCAGTCCGGAATCTGACTCATTTTCTCAGAACCCGACTGATTCCACTACATCCTAAAGATACTTTCTGTAAGTGGCTTTGGATAAAAGCTAAATGCATAAACATCTAAACTGCTAACACAGTCACATCTTTACCTTCTCATATGTAAGATTCCTGGTTCTTTGTGTGAGAGGGACTGCTTTTAAACTCTGTTAACGCAGCTTCTTCCATCTCCAGTCCGGAATCTGACTCATTTTCTCAGAACCCGACTGACTCGACTACATCCTAAAGATACTTTCTGTAAGTGGCTTTGGATAAAAGCTAAATGCATAAACATCTAAACTGCTAACACAGTCACATCTTTACCACCTCATATGTAAGATTCCTGGTTCTTTGTGTGAGAGGGACTGCTTTTAAACTCTGTTAACGCAGCTTCTTCCATCTCCAGTCCGGAATCTGACTCATTTTCTCAGAACCCGACTGATTCGACTACATCCTAAAGATACTTTCTGTAAGTGGCTTTGGATAAAAGCTAAATGCATAAACATCTAAACTGCTAACACAGTCACATCTTTACCTTCTCATATGTAAGATTCCTGGTTCTTTGTGTGAGAGGGACTGCTTTTAAACTCTGTTAACGCAGCTTCTTCCATCTCCAGTCCGGAATCTGACTCATTTTCTCAGAACCCGACTGATTCGACTACATCCTAAAGATACTTTCTGTAAGTGGCTTTGGATAAAAGCTAAATGCATAAACATCTAAACTGCTAACACAGTCACATCTTTACCACCTCATATGTAAGATTCCTGGTTCTTTGTGTGAGAGGGACTGCTTTTAAACTCTGTTAACGCAGCTTCTTCCATCTCCAGTCCAGAATCTGACTCATTTTCTCAGAACCCGACTGACTCGACTACATCCTAAAGATACTTTCTGTAAGTGGCTTTGGATAAAAGCTAAATGCATAAACATCTAAACTGCTAACACAGTCACATCTTTACCACCTCATATGTAAGATTCCTGGTTCTTTGTGTGAGAGGGACTGCTTTTAAACTCTGTTAACGCAGCTTCTTCCATCTCCAGTCCGGAATCTGACTCATTTTCTCAGAACCCGACTGATTCGACTACATCCTAAAGATACTTTCTGTAAGTGGCTTTGGATAAAAGCTAAATGCATAAACATCTAAACTGCTAACACAGTCACATCTTTACCTTCTCATATGTAAGATTCCTGGTTCTTTGTGTGAGAGGGACTGCTTTTAAACTCTGTTAACGCAGCTTCTTCCATCTCCAGTCCGGAATCTGACTCATTTTCTCAGAACCCGACTGATTCGACTACATCCTAAAGATACTTTCTGTAAGTGGCTTTGGATAAAAGCTAAATGCATAAACATCTAAACTGCTAACACAGTCACATCTTTACCACCTCATATGTAAGATTCCTGGTTCTTTGTGTGAGAGGGACTGCTTTTAAACTCTGTTAACGCAGCTTCTTCCATCTCCAGTCCAGAATCTGACTCATTTTCTCAGAACCCGACTGACTCGACTACATCCTAAAGATACTTTCTGTAAGTGGCTTTGGATAAAAGCTAAATGCATAAACATCTAAACTGCTAACACAGTCACATCTTTACCACCTCATATGTAAGATTCCTGGTTCTTTGTGTGAGAGGGACTGCTTTTAAACTCTGTTAACGCAGCTTCTTCCATCTCCAGTCCAGAATCTGACTCATTTTCTCAGAACCCGACTGATTCGACTACATCCTAAAGATACTTTCTGTAAGTGGCTTTGGATAAAAGCTAAATGCATAAACATCTAAACTGCTAACACAGTCACATCTTTACCACCTCATATGTAAGATTCCTGGTTCTTTGTGTGAGAGGGGCTGCTTTTAAACTCTGTTAACGCAGCTTCTTCCATCTCCAGTCCAGAATCTGACTCATTTTCTCAGAACCCGACTGACTCGACTACATCCTAAAGATACTTTCTGTAAGTGGCTTTGGATAAAAGCTAAATGCATAAACATCTAAACTGCTAACACAGTCACATCTTTACCTTCTCATATGTAAGATTCCTGGTTCTTTGTGTGAGAGGGACTGCTTTTAAACTCTGTTAACGCAGCTTCTTCCATCTCCAGTCCGGAATCTGACTCATTTTCTCAGAACCCGACTGACTCGACTACATCCTAAAGATACTTTCTGTAAGTGGCTTTGGATAAAAGCTAAATGCATAAACATCTAAACTGCTAACACAGTCACATCTTTACCACCTCATATGTAAGATTCCTGGTTCTTTGTGTGAGAGGGACTGCTTTTAAACTCTGTTAACGCAGCTTCTTCCATCTCCAGTCCAGAATCTGACTCATTTTCTCAGAACCCGACTGATTCGACTACATCCTACAGATACTTTCTGTAAGTGGCTTTGGATAAAAGCGTCTGCTAAATGCATAAAAACATAAACACATAACATAAATGTGTCATCAGCCTGCTGGTCCTCACTGGAAAACCTCACTTCCTGTTGCCAGACTTCCTGCTTCAGTACACCACACTGAGTCACATTTCTGCAAACAGGTGAGTCTTTGGGACTGAGCAGAGCTGCATTTTAGACTTTTTAAGTGTTTGATATCCACAGGTAGATTTATATTGAAAGGCTTTGAGGCAGGCTATAAATTTTCTCTGCCACAGAAGAAACAAACACAAAGAAAAGACTCAGATCTCAGAGCAGCCTCCAGCAGACAGCAGGTCTTCTCCAACACTGAGAGCACTCAGAACACGGATGATGAAGTATCTGAGCAGTTAAAGGACATTAGACTAAATAAATCACAGAGCTGCGTCTGACTCCTCGGGCAGATGAACATGCTTCCACACCACAGCACACCTCTGCTGTCATTGTAACATATCTGGCTGCTCTCTGTGGATCTGATTAGAACAGCAGCTCTCCAGCCACAGCAGCCATATGCTGTCAGTCGTTTCCTGAGTCTCTGAATGCTTATTTCTCCTTTCTGAACAATTTAATTAGGGAAGAATTAGGAATTAGGGAAATTAAGAATTAGGGAAATAATGTTTAAATGTTTTTAAAGTTCTGCTGGTGCACCAGACGTGGAAATGGCTGAATTTATGGGACGTTCAAGCTTGAAATAATGAATAATCTCTCAATATGTTGTGAATCAGTTTATCTTGGAGATGTCACCTCATTTTCTTGCATTACATCCATTCTGCTGAACTCAACACGGTTTACACATGAAATCATGACTAAGAGACACACATTAAGGGTTTGCAGGTGCTAAAATCAAAGATTAACTCTTCAACAGGTCCAGAAGCCTTCTATCAAACATTTTAGGCAAGTTTATTCTATATTTTATGCCATTTTTAATTCAAAACAGCTTGTTTGACTGTGGCTTGTTCACAGGAAAAGCTCAGTCTCACCAATCTGCAGCCATGGTTGGTGTTAACAGATAAGAAACCAGTGTTTTCAGGTGGCTTTTCCTGGCAGTAATTATGTCATGATGAGCTCTACGTGATGCAGAAACAGAAGCTACAGGGAAGGTTAGAAGGTCTGAGAGACTTTTTTCAGAGAGCTGACCGAAAATCAAAGCATTCACAAGATCTTCAGAAGAAAACTTTTCCTGCTTCTTCAAAGTTCAGGATCAAATTTTGAAAAGAACACAGAGAAAAGGAGAAAAGTGACAATTCCCACAAGCTTTTCCTTCTGATTACTGTCAACTGTTTGTATTCCAGAGATCCCGTCATATTTCAGCCTCACATTTAACCTCAGGTGCTCAAACCTCTGCCAGAGCAGCTCAGCATCGACTGAACCCAATAAGTCTGTGGAAGACAACTTTACAGGCGAGTTCAAAGCCAGTTGCACAAGTTAACATCAAGCGGCCTGAACCCCCACAGCCACAGATACTGGTTGGATGACATCAGGCTGTGAGGCAGGGCATCGACTCACTGATCCGACTCCCACAGTGTGGTCAAATTAATCTGAGAGATCACAACTGAACGGGTTGAACGACCAGAGAGCAACAGCTTCAAATGCAAAGGGGTCCAACAGGCAAATGGCCACCATGAAGAGGCCTCGAGGCAGTTATCCACAGCCAGGTACCGTATTTTAGGCACTATAAGGCTCATCTGATTATAAACGGCTCCCATCTACTTGAAGGCTCTTGCAAAGGCTTCTGTCCCAACTGGGTCCCTCCGTTGGTCCCAGGATTGTCGTCTAGCAGCTCCTACACCACGCCTAAGACAATCCAAACTCTGTTCATGTGTCGTCCCACGATGGTGGAATGACCTACCGAGCGCTACCAGAACAGGGGCGTCCCTGTCTATCTTCAAGAAGCTCCAGAAAACCCAGCTCTTCAGAGAGCATCTCCTATCCCAGCACTTACCTTGTACTTCCCTCCCCCCTCTATCTCTGCACTTTATCTTTCTGCTCTTCCTTCTATGCCTGCACCCTATCTCTACTCTGTCCCCTCTGACAGAGTCGGACTCCTGGGTTCCTTCTATGTAGCTTATTGTTAGCTTATTGTTGGCTTATTGTTAGCTTATTGTTAGCTTTTTATACAGCTGTTATATCTTCATTTGTAAGTCGTTTTGGATCAAAGCGTCTGATAAATACAGAAACAGAAACATAAGAGCCTGAACTCTCTGTGAGGAAATTTTTAATGATGCACCAAATTAATCATGACCTCCTTAGTTTTAATTGAAGTGATTCAGAAAATCAGGAGTAACACCGAGCCCTATTTACGAGTGACGAAAAAAAGTTTTCCTTAACCTAACCAAGTACTTCTGGGTTCTATAACTATGTAGATTCATAATGTTTAAACCCAACCAAGTGTTGAATTGACTAAATGGCAAATGAATGAAATCATAGGTGTCCTGAGGTGGTCTTGACCTGTAACTTTATGCCACTAGATGGACTCCTGGGTTCCTTCTATGTAGCTTATTGTTAGCTTTTATAAAGCTGTTATATCTTCATTTGTAAGTCGCTTTGGATCAAAGCGTCTGATAAATACAGAAACATAAGATGCTGTCACATACAAACAGTGCGGTGGCCTTCAGTCTGATTGCTTGTGATTGGAGCAGTCAGCCAGGAGAAGGCATCTCACCTCCCAGTTGGTGGTCCAGCAGTGATTCCCAGTCGCTGTCCATCATTCTCCCGGCCTCCAGCTCAACCCCCCCTGCCTATTCCAGAGGTTGCAAAAGGCTCTTTCCGCTGCCTCCCCCAACCTGCAACCTGCTGTCTTCTGCTCCCTTCCTGGTGTTCTCAGGTCACTGAGCATCTTCCACACATATTGAGCGGGTAAAGATAATCGGTGGTTTTCCCTTCATCTTCACAATGTTTCTTCTTTCATTTCTATCAGGATGATCTTCTTTGCCTCCTCAGACCAAAGAGCAATGTCAGGTCTCATGGATGTTTGAACAGCCTCACACCGAGTCTGTTCTTTGTCTTCTTAGAGGAGGGAGGCTTGTGCCCTTCCCTGATGACCTTGATGGATAGGATCAGCCTCCAACGCACTTTACTCCTTTCTCCTGCTCCAGCATCTCTGCCAGAACCATCCCTTGCTAAGATGTCTGCATCCCACTGGGATGACCCCCTCCTGTATTGATAATTGATATTTTTCTTGATATTTTACTGCATTTTGACCGTTTTTAAGCTGCAGCCTTATGGTTAAGGGTCTGTAGACGTCAGTTAGTAACAACTCAAAGACAATTATCTGCATTGGGCTCCAATCGTGTAACTATTTTTTTGCTTAAAGACTCATAGTGTCACAGTCTGTTCTGTCACAGTTTATGTTTAACCATGTTTTCAGGTTATGTTCTAGTCTTATTTCTCTCCTGTTCACAGCTGCACCCCATTCACTGATCACTCCCCCCACAGTATTTAGCCTCCTGGTTTCCTTTCAATCACTGCAGAATCCTATCTCTACTCTGTCCCCTCTGACAGAGTCGGACTCCTGGGTTCCTTCTATGTAGCTTATTGTTAGCTTATTGTTAGCTTATTGTTAGCTTATTTTTAGCTTATTTTTAGCTTATTGTTAGCTTATTGTTAGCTTATTTTTAGCTTATTGTTAGCTTATTGTTAGCTTTTTATAAAGCTGTTATATCTTCATTTGTAAGTCGCTTTGGATAAAAGCGTCTGCTAAATACAGAAAGCCTCTGAGACTGAGAGTCCAGCTCATAGAAGTGGGGTGTAAGATGCAGGCAGGTGTGTTTATTCCACCCGCCACAAACCATCTTCTTTATCATTTGGTTTGGCTGCTCAGCAGCTGGTTACAGCAAAAGAACTGGGGCTGATATCTTAAGGATCCTTAACTTACAGTGGCCAATATCTGCATTTTAGGCCCAAACCCAAGCAGAACACCAACATTTCAATATCTTCTTTTTAACTCGTGAACTGAAGCAGAGCAGTTTCTGGAGAGACAGCACATGCATGTTCATCCCTGCCTCAAAAGCTGTTGGAGATGCCTTTGCAAATATCAGAGACCAATTTCAAAAGGTGCATTATCTGAAAGCCCAGAGGGAGTTTCCATAAATATGTCTTTCACCCGCTGGCCAGCTGCAACCTTGCTGAGAAAGTACAGTCACCCAATACTGAAGATATAAAGCTTTCGTGATGGGCTCCCACTGCACTTCACTTCAAATCTGTATCAGGGTTCATTCAGGAGGATAAAGAAGGGTCACATGGACTCAAAACTCACCTTTTCATAGAGCTTTTACTCCATTAGTTTCAATAGAATTCTGCTCTTAACCTCTTTATATTATCCTTTTTAACAACATAAAAGCTGAAATTAGCTGAAAATGACATGTATAAGGAATCAATTAGCAGCTTAAACAGGCCAATTTCAATCTATTTCAATGCCGATCTGAGCAAAAATCAACTGAAAACAATGAATGCCACCAGAACATTCAAAAGATTTTAAAATCTTACTCATCACAGAAGCTAATAATGTATTAACGGATAATAATAACTGGATAATCAAACTGGTTTATTGTTTCTGAGGCATTATCGTGCATCAGTGAAATTTACTGCCAGGTAATTTATGAATTCAATGAACTGTGGTCATTAGATTTCTACACTTTGAATGCAGTGGCTTTGAATTTGATGAACTAATGTACTATGTACTGTAATAAAACTACCTAAACTGTAATAAAACTACCTAAAACTGTAATAAAACTACCTAAAACTGCAATAAAACTACCTAAAACTGCAATAAAACTACCTAAAACTGTAATAAAACTACCTAAAACTGTAATAAAACTACCTAAAACTGTAATAAAACTACCTAAAACTGTAATAAAACTACCTAAAACTGTAATAAAACTACCTAAAACTGCAATAAAACTACCTAAATCTGCAATAAAACTATAGTAAAACAGTTTTAGGCTGTTTCCCTGCCTGCAGGAGAAGGTCTTGGAGGAAAATCTGCATCTAAACTGAATAACTCAATAAATCAACTTCACTTTTAGCCAAAGTGCATTTTGGAAAAGTTACTTTTGTCTTAATGATCCTTAATAAACAGAATCATTTATCTTTGGAGGAGTCTGAGTCTATGTATCAAAGCATCCTGAAATAATAATGGTGCCATTTCATCAACCTTTGCATTGATTTGCCTTTTGCTCGTGTTCACAAAGGTTTTATATCCGTGACTTTTAGCGAAAGTGAGCTTTAAAAATCCATCCAATAGAGCTTCTGACAGAAAGCCATCAGCTGTAGTTTAATGGCTTCTATGTAGCCTTTGTCACCAGTGATGAATATCTCAGTTAAGACTGCTTAAGTGGGTCACTCCACGCCTTAAAAGGATCCACTTCTTCAGAGATCTAACTAAAGAAAGACGGACTCTGTTATTTTAACCTTTCATTAAGGCTTCAGGAATCTGTGGCAGCTTTTTAAAAAGGTCACATTACGCCTGAAGACCATGAAATCAAATCTGGTGTTTAGCTGCATCACCTTTCTTTCATTAAATGTCCTCTAAGCATCAGTTCCTGCTCCAATAATCACAGAACAAAGTCTTTTTGTTTCATGGTGTGTCAGAGTTGGTCGTTTCTTGTAAAAATATATTGAAATATGACTCAGAGAACTGGGGGAAGTGCCTGATCCTGTGGACTCAAACCACCGGCATACAGTCATCTACAAATCTTTGTAGCATCAAGACAACTTGGTTCAGTTTAGGAAGAAGCAGCAGATTTCACAGGCTGAGGTCTCTACAAAGACAACAAAGGTTTTCTGATGAGAATCCATCAGAACTTTCCACATAACTGGGGATTTTTGTAAAAAAACACCTCAAATTAGACTCAACCAGCTGGTTTTTAACACTCTATAGTGGTGATACAGCATTTCTCGTTCATGAAGAATGAAAAAGGCTCCTAACTCAAGGGATGAACCAACTTAAAGTGTCCTGATCAACAGTTCTGCAGCTTTCTGAGACCTTTAAATTGTCCTGATCAATAGTTCTGCAGCTTTCTGACACCTTTAAAGTGTCCTGATCAACAGTTCTGCAGCTTTCTGTAACCTTTAAAGTGTCCTGATCAACAGTTCTGCAGCTTTCTGTAACCTTTAAAGTGTCCTGATCAACAGTTCTGCAGCTTTCTGAAACCTTTAAAGTGTCCTGATCAACAGTTCTGCAGCTTTCTGTAACCTTTAAAGTGTCCTGATCAACAGTTCTGCAGCTTTCTGTAACCTTTAAAGTGTCCTGATCAACAGTTCTGCAGCTTTCTGAAACCTTTAAAGTGTCCTGATCAACAGTTCTGCAGCTTTCTGAAACCTTTAAAGTGTCCTGATCAACAGTTCTGCAGCTTTCTGAAACCTTTAAAGTGTCCTGATCAATAGTTCTGCAGCTTTCTGAAACCTTTAAAGTGTCCTGATCAACAGTTCTGCAGCTTTCTGAAACCTTTAAAGTGTCCTGATCAACAGTTCTGCAGCTTTCTGAAACCTTTAAAGTGTCCTGATCAACAGTTCTGCAGCTTTCTGAAACCTTTAAAGTGTCCTGATCAACAGTTCTGCAGCTTTCTGTAACCTTTAAAGTGTCCTGATCAATAGTTCTGCAGCTTTCTGTAACCTTTAAAGTGTCCTGATCAACAGTTCTGCAGCTTTCTGAAACCTTTAAAGTGTCCTGATCAACAGTTCTGCAGCTTTCTGAAACCTTTAAAGTGTCCTGATCAACAGTTCTGCAGCTTTCTGAAACCTTTAAAGTGTCCTGATCAATAGTTATGCAGCTTTCTGAAACCTTTAAAGTGTCCTGATCAACAGTTCTGCAGCTTTCTGAAACCTTTAAAGTGTCCTGATCAACAGTTCTGCAGCTTTCTGAAACCTTTAAAGTGTCCTGATCAATAGTTATGCAGCTTTCTGAAACCTTTAAAGTGTCCTGATCAACAGTTCTGCAGCTTTCTGAAACCTTTAAAGTGTCCTGATCAACAGTTCTGCAGCTTTCTGTAACCTTTAAAGTGTCCTGATCAACAGTTCTGCAGCTTTCTGAAACCTTTAAAGTGTCCTGATCAATAGTTCTGCAGCTTTCTGAAACCTTTAAAGGGTCCTGATCAATAGTTATGCAGCTTTCTGTAACCTTTAAAGTGTCCTGATCAACAGTTCTGCAGCTTTCTGTAACCTTTAAAGTGTCCTGATCAACAGTTCTGCAGCTTTCTGAAACCTTTAAAGTGTCCTGATCAACAGTTCTGCAGCTTTCTGAAACCTTTAAAGTGTCCTGATCAACAGTTCTGCAGCTTTCTGAAACCTTTAAAGTGTCCTGATCAACAGTTCTGCAGCTTTCTGTAACCTTTAAAGTGTCCTGATCAATAGTTCTGCAGCTTTCTGAAACCTTTAAAGTGTCCTGATCAACAGTTCTGCAGCTTTCTGTAACCTTTAAAGTGTCCTGATCAACAGTTCTGCAGCTTTCTGTAACCTTTAAAGTGTCCTGATCAACAGTTCTGCAGCTTTCTGAAACCTTTAAAGTGTCCTGATCAACAGTTCTGCAGCTTTCTGTAACCTTTAAAGTGTCCTGATCAATAGTTCTGCAGCTTTCTGAAACCTTTAAAGTGTCCTGATCAATAGTTCTGCAGCTTTCTGAAACCTTTAAAGTGTCCTGATCAATAGTTCTGCAGCTTTCTGAAACCTTTAAAGTGTCCTGATCAACAGTTCTGCAGCTTTCTGGAACCTTTAAAGTGTCCTGATCAACAGTTCTGCAGCTTTCTGAAACCTTTAAAGTGTCCTGATCAACAGTTCTGCAGCTTTCTGGAACCTTTAAAGTGTCCTGATCAACAGTTCTGCAGCTTTCTGAAACCTTTAAAGTGTCCCGATCAATAGTTCTGCAGCTTTCTGTAACCTTTAAAGTGTCCTGATCAGCAGTTCTGCAGCTTTCTGAAGCTTTAAAGTGTCCTGATCAACAGTTCTGCAGCTTTCTGAAACCTTTAAAGTGTCCTGATCAACAGTTCTGCAGCTTTCTGAAACCTTTAAAGTGTCCTGATCAACAGTTCTGCAGCTTTCTGTAACCTTTAAAGTGTCCTGATCAACAGTTCTGCAGCTTTCTGAAGCTCTTTCACAGTTTTTCTTTGGACATTTTCTGCTTTTTCCCTCATTTTCAGTCCTTGTTCCTGAGCATTTTCAGAGGTTTTTTCTTTGTTCAGCCACTTAACTCTGACCTTTGACCCATTCAGGCAGAAAAAAGGCTCCTAACTCAAGGGATGAACCAGTGTTGTGTCGACACAGAACAGACAACTTAGCAAAGAAGCCATTTTAAACTGGATCTTTAGGCACTTTGTTACCAGCAGCCTGTCACAAAGACACATCATTTGTTCCCATTTCTTTAGCTGCATCTATGAAAAACAGCAAAGAAAACACAGTTTGACAGACAGAAAATAGGATTTCTGCAGCAACAAGGTGATTCCCAAAGAGCTATTAGCTGAAAACTTGGCATATCTCAGCATGGTGTGCAGTGTGTCCTTAAAACATTTGAGGAAACTGGACAAGTGGAGGACAAAAGAAGAAGTGTCAGGCCTAAAAAACTATCTCCAGCAGATGAACAGGATCTGAAAGTGATGTCCTTAAGAAAGAGGAAAAAATCCAGCTGTGACCTGACAGGACCTGAGAGATGCATCTGGACCTTCAGCTGATCCATCTACTGTTGGCCCAAGCCTCATCAGAAATGGTCTCCATGGAAGGGTGGCTGTCAAGAAGCCGTTCTTAAGGAAGGGAAACAGGGAGAAAAGGCTGAGCTGTGCCAAATGACACAAGAAGTGGACTGAAAATCAGTGGCAACAGGTCTTATGGAGGGATGAATCCTCCCCAGAGCCCGGACCTCAACATTATTGAAGCAGTGTGGGATCATCTGACAGAGAACGGAACAAAAGGCAGCCCACATCCAAAGAAGAGCTTTGGGATGTCCTTCAAGAAGCCTGGAGAACTATTCCTGAAGACTCCTTAAAGAAATGACAGAAAGCTTGTCTCAGAGGGTTCAGGCTGTGTTGGAGAATAAAGGAGCTCAGACCAGAGATTCACTTTAAAGCTGCTGAGAACTGATAAAAACTCTGTTTCTGCCTCAGATTCTGGGTTTATGTTCATGTTTGATCATGTTTCAGTGAATCTAATTCCTTTTTTCCTGTTAAAAACTTGCAGTGGCTCAAAACTTACTCCAGGTCCTCAGTTTAATTACAGTTCAGCCTTCATTCCTGTGGTTTCACTCCCTGTTTCTTGTCTCTACACTGTCTGATAAAAACTTTAAAATGGAAAACGGATTTAAAAGGACGCTGTGATGGATGGATTCTCATCTCTCAAACTCCAAATCTAATCATAGCAGCTGTCTGTATATTTGCTGTTGTGCGTTCATATCTGACCCCACAGATGCCCCCAAACAACCGGTGGGCTCTCTGCAGAGAATAAACTGATTTAGATGATAGGTTTCATCGGCTGAGAGGTTCAGAGCTCATTGAGACAATCAGACTGAACTCCAAAGAGATGCTGAGATGAAAATAAAGGTCAAAGAAGAACAGGAGCTTATTTTACAAGCAAATATCCTCAATTAGTGGCATTTCTACACCGAAATCAGAGAGATTCAGCACAACAACAAGCTCAGATTTATTTCTCACCCACCATCATGACCAGAAACAGCCAAACCGTTCAATCCTGCTGCTTTGGAGCTGCTTACACCATGTCTGGATATACAGATCATCAGGCTGGAGCCTTTTTTTACCCCAAATTAGGTTTCTGAACCCTATTATTACAGGACAATACTTCAATAAGAGTTTCTATGTTGTGCTTCGACACTGAAACAAATATTCCTGCTGCATTTCCACACAGATTCTCAGCAGGGGGCAGTAATCCGCCGAGAAACAGAAAGTGTACCTGCAAAGGAAAGGAAGAAGAAAGCTACGACTCCAATGAGACAATTAGAGTAAAACCGGTCTGAGACAAAGCAAATCAGCCACATTTTCTGGGAGTTTCAGGGGGGAAACGCCACAGGGTGCTTTTAAACGGCGATATGGCACATGCACAAAGAGCTGATGGTAAAGGAAAAGGGAAGGAAAGAGCTGGACTGGCTCGGAAAGTGTTTAAATATCATGCCAAGCTCTGCCTTTTTCTGCTAAATTTTGAAATCCTTTTGCTCGATCTGCAAAGTCAGAGGTTTCCTCATCTTTTATCTACTTAATGCTTCAGAAACACTCAGATTTTCTTATCTTCCTCTGAGTTTTATGTTGTCTTTGAGTGGAAAAACTATCAAAGACAAGTACGATTCAGGGGCTGAAGCTTCAGCAGCAGCATCCACCCTGCTGCAGGATTTTCTGTAGTTCTCTGGAAAGCTTTCGTGGGAAACTTGCCGGAGAATAGAGGTGATTCATCTATGAGTTTCAGCTCCTTGAGTAGCAGCTGCTACGCTGTTTTCTAATATTTTAGACCCCCTCAACCAGTGAAGGGAAGATTTTTTTTAAGGATGAGTCTGGGTGACATTTTGAGTTCATAACCAGCTCAGTTCTTCTATGGATTACTCTGTCCAGGGGGGGCTGTCCTCTGCCTCTGAAAAGGTTGGCCTCGGCATCAGACTGATTCTAATTGATTTCCAGCAGGACACAGATTGTAGTTTCAGGGACAGCAAATGAGTTTAATTCGGTGAGTTTGGGCAGCGAGCCAAGATCCAGCAACGCTGAAGACAAAGCCGTCCCTCCTCCGATTCCTGAGCTCAAACTCTGACATATTTGCCTGTTTGAATGCAAACAATTACAGCTTTAAGTCTCATCCCAGCAGATTTATATCCCAGGTGTTGTTGTGCAGTTATGAATAAAGGCTCTGCTGCGCTCACATGATGCACCGCTGGAGTTTACAGATGATCTGATCATGCATCTTCGATTGAGTAGAACATGGGTGAAAATAGAAGAGGGGAAAGCAACACAACGGGGGGAATAATTCACCAGTTAGGAGCTGAACTGAGGAGATGAAGGGAGGAAAGGGAGAGTGATGTAAAGGAGTGGAGAGTCACTGAAAAGGGAGAAAAATAGGACATAAAGGGGAGCTGAGGAGAAGAAGAGTCTTAACGGGATGAATCAAATAGGACAAGAAAGGCAGGAAAGGAGAGGAGAAGAATTGGAAAAGCAGGAGATGGATGGAAAAGAGATGGAGTAAGTGATGAATAAGGGGAAGAAAGGGGGGCAAAAGATAAGAGAAGACAGAAAGGAAGAGGAGATCTATGAGACCGAGGTGAACAATTCATCACGTTTTCCAGCTCTGGGATTACATTCCAGATCAGGGATTCCAGGAATCCGCAGTGATGGAAAGAGACGGAGAACGAATGGGTGATAAGTTTAGGGCAGCTGGAGGCGAGCTGGACATGCTAATCCATCTCATCTCATCCATCCTACAAGGCTGGAGCTCTGCAGCATGACGGGACGACTGGAAGCTGCAGATTTAGGCTCTGAGGTGACAGAGCTGATAGAAACCCTGTAAAAACTCCTTCATTTCACTCTCTGCATTTCCTAGGTTCTTAATTCTGTGTTGTTATGATCTTATCTCTTCACAGAGAACATTTTCAGCCAGTTTAAGTTCAAGCAACTGCTGTGTTAAAACCATAAAAGGTGTGAAAAAACGGGCATGAAGGTCAGATTAAACTGCTTTTCAATACTTCTACTTTCACATAAAACAGGTGAAAAACAGGTAAAAACATTCACTTTTCAGCCACCTTCCATCCAATATAAGCGACTGTTTACATTATTATAAAACACCCAGATTTATTCAGATCTGTTTTGTCTTCTTTTGCTTTATTCAGCATTTCGTGTCTTTCTTTTTCAGTCAAAATAAGAAGATAATCTTCCCATCGGCCTCTAAAAGGGGGGACATTTCCTGTCAGATATTGTTCTGTGTGGAGTGTCGAAATGAGGCAGGATCAGGGAGGAGATGTGACCTTTGCAAAGCATCAGGTGGATTCTTCGGATCTGCCAGCTTCTCTGTTTTAGTCCTGCTGGAGGTCAGAGTTTCCTAAAAAGGTGTGAACACAGAGCAGCTGTGCAGCTCACACTTTTAAGCCCTTCCACCTCTTATCAATAAGAAAATGTATATTTTATTAAATATTTAGGCCCTTTTCAGATCACACTCACACTTTTAAGCCCTTCCACCTCTTATCAATAAGAAAATGTATATTTTATTAAATATTTAGGCCCTTTTCAGATCACACTCACACTTTTAAGCCCTTCCACCTCTTATCAATAAGAAAATGTATATTTTATTACATATTTAGGCCCTTTTCAGATCACACTCACACTTTTAAGCCCTTCCACCTCTTATCAATAAGAAAATGTATATTTTATTACATATTTAGGCCCTTTTCAGAGCACACTCACACTTTTAAGCCCTTCCACCTCTTATCAATAAGAAAATGTATATTTTATTACATATTTAGGCCCTTTTCAGATCACACTCACACTTTTAAGCCCTTCCACCTCTTATCAATAAGAAAATGTATATTTTATTAAATATTTAGGCCCTTTTCAGATCACACTCACACTTTTAAGCCCTTCCACCTCTTATCAATGAGAAAATGTATATTTTATTAAATATTTAGGCCCTTTTCAGATCACACTCACACTTTTAAGCCCTTCCACCTCTTATCAATAAGAAAATGTATATTTTATTAAATATTTAGGCCCTTTTCAGATCACACTCACACTTTTAAGCCCTTCCACCTCTTATCAATGAGAAAATGTATATTTTATTACATATTTAGGCCCTTTTCAGAGCACACTCACACTTTTAAGCCCTTCCACCTCTTATCAATGAGAAAATGTATATTTTATTAAATATTTAGGCCCTTTTCAGATCACACTCACACTTTTAAGCCCTTCCACCTCTTATCAATAAGAAAATGTATATTTTATTAAATATTTAGGCCCTTTTCAGAGCACACTCACACTTTTAAGCCCTTCCACCTCTTATCAATGAGAAAATGTATATTTTATTAAATATTTAGGCCCTTTTCAGAGCACACTCACACTTTTAAGCCCTTCCACCTCTTATCAATAAGAAAATGTATATTTTGTTAAATATTTAGGCCCTTTTCAGATCACACTCACACTTTTAAGCCCTTCCACCTCTTATCAATAAGAAAATGTATATTTTATTAAATATTTAGGCCCTTTTCAGATCACACTCACACTTTTAAGCCCTTCCACCTCTTACCAATGAGAAAATGTATATTTTATTAAATATTTAGGCCCTTTTCAGATCACACTCACACTTTTAAGCCCTTCCACCTCTTATCAATAAGAAAATGTATATTTTATTAAATATTTAGGTCCTTTTCAGATCACACTCACACTTTTAAGCCCTTCCACCTCTTATCAATAAGAAAATGTATATTTTATTAAATATTTAGGTCCTTTTCAGAGCACACTCACACTTTTAAGCCCTTCCACCTCTTATCAATAAGAAAATGTATATTTTATTAAATATTTAGGCCCTTTTCAGATCACACTCACACTTTTAAGCCCTTCCACCTCTTATCAATAAGAAAATGTATATTTTATTAAATATTTAGGCCCTTTTCAGATCACACTCACACTTTTAAGCCCTTCCACCTCTTATCAATAAGAAAATGTATATTTTATTACATATTTAGGCCCTTTTCAGATCACACTCACACTTTTAAGCCCTTCCACCTCTTATCAATGAGAAAATGTATATTTTATTAAATATTTAGGCTCTTTTCAGATCACACTCACACTTTTAAGCCCTTCCACCTCTTATCAATGAGAAAATGTATATTTTATTAAATATTTAGGCCCTTTTCAGATCACACTCACACTTTTAAGCCCTTCCACCTCTTATCAATAAGAAAATGTATATTTTATTAAATATTTAGGCCCTTTTCAGATCACACTCACACTTTTAAGCCCTTCCACCTCTTATCAATGAGAAAATGTATATTTTATTAAATATTTAGGCCCTTTTCAGAGCACACTCACACTTTTAAGCCCTTCCACCTCTTATCAATGAGAAAATGTATATTTTGTTAAATATTTAGGCCCTTTTCAGAGCACACTCACACTTTTAAGCCCTTCCACCTCTTATCAATAAGAAAATGTATATTTTATTAAATATTTAGGCCCTTTTCAGAGCACACTCACACTTTTAAGCCCTTCCACCTCTTATCAATGAGAAAATGTATATTTTATTAAATATTTAGGCCCTTTTCAGATCACACTCACACTTTTAAGCCCTTCCACCTCTTATCAATGAGAAAATGTATATTTTATTAAATATTTAGGCCCTTTTCAGATCACACTCACACTTTTAAGCCCTTCCACCTCTTATCAATAAGAAAATGTATATTTTATTAAATATTTAGGCCCTTTTCAGAGCACACTCACACTTTTAAGCCCTTCCACCTCTTATCAATAAGAAAATGTATATTTTGTTAAATATTTAGGCCCTTTTCAGATCACACTCACACTTTTAAGCCCTTCCACCTCTTATCAATGAGAAAATGTATATTTTATTAAATATTTAGGCCCTTTTCAGATCACACTCACACTTTTAAGCCCTTCCACCTCTTATCAATGAGAAAATGTATATTTTATTACATATTTAGGCCCTTTTCAGATCACACTCACACTTTTAAGCCCTTCCACCTCTTATCAATAAGAAAATGTATATTTTATTAAATATTTAGGCCCTTTTCAGAGCACACTCACACTTTTAAGCCCTTCCACCTCTTATCAATAAGAAAATGTATATTTTATTACATATTTAGGCCCTTTTCAGAGCACATAAGTGATATAACATACATGCTATGAGATCAGAGATGATGATGGCACCTCTGTGCTTTTTTTCCTTTTTACAAGCAGCTGTAAGAATAAAATCTCCTCTCGGGGGTTAATAAAGTGCTGTTTTATTCGGACTTTCGGGGCAGACCTGCTTTACGGCAGAGATGTAAGTGTGAGTTGCTGAATGGGAGTCACTGCACGCCGCCTTCAGCTGCACACGCTCTTCAGAGTGCAGCCTCCTGCTGATCTGCATCAACAGCGATGGGGTTAAGTACTTCACTAAGTGCCACTTCGTTGGAGCCTTCCAGGGGAAGACGCAGTCTTAGCTGCTTTTGTTAACTCTGACCTTTCACAAACAAGCTCCTCTCACCTTTTTTTCTTTTGGACTGGAGTGAACTGATTCTTTTCCCTTATTTCTGCAGCTGTGCATTAAGTCTCCTCACTCCCACAGTACAAAAGTTCAGACACTGAAGAAGAAGAGGAAGGTTTGATCCTCACTAAACACTTTTAATGTGGTGTTTTCTGCTTCAGATGGTGCTGCTGGAGTCATTTCCTCTCTGTGTGCACGTCTGATGAGTGTTTGTGTTCTTTTGTGGTCCTGAAAACATGTCATTCACATCAGAAAAGGGTTCAATCGTCAATTACAGTGATTCACCAGCTATGACTCGACTCAGAGCTGCTCCAGAAGTCTGATACTAAACGCTGTCAGACCTGATGGGGATAATTTATCTGTCAGAGTTGCATTTTTCCAAAAGGACAGCATGTCATGCAGCTGTGTGAGTCTGCAGCAGTCAAACATGGGTGGGTTATCTCCTCAGGTCTCTCAGCAGGACAGAAAAAGTTGCAGAGCATGAAATCCTGCAGGACAACATCTCCACCTCCTCTGTCCAGCTGACCACCTCCTTTACAGAATGATTCTTATCATGTTAGTTTTGACAGGAAACGCTTCAGATATTCAGTTTTCTTCCAGAAATGCAGACAGAAGTGTGACATATTAACTCTATTCCAGTTTTATTATGTATATTTTTCTGTTTCACCACAAAAGGTTTGCCTTTTTTGAGGGTAATAATTATTCCTGCATGATCTAATGTAATAATTAGAAATAATTCTGTTATTTTAAACTATATTCATTCATAAAGTAGGTTAAAAAGAATCCCTGATAAAAAGTTAAAATACACAAGCATTTGTCACACCTTTCAGCTCATTCTGTTCACTTTAATTAAAAAAATATCTCTCCTGCTGATCAGGCCACCAAATTAAAACCCACGAACCTGCTTTCCTGAGTTTCCTGTTCCTGAACACGGACACGATGACCAGCAGGTTCCCGATAACATCCACCACGATGGTCGTGATCAGGACGCCGGCCAGCAGTGTCAGCACCCAGGGGAAGGACTGGTACTGCTGGCCCGGGGCCCCCTCCTCCCCTCCTGGCGTGGAGTTACGGGGCTCCAGGGTCCCTTCCACCGAGGTGGGCTCATGGCCCTCCAGGGACATCAGTTGCGGAAGGTGCCGCGGGTCGACGAGTCGCATCGGGTCGTGGCGGAAGCTCGGTCCATTCAGCATAACGCATGGAGGTCAGACTCGGCGCACCCAAGAGCCGTGCGCATGGAGGCGCGCAGTGGTCCCCGTGGCAAATCGTCCTTTAAGCACCCGGATTTTCAAAGAAGGCATAGCAGAACATTTCGTTGGGATTTGCTTAGTTCTGTCTGTGGTTTTCCCCGCTGGGCACCTGTACAGGTCCTCTCATCGGTGCTGATTCAGGGACAGCAGACGCGCCAAGCATCCCCACAGACTATCAACTGTTCCCCCATTTCAGCTGGAAAATAAACGCGGGAAGCTGCTCGTGTCACCCGCTTTCTCTGCCCACCCGTGTCCTTTTGGCGCAGCTGGAGCGATGTTTCCACTCCGATGCTTCATTCACAAATCCGCTCCGCTCGTCCTGACCCCAGCTTCGGTCCTTTCCGGAGGCCGTTCCGCCTGTCACTCCGCGGGCTTCTCGATCATTCGCGCAAGGAAGGCAACTGAGCATCTGAGTCCGTGTGGAGGACGTTTACGCGCCTTAAAGCGTTCAACAGGGACCCGCGCGCTCTCTCTCCTTTACTCTACTCTCTCCTGCTGCTCGCGAGCTCGCACGTGCTTCTCTGACACCGTCTGATCCTTCAGGGATGCGCTCTCCTCATGTCCCTTCCTTCTTCTGTTTTGATTCCTGTTATTATTCCTCTGCTCGGTGCTTCTCTCTCTGAAATGTCACGAAACGCGTCCAACGCTGCAGGAGCACCCCCCACAACTGCGGTCCGAGCAAAATCAGGTACGTTTATCAGATTAAAAGACACCATAAATAACAGAAGTCACCTCTGATTCCTTTCCATTATTGCATTTCCTCCCAATAAAAAAGTTAGTTTCAGGGTAAGAACAGAACGCAGCAATTTGCATATTACATAAAATCAATATTTAATTCACAGTTTCAGAATTGTGAAGGCTTTAAATATTCCATCATCTGCTGAACACCATCAAAAAGACGAAAATCAGTGTCGGATACCCGTGGGCAGCTCTGCTTTAAAAGAAACAACGATTCTGTTGTGGAATTAACTGCATGGGCTCAGGAACACTTCCAGAAATATGATTTTTGGTCGTGTTTCAAGAGAAGTAAAGAAAGTTCCAGCAGGATTCGGTAATTCTGTGCCGATAAGCACTCGAAAGTGGGTCCTCTGCCTCTCTTTTTGCATCAGCCTCTTGCTGATAACCTTTTTCAGCAGGTAGTGGAGGTGATCCTCTGTCTCTCTATCACTTTCCTTCTCCTCCTCCTCATCCTCTTCCTCTCTGGTTTGTCCTTTTGGATCGAATCAGCGGGGAGGGACTGCTTTAAACTATCACTGAATCCTCTCCTCTCCTCCTTTGGTTTCCCATCTATAATGTCCTGCTCCCAAGACGGGAAACTTGGTTTCATATGACGGCAAAGCAGAATTTCTTACTATTTCTGGAGGTTTGTACTCAAACTTTACTCGAAAGTGCATGTATTAATATTTGAATTCACAAAAATCCTGCTGTACAACTACTCCCAAATGTATTTATCTTTAAAGTTGTACTTTTTATTGTGTGTGTGTTTGTTCTCGACTGAGTGTGACCAACCCCCCCCTCTCAGATCCACTGCCTGTCCAAGATAATACCTTTTATATCCTCCTCACTCAGTAGCTACCTGTATGTTAAAAGCATCCCCAAATCTGACGTCTGTTGGAGGCAGTGTCCCTCCCCAAGTGGGAAAGGGTTCCTGTAAATCAGGGATATCAAACTCCGGTCCTCGAGGGCCGCTGTCCTGCAGGTTTTAGCTGTTTCCCTGCTTCAATGCACTTAATTCAGATGAAATTAATCTCTTCTAAAGATTGTTAAGTTCTGCACAAACCAGCTAAAGAGGCATTGATCTGAATCAGGTGTGACAGGAGGACAGCGGCCCTCCAGGACCGGAGTTTGACTTCCCTGCTGTAGAACCAGCCTGCTCCAACATCTTCTTAATACCCCAGTATGTGGTACATATAGAGTTAAAACTCCACCCCTCAGATGAGAGCAGAACTCCAGATTTATTGTTGTTTTACAAGTGAAGCCAAGCTGCTCAAACCACATATTTTCCATTTTCCTAAACCTAAAGTGTGAAGCGGCCGGGATGAAAGTCAGCTTGCTCCAGGTCGGGGTGAGTTCCTGCCCCAGGTGGAGGAGGTTAAGTATCTCTGGATCTTGTTCAGGAGTGATGGCTGGTTGGAGCCAGAGATGGACGGATTGGGCTTCATCAGCAGCAGTGAGGACGCTGTTCTGGTCCGTTATTGTTGGGAGGCGAAGCTTTCGATTTACTGGTCCCTCTTTGGTCCAACCCTCACCTGTGGTCTTGAGGTCTGGGGAGTGACAGAAAGAATGATGATGCTGTCACACTGGCTTCGATCAGTTTCCTCTGAAGGGAAGTAGTGGAGCCACTGCTCCTCCACAATAAGCCTGGTTAGCATGCCTCCTGGTTGCCTCCCTTTGGAGGTTTTTCAGCCAAGGCCAACGAGAAGGAGGCCCCAGGGCAGACCCAGAACTCACCGGAGGGATTATATATCGTTTCTGGTCTGGAAACACTTTGGGATCCCATAAGGAGACGGATGTCTGGGTTTCCCTCCTGGACCAACCCGACCTCAGATAAGCAGAAGCTAATGTATAGATCAGGGATATCAAACTCCGGTCCTCGAGGGCCGCTGTCCTGCAGGTTTTAGACGTTTCCCTGCTTCAACGCACCTGATTCAGATTAAATTAATCTCTTCAAAAGATTGTTAAGTTCTGCACAAACCAGCTAAAGAGGCATTGATCTGAATCAGATGTGTTGGAGCAGGAAACAGCTAAAACCTGCAGGACAGCGGCCCTCCAGGACCGGAGTTTGACTTCCCTGCTGTAGAACCAGCCTGCTCCAACATCTTCTTAATACCCCAGTATGTGGTACATATAGTGTTAAAACTCCACCCCTCAGATGAAAGCAGAACTCCAGATTTATTGTTGTTTTACAAGTGAAGCCAAGCTGCTCAAACCACATATTTTCCATTTTCCTAAACCTAAAGTGTGAAGCGGCCGGGATGAAAGTCAGCTTGCTCCAGGTCGGGGTGAGTTCCTGCCCCAGGTGGAGGAGGTTAAGTATCTCTGGATCTTGTTCAGGAGTGATGGCTGGTTGGAGCCAGAGATGGACGGATTGGGCTTCATCAGCAGCAGTGAGGACGCTGTTCTGGTCCGTTATTGTTGGGAGGCGAAGCTTTCGATTTACTGGTCCC
Organism: Leuresthes tenuis; assembly: GCF_036924035.1. NCBI lineage: Eukaryota > Metazoa > Chordata > Actinopteri > Atheriniformes > Atherinopsidae > Leuresthes > Leuresthes tenuis. Next base: position 1,706,603 of record NW_027325365.1, read on the forward strand.
TCTTTGGTCCAACCCTCACCTGTGGTCATGAAGCCTGGGGAGTGACAGAAAGAATGATGATGCTGTCACACTGGCTTCGATCAGTTTCTTCTGAAGGGAAGTAGTGGAGCCACTGCTCCTCCACAATAAGCCTGGTTAGGATGCCTCCTGGTTGCCTCCCTTTGGAGGTTTTTCAGCCAAGGCCAACAAGAAGGAGGCCCCAGGGCAGACCCAGAACTCACCGGAGGGATTATATATCGTTTCTGGTCTGGAAACACTTGGGGATCCCATAAGGAGACGGATGTCTGGGTTTCCCTCCTGGACCAACCCGACCTCAGATAAGCAGAAGCTAATGTATAGATCAGGGATATCAAACTCCGGTCCTCGAGGGCCGCTGTCCTGCAGGTTTTTAGATGTTTCCCTGCTTCAATGCACTTAATTCAGATGAAATGAATCTCTTCAAAAGATTGTTAAGTTCTGCACAAACCAGCTAATGAGGCATTGATCTGAATCAGGTGTGTTGGAGCAGGGAAACAGCTAAAACCTGCAGGACAGCGGCCCTCCAGGACCGGAGTTTGACTTCCCTGCTGTAGAACCAGCCTGCTCCAACATCTTCTTAATACCCCAGTATGTGGTACATATAGTGTTAAAACTCCACTCCTCAGATGAGAGCAGAACTCCAGATTTATTGTTGTTTTACAAGCGAAGCCAAGCTGCTCAAACCACATATTTTCCATTTTCCTAAACCTAAAGTGTGAAGCGGCCGGGATGAAAGTCAGCTTGCTCCAGGTCGGGGTGAGTTCCTGCCCCAGGTGGAGGAGGTTAAGTATCTCTGGATCTTGTTCAGGAGTGATGGCAGGTTGGAGCTGGAGATGGACGGATTGGGCTTCATCAGCAGCAGTGAGGACGCTGTTCTGGTCCGTTATTGTTGGGAGGCGAAGCTTTCGATTTACTGGTCCCTCTTTGGTCCAACCCTCACCTGTGGTCATGAAGCCTGGGGAGTGACAGAAAGAATGACGATGCTGTCACACTGGCTTCGATCAGTTTCTTCTGAAGGGAAGTAGTGGAGCCACTGCTCCTCCACAATAAGCCTGGTTAGGATGCCTCCTGGTTGCCTCCCTTTGGAGGTTTTTCAGCCAAGGCCAACAAGAAGGAGGCCCCAGGGCAGACCCAGAACTCACCGGAGGGATTATATATCGTTTCTGGTCTGGAAACACTTTGGGATCCCATAAGGAGACGGATGTCTGGGTTTCCCTCCTGGACCAACCCGACCTCAGATAAGCAGAAGCTAATGTATTGTGAGGTCTCACAAAAGCTCTTAGGTTTTTGTACCTTCTCTTGTCACTTCCTGTTTTATTTTGAAATGAACAGCTCCTCTCGTTTCAGATATCTTCCCCTTCCTCCCGTGTCTCATTGTCTTCCCTGATTCCCAAAGTGTTTCCACCTGTTCCCCTTGGTTCCTCAGGTGTATTTAGTCTCGTTGCCAGTGTGTTGAATTGTCTTTTGAGCGTTCTTCCTCCAAAGTGACCAAAGTATAAGTATCCCAAAGATCTTGTTTGTTAATGATTTCCTCCTTGAGAGTGACTTTTTGTTGTAAGTTTTTGTCATAGATTTAGCTCAAGTGAAGTTTTGTTTGCATTTGTCATTTATTCAGTAGTATCTCCGGTAGAGGAGTGTCTTTGATTTATAATTATAACTTTCATAGCAACTCCATTAGAAGGAGCCTCTTTCTGTTTATTGATTTTGTTAAATTTCTATAGAGCCTCCGATGGTTTGGAGAGGGATAAGTTTATCTGTAAGATTTATATAACCTTTTGTTTTTTCCTCCTAGCGTGGAGAGAGTTTTCTTTTGATAAGTTTTATAGTCTCACTCTTCTCCCCATAGGTATCGAGAAGAGTTAGGAATTTATAATCTATTATTTTGCTCTACAAGTGACTATCATTATAAATAAAATCAGATTATTGATTCTACCCTGCATCTGCAGCCACTGCTTTCACGGATCGTGACACAGATAGATGGAGAAGTTGGGTTTTCTTCTACTTAAACATACGTATGTAATTCTGCCAAAGCCCAACCAAGTAAAAACTGAAAGCAAAAGCAACAGTTTAAGGGTCTGTTGATTGAAAGCCATTCAGGTATTTCCCTCCATCACAACAGAGTGGGATTTTATTTGGGGGGGTGTCTTTGTTCCTTATGTTTCCTTCACTTCACTTCACTATCCGTAAAACTACTCGGGTTAGGATAGGCAATGAAAAACCCTTGTTTATGATCAGGAAATTGTCTCCGACAGGCATTAAAATACACAGTAAAACAGGGTTTTTGTTGCAGGCTTTTGGCCGAAACACAGAAGTTTGGACCAATCAGAGTTTAGGTGTCCAACAGAAAGGGCATCTTCTGTTCACATGTAATCTGTGTCAAAGCACAAAGAGGGGCTCAGAGATATAAAATCCCTATTTTTTCCAAAATGTCACCTCTCTGTCACTGTAAAACAAAACTGGCTGAACACTGAAACAGCCCATAATGTGTGATAAGATAAAGCTGATTGCCTTTCCTTCTCCCTCGTGAGTAATCTATGGCCAGCTCTGCTGCCGGTACCGATAAACAGTTCAAGCATTATGGACTCATCCTTGTTCCCAGTTCATTTTTAATCCTCGCCTTGAGGTAAAACAGGAGCACAGAGTTCATGGTGTTCTTTGATGACAACTTGTCTTGTTCACATATAAATGATTTGAATTATATAAGCTTATTGGCACTGTTCAGGTCTGATGGATATGTGGTGCATTGTCTCATTCTATGTCTTTGTGTCCTGTTTCCATCATCTGAGCCAGCTACCTTTGTCTTGTTTTCCCACTTGGCTTTATGGAGCTCGACAGCTCCATTGTGCGACTTATTTCACTCTCAAACTTATTCTTTACATGTTTTAGAAAGCATTCCCCTTCAGACTCCAGAGGGTGAACCAAAGCTACTCAGTCGCTGTAACACGTCAAGCAGTTTTTACACCTCTGGGTCACTGGCCTGTGTTATGTTGACTCCAAGTAAATGCATGGAGTGAGCTAAGAGATTTCTCTTTTTCAGATGTGCCTGAACTCCATTCTGCTCTCCAGGCGTATCGCTCACTTTGCCATGAGGTCTCTGCATTTTGACAGCTCCAATCCTTTTCTGTCAACCAGAACAGAACTCGCTGTCAGACTGAGGTGTTCAACAACTTTCACTTTCTTCTTGTCAAATTTGAGAAGAGAAGTTGAGCAATGGAGGATAACAGCAGGGAAGCCTACTTTTCTCCATCAGTCTTTCAAAATTTACCAATGATTGCCAAATTCAGTTAATGTCTTTTTACTCTTGTGTGGTAAAAATAAAGAATACAGTAAGTCTTCTTACTTTACGGGGACTAATGCGAGTGCTACACAGCAGACAGGAAATGACATCAGCGTGTTGCTGATGACTTTTTTGCTACCTTTTTCATAAAAGTCAAACGTCAGTTTTTGGCCAAATGTTGTTGCATTTTCTCCTCTCTGGCTGTGTTTTCTGATTCTCTTAAAGGGGAACTCCGGTATTTAGACCTGAAACCTTATTTCTGGCATGAAATACGTTCATCTACTCACTGAGAACAGTTTGGTGAAAGTCGGCGTCCTTCAGAAGATATTTAGATAACTGGAGATCCATATAACGGAGTGAACGGGGCTTAGAGGATGCAGCCTCTAAATAAGGCATTATCTGTCTTTATTTCACCAATACTTTAAGAAGAATGAATGAATGAACGTGTGCTATAGCTCTGTTAGCTCATAGCTGCTGTTATGTGGCTACTTGCAGCTATAGGAGAGCTAACGGAGGGAATTCTACACAGGCACTCTACTGGGACCACTTCATCCACACGCCCCCCTGAAGCACAGTTTATTCACTCCGTGCTCTGTGGCAGTCGGCTAACTTCACACAGAGTTTGCTGCTGATAGTTTTGTGCAACAAGGCAGGATATTTATCAGATTTAGACGACGTGGACGACGACTTTGAGTAAGATGGACGTTCTTACTGGAATAAATGAGCAGATGAGTGTGTAGAAAGCCCTCTATAAGCCCCCCGATAGCCGCCAATAACAACAACACAGCAGCTATGAGCTAACAGAGCTATAGCACACGTTCATTCATTCATTCTTCTTAAAGTATTGGTGAAATAAAGACAGATAATGCCTTATTTAGAGGCTGCATCCTCTAAGCCCCGTTCACTCCGTTATATGGATCTCGAGGAATACAGATACAGATACCCTAAAGTCAGGACCAACCGAGCAAAAAACTCTTTCATTCCAATGGCAATAACCCAATTAAATAAGATGCGGGGGGAAGTACGACTAGAACAATATTAGTAGCACTGCATAGCAGTTTAATTTATTTATGACGCATAGGCTTCTAGGGAAGTGCAATATCCTTCTTACTGTACTTGACATACATTTTATTAGATAAATAGTGCTGTAGATTTATTTATGACATTAGGCTTGGTAGGAAAGGGCAATATGCTCTATTTTAGTGTTCTATATTTAACTGATGTGTGTTTATGTGTTAGACGTATAGTGCTGTAAATGTCTGGTTCAATGTCTGTTTATAGATTATATGTCAATGATTTTATTGGAAAACAAATTGCCTCTCGGGGACATTAAAGTTTTCTAAGTCTAAGGAATCTAAATATCTTCTGAAGGACGCCGACTTTCACCAAACTGTTCTCAGTGAGCAGATGAACGTATTTCATGCCAGAAATAAGGTTTAAAAACACCGGAGTTCCCCTTTAAGCTCCCCACTTCCATGTGACATAAGCCAGTAGTTCTGATTCCTGAAGCTAACCAGTTGGTTTCCTTGGTTAGAGACAGCCAATCAGCAAATAAAAAGTATGAAGACTGAAAGCAAATGCTTCATTGAAAACAAGGCAGCTACAAATTGCTTTCCACCAGATGCTTCGCAAGATGATTTGCAGGAGCCTTTGTGGATAAAAGTCTTGAAGGATGTTTGAAGCACTTTTGGTGTTTGCTATTGCTTTGAGATTTATGGGCTTTGAAAGATTGAGAGTATTTGCCAAAGAGCTTGCAGCAAAACTGCAGTCAAGGGAAAAGAAGAAAAGGAGGTGCATGATGTCACGATTACAGTTAGCCTTGAGCAGAAACAGTTGAACCTTGGGTTTGTTTGGTGATGCAGGCCACTTTAAACTTAAGCTCATTTCTGCGTTTGGCAAAGAAAGCTCTGAGAGATTAACAAACACAGATATTAGGGAGCTTGCCAGACCTCTTGTGTTTGCTGGAATCAGACTAAATTTATGCTTTAGGCTTGGAAATTAAATATGAGTAAAATTGGCCTGAATGCAATCTCAAAACACAGTAGATCGAGACCCAAAGAACAAATACAAAGCTGCACAACGTCTGGAGGAGAGTGTCTGTAACTGTGAAAGATGCTCTGTGCAGGAAGGTTGTTTAATTCTTTTTTGGCCTCCTTCAGTGAAATAAAACGGTCACAAAGTACCGATGGTGTGCATATTTCCACAGCTTTGTAGCACAAATAAGAGACTCTGATGCTAGCATCACACGTTAGCATTGAAAGCTAGCATTTATGTGTCACATGCACGGTTCAATGTGAAGTGTTTTTATAGCACAGAGAGCCCACAGAATAAGATAAAAATATATGTAAAAGATCAAAAATATTGATGTGAGTATAGATCAGAATAATGAGAATATATCCAGTCCAGATTAGGACTCAGCAGGCGGATGGCTTCAGCAAAGATTTCTTCTTCATCCTCTTAGTCTTAGTCCTCAGGCGGCAGAAACGCCGACCTGATGTTAGTGGCGAGATAAGAGAGTGGCCGGGTTCTTTGAGGATCCTCTCGACTTATACAGCAACCAAACACTTTTCCATCTGTCCCCCTTAATTAGAAAATCTTTAATGCAACCATTTTGTTCCATTCTTTAAAACAACATAATGTTTTAAAGAATAAACATTATATTATGTAAATAATAACTCATATTATTAGGCCAAAATCCCTTTTTCTAGAAGCTGGTGAATATCATTGTTGTGTAATTTCATTATTATTAAGAAATTAAACTGAACTAAGTTGATGAGACAAAACTTAAATAAATTTAAGTCAAATTAATAGTGCATTTTTTATTATGTAATAGTATTATTGTTATGAAATGCACTGTTCCTCTGTATGATGGATTCTAAAGCTTCTAAAGCTTAAACTGAGTCCAGAGATAAATAAGTTGTTGTGTCTTTATTTATTATGCAAAAACACAATATAATTAATTAGTTTTATACATTTATTAGAAATATAGAAGCCAGGATAGGATGATGCCACATTAAAGGAGCTTTTGGATGAACAATGAAATATTTTGCTTTTAGTCTCATCCAATTGATTTTGAATCAGATTAGTTGCTGTTGTGCTTGATATCAGAAAGTTATTCCCACTTGTAATTATCTTGTACAACAATGCTTGAATTATTAATCTTTTGGTACTCAGAGGGTTCCTCATGTCAGCCCAGAATTTAGTTTTTATCTGTAGCTTTTGGTCAGAAATGGGGAGTTCAGGGTGAAATTACACCTGGATTTCTTCCCTTCTGCCTGTAATAAAGAACAAAGATTATAAATATATGAGCAAATAAAGCAGGAATGTTTTTTTTCACATCAACTTCCAAAAGAAATGAGAAAATTAAAATAGAAACAGATTGCAAAACGTTTAATCTAAGTAGAAATCAAACAAAATATTGTTAGAAATGAGACTTCATTTTGAATCTGATGCTAACAACAAGTTAAAGTTACTTTAATCCCAGAAAAACAGCCACTCTCTGAGCTCTTTTAGCACATTTAGGGTTTAAACCTGGGGTCTGAAAAGCATATCTTTGCAGTGTAAAACTGTCAATAAAAACAATAAATTCTCCTGAGAAATAACAGTGGATCAGCTTGTCTGTTAAAGACGTTGTTTCCTTTCTATTCTCGGTTAGGTTCAGGGTTTCGACTGTTCTTCAGTTAGCGTTTCATCAGCTTCCCACATATGTTTCCAGCCTAATGTCACGCATCCTAAAAAGTTAAATATCGCTCATAAAACTTGACAGAATAACTTCAGACACCCTCTTCTACTTTAATATCAGGCTTAAAAATGTCCTTTTAAAAAACAGCTGAAGCTGAAGGTGATTCTTTGATTTCCTGCTGCAGGTGCAGGCTGCTGTGGGGACCTCCCAGGATGCATCGAGCTCCTCTCCTCCTCTTCCTCCATGCATTTATAACTCTTTTATGCTTGCCATTAACGCTGCGTTTGTCTGCTGTAGTTTATGCTTTTAATTTAACTGTAGATTTGTGAGGAATCAGGAGCAGATTTACAGTTATTGGCCTGATCAACCCGCCTAAACTGTATTGTTGTCTTCTTTGTGCCCTCCAACCAGTCGGATGATTGTTCCCTCATTCTGGTCCAGTTATTTCTTCCAATTTAAAGCATTTTTTACCCTCTGCCTGGAGGGATTTGTTGGTTTTCCTCATGTGCCCTGAGGTTAGTTTTTGTTGGATATGGATACAAATTAAATGAAGCTTCTGAGCTTCTGAGCTAACCAGGGAAATCTCTCATCAAGCACTTCTGACATCATCTTTCACAAATAAAAGAAAAGTTTGTTTTTTTCACTTCCATATTTCATGACAAGCTGTTAGAAGTAGTAAAATAAGAGGAAACCACAAGCACTGTGGTGCAGCTGCTTAAGCTATTGATCCAAAAACCCTCCAGCTCCCTCCTCTTTGACCTTCTTATTTTAAACTTTAACAACTTGTGTCCGTGACCTTTAACCTCCATCATGCACCACCCTTTTCTTTCTGTGATGTGCAGCCTTAAAAGTTTCATGACGGCAAAATACAGCAACATGATCCATGTCTGCACGCCTGCAGGAAGATGCACGGCATGCTGGGGCAGATCCAAAGCATGTTGTACAGCACATATCGCCTCTTTCCATGCACTTACTCCATGGACTGTCTCATTTTGAGAGCTTTTCAACTCCTCCTTAATAAAGTTTAGATGAAAAAAAGACAAATAAAAGCAGTTAGAAAGGACTTTTTACACCAGTTGAACCACAAAAAGCACAGAAATTCAGCAGAACCATAAATAACACAAGTAGGACTGAACAAAGAGATGGATCTGGACCACTGGCATTAGTCCGAAACGGAGGAGGAGGACGATGGCAGGAAATGGGTGTAGAAAGACAAGATGGAGCCAGAGAAACTGAATCATTCATTTCCACATCAAACGCAACATTCACCACATCTTTGGATTTTCATCCAAGCAGAGCAAACACTCTCATCTCTCCCATCGTACATTCACTTTGTTGGTGCTTGAGATACTCGAGCCTCCGCTGTGAATGATGACTTTCACTTTGTGCAGGCATCCACATGCAGTCACCCCTGGAGAATATGAAAATACACCTCATGGCTGAGCAGACACTGTGAAGAGAGCTTTTTACTGCATGAGACTGTTGATTGGTCTCCTGTAAGAGAAGCAGGACGCCTCATCTGTCAAGAAAAAACAAGTACAAAGACACGCAGCCTCAGACCGGTTGTTTGTTATTAACATATTCCATCCCATCACGCACAATAACGTGGATTTCAGAGGATTATTCAGACCCTGAGGCTCCACAAGTTCACTCAAAAAGCAGCACAGTGATACACCTGGGAAGGAGAAATTGAAATGCGATGACCAGCAGCTGGCTGTGCAGAAAAAAAGAAGGAAATTCTTGGTCCTATTGAGGCTTCATGTGCAAATCAAAGAGTTCTGTAAACTAGCTTTTACTTATGTGGACTTAATTTTCAGTGGATAATTTAATGAATTTATAGGGACGCAGACAGGAAGAAGCAGGATAAAGTCATAGGACATGGAAATAGAAATAAAGTCCAGTTTGAGACAGGAACAAGATGGAAAAAGGGGAGGAAGTTTAAACCATTTCTTTCCCTTGATCATCATGGGAAATGTGAGATCACCAGCTCTAACAGCTCTCTGCTCAGCTTTAAGACTATCCGGGCAGACAGAGACTGCAGACAGAGCGCTAACAGTAAAGGAGGAGGATCACAGAGCTGGTTAACAACAGATGGTGGAATCCTGGACCTGGCTGCAGGAACAACTCTAACAGCTCTCTGCTCAGCTTTAAGACTATCCGGGCAGACAGAGACTGCAGACAGAGCGCTAACAGTAAAGGAGGAGGATCACAGAGCTGGTTAACAACAGATGGTGGAATCCTGGACCTGGCTGCAGGAACAGCTCTAACAGCTCTCTGCTCAGCTTTAAGACTATCCGGGCAGACAGAGACTGCAGACAGAGCGCTAACAGTAAAGGAGGAGGGTCACAGAGCTGGTTAACAACAGATGGTGGAATCCTGGACCTGGCTGCAGGAACAGCTCTAACAGCTCTCTGCTCAGCTTTAAGACTATCCGGGCAGACAGAGACTGCAGACAGAGCGCTAACAGTAAAGGAGGAGGATCACAGAGCTGGTTAACAACAGATGGTGGAATCCTGGACCTGGCTGCAGGAACAGCTCTAACAGCTCTCTGCTCAGCTTTAAGACTATCCGGGCAGACAGAGACTGCAGACAGAGCGCTAACAGTAAAGGAGGAGGATCACAGAGCTGGTTAACAACAGATGGTGGAATCCTGGACCTGGCTGCAGGAACAGCTCTAACAGCTCTCTGCTCAGCTTTAAGACTATCCAGGCAGACAGAGACTGCAGACAGAGCGCTAACAGTAAAGGAGGAGGATCACAGAGCTGGTTAACAACAGATGGTGGAATCCTGGACCTGGCTGCAGGAACAGCTCTAACAGCTCTCTGCTCAGCTTTAAGACTATCCAGGCAGACAGAGACTGCAGACAGAGCGCTAACAGTAAAGGAGGAGGATCACAGAGCTGGTTAACAACAGATGGTGGAATCCTGGACCTGGCTGCAGGAACAACTCTAACAGCTCTCTGCTCAGCTTTAAGACTATCCGGGCAGACAGAGACTGCAGACAGAGCGCTAACAGTAAAGGAGGAGGATCACAGAGCTGGTTAACAACAGATGGTGGAATCCTGGACCTGGCTGCAGGAACAGCTCTAACAGCTCTCTGCTCAGCTTTAAGACTATCCGGGCAGACAGAGACTGCAGACAGAGCGCTAACAGTAAAGGAGGAGGATCACAGAGCTGGTTATATCATACATTATATTATTATATTATACAATAAGCCCCCCGATAGCCGCTAATAACAACAACACAGCAGCTATGAGCTAACAGAGCTATGAGCTAACAGAGCTATGAGCTAACAGAGCTATAGCACACGTTCATTCATTCATTCTTCTTAAAGTATTGGTGAAATAAAGACAGATAATGCCTTATTTAGAGGCTGCATCCTCTAAGCCCCGTTCACTCCGTTATATGGATCTCCAGTTATCTAAATATCTTCCGAAGGACGCCGACTTTCACCAAACTGTTCTCAGTGAGCAGATGAACGTATTTCATGCCAGAAATAAGGTTTAAAAACACCGGAGTTCCCCTGTAAGCTGACCAGCTCTAGCTGCTCATTGCATCATCTCCAACAACAGCAGGGAGCTATTTTCAAAGGAAAACTAAAAAAGCAAATGCTTTCTGTACACTACCTGCACAGCAGCAACCAGCAGGCAGGCAGAGATGAGCAGGTGAACATGGTGGAGGACTTTGCAGTCGTTTGCAGATGTTTCCCTTGGGCAGCATAGCAAAGATAAAAAGAGGAATCCAAATAATGGACATGCTTTCCTCAGGAGGACACAAACTGACGTGTATGAATGATAATGTGCCATCGCTGCTGGAAACTGCTGCACACAAACAGCTACTGGAGATGTGAAAATGTACAAATGTGACCAGATTACCAGGATGAAAGTCATATTGACAGAAATGATAATTGAAAGCAAAGAGAGATTGTGATGTTGGAGGTGGAGATCATGGTCTGACATGTTTTAGAGCAGCAGTAAGGTGACCGTGAAGGCTGCGGTCTGATCTTTCTCATTAAACAACACACCCTGTGTCATCTGGACTTATTTATTCATGTTTATCTTTAACTTCGTCACGGATAGGTGGAAATATACGTGCCTGGTGTGTAGATGCAGGAGAGAAATAAAGCCACGCTCCTATTCAAGCGTTCAAATCATAGCTTATGAATGATTCGTGGCATCGCTGCTTATCTCAATCAAAATGTAGAACCAAAAATGGGGGCTCTGTCCGGGGGCTTCCTCTGCAGTCTTCTGGGTGGGTGCCTGGTTGTCCCTGTGGTGGGCTTCATGGGTTCTGTGCTCCGTGGGGGCTGCTGGTGGCCTGGGTCCCAGGGGGCTGTGGGGGCTGCTGGTGGCCTGGGTCTTGTGGTCCTCTCTGCCTGCTTCTGATTGCTGGGGGGGGGGGGGCTGTGGATTGTGGCTCTGTACACTTATACACTCATAACTAAGCACGGTTACCATGTAGGTCCTGTGCCATGGATGGTGCATGTTCTCACACACACACACACACATTCATTAGTCCAGTAGCATGGTCGCTAAGCAGTTGATGTATTATCATGTCGTCTCAGGTCATCTATATCCACAGCTGTGTTGTATGCGATTGCTGCTACTTGTGCTTGTTTTTGTTTTGTTTGTGTGTTTGTTTTTGTTTGTTTGTGTGCTTGTTTTTGTTTGTTTGTGTGTTTGTTTTTGTTTGTTTGTGTGTTTGTTTTCGTTTGTTTGTATATTCGTTTTTGTTTGTTTGTTTTTGTTTGTTTGTGTGTTTGTTTTTGTTTGTTTGTGTGCTTGTTTTCGTTTGTTTGTTTGTGTGCTTGTTTTTGTTTGTTTGTGTGTTTGTTTTTGTTTGTTTGTTTGTGTGTTTTCGTTTGTTTGTTTGTATATTTGTTTTTGTTTGTTTGTGTGTTTGTTTTTTCTCTGCTTGTCTGCTTTCAGGAGCTCCTGGTGGCGCTAAGGCTGGATTCCCCTCAGAGGCCATGGATTGTTGTCTGTTTTGTTTTTTACAGGTGTAGCAGCTGGTTGTCTGGTTTTTGTTTCTATTTTTGTTCTGTTTCCTCTTCTTTCCTCTTCTTCTTTCCTTGTCCCCCGGTCCGGTTCAGTTCTATTACATGTTATATATTGTAAACAGAAATAAATAAATGGGCATCAAGGGGAGCTTTACATTTATAAAACTTCCCTTGGCAAAGCAAATCTGTTTGGCATCAAAGGTATTCAGACTACAATTCTGCTGCCATAAAGCTGAACAGGACAAGGGGAAAAAAGAAAATGTAGAACCATGTCCCTCTTTTTTTAGAGCTTTTAAAATATTCAAATCCTCACATCCTTGCTCTGCACTGATTCCTGGATATCAGTTCAATCAAACATGCCTCATGCGACCCAAAAGAGTCTTAATATGTGGGAATATGTGCGTTTCTGCAGGACTATGCTGCTTTGTGTGTGAGGCTGGGCTTGATCTGGTATTTGGAAACAACATGGCTATTCATGCTCAGTGTGGCTGTGACCGTGGGTAGTAATGACCCGTGATGACAGAGAGGGTCAAAGGTCATTAAAAAACTATTTCACAGCTCCGCATCATTCATGCGAGGCTGCAAGGGTTTCTGGGAATTATGGCACGAAAATGCCCCCCATTGTTCTGCTGCTATAGGGCTGAACACAATGGAAACAACAGGGGATTTACTGCAGCAAAATTGCCCTGAATTATATAAAATACATAGAATCAATGAGAGACGACCGGAAACTAGTTTTCTTGCCCTTAGCACACAGCTGCCGGGTTCCATCGCCAACACTAAAACAACAACTGTGCTGTCCTTGCACTCGGCTCGCTGAACTTTAACCTCTTGCCTTGGTTCTTGATTACAGCCTCATTCCTGGTCTCCCAGCCACTGTCTGTGTCCCGATCCGTGAAAGCAGTGGCTGCAGATGCAGGGTCGTATCAATAATCTGATTTTATTTATATAATTATAGTCACTTGATGAGTAAAGTCATAGGTTATAAATTCCTAACTCACTCTCCTCGATACCTATGGAGAGGAGAGTGAGGCTATGTTAGAAAAATTCTCTTAAAATTAGGCTCAGAGTCGCTGGATTAACACAAAACATTTATTTCTTGCAAGAAAGAGACAAGTCGGCACAACCTGTCAGGAAGCTGCTCAGAGTTGTCTTCCTAACAAAATGGTGCTCCAGCTATTTATGTTGTTTATGTTGCTGATCACACAAAGTTATGAGCAAAGGCGCTTTTCTCACCATTCATTATTATGGGAAGAGACGTTCAATGTTATGGGAAAAAGGCATTTCTCACCAGTTAATATTATGGGAAAGACTAGTACCAGAGTCAAAACTCTTTAGCTTGAATCATAGAAGAGGAAAAGATGGAGGGACTCTTCTGTCATAGTATAACTATATAATTTTTCCAACAGGCTATAAAACTTATCAAAAGAAAACTCTCTCCACGCTAGGAGGACAAAACATACTGGGACCACTTCATGGGACATCACTTCATTTATTTACTCCGGTAAGAACGTCCATCTTACTCAAAGTCGTCGTTCACGTCGTCAAAATCTGATAAATATCCTGCCATGTTGCACAAAACTATCAGCAGCAAACTCTGTGTGAAGTTAGAGGATGCAGCCTCTAAATAAGGCATTATCTGTCTTTATTTCACCAATACTTTAAGAAGAATGAATGAATGAACGTGTGCTATAGCTCTGTTAGCTCATAGCTCTGTTAGCTCATAGCTCTGTTAGCTCATAGCTGCTGTTATGTGGCTACTTGCAGCTATAGGAGAGCTAACGGAGGGATTTCTACACAGGCACTCTACTGGGACCACTTCATCCACACGCCCCCCTGCAGCACAGTTTATTCACTCCGTGCTCTGTGACAGTCGGCTAACTTCACACAGAGTTTGCTGCTGATAGTTTTGTGCAACATGGCAGGAGATTTATCAGATTTTGACAACGTGGTCGACAACTTTGAGTAAGATGGACGTTCTTAACGGAATAAATGAGCAGATGAGTGTGTAGAAAGCCCCCCGATAGCCGCCAATAACAACAACACAGCAGCTATGAGCTAACAGAGCTATAGCACACGTTCATTCATTCATTCTTCTTAAAGTATTGGTGAAATAAAGACAGATAATGCCTTATTTAGAGGCTGCATCCTCTAAGCCCCGTTCACTCCGTTATATGGATCTCCAGTTATCTAAATATCTTCTGAAGGACGCCGACTTTCACCAAACTGTTCTCGGTGAGCAGATGAACGTATTTCATGCCAGAAATAAGGTTTAAAAACACCGGAGTTCCCCTTTAACAGTGAGCTGAAACATACTTTAATGCTCATGAAGATTCAGGTGATGATTCCCTGTTGGTTCATTCATGCTTTTCATAATTTTGAGAGAATATACGTATAATTTGTCACAGATTACAGTTTTTCAGCTCATGACAAACTTTTCCATTCGAGGGCTCATGTAAATGGACTAATTAACATAAAAATATATAACATTTAAATGTTTGATAGTTTGATGGGAATCCTTTGAAGTCTGAAAACCATGGACATCAAAGACTGATTGGTGCTTTGTGATGCTTTGCCAGGCCTTTTATGCAGCTGTCTTCTGATATAATTCGATGTGGTTGAGATCAACTTATTGACTCGGTTACTGCAGAATGTTTCTTCTGCTCCACCTTCAAAACTCCAGGGTTGCTTTCGCTTCACTGACCATCTGAACTATGAAGCTCTGCCCAATCAGTTCTGCTGCTTTTGTCCTGAATCTCAGCAGAACGTCTTTGGGTTTGTGTGTAAAGTCAAATCTAAAGTTTTACTTATCAAAATATGACAGAAAATCATCAGATCTTCACAAAGTCTTTCAATGTCCTATTGATTGATTATCTATTGAACAACGAAGAAGACAAAATGCAGAAACAGTGTGTAAAAAAAACCCAAAACTAAGTGAACACCTGATCCAGCAGCTTCAGCAGCAGTGAGTGTAAAACTAAGTGAACCCCTGATCCAGCAGCTTCAGCAGCAGTGAGTAAAACTAAGTGAACCCCTGATCCAGCAGCTTCAGCAGCAGCTTCAGCAGCAGTGAGTGATAAACTAAGTGAACCCCTGATCCAGCAGCTTCAGCAGCAGTGAGTGTAAAACTAAGTGAACCCCTGATCCAGCAGCTTCAGCAGCAGTGAGTGTAAAACTAAGTGAACCCCTGATCCAGCAGCTTCAGCAGCAGTGAGTGTAAAACTAAGTGAACCCCTCTTCCAGCAGCTTCAGCAGCAGTGAGTGTAAAACTAAGTGAACCCGTGATCCAGCAGCTTCAGCAGCAGTGAGTGTAAAACTAAGTGAACCCCTGATCCAGCAGCTTCAGCAGCAGTGAGTGTAAAACTAAGTGAACCCCTGATCCAGCAGCTTCAGCAGCAGTGAGCTGCAGTGATGGTTTCCTGTGGGACGTTATCAGTCTCTCTCATGGTTCTGGAGGAATCTCGGCCCTCTTCTCTCCAGCGGTGCTTCAGCTCATTGAGGTCTGCAGCTTTGGTTTCTGCACAGCTCTCTTAAGGTCCCACCACAGCATTTCAGTCAGGCTGAGGTCTGGACTCTGACTGGACCATTGCAACACCTTGATTCTTTTCTTTTTCCCACATTCTGCTGTAGATCTGCTGCTGTGTTTGACTTATCTTTCCTTTTCAGGCCACTCCTGGTGTTCCTTCTTTCTTGTGGACTTTTGAATTCAAGTCCAGCCCTTTTACCTGCTAGTCCATGAATAAGTTATGATGTCACGACCAATGACTGTCAGGTAATCGTTCCGACCAGAAGGCTCTCCCCTTCCTCCATTTTGGATGTGAATTAACTGAAGTCCACACATGAAGCTCGGGTTAAATGTTCCTCGAACATTATGAGGAACATTTAATTGTCTGATTGTCTGAAAATGTTAGGCCTTATTCTGTGTTTGAGCTTTGTTAGAAGGTTAGAAAATCTGAGCTTTCATGGTCCGATTATATTCATAACTAAGTGGAAACTGTGTATTTTCCAGGGAAAGCTCTGGCCCACAGTGAATTGCCATTTTTGCCAACTCCACAGAGATCCTGAAACGTTCAAGGCCTGCGGTCCCAGCGGATGGAGCTATTGTTTTCCTTATAAATATAAATCCTCCGTGCCATAGACCTTCATTGTTATCTTAAGATTGTAGCACCGAGCGACATGTTCCTTCATTTACATGCATCCTGCTGCATTAAATATTCAGAACAGCAGCACATGTGGATCATCTGCCTCTGAACAGAGTCCCCATCTAATTAACTCATTTCTTCTGGTAGAAAAATGGATGATTAAAATTATAATAACTAAAATAACTAAAAATGAATGTTGGACACAAACATAATTATGTGTCAGACTTGAAGCACTTTTAAATATCCAAAGACAAAACCTTTATTTCTTTGTACTTTTTCAGATAAATAGGAAATAGATGCAGATATTTACTATAAGTACAGTATTTAAACCAAAACAGAGTTTTTTTTTAATCAGTTCTCAGCAGCTTTAAAGTGAATATCTGGTCTGAGCTCCTTTATTCTCCAACACAGCCTGAACCCTCTGAGACCAGCTTTCTGTCATTTATTTAAGGTTAAGATGTCTGTTACGGTTCATCCTGTAAGTCGGGTGACTTTTCTTTATTATGAAAGATTCATAGGTCAGAGTTATGTGGCTTAACAAACAAACAAAAAAAGGGAAATAGTCTGAAAATAGTCAGGTTTTAGTCAGAGCTGAAGAGGAATGCAGCCAACTTTATTGTATCCTCGACCACAGAGGTCAGAATCACCTGAAAATAACATAATTTAAACTCTGAACCATTGTATCAGTCACAAAATAAAACATATATGTCCTTTGATTTGGATCAGTTGGGTTTTTAATCTCCTCAGAGATAATTCAGATGAAGAACTCTGAGGAGCAGCTGCCTCTGTTAACACACACAGGGGTTGTTGTAAGTGGATAATGAGAGCGACACCTGGGGAGCTGAAATGATTTAAGCTGTTTGATGTCTCATCAAATTTCAGTCACACACAAATATTCCCCTTTCCAACACGCATGTTAACCTTTCCCTGTAATTATCATGAATGCTAAGGTACACACATACCAGCAGGACCATAATGACTCACCCATAAATCATGCTTGATATGTCTCATCATTGGTGCTTTCCTGGGAAATCCGACAGACGTAATACAGGCTGACGGAGACGTGTTAATACACATGTTAAGTAAAAAAAAAACACCAGAGGTTTCGTCATGTTCTGCTCTAATTTACAGCTTTTCACCAAGTAGCCAAAGGGTGCACATATATACATAAAATGACTTGAATTGCTGCAGCATTTGCATGTATAATTTAAATCTCCTATGTCTCAGGAACGATGGAAAGGTAGGACCCATATGCAGCTATTTTAGTTCAACAAAAAGGTTTATTCCAACAAAACAGGGAGCAAAAAAGCAGGAACAAAAGGCGCGATTCAAAAATACAAGACTATGACTGTGAATAAACAAAGAAACAGGACTATGAGGCATAACCAGCCTTATCTCTGTGGCGAGGCATGAAGGGATAGTGAGGATTCTGCAGTGATTGAAAGGACTGGGCTGGATAGTGTAGTGGTATCATTGCCACCTTCCATGTAGGAGACCTGGGTTCAAATCCCCTGCATGAAAGGTATTACCTCCAGTAGGGGTCCTTAGGCAAGACCCCCTTACCCTACCTGTAAGTCGCTTTGTGCATGCATAAACAATGTAAACAATACAATAAACAATGAAACCAGGAGGCTAAATTCTGTGGGGGGAGTGATCAGTGATCAGTTACACGATTGGAGCCCAATGCAGATAATTGTCTTTGAGTTGTTGCTAACTGATGTCTACAGACCCTTCTGCAGCTTAAAAACGGTCAAAATGCAGAAAAATATCAATTATCAATACAGGAGGGGGTCATCCCAGTGGGATGCAGACATCTTAGCAAGGGATGGTTCTGGCAGAGATGTTGGAGCAGGAGAAAGGAGTAAAGTGCGTTGGAGGCTGATCCATCAAGGTCATCAGGGAAGGGCACAAGCTTCCTCTAAGAAGACAAAGAACAGACTCAGTATGAGGCTGTTCAAACATCCATGAGACCTGACATTGCTCTTTGGTCTGAGGAGGCAAAGAAGATCATCCTGATAGAATTGAAAGAAGAAACATTGTGAAGATGAAGGGAAAACCACCGATTATCTTTACCCGCTCAATATGTGTGGAAGATGCTCAGTGACCTGAGAACACCAGGAAGGGAGCAGAAGACAGCAGGTTGCAGGTTGGGGGAGGCAGCGGAAAGAGCCTTTTGCAACCTCTGGAATAGGCAGGGGGGGTTGAGCTGGAGGCCGGGAGAATGATGGACAGCGACTGGGAATCACTGCTGGACCACCAACTGGGAGGTGAGATGCCTTCTCCTGGCTGACTGCTCCAATCACAAGCAATCAGACTGAAGGCCACCGCACTGTTTGTATGTGACAGCATCTTATGTTTCTGTATTTATCAGACGCTTTGATCCAAAGCGACTTACAAATGAAGATATAACAGCTTTATAAAAACTAACAATAAGCTACATAGAAGGAACCCAGGAGTCCGACTCTGTCAGAGGGGACAGAGCAGAGATAGGGTGCAGGCATAGAAGGAAGTGCAGAAAGATAAAGTGCAGAGATAGAGGGGGGAGGGAAGTACAAGGTAAGTGCTGGGATAGGAGATGCTCTCTGAAGAGCTGGGTTTTCAGGAGCTTCTTGAAGATAGACAGGGACGCCCCTGTTCTGGTAGCGCTCGGTAGGTCATTCCACCATCGTGGGACGACACATGAACAGAGTTTGGATTGTCTTAGGCGTGGTGTAGGAGCTGCTAGACGACAATCCTGGGACCAACGGAGGGACCCAGTTGGGACAGAAGCCTTTGCAAGAGCATTCAAGTAGATGGAGCCGTTCCATTAAGCTCTTTGTAGCTAACATCAGGGACTTGGATCTGATGCTAAGGGCAGCCAGAGGAGCTCAATGAACAGAGGGGGGGCGTGTTCTTTTAGGCTGATCCAAGACCAGACGCACCGCCGCGTTCTGGACCATCTGCAGAGGTTTCACAGGCTGGAAACCAGTTAGGAAACCAGTTAGGAAACCAGTTAGGAAACCAGTTAGGAGAGCAGTTAGGAGAGCAGTTAGGAAACCAGTTAGGAGACCAGTTAGGAGACCAGTTAGGAGACCAGTTAGGAGAGCGTTGCAGGAGTCAAGGTGGGAGATGACCATGGCCTGCAGCAGGAGCTGGGGGGCATGTTGGGTCAGGTATGGTCTGATCTTTCTTATGTTTAGTAATGCAAAGCGGCACGAACGAGCAACCGAGGTAACGTGATCTTTGAAGGTTATTTGGTCATCAATCATGACACCCAAGTTTCCAGCAACCTTTGATGGAGCAAGAGATTCAGTTTGGATATAATATAATATAATATAATATAATATAATATAATATAATATAATATAATATAATATAATATAATATAATATAATAGAATAGAATGGAATGGAATGGAATGGAATGGAATGGAATGGAAAAATACTTTATTCATCCCCCAGTGGGGGAAATTCAAGCTGGAGACTATCCCAGCTGTCATTGGGTGGTACACAGGTCGCCAGTCAATCCCAACAAAGGATAAAAAGGTTAAAAACTTAAAAACGACAGAATGATTTTCAATAATACAATGATTAAAGTGCTCTGGTTCCACAAAACAGGACATATAAAAAAAGGTCAGCCAATGACGTAAAATGAATAATCTCTTAAATGAAAAACAGAACAAACCAGATTACAAACTAAATAAAATCCCTTCAAAATAAGATAAGCAGATAAGCTAAACCTTATTTAGTTTTGTGTTTGTAGCAGAAGCAAAGCTCTTTTTTCTGTTTAGCTTTGTTCTGCATTTTTGAAAATAAAAAGGAAAAGACACAAGAAAAGAAATTACAGCATGTGTAGATAAGCATGTGGATGAAATGCTCTGTATGTGCAGGCACCCTCCCCTCCTCCACCTTATCTTTGTAACCTTTAAATTATCACACTACTTAATCTGCTGGCATTTAAACATTAGCTGTTCAAAGATATTAGGCTATTAGACGTGACAACCACACTGTTTTTATGAGAGACAGTCTCTAGTCTTTGAATTTATCTAAATTAATGTCAAAGCAATCATAATCGTCCCTATATGATTAGCTTCACAGCTGGCCGTAAATATAATCATCATCAGCTATCAACACACAAGCAAAAACATGAAATTACATCATGTTAGCCAAAAGGCCAACAACAGCAGGGATAAACAAAGTCTTCAATCTATTAGTTGTGCATCTTGGTTTAATGTGGTATCGGCTCTTGGTGAAAGCAATCTGAACAAACAAGGGGTGATCAGGGTCAGCATGGGCTGCTGGCTGCTCAGAAAGTGTGCACTTTAGAGAGGTTATTTCAAGATGTGAAGCATTTTGACAGCACATTTTAATGTTCCTGTATTTCAACACCACTGGCCCAAACCAGTGAATCAGTTAATGTCCTCAGACACTTACGCTGTGAAACAGCAGGAAGTCTTTTTCTTTATCAGATTAGTCATCATTTATTTTGCTAAGTTTCCAATAAAATGAGAAGCAGACAGCTGATTGCCACTGCAAACATCAAATTTGTATGAACCACAGCAAACGATAGGGAGGCCACCTCCCTCCCAAAAAGCCCAGTTTGCTTGCTCTAATAGAGAAAATGTATGTGATATGATTTTACCTGGGTAATGCCGACTATGAAGAGGTTAGATCTATTGTGCAACTGACTGTCCCAACAGATTCAGCAAGAAGTCAGTGAAAAAAACTGCAATTCAAAAAGACAAGTGGAAACCAGGCTTGGAACTGTGGATTTGCAATCACTTTGTGTCCTATGTGTTAGATTTTGGGTGGAAATCAAACCATTAACTGGAAGTCTTTAGCATTGCCAAATTATAGACTTTGAAGGAAGCAACATTTTAGCTTTTTGAAGGTTAGACATCAACAATGTGTTCTGCAAATGACATTGTACAGAAGGAGACTTAACTTTTGAAGTATCCTTAAAATTTGATTGAATTAGCTTTATTATTAGCATGTCTCAACCACACTCCCAACCTGCCTTTCGAAGGGTGGGGTAAGTGTGAAAAAGCTTGTTAGAGATCACTATAAAGGGGTAAAAAGTGTGCCCACTAAACCTTTTGATCTGTTTCACGACTATGCTCATATATTGTATCATGTGATGAACAGTATTAGACCATAATTTAATCTATGTACAAAATGTAAGCATGGCAAAAATATAAAAACTCTTTGGACAACGATGTTTGAAATCCCACTTTGAAGGACTTTGCCTCATTAATTTTTCTAGCATGGAAATAAGATATATTTGAATATCAGAAAACCTGATTTCTTGCTAGGGGTTCATATCATTGTTCCACAGATTCTTTTGTAAGTTGCAAATATCCCTGTCAAGATCACCAGAACTTAATTAAAGATGATATTGTTTTGTTTTGTAATTGTTTTGCTGAGAGATCAGCCAATCACAGTTCGTTATTAGTATGCGCATGCGCTCTGGCTACGTTCGGCAGAAGAAACCTTTTGTATTACAGAAACGGCAAGTAAACACCAATATAAGTTTGTAACGCGGATTTACCACTTCAATTAGAAAATTGTGGATATCCCATGATAAATTTGCCAGTTTTTAATGCCCTACATCTAAAATATTTTTCTTCTCACATGACCGTTTGAAGACACCGCCGCCTAACCGTTAGCACGTTAAGCTAACGGCAGTTTCAACATGGAGGACCTGGAGGAACGTTGGTGTCCATTTGCAACGGCTGTCAACGGTCGCTGTGAACAGGGACGGAGCTGAACGTGACCAATGTTGTCTCTCCTGCATGAGAAGTGCGCGTTCAGCCAGCAGGGACCAAGGGAACAAGCAACCCAAGGCACCATCCGAGTAAGTGTAATTAAGATGGGGTTTTAATGGTTTTAAACTGGGGTTTAAATGGCGTCCTCGAAGGGAAAAACCGCGTTTAAAGATGCTTCGTTTAGGCTCATGTCCAGTTAAAACCTGACAGTTTAATACTTAAGGCCTGCCAAGAGGAATGCATTATATTCAGAAGATCTGTCATAGGAGTAAGCTTTAAGTTATCATGCTTTCCTGCTAAAAAAATGTGTTTAAAGTTTAATTTAGTGTGAAAAAGAACATTTTTAAAAAGCATTGATTTTATATTGATTGAATATCTGCAAAAAAAGTAGGACGTGGCTGCAGATAATTAGTCTGCAGTCGTTTTTATTGATTTACAGCTGTCTTTGTAAGTAAATTAGTATATTTGTAGAATTTGATTTCCACACATTGCACAGCTGTAAAGTTTCTGAAGATTATTGCAGTCAACATAAGCAGCTTTTAGATAAACCCTTTCAACAAAACTAGTTTATATTTTCCAATACATTGCAAATAAGTTTCTGAAGAATATTTTATTCTTGTTAAAGTAGAAAAAGCTGGTATTTCTGAAAGAGGTGCTCTGAGAAGTTATCACTGGGTACAAAGGGATTTTTGTTCTTATTATCCTGTTTTCTTGTCTGTCCTGTATTTTGTCTTAGTATTAATATTTTAGGCAGCTTAAAGTCTCTTTCGCACTGATATAGAAACACCTGCTGGTGCCAGGCTTTTGTCAGCAGTGGTGCAAAGTAAAGAAGTTCTGTTTTCAGTTGAATGACTGCTGTACTTTTGGGTTATTACCGACCCGCTCCCTGTGATTTAAACAAATCCTCCAGGCCGTCCCCAGACTGTTGCTGAGTATTTACCACCTGCTGCTGGTAATGGGAAAGCTGGTCCCCAGACTGTGACCATTTAGGAGCATTTTGCAAACATTTTAGGGGAAGTGTGACAACGTTTCACCTGAAAGTACGTCCCGTTTATTATCATCATTTTATGATGAATAAAATACCCACGGGTGTCTAAAAATGGGGCAGGTAGATGCATGTTGTCCTGCTAATACGCAGCTCTTCATCCCTCCTGTGGGCAGATGAAGTTAACTTTCTATGGAGTAGCTGCAAAAAAAGTCTGGACCAAATTGTTCCTGAAAACCTTGTGTTCAGCTCGGTGGTCATCTGTTGTCTGCTCCTGGCTTTTTTAATATCAGGTGATAAGATTTGTACAGATATGATGTGACACTGTATCGTAAACCAGAGGTTTATGACTCTTATTCTCATCTTATTCTCATTGTCTGACGGCAGAAAATGAGACGATCTTAAATAAGAATGGCTTTTTACCACACATTAAATACAATAAATGGTATGAGAGATGGGAGAGGAGCATACTGCTAACTGGTTAACGGTGTATAAGATGCAAATACTTGGTGTTCTATTGTATTGTTATCTGTAGTTATTGAACTGCCCTGTAGGTATCAATGAAGCTACTGCAGCTCTGCAACTGTTTCCAATGTTTCTGTCCACTGAATAACAACAAAGTGCTGATGGATTTTCATGGTTTGGCTGCTGCTGCGACTTATAGTCTGGAAAATACCGTATATTAGCATGACTATTGGCATAAAAGACCTATAGATGGAAACATCATCCTCCAAGCTCAAAGTTTTGTAAAATTGTTGGAAATATTTTTAAAAAGTTGTATCCAAACGCTCATAAACTGTGCTCACTATGGTTAAATGTCCCTGAGATGAACAAAAAATAGATTAATTTTTTACTTGCATGTGAAACCAATCTTATCCACCAGTGTTTTTTTTTAATTTTTTTTATCCATCTATCTCCACAAAGGTCTGAAAATCAGCCAGTCCCTTTTCTCTGCCGTGAGAGAGGGCTGACTGACTGCCTCGTGCAGTTAAAACAAGTTTGTGTTGTTTCACAGGTATCGTACTGCCCTCGCAGTGCATGTGCTCATGCAAAACCAGACAGTCAGTCAACAGGAAAAGACGAGGCTCGACTTTTCTCGTTCTTTATTGAAGTCTCCTTTGTTCAGTCGTCTTTTATAGAAAACTGAAAAGTGTTCAAAACAGAAGCATAACCAGCTGTGCAAATACATTTCCATCAAACATCAGTGACCAAAGTAAGTGACAGAATTAGCAGCTAGCATAAGCTAGCAGAACACGTCCTATCAACCTCTATCAGATAATACTTTATAAAAAAAAAAACAAAACAAGCATTCAATAATTGTGCACTGTTTTACTTACAGATAAATATTTTCCAAGGCAAATTCTCTGAAATTTTTGCAGTTCATATATACTTTGAAATTCAAAACATTTTTCATCTCCCATGTATTTTAGCTTCTTTTATTTGTAAGTTTTTGTTCATTTATCTCTACTGATGTTTGTCAGCTTCTATAAACAACTAATTCCTTGTATGTGCAAAACTGATAAGCGATTTAAAAACAATGCTGATTTCATTCATGTATCGTAAACCGGAGGTTTATGACTCTTATTCTCATCTTATTCTCATTGTCTGACAGCAGAAAATGAGACTATCTTAAATAAGAATGGCTTTTACCTCACATTAACTACAATAAATGGTATGAGAGATGGTAGAGGAGCACACTGCTAACTGGTTGACGGTGTATAAGATGCAAATACTTGGTGTTCTATAGTGTTGTTATCTGTATATATAAATATAGTTTAGGCCATATTGAACTGCCCTGCAGGTATCAATGAAGCTACTGCAGCTCTGCAACTGTTTCCAATGTTTCTGTCCACTGAATAACAACAATACGCAAAAATGAGCAAATTCTCTGACATTTTTGCAGTTCATATATACTTTGAAATTCAAAACATTTTTCATCTCCCATGTATTTTAGCTTCTTTTATTTGTAAGTTTTTGTTCATTTATCTCTACTGATGTCTGTCAGCTTCTATAAACAACTAATTCCTTGTATGTGCAAAAATGATAAACGATTTAAAAACAATGCTGATTTCATTCATGAAAATTTGAGGATTGAAGACATTAAGATGCATCAAATCATTAATAAATCGAACAGCAAAGATTCACAGCTGCAACCAGCAGGGCATTACCAGAGAAAGGGAAAGATTGACTGGCACACAGTAGCTTGAGTGTAGTTTTAAACATTGTAGGAAATATGACGGATGAGGTGCCCTTCTGAGCCTGTGGGAGGGGCCAAGGGTGGGGGGGCGGGTCCTGACTGTTTGTGCTTACGCACCAATCGGCTACTTTATCCCCTAAGGGGAAATAATTCTGTGTCGGGCTCTCAGGTCCTCTTCTACGCAGTATCTTAGGTTCCTAGAACCGCACTCTTCTGGACACAGATGCCTGAGGTTCCTGGGACATGTCGGACCTCCACCGTTTCCGTCAGCCTAAAAGAACACGCCCCCCCTCTGTTCATTGAACGTATTCATCTATTAATCTTTTTGCTGTGGTCTTCCCTGTATGGTGTGTATTTGGTGGTCATTTTGTTGTGGTTTTGTTTCTTTTGTTGACCTCGTCTTTAGGATGTTTTGGTATCCTCGTCCTACTTAATTAGCTTTTGTTAGTTCTTTTATTAATGTTAAGACTTGGTTTCCTTTTACTTTTATTGTTCCTGTAAAGCTGGTCAGTATTTGCTTTATTTCCTGTTTTACGTCACAGACTATGCTTCCCTCGTGTGTTCCCTTGCTTTAACTTCCTGTCTTTGTTGCTGGCAGCTGGTGTTATTTCACTGATTGCTACACACCTTTCTTGTGTTTGTCATTACCTCCCTGAGTGTCTTCTGTCAGAAACCGGCAGGACACAGATGCAGGATCGATTTCAGAATAAGATTATTATGAATAAACTCTCTTAACAGGTCTCAGAACAGAGAAATAAACACTATGAAAAATCACCCCTCTGTTCATTGAACTCCTCTGGCTGCCCTTAGCATCAGATTCAAGTCCCTGATGTTAGCTACAAAGAGCTTAATGGAACGGCTCCATCTGCTTGAATGCTCTTGCAAAGGCTTCTGTCCCAACTGGGTCCCTCCGTTGGTCCCAGGATTGTCGTCTAGCAGCTCCTACACCACGCCTAAGACAATCCAAACTCTGTTCATGTGTCGTCCCACGATGGTGGAATGACCTACCGAGCGCTACCAGAACAGGGGCGTCCCTGTCTATCTTCAAGAAGCTCCTGAAAACCCAGCTCTTCAGAGAGCATCTCCTATCCCAGCACTTACCTTGTACTTCCCTCCCCCCTCTATCTCTGCACTTTATCTTTCTGCACTTCCTTCTATGCCTGCACCCTATCTCTACTCTGTCCCCTCTGACAGAGTCAGACTCCTGGGTTCCTTCTATGGAGCTTATTGTTAGCTTTTTATAAAGCTGTTTTAGATGTTCACAGATGTCGGTTAGCCTCATCAGTCTGGATCTGAGCCACCTTTGGAGGTATCTCCCACCTTGATTTAAGGATGTTCCTGCATTCTTTCCCAGCCACTGCCACGATTAGTGCCTCTTTCAGACCAGCCTTTCCTAGACTCTGATCAGACTTCTTGATATCAGCCACTTCTTCAGAAGCTTTTCCCTTTCTTCACCTGTTTCAGATATAAGGGGCACTTGCTTCAGTTTATCTGGAGGCCACCTTCTTAACTTTAATTTGGTGTACTTTCCTATAAAATAAGGGTTGATTGGGTGTCTAAATGTTTGGAATAAGCTCCACGCTAAAGTTCTTGTACTTTCTGGGTGACCTTACCTGTGATTTCCATCTAATTCCCATTTACTTAGTTTCTTCACTTCTGATACAAAACAGAGATAAAGCTAGCATGTTTATTTTCTCTGACATGTGGAGAACACGAGTAAGATGATGTTTTTTATAAGATCTCTTTATTCATATTCTCTATAGAAGATTGGAAAACAAAGGGGAAACAGCATCTTAATACAATCTCTTACAGAGAACCATGGGGACGTCCACATTGATAAAAAAATAAACTTTATAAATGAAACAAACATATATCTAACATACATTCAGTTGATTCGGGTCAACAACAGCAACACACAGATACTGACTTTATGTACAACACAATACTTGTAGATTATAAGATCTCTTTTGTACAAAGGACGTGAAAATAGTTTGAACTAAAGCAACAGTCAAACCACCAGCGATAAACACACTGTACACAACCCAGGGATTCAGGAACAGATGCTCAAATGTGAGTAAAGTTTAGATGAAAGTGATGATTAGACCAGAGAGGGAAGGTGGGAAATGATTTTATCAGCAGCAGAGCGCATCAATCATCAACGGTCTGGTGACGACAAAACACTCTGAGTTAAGATTCTGTCCATGCCTTCGATGTGGAAAGAATTATCTCTGGATTTATCAGTTTCCATTTCTAATTTAACGTTTGCAGGAGTTGAAGGAGAGTGTAGAAATACTCAGAAAAAGCTCAGTGTGAAGCGAATAAACCTCGCTGCAGAGGGACGGCAGGAGAGAGTCGTGGTTGTAACTCATTTCTTTGTTTTTTACCACAATAAAGACACAAAGTTTAAATCTAATTGCTGCATTAATGCTTTTTGGCAGCAGAAATAATGTTGAATGTTGCTGTTCAGACTGTTAAAAGTGGACAGATTCACTTTAATGTGTCATACAGCACAGCGAGCATTTCTTTATTCAGTGGCTGTATATTTGCACAATTTAAAATGGCTGCATAGACTTTTCTGTTCTGCTGCAGAAAGTGTTTCCCTGAACATGAAGAGCAGCAACACTGCAGAGCGAATATACCCCCAAGCTAAATCTGAAATCCATTCCCACAGATAGTTAAACCTACTTCACAGTTAACATCTCCTCACTTGTTCCTGGCCCACAGCTTTTCTTTAGATGAGGATCCAGCCCTCTTCATTGTGACCAACACTGGAAATGTTTATCCTGCATGAAATGTCCTTAATGCTACCTTTAAAACACTTAAACATGTGTTTTACTGGCACTTTGAAAGAAAAAAGGGCCTGAAAGTGGGAAGATGCACGTTTTTTCTTGAGTTCAGTGCAGATATTTTTTACTTTCAGCGGCACACAGAGCGTCTGCCTTATCAAACACAACAGATACGGTTTGTTTGAACAGGTTTTGAATGCAGTGTCCTCTTCTGAGTGGCATTCTTCCATGTCCAAGCTTAAATAGTCTTATTTTGAAACAGTGCACAGTCCAGTCTGTACTGCTGTTCATCGTTTCCCGACTTCAACAAGTCAGCGAGTCGGTTTCACAAAAAGACGCTGAACCTCCTCTGAAGAGGTCTTAAATTAGCTCCAAAGTGTCGTCTGGCACAGTAAGACGACGTTAGCTTAAAAAGTCAAACAACTCAAAGACACGGTGCTTTCATCTCCAGGGTGGAAAGGCCAAGGTGGGAGGCTCCTCAGCAGATGTTCAGGTGCAGGAGAGATGAATTCAGAAATGTACTCGTGCACAAAGCTGCCGTAGAACGAAGGAGTCCACATCTGGCATCTATTTAAGTTCGCCAACCAACCCAAAATAAATAATGATGATTTCATCCTAAAACATGACCTCCTCACAGCTTCCGTAGTCACTTTCCACCATGCTCGACCCGTCGTAGCAGCGCGGGTTGTGCCTCGCGGGTCGCGTTTGAGGCTGGGCGGCGTTTGGAGGCGGCGCCTGGCTCGGGTGCTCGGCGTACGACGGCATCGCCACGCTCAGGCGCATGCTGAGCCTCTTGTAGCCCCCTGAGACGTTGTCCAGGCTGCGAGTGTGCTGCGTGGGGTAGTAGCTGATGGCCGTATACTCGTTGGGGCACTGAGAGCTGGGAAGAGGAAGCCCATCGGGACCCAGAAAGTCATCCAGGTTCTGGTTGCTGTAGCACGGCGGCAGGGGTGCGCGGCGGTCACAGCGATCCAGTGGGAACGGGAAGCCTCCAAACCGAGAGTTCCTGCGAGAGTCCATAGTGGAGGTGGAGTAGGTGTCCTCCACAATGTCGAACTGGGGGAAGTCCTGGACTGTTGGGCGGCCATAGTAGTCTGGGTCCGCCGGGTAGACTGAAGACAAAAGGAAGATGGAGACAGTCAGTCACCCTGATACTTTTTTAGATTTTAAACTGTTAGCTTCCACCTTAAGATCACAAGTGAGATCAGAACGAGTGCTTTTTAATGAATTGTTCTTTATAAAACAAAGTGATTAATACTCAAAAGACTAGATTAATACTCAAAAGACCAGATTAATACTCAAAAGACCAAATTAATACTCAAAAGACCAAATTAATACTCAAAAGACCAAATTAATACTCAAAAGACCAAATTAATACTCAAAAGACCAGATTAATGAGGCTGAACCGACATCTGAAACCTTTCAGTGTGTAAAAACACCACATTTTGTTTAAAGGTGAGCTGATCCAGAACCTTTTTCATGGACTGGGAGGAGAATCCTCTTTTTGCAGTGTTTTTACACCTTTTCTTGGATAAAATCAATCGTTCACAACTTGGAAATATTGATGGTGTAAGAGGTGGAGAACGAGTAGTTTTCTTTAGGACCTTGAACTGATTCTTTTTCAACTTTTCCTCCAGTTATTTCTAAATCAACACTTTGTTGTTGGAAGATTACAGGAACAAGGCTTCATGTTGTTTATTCGGCTTTGGAAAACCTGAACGTTTGCCTTCTCTGGACTTCACGGCAGGGACTTTAAAGTGCTGATGTCTGCCTCACATGAACATTTGAAGGATTGTTTTGCATCTCCTCAGAAATGAAGCTTTCACACGGTGGAATATGCAGATGTATATTAATTTAGAAAGAAGATATCCTTAATTTAACATACTTTTTTTGGTGTAACTTCACATCAACCAAATACTGCCCCCTTTTATTGCTGCTGCTTTTAATCCTGCTAAAGTAGTCTAAGTTTCCCAGTGCGCCCCCTTGTGGAATCCTCTGGTAACAGTAAAAAATATTTCCATCCATCCATCCGTTCAAGAGAGTAAAGATGGTGGGAGACAGAGTGAAGGAGGAAGGACAAGCAGATGAAGAATTACAGCAGCCTGAGATTGACAGATGCAGGAGATGAATGACAACGGATGATAAAGACAGATGTGAAGGTGTTTCCTGGCTCGAGTGATGGAAACCTGACAGAAACCTTGTGTTGTTGCAGTTTAAAGAAGAAGACGAGCAGCAGTTTATTCCACTGATAAACTGCAGTGTGAACAGGGCTTCGGTTGGCACCAGTCCAAAGCAAACATCTGCAGCCAAAGGTGGTGTAACATGACACTAAGATGCACTGCAGCTTAACTTGTATTAGAGTGATAAAGTCTTCACTGCTGCTGGGACAAAAGCCTTCTGTTGGTTGGTCTGTGGAGGACTGAGGTGTCTCCCTGAAAGAGTTTAGTCATCCATTAAAGATATGCAGGTGTGTTGTTTTCATGTGTTTCCAACCACCCTGCAATTAATCAGTGAAACGGTGCACAAAAGTAATCATTAAGATAATTAGCCTCAACACTAGTGCTGAACGATTCATTGCATTTGCGATAAAATCGCGATGTGAAAAAATGTGATTTTTCTAATCGTATTTGTTGTGATTTGAGTGACTTTCAACACGCAAAGGGCCAAAAAAAACAAAACAAGGGATGCTGCACAGCGCCTGGTATGATGCAAAACATGTCTTGCTACTGTTGCCACCACGCAACACGACAAACTTGTTTCAACATGTAAAAAAAACACCATAAAGCCTCATATGATAACTGCAACATGTAAAAAAACACCATAAAGCCTCATATGATAACTGCAACATGTAAAAAAACACCATAAAGCCTCATATGATAACTGCAACATGTAAAAAAACACCATAAAGCCTCATATGATAACTGCAACATTTAAAAAAACACCATAAAGCCTCATATGATAACTGCAACATTTAAAAAAACACCATAAAGCCTCATATGATAACTGCAACATGTAAAAAAACACCATAAAGCCTCATATGATAACTGCAACATGTAAAAAAACACCATAAAGCCTCATATGATAACTGCAACATGTAAAAAAACACCATAAAGCCTCATATGATAACTGCAACATTTAAAAAAACACCATAAAGCCTCATATGATAACTGCAACATTTAAAAAAACACCATAAAGCCTCATATGATAACTGCAACATGTAAAAAAACACCATAAAGCCTCATATGATAACTGCAACATGTAAAAAAACACCATAAAGCCTCATATGATAACTGCAACATTTAAAAAAACACCATAAAGCCTCATATGATAACTGCAACATGTAAAAAAACACCATAAAGCCTCATATGATAACTGCAACATTTAAAAAAACACCATAAAGCCTCATATGATAACTGCAACATTTAAAAAAACACCATAAAGCCTCATATGATAACTGCAACATTTAAAAAAACACCATAAAGCCTCATATGATAACTGCAACATTTAAAAAAACACCATAAAGCCTCATATGATAACTGCAACATTTAAAAAAACACCATAAAGCCTCATATGATAACTGCAACATTTAAAAAAACACCATAAAGCCTCATATGATAACTGCAACATTTAAAAAAACACCATAAAGCCTCATATGATAACTGCAACATTTAAAAAAACACCATAAAGCCTCATATGATAACTGCAACATGTAAAAAACACCATAAAGCCTCATATGATAACTGCAACATTTAAAAAAACACCATAAAGCCTCATATGATAGCTGCAACATGTAAAAAAACACCATAAAGCCTCATATGATAACTGCAACATGTAAAAAAACACCATAAAGCCTCATATGATAACTGCAACATTTAAAAAAACACCATAAAGCCTCATATGATAACTGCAACATTTAAAAAAACACCATAAAGCCTCATATGATAACTGCAACATTTAAAAAAACACCATAAAGCCTCATATGATAACTGCAACATGTAAAAAAACACCATAAAGCCTCATATGATAACTGCAACATGTAAAAAAACACCATAAAGCCTCATATGATAACTGCAACATGTAAAAAAACACCATAAAGCCTCATATGATAACTGCAACATGTAAAAAAACACCATAAAGCCTCATATGATAACTGCAACATGTAAAAAAACACCATAAAGCCTCATATGATAACTGCAACATGTAAAAAAACACCATAAAGCCTCATATGATAACTGCAACATTTAAAAAAACACCATAAAGCCTCATATGATAACTGCAACATTTAAAAAAACACCATAAAGCCTCATATGATAACTGCAACATGTAAAAAAAACTCCATAAAGCCTCATATGATAACTGCAACATGTAAAAAAACACCATAAAGCCTCATATGATAACTGCAACATGTAAAAAAAACTCCATAAAGCCTCATATGATAACTGCAACATGTAAAAAAACACCATAAAGCCTCATATGATAACTGCAACATGTAAAAAAAACTCCATAAAGCCTCATATGATAACTGCAACATGTAAAAAAACACCATAAAGCCTCATATGATAACTGCATGGCTCAAATGGTGATTAGCAGCGTATCACATCATCAACACAGCACCGACAGCATAGGTGCCGAATCTGTGGGTGCTTCAGCCCGGTTGATTCAGCCAAAATGGACAAATTTAGTCACAAAAATACCAAAAATATCCATCGACCCGACATCGGCTTCCAGTGAGAACTCTGGTGCTGGTGTTGGTCAGAAAAAAGGTCGGACTTTTCATGGATAGACTTTGTTCGGTTTGCACTGTTGGATCTTTAATCGGAGCCTTTTGCGTTCGGTTACATTGACATTAACCTCTCGTATGCATCACCAGTGTGTAGACTGTGTGTTTGTGAAAGCGTGCACGTGTCAAAGTGGCAACGAGTCATGGCAACACGGTGAGCGCCCACCAGCAGAAACATAAAGCGGCGCCCCGGCCCGACAATGTTGGACAGCGTGACTCCATCAGAAACTTGGTCAAAACAGCACAGAGAAATTAGAGTTTTTGGCGAGGGGCATGCCCATCACCATGGTGACCAAGCCTGGGTTTACAGCCTTAATTAATACTCTGGATAAGTGGTACGGCATGCCATCCTGAACATATTTTAGCCAGGCTGCTATAGCGGAGATGTATAAAAAATGCAAGGAAAGAGTGACTTCAGAGCTGAAAACAGCCGAGTTTCTCTACTATAACAAAGATATAATCCCTATGTTTGCTAAAAAATACAAAAGACAAGGAAATTAAAAAATAATCGCTTATTAAATTGCAATTAGATTATTTTTCCATATCGTTCAGCCCTACTCAACACTGCACCCTAACCCTGGACCTGTGGTTGTTTCCTGCTAAATTCCTGTTGAAACGGGTGTAAACAGAGACTGAAGAACCTCAGAACAAACTGACTTCTATCCAGCTATTAATATTTCACAGTTGCCATAAATCATCCATGGTTTCTTACGGTGTGACAGTGCTGGATGCTGTAACACAGTTAAAAAAAAATGGTGATGTAATAGAGGGCAAAGAAAACTTTCCCCTTCAGCTAAAAATAATTCTGTTCTGCACTGAAGCAAATTTTACGTCTCGGACTGTAGATTTGCTCCATCTCTCCATATGACAGGTGAGGTGTGGTCAGTAGCCATCACCTTTAACGATGCACCAGTGAACAATGCACCAACTGGTGAAGTAGTACGGGACGTGTCCTTTATTCTCTGTGATAAGGTCAAGGAGATAAATGACCTGCCATCATGGCGTTACCTGGGGAGCAGCGGTGTGACGGACGCCTGATCTGCCTTCAATTGTCTGGAGAACCAAGCAGTGGCTGTATGATGCATTTATACTATAATCTGCATGCTGCTCCAAATATCCGCCACGATATTAAAACCCCTCACAGGTAACACATGGATGTGACTCGTGTATAAATATCACCCTATAAGGCAACTGTAGCAGCCTTCTTTGATCCAAACTCCTGATTCTCCCAATAATAATGTGATAAAATCACATTAATCCCAAATCTCTTCAAGAAGCAGTTCTATAAAGAAAAAGAAACGAGTGCTCAGATTCAACACATTGTTAAAAATGCTCTTTCCGATAATAAATTCCACTTATTGCATGAAGGCACTGAAGAGATTTGAATCCGGTACAACAGGAAAGATAAAGATTCATGAATAAAAAGTGTGTTTGTATGAATAAGAAAAGGAAGAAATGACAGACATTAAAGTGAGTGACGGCAGAAAAGACCTGAGTGAGCAAGGAAGGATATTTAGAAAAAAAAAAGCCATGAGATGTACATAAAGTGGAGCTGGAGACATGCAGCAAAGAAAGAAAGTTTCCTGATGTTATCGCGTCCACTCGACCTCGTCTTTGAATGTTTCATCTCCCAGAGTTTAATCAGTGTCCGCTGTTATCGATGATGCTCCGCATCAAAGTTAAATGCTCATTTATCCCCGACTCATTCAGCCTGCTCTGACCTTCTGTATCACAGCAGAGGGGGTTTGGGTGACTGAAGGAAGCAAGGCTGCTTTTCACTGCAGAAATTATACGTTTTTAACTGCTATTACAGTCAATTCTGGCCTGTATAGCGCACCTGAATATAAGCAGCACCCTCTGATTTTAGAAAGAAAATCCATTCTGTACTTGTATCGGATTATAAGTCGCGGGTGTCCACATCGTAATATGAGATATTTACACAGAAAGATGTGACACGTGAGGATTTTTAAACTTTTAATTAAATGCATATGGTAACATAAACTAATACAAACTGCAAATGCTTTTTTTCCCGAATAGTGCCTGTAACACCTATGGTTTTAACTTGAATACCTATCGCTAACGCACAAATACGTGGCGTAAATGCTTTTTTTTTCCCTAACAGTGCCTGTAATACTGATGGTTTTAACTTAAATACCTATCGCTAACGCACAAATATGTGGCGTAAATGCTTTTTTTTCAAACAGTGCCTGTAACACAGATGGTTTTAACTGAAATATCCATCGCTAACGCACAAATACGTGGCATAAATGCTTTTTTTCCCGAACAGTGCCTGTAACACAGATGGTTTTAGCTTAAATGCCTATCGCTAACGCACAAATACGTGCCGTAAATGCTTTTTTTCCCGAACAGGGCCTGTAACACCGATGGTATTAACTTAAATACCTATCGCTAACGCACAAATACATGGCGTAAATGCTTTTTTTTCCTGAACAGTGCCTGTAACACTGATGGTTTTAACTTAAATACCTATCGCTAACGCACAAATACGTGGCGTAAATGCTTTTTTTCCTGAACAGGGCCTGTAACACCGATGGTTTTAACTTAAATATCCATCGCTAACGCAGAAATACGCGGCGTAAATGCTTTTTTTCCTGAACAGTGCCTGTAACACCGATGGTTTTAACTTAAATATCCATCGCTAACGCAGAAATACGTGGCGTAAATGCTTTTTTTCCTGAACAGTGCCTGTAACACAGATGGTTTTAACTTAAATATCCATCGCTAACGCACAAATATGTGGCGTAAATGCTTTTTTTCCTGAACAGGGCCTGTAACACCGATGGTTTTAACTTAAATACCTATCGCTAACGCACAAATACGTGGCGTAAATGCTTTTTTTCCTGAACAGGGCCTGTAACACCGATGGTTTTAACTTAAATATCCATCGCTAACGCAGAAATACGCGGCGTAAATGCTTTTTTACCTGAACAGGGCCTGTAACACTGATAATTTTGATTCCTATCGCTAACGCACAAATATGTGGCGTAAATGCTTTTTTTTCCCTAACAGTGCCTGTAACACCGATGGTTTTAACTTAAATACCTATCGCTAACGCACAAATATGTGGCGTAAATGCTTTTTTTTCAAACAGTGCCTGTAACACAGATGGTTTTAACTGAAATACCTATCGCTAACGCACAAATACGTGGCGTAAATGCTTTTTTTCCTGAACAGTTCCTGTAACACCTATGGTTTTAACTTAAATACCTATCGCTAACGCACAAATACGTGGCGTAAATGCTTTTTTTCCCGAACAGTGCCTGTAACACCGATGGTTTTAACTTAAATACGTATCGCTAACGCACAAATACGTGGCGTAAATGCTTTTTTTCCTGAACAGTTCCTGTAACACCTATGGTTTTAACTTAAATACCTATCGCTAACACACAAATATGTGGCGTAAATGCTTTTTTTCCTGAACAGTGCCTGTAACACCGATGGTTTTAACTTAAATACCTATCGCTAACGCACAAATACGTGGCGTAAATGCTTTTTTTTCAAACAGTGCCTATAATACAGATGGTTTTAACTTAAATACCTGTCGCTAACGCACAAATACGTGGCGTAAATGCTTTTTTTTCCTGAACAGTGCCTGTAACACCGATGGTTTTAACTTAAATACCTATCGCTAACGCACAAATACGTGGCGTAAATGCTTTTTTTCCAAACAGTGCCTGTAACACCGATGGTTTTAACTTAAATACATATCGCTAACGCACAAATATGTGGCGTAAATGCTTTTTTTCCTGAACAGTGCCTGTAACACAGATGGTTTTAACTTAAATAGCTATCGCTAACGCACAAATATGTGGCGTAAATGCTTTTTTTCCTGAACAGGGCCTGTAACACCGATGGTTTTAACTTAAATATCCATCGCTAACGCACAAATATGTGGCGTAAATGCTTTTTTTCCTGAACAGGGCCTGTAACACCGATGGTTTTAACTTAAATACCTATCGCTAACGCACAAATACGTGGCGTAAATGCTTTTTTTCCTGAACAGGGCCTGTAACACCGATGGTTTTAACTTAAATATCCATCGCTAACGCAGAAATACGCGGCGTAAATGCTTTTTTTCCTGAACAGTGCCTGTAACACCGATGGTTTTAACTTAAATATCCATCGCTAACGCAGAAATACGTGGCGTAAATGCTTTTTTTCCTGAACAGTGCCTGTAACACAGATGGTTTTAACTTAAATATCCATCGCTAACGCACAAATATGTGGCGTAAATGCTTTTTTTCCTGAACAGGGCCTGTAACACCGATGGTTTTAACTTAAATAGCTATCGCTAACGCACAAATACGTGGCGTAAATGCTTTTTTTCCTGAACAGGGCCTGTAACACCGATGGTTTTAACTTAAATATCCATCGCTAACGCAGAAATACGCGGCGTAAATGCTTTTTTACCTGAACAGGGCCTGTAACACTGATAATTTTGATTCCTATCGCTAACGCACAAATATGTGGCGTAAATGCTTTTTTTTCCCTAACAGTGCCTGTAACACCGATGGTTTTAACTTAAATACCTATCGCTAACGCACAAATACGTGGCGTAAATGCTTTTTTTCCCGAACAGGGCCTGTAACACAGATGGTATTAACTTAAATACCTATCGCTAACGCACAAATACGTGGCGTAAATGCTTTTTTTCCTGAACAGTTCCTGTAACACCTATGGTTTTAACTTAAATACCTATCGCTAACGCACAAATACGTGGCGTAAATGCTTTTTTTCCCGAACAGTGCCTGTAACACCGATGGTTTTAACTTAAATACGTATCGCTAACGCACAAATACGTGGCGTAAATGCTTTTTTTCCTGAACAGTTCCTGTAACACCTATGGTTTTAACTTAAATACCTATCGCTAACACACAAATATGTGGCGTAAATGCTTTTTTTCCTGAACAGTGCCTGTAACACCGATGGTTTTAACTTAAATACCTATCGCTAACGCACAAATACGTGGCGTAAATGCTTTTTTTTCAAACAGTGCCTATAATACAGATGGTTTTAACTTAAATACCTGTCGCTAACGCACAAATACGTGGCGTAAATGCTTTTTTTTCCTGAACAGTGCCTGTAACACCGATGGTTTTAACTTAAATACCTATCGCTAACGCACAAATACGTGGCGTAAATGCTTTTTTTTCCTGAACAGTGCCTGTAACACCGATGGTTTTAACTTAAATACCTATCGCTAACGCACAAATACGTGGCGTAAATGCTTTTTTTCCAAACAGTGCCTGTAACACAGATGGTTTTAACTTAAATAGCTATCGCTAACACACAAATACGTGGCGTAAATGCTTTTTTTCCGAACAGTGCCTGTAACACCGATAATTTTAATACCTATCGCTAATGCACAAATTACAATAATTTAGTGTGTTTGATTAATTGTACAATTTCAGTGGACCGCTGTGAACTATCTGTTCATCTTATTGGTCTAATGTTACGAAGCAAAATGTTTTTGGTGGAATGAAAAAAAAGGAAAATAACACAATAGCTGCACCGTATTATAAGCCCTGGAGCTCACAGCCTGGGCAAAAAGTAGCAGCTTATAGTCTGGAATTTACAGTAATCCAAAATGCCAGTAATTTAAGGCACATTGTTCCAAAAAAAGAACTTTAAAGCCTTAAATGCAATTTAGAAATGCCACTCTGGAGGACTCTGTCTGCAGAATAATACACACCTTCATAGTCCATGTCGCAGTGGCTCTTCCTGATGGAGTCGTTGTCTGAGCTTGATGGTGGTCTGGCAGGAAGATTCGGGGCCACACTGCACACAACGGGCCCCTGCGTCTTTGATGATCTGCTTCCTGATGAACCAATCTGGCTGTGAGGCCTCAGAGACCTGAATGGCGTGTGGCCCAGGTTGTTGGTGGGGCTGACCAATGAGCTCATCTCAATGGCAGGACCTTGTTTGGGGTTGCTGGACTGGAAATAGCTGTGGGGATGGACAGAGATGCTTTACTTTGTGAGCACATGGTTTTATTTAGCTCCTTTTGTCTGCAGTAGTGTTAATATTACAGGTGTGACATGTCATTTGGACCGCTGTTTGACAAAAAGAGGTAATCTCAGTCCAGATCAGAACTAAACTGGTTGAAAACTTGAGTTTATTTCTTGTTCTACTGGAGACCGAGTAGGTACCGTTCCCTCAGTGCTCATCAGTCCTTTTAAAGTGATGCAGGACTGTAGCACAAAGTGCTGTGTGAAACCAAGTCTCACTGGATCAGGGGTATACAGTGTTGGTTTGGATCATGGTGCAGCTGTGTTATCAGTTCTGTGACGCCTACCCGTTGGAGTCCTGGACACATGCAGGCTTCTTCTTCTTCTTCTGCTGAACGTATCGTATCCTGATGCAAACAAAGATGCCGACCAAGAGGACTAATCCAAGCACACTGGCACAGATCTCTATGATCTCCACATGGCTTAACCCTGCGTATACCTGGGAAAGGATGATTTTATATGATATTTATGTGTTTCGGCTCATAATTTGTAAGCTTTGTAATGAAACCATGTTGCTCTGACTCACCTGGGGCAGTGGGTCACAGTGGAAAGAGTCTTCATTGATTTTACAGTCATATCCTCCAGGACAAGGGTTGGGAAAACAGACTTTAGTCTCATTGTGGCATCTAAATGATTAAAGTAAGAAGAAATCATATTTATACAGCTGTGGAAGATTTCCATCAACAATTTAAAGCTGTAAAAAGGTGAATCTGAGTAAACGCCGTTTTCTGAACTGGTTAATTATAAACCGAGGCTTTTCTTAAGGATGTAATGAAGCTTTTGATGAGAAAAACTTAAAAAATATGTGAAAGTATTCTGTGCACACCTTGCTTCAGCGTTGTCCAGTGAGCAGTTGCACATGTAACCTTCAGGCTTCGGGATGCACACCCTGCCATGGGCACAAGGCTTGGACACGCACAGGTTCTTGGCCAGCTCACATCGGTCGCCGTGAAAGAGTCCTGCACACCTGCAGCGTGGCTCTGCAGCGTCAATAAAAACAGCCAGGATCAAAGCCACGATGAGTTCCCCCAACAGACAGAATTAATCACAGCAAAGGTCAACTTGATCCAGCTCCAGAGCACACGAGTGCGTTTGATATGCAGCAGGAAAAATCAGCCAAATAAAACCCAAGCAAGCGTCACGTTTTATCAGAATCAAAGAGCTTCTTCTCTGAGCTGCAGCTTTAAAAGCACTTATTGTCATGTTTAGGTGTTTGGAAAATGTCTGAAATGACGGCTGAAAGTGTCTCTGTGGGCGAAGAAATGATGAAGATTTTTCTGTAGCTTAATGTTTGAGATAAACACAGATTAGGGCCCTTAATACACATTTACATGCCTTCATTAGAGCACATTAAAGACCTCTGGAAGCCACTGCGTGTCACAGTGGAGCTGCACAAACCCGACCAAAACCCTTTTTTTTTCTCATCCTCATCCAAAAACTTTGATTTAAAACAATTTACTGGCAGAACTTAAGAAGAAAACCAGCTGATCTGAACTGGTACTTTACCACATTTTCCTCGTATGGAGGACTAAAACTGTCAAAATATGAAATAAATACAAAAATATAGGAGTTGTTAAATAACTGGGTTCATAAGGTCATCACACAGCTGGAAGGCTAACAGCGTTAGCGGCTAGCTTAGCTTAGAGTAATTTTTGAACAAACTTTATAAACAACTTCTAGATTTTAAACAGTCCAATCAGTGACTAAAAGAGCAGTCTCAGCTTTTTAATAAATCATTCATCTTTATTTTAGTTTTGGTTTCAGGAAGCAACTTCTGAAACAATCAGCCAATCGGTGACAAGATGAGCCCATGACACAGTAAGTTGGACCGCCCCCTAATTTGCATAATGAGGGAGAAAACGGAGGCAGAGAAGTTTAAAACTAAATAAAAAGGGGAAATGGTAAGAGAAGTAAATCCATCTATAAATTAAATAAATGCAAATTAAAATACAACAATAAATACAGGAGTGATGAATTATCAAAGAAAGAAATGTAAAATATTCCATATTAAAATGAATTATTTTAAATTAAGGAAGTTTAAAATTTATTTCACATTCATCATTTGTTAATTGATTTTAGCTTCTATCGTATAAGCTAAATTATTTAGGATTATTACGGTTTCAGTCCTCTATTTAAGTATATATATATTTTACTATTTAAGTATATATATAGTATTTAGAGTATTTAGAAAAATAAAGAGAAATAAACGGTAAATTCTGCTCAGTGAAACAAAGCAAAAGATTTCCCCTTTTTTCTAAATACATTTCCAAAAGTATGAAGGTTAAAAAGACAAATAATAAAACTAATTGTCACATTTTATGTTGATATTTCATCTGCAGTTTGGATGGAGGCGTAAAACTTTACCCCAAACACCTGTTTTTATTTCCTTTAATGAATCTGAAGCTGAAGCTTTGAAGGAATCAACAGATTCAGTGTTGATCTGAGGCCAGAATGGATTGAGCTGCCCTGATCTCTTCAGGATTTAGGGGCTTTTACACGTCTCCGCCTTGGTTTGAAACCGCTTTTTCGAGTTAATTACAGGAACTGGAGTCAGGTTTGTTCACTCACCTCCAGCAGCGTCCTCCCGGCAGCTTCCTCCATTCTGACACGGCTCGTTGTCGCAGGCTCCAGCGCTGCTGCAGCACCGAAACGCCCCGAACACCCTCCTGCCCCCTGACCCCGCCCACTCCGCCGTGTCCCCCGCCCTGATTGGCTCCCCGTTGAGCTTCAAGCCCTCGAGGCAGCCGCTGAAATTGTGCGGGTGCTGGCTGAGCTCCTGAGCCGAGTCCTGGGAGAGGGAAGCGA
Source organism: Leuresthes tenuis (assembly GCF_036924035.1). Lineage (NCBI taxonomy): Eukaryota > Metazoa > Chordata > Actinopteri > Atheriniformes > Atherinopsidae > Leuresthes > Leuresthes tenuis. The sequence goes on from NW_027325365.1 coordinate 1,748,045, forward strand.
ACAGCAAAGCACCGCGGAAACGCATCATCCGGCACGGCTCAGTCAGGGTCACAGAAGCTGGATGGTGCTGGTCCAGGGTCAGTCTCAGGAAGGTGTAGTTGACCTCCAGCAGGACGCTGTGCCAGCGGCCGTCTGACACGGCCTCAGAGCTGATGGTCAGGGCGTCAGGGGGCGTGTTTCCACATCTGAACCTGAACTGCAGCTCTCCAGGGGTCAGCTGGGGAAGGAGTTAATTAATTAAAGCACAAATCATCAAATCCCACCTCCACGGTCTTTACAGCAGCAGAACGGCAGAGTAACTCAGAGTCACTGGAACAATCTGCCTGTTTATGGCTTCATTTCCAGCTGGTTGGGCAGAACAGTCTGAAACATCTGTTTCGTACGGCTGTGTTTTAATATTTATTCGCTTTCCAGTAATTGCTGCTGGTGGAAGCATTGATTTTTCAGCTTGGAAGACATCTCCACGTCTTGTTTAAGAGGAAGTTAAATATTTACAATATCTCCACAGACCGAAGTCTTCGGCGCTGGAAACATTTTCACCTGTTTGTCAGCAGCTTTTTATCCGTTTCTGTTGGCTTTAAAAACTCATTCTCTGCACTAAATGTACACAAATGTGAATTCTGCAAACTGACCGCTCAGCATCGCCCACTGCGATGCATTATTGATGCACATGAGCTTGGCTCCTGTGTCTTTAATCATCACAGTTTGATTCGGCGCTTTTCTCTGTTCTCTGGATGCTTGTTTGCTCTCCATCTGCTGGAGGTTTTTGTTGAAAGAAGCTGCTTTTCATGTATTTTACATGACTTTTTGGGATTATTCTGAACACTTGAAGAGGAACTGACCGCTGGGACCGCCACACTCGTGCATCCTGTCATTTACGTGCACACCAGCACTTGGTCTGCTGTACATAAGACTTCATGGCTTAATCTATACTAATAAAATTCAACTGAACTGGGGCCTGAAGCGAAGCTACAGACCAATCAGAGAGTTTACACAACATGAAACCACACTGCTGCCAGATCTAAGAACATCTGTCATTAAAAGCCCTAAATAGTGGATCTAATTCCTCTAACTCTGCATGAAAGGATGACTCAACCTTTAACTTAGTAGAGAAACGTGTCGTAATCAGAGATGAAGATTCTGAGGTTAGTTTGTCCACCAAATGTTGCTGTTAGTGGAGAATAAATGAGCCACAAAGTGTGGACTTTCCCTGCTTTATTACAGGTTTATTACAGCTGATTCTGTTCAGTCTCAGCTGCAGAATGAAAAGTACTCAGGAGGGAATCTCATAAAGTGTCTTTAGACTCCAGAGAACCTTTAATCATGAACCAGGAAGCCGTCTTTCGAGGTGGAAAAACACTTGAACCTGTGAGGTGGGTTTTATTTTCCCACAGATGCAGAAATCTTCAGGTGATTCAGTGTCTTTTCACTCAGTTTTCAGAAGCAGAATCTTGCTTTGATGGAGGGAAAGAATGGTTTGGAGCTATTGGTGCTATAAAGTCCATATTTCTTCCTAAACTACAGAAATGTGACGCTGCTGGAGATGCAAAGTTAGTCCCTCCGGACAAACAGCAGATTACCTGTGAAATGTGTCCTGACTCCCGCAGTTTAATCAGAGCAGGAAGGCGGGATGTGCCGGCCTTAAAGGAAGAAGGAAGTCTGGGACTGAGTGGATGTCCGATCCTTAAAACTGTGGCGATGAAAGCAATCAGGCACTCAGGAGAAGAGGGTTGAGTGGAGCCGTTCAGTGGCCACAGATCAGGCTGAACTGGAGGGCTTTGGATTTATGGCACAGAAAGGCTCTCAGCAGAATTATCCCTCTTCAAAAGGACAACAGCTGTCTGCAGGAGGGTGGGCTGAGAAGGGCTTCGAGTTCACCGAGCTGAGGCTCACTTTCTGATGGCATCTTAAGCCAAAGATCCAGCATATTTAGATTCTGCCTTTATTTGGACATTAAAAAAGAACCAAACCCTGCCCAGCGTTTCTGAAATCTAACCGGGGGCTCACACCAAAAGCGTTGTGTGCGACCACAGCCGCTCACGACGCTCACAACCCGCCGCTTCTACTTCTTCTGCCGCCGGAAGCGGCCAAAGGGGCGGGGCTTATATGTATAGCAACTAGCAGATATATATAATAATCCATCCATACATCGGTTCCCTCTTTCACCATGGATCGTACTCTTGCCAGCCTTCTTTGTGTTTGCGCTCTGCCGTTTTCCACCTTTTTTTTCGCCTTTTTCCCACCTTTTTTTCCGCCTTTTTTCCGCCTTCGGAATCCAGATCGGCCCTAATTGGCTGTTGTCGCGTCCCTGTGGTCCCTGTTCATTTGCATAAAGTTGAGCCTTTCTCAACTCTTGAAGCTCACAACGCCGTCGATGCCAGCTTGCATTGAAAATGAATGGCAGCTGGCCGCTCACAACGCTTTTGGTGTGTGTTTTTCCGCCCTTTTCCGCTTTTTTCCACCTTTTTTCGCCTTTTTCCCGCCTTCAGAATCCAGATCGGCCCTAATTGGCTGTCGTTGCGTCGCGTCACTGCTCATTTGCATAAAGTTGAGCCTTTCTCAACTCGTGAAGCTCATGAAACTCACAACGCCGGCCGCTCATCGATGCCAGCTTACATTGAAAATGAACGGCAGCTGGCCGCTCAGGACGCTGTTGGTGTGAGCTCCCGGTTACAAACAAACCACCTCTCTGCTAAGGGAAATGTCCCATCTTTCAGAAAGAATGGATTCCAGCTCACCTGCCACGATAAAAGCCCCAACAAGTCAGTTTGTGTTACTGCAACAGGCCTGAGGACCGAGTCTGTCTGTGTGCAACTCCTCTGCTGTCAGGCCTCAGCTGTGACTCCACAGAGTTTTCCCCCACAGTCGGTCATCTTTACAGCTCCGCATCCAAGCAGCCACAGTTTATCTCGCTCATGATTCACGCTGCTGTGGCCTTAAGTTGTGTTAGATTTAAAGAATCCACTGAGCTGGTCGTTCCACCGGGAGGGAAGCACTCTGACAGCATCTTATGACTCAAGGAAGTGTCTCTGAAGCCACCTCTGAGGTTTGAATATTCATTTTGAAGAGCACGAGTCGTCTTCCTGAACCCAGAGACTGAGGGCTGCTCCTGAAGTTTTCCAAGAATCAGGATGATTGAATATTCAGGCCGAGATCATACGGATGTCTCCATAAAATGAAAGCACCCACAAGGGGAAGCATCTTCTTTTTAATCTGTTTAGAGAATTATTCAAAGACCACAACAGTTCATTATTCTCTTTCACACTTTCCACTTATTGTACAGTCGGCCGGGATCTAGGAACCTTCCTTCCTCTCGACAGTTCCTCAAAGATTGATCAAATCGACAGGATTTCCTGCAGAATGTTTCCGGCTCCCTCGGCGGACGTCTCGGTGTGAGATAAAGGCATCGACCCTTCCTCTGGGAACCTCAGTTACAGGTAGACCTGCATCACAGACCGATATGTTGGAGAGCAGGAAAGCCAGCGTGATGTGGATGGTTTCCAGTCAGGTGAAAAGGCTCCAGCTGGTGACGAAGGGCACGTTGTCCAAAATGTCAGCGTTGCCACCAAAGAACAGATTTAAGTGGAGTTGATCTTATTCGCCAGGTTTCACGGCGTCGGCAGGTGCTGTGTGACCCAGATACACAGCGGCGGGTTTATTCTGCCGGCCGCTCACCCAACAGATTAGAAGCTAAACGTGACGCCGATGGCTCACCAGATTCAGACATTTTAAAAAGCACTGCTCACATGAAGAAGAAAATGAAAAGCTTTTCTTTTGAGATTCTATCAGTTTGCAGAGCTGAAGTCAGACGTCCAGCTGCAAGTTGGGGACATTTGAAATGTTCCCTGGTGAGAGCTGCTCCTTTCAGGCTGTAAATTAGTGTTAAACAACAGCATCTGAGATTTAATCTGCCGTAGGTACAAATTAATTACCTCCGACTTCAAGGGAGAGCACAACAATTACCTCCACTTCCTTTAAGTCAGAAGGAATGACTGCGTCCTTTAGACAGGATTTAACTCCTGCTTTGGCTCAGTTTTAAGAAAAAAACACATTTCTGCAGCACAACTAATTAAAAATGTGTTTTTAATCTCTGACGAGGACGCATTTAGTTATTAAAACAGTTATGATTGTCATAGGAATATATATACCAACAAATACTTCCACTTCCTTCCAATGACTCTGCGTCCTTTAGACAGGATTTAACTCATTCGTGTCTTTTCCTTCCTGCTTTGGCTCAGTTTTAAGAATAAAAAATAATTAAAAATGTGTTTTTAATCTCTGACAAGGACGCATTTAGTTATTAAAACAGTTATGATTGTCATAGGAATTGGTTTAAATGTCACCAAAGAGGGTTGAATACCTGTAAGGCCCCCCAGTCGTTGGCCCCGCTGGTGGACATGATGAGGCCCTGCTCCCGGAAGGTCCTGAACTTCAGCGAGAGCCTGAAGTCGTGGCTGTCCTCGTCCATCCTGTGAACGTACTTCAGGTAGGACTTACTGTCGAACCTCAGCGCAGACTCTGCAACGCCAAACAGGATATTTCAGTTTCCTTCGTCTCATTCGATCAATAAAACCTGAAGGAAATGTTTCAGTTTCCTTCGTCTCATTCGATCAATAAAACCTGAAGGAAATGTTTCAGTTTCCTTCGTCTCATTCGATCAATAAAACCTGAAGGAAATGTTTCAGTTTCCTTCGTCTCATTCGATCAATAAAACCTGAAGGAAATGTTTCAGTTTCCTTCGTCTCATTCGATCAATAAAACCTGAAGGAAATGTTTCAGTTTCCTTCGTCTCATTCGATCAATAAAACCTGAAGGAAATGTTTCAGTTTCCTTCGTCTCATTCGATCAATAAAACCTGAAGGAAATGTTTCAGTTTCCTTCGTCTCATTCGATCAATAAAACCTGAAGGAAATGTTTCAGTTTCCTTCGTCTCATTCGATCAATAAAACCTGAAGGAAATGTTTCAGTTTCCTTCGTCTCATTCGATCAATAAAACCTGAAGGAAATGTTTCAGTTTCCTTCGTCTCATTCGATCAATAAAACCTGAAGGAAATGTTTCAGTTTCCTTCGTCTCATTCGATCAATAAAACCTGAAGGAAATGTTTCAGTTTCCTTCGTCTCATTCGATCAATAAAACCTGAAGGAAATGTTTCAGTTTCCTTCGTCTCATTCGATCAATAAAACCTGAAGGAAATGTTTCAGTTTCCTTCGTCTCATTCGATCAATAAAACCTGAAGGAAATGTTTCAGTTTCCTTCGTCTCATTCGATCAATAAAACCTGAAGGAAATGTTTCAGTTTCCTTCGTCTCATTCGATCAATAAAACCTGAAGGAAATGTTTCAGTTTCCTTCGTCTCATTCGATCAATAAAACCTGAAGGAAATGTTTCAGTTTCCTTCGTCTCATTCGATCAATAAAACCTGAAGGAAATGTTTCAGTTTCCTTCGTCTCATTCGATCAATAAAACCTGAAGGAAATGCTAAAGGAATCTTAAACAATAATAAAAGACGGTTATTTGTTAAGATAAGCTATAAAATGTCCCGATGGTTTAATTTACACGTTTAAAACTATTGATGCTGGAGCCAAAATTCTGATTAAAAAGGTCAGATTATGACATAATCTGACCTTTTTAATCAGAATTTAAATGTATTTATTAAAAGGATTAAAAGAAACAGCCACAGATCGACTCAATCAATAAATTTATCAATAATGTCACTAACTGTTTATGTTGAGTCATTTTTGAGCTTTTATTCTGTTTAATAAACAACTCTTTACTGTGGGAAAATGTGCTTTTATTTTGTAAATAATTCATTTAAATACATATATTTGTTATTATCTCCTCTTTAAAATTTCTTGGACTATTTAAAACAGTTTTTTTGGACACATTGAGAGTTTAATCCAATAATTCAGGGCTGCACGCTTTGTCCTCTGACAGGATGAAAGATTTCCAGAGAGGAATAAAAGAATAAGAACAGAATAAGACTTATTTAAAGTTAAAGATGGAAGCAACAGTTAAGCATTCAAACTGGAGTCATTTTTCCTTTTGCAGATTAAACTTTAATGATTCCTTTGGGGAGATGTTCCCACAGTCCTTCCATCCAACCTGAATCACAACAGAAGCTTCAACAGAAACTAAAATCTGTCTCATGCAGTTGTTTTTCCTGCCAATCCAGCTCTTTTCTTCCCACACTGAAGCATTTATGTTTCAAAGCAATAAAATAACGAGAATAAAGCCACAGAGTTTACAAACGACTTATTCTGGGCCTGATTTGTTGGATATAAGTGTTAAAAAGTGAAAATATTAAAAAGAAAACTACAGTTCTCCACATGTTTAATGCTGAATGCAAGAAGAAAGAATAAAATCTTTAATAAAAAGTTTTCCTGGTTCACTTTATTCAGGCTTTTTGTCTCGATTATCATCCCCAAACATCACCTGTCAGATCCTCATTTATAGCTGTTGACTTTCCAGCCCAAAGGGAAGCACAGTGCAGACAAAAGTGATAACTATTAAAGAGAAAAAGAAGCTAGATAACGAGCATCTATCCTGCACAGCTCCCGGCCGGCTTTACGAATCCTCACAGGAACGACAACACGAATCAGACGTCTGCCGACTAATCAAATTTCTACTGAGGGCATATTCACAGCCAGCGGAGTTCTGAGGGACTTGTGTGAAATGTGAGGATTTACTCCAGTGTTCCAGGAAAAAGGAAGAAGGAAAAAGCCTTTTGAGTTGGTGGATATCCTCTCTGAGCTCTCTGGAAGTAAAGTTCTCTCCCAGGGAGCAGAAGTGATGGGAAGTAGCAGGACCGGCTCATCCTTACTGCTGCAGTAACTCCTCACACTCACATCTCAGCCATCATGGCAGCAGAAAGGTTAGGAGGAAGCGGATCAAACAGGGCAACCTTTGTGCTGTCGCCTCCGACTGACATTTAATGCAGATTGTGTAGAAGAAGAAGTCGGTAAACAGCCTGAGCGCTAGCTGCTTCTAACCAACATCTGACCAGAAGTCGCAGCTTTGTGAGTTTCTTCTGCTGCACAAAATGCACACATGACCACCTGCTGAGTTATCAGAACAAAACCTGCTGAAACCTTTCTGAAGATGTTGAGGATTTGAACTTAATCATGAATCTCAGACAGTTGTGGACAAAAGTCAACGTTTAAAGCTGTCATTTTTCTGGAAATCTGTAGCTACTGATGCAGAATATAAGTGATGTAACACGGATTTAATCCCAAAACTCAGCACTAAGTGTAAAACAGATCTGCCTTCATGCCCTGTTGAACTAACAAAGGTTTGATTCTGTAGGTGTGAAACGTTTCTTCCTCCCAACCACGTCGCTTCTCGCCCTAAATAAAAAGGTGCAGCACACCCGTCTTTAGTCCTTTTCACAGGTTATTTCTGTACCAGTTGGTTGGTAGTCAGCTGAGGACAGCGTGCACTCTGCGCTCTTTGTGCATGTGAAGAGAGTGGGCTGTTATCACTGTCTAATATGATGCTCCTTCAGGAGTCCTGGAGCTTTAGCTGCCTCTGAGGCTGCAGTCCTGGAGCTTTAGCTGCCTCTGAGGCTGCAGTCCTGGAGCTTTAGCTGCCTCTGAGGCTGCAGTCCTCGAGCTTTAGCTGCCTCTGAGGCTGCAGTCCTGGAGCTTTAGCTGCCTCTGAGGCTGCAGTCCTGGAGCTTTAGCTGCCTCTGAGGCTGCAGTCCTGGAGCTTTAGCTGCCTCTGAGGCTGCAGTCCTCGAGCTTTAGCTGCCTCTGAGGCTGCAGTCCTGGAGCTTTAGCTGCCTCTGAGGCTGCAGTCCTGGAGCTTTAGCTGCAGTCCTGGAGCTTTAGCTGCCTCTGAGGCTGCAGTCCTGGAGCTTTAGCTGCCTCTGAGGCTGCAGTCCTGGAGCTTTAGCTGCAGTCCTGGAGCTTTAGCTGCCTCTGAGGCTGCAGTCCTGGAGCTTTAGCTGCCATTGAGGCTGCAGTCCTGGAGCCTTAGCTGCCTCTGAGGCTGCAGTCCTGGGGCCTTAGCTGCCTCTGAGGCTGCAGTCCTGGAGCTTTAGCTGCCATTGAGGCTGCAGTCCTGGAGCTTTAGCTGCCTCTGAGGCTACAGTCCTGGAGCTTTAGCTGCCTCTGAGGCTGCAGTCCTGGAGCTTTAGCTGCCTCTGAGGCTGCAGTCCTGGAGCTTTAGCTGCCTCTGAGGCTGCAGTCCTGGAGCTTTAGCTGCCTCTGAGGCTGCAGTCCTGGAGCCTTAGCTGCCTCTGAGGCTGCAGTCCTGGAGCTTTAGCTGCCTCTGAGGCTGCAGTCCTGGAGCCTTAGCTGCCTCTGAGGCTGCAGTCCTGGAGCCTTAGCTGCCTCTGAGGCTGCAGTCCTGGAGCTTTAGCTGCCTCTGAGGCTGCAGTCCTGGAGCCTTAGCTGCCTCTGAGGCTGCAGTCCTGGAGCCTTAGCTGCCTCTGAGGCTGCAGTCCTGGAGCCTTAGCTGCCTCTGAGGCTGCAGTCCTGGAGCTTTAGCTGCCTCTGAGGCTGCAGTCCTGGAGCTTTAGCTGCCTCTGAGGCTGCAGTCCTGGAGCTTTAGCTGCCTGTGAGGCTGCAGTCCTGGAGCTTTAGCTGCCTCTGAGGCTGCAGTCCTCGAGCTTTAGCTGCCTCTGAGGCTGCAGTCCTCGAGCTTTAGCTGCCTCTGAGGCTGCAGTCCTGGAGCCTTAGCTGCCACTGAGGCTGCAGTCCTGGAGCTTTAGCTGCCTCTGAGGCTGCAGTCCTGGAGCTTTAGCTGCCTCTGAGGCTGCAGTCCTGTAGCTTTAGCTGCCTCTGAGGCTGCAGTCCTGGAGCTTTAGCTGCCACTGAGGCTGCAGTCCTGGAGCTTTAGCTGCCTGTGAGGCTGCAGTCCTGGAGCTTTAGCTGCCTCTGAGGCTGCAGTCCTCGAGCTTTAGCTGCCTCTGAGGCTGCAGTCCTGGAGCCTTAGCTGCCTCTGAGGCTGCAGTCCTGGAGCCTTAGCTGCCACTGAGGCTGCAGTCCTGGAGCTTTAGCTGCCTCTGAGGCTGCAGTCCTGGAGCTTTAGCTGCCTCTGAGGCTGCAGTCCTGTAGCTTTAGCTGCCTCTGAGGCTGCAGTCCTGGAGCTTTAGCTGCAGTCCTGGAGCTTTAGCTGCCTCTGAGGCTGCAGTCCTGGAGCTTTAGCTGCCTCTGAGGCTGCAGTCCTGGAGCTTTAGCTGCCTCTGAGGCTGCAGTCCTGGAGCTTTAGCTGCCTCTGAGGCTGCAGTCCTGGAGCTTTAGCTGCCACTGAGGCTGCAGTCCTGGAGCTTTAGCTGCCACTGAGGCTGCAGTCCTGGAGCTTTAGCTGCCTCTGAGGCTGCAGTCCTGGAGCTTTAGCTGCAGTCCTGGAGCTTTAGCTGCCTCTGAGGCTGCAGTCCTGGAGCTTTAGCTGCCTCTGAGGCTGCAGTCCTGGTTCTGAAAGGTGAAGTCGTTCAACGTGAAGAAGAATTTTAACACAAGACACTGACATACCGTTACAGGGGCACACACTCTCCCAGGTGTGCTGTGGGGTGATGTAACCGGCTCTGGCGGTGGTGAAGTGGCTCAGCCTCTCTCCTGTCAGCATCACGGCGTTCCTGCAGCCTCGTGGCGGACAGCCGGGGCCCAGACACCCGTTGTAGCTCATTCTGAGACTGCTGAGGGTGCCCTGATCGTCCACGATGTCTGATATCTCTTCTACATCAGAGAGTTCAAATTCACAGATTGCACACACGCCTACAATCGCTGATTTGATGTTTTTCACGTCGACCGCTCACCTGCGACCCGACTGGCTGACAGCGACTGGACGAGTCCACCCTGGGTCCTCCAGATGAGCAGGGCCTCCAGGAGCTGGGAGCTGGGCAGCTGCTGCAGGCTGGCCAGCCGAAGATCTTCTCGGGGGAAACCCAGAACGTGCCCCAGCCTGCGCTGGAGGCCTCTCCAGTGATCGCCCAGGAACTCCTCCGGTGACATCCCGACCAGATGCATCGTCAGCCCCGAGTCCAGCGCCCTCTGCTCGGCTGCCCACACGTGAACTTTGACCCCCGTCCAGACCACGAATTTCCCGTCGCTCACGCTGACGTTCAGAGAGTACGAGCCCTCCTTCAGGTTTTCGTCTGCCCAGATTTTGCCATCAGCCGGGTCGATGGAGAAGCTGTTCCCGGCAGGGCTTCCTGACGCCAGTTTGTAGGTCAGGACGTCCTGCAGGTCCTGGTCCGATGCGTGGAGCCTGCCGATGACCCGGTTTGCAAACAGGCCTCCTGAGGTGGTGATGAAGACTTCCAGGGGCACCACGGTGGGGGGATACTTGCTCTGCTCGGTGACGTTGATGTTGACCACGCAGATGGAAGACAGGGGCGGGTGGCCGCTGTCGGTCACCTGCAGGAAGCGACACGAAGTGGAGAAAGTTTCCGTTAACGGGCAGAAATCCAGGAACAAAGTTAGTTTTGCCCACAGATGCTCTAAATGTGACTTTTTATAAATAAAGTTTCAGCTTGATTATAATCAGAATGACAGATATTGATGATTATCAGCTCTTTAAAGTCAGATTATCGTCTGATTGTTGGACTCTCAGCTGCTTCTCAGCCACTCTCTGTCATGTTTGCAGCTTTTCTGACAGCTGAGGCCACAGGAGACGCTCAGCAGTGATGCTGCGGCAGCTTTTCTAAGACGAGGATCTGAGTCTAAGAGGTGAGATCTGACAGGATTTTCTCAGCTCGGGATGACAGTGGAAGGTGAGAGCACATCGAAAACAGGTGAGCAGGCAGGGAAAACCTGACGTTACCTGTATTTTGAGCTGATGGTGAGCCTTGATCTTCTTCCTGAGTGGAGCAGAGAGCGACAGCAGGCCGCCTTGGTCAACGTGGAAACGGCGGTCCTCGTTGCCGCTGACGATGTGGAAAGAGAAAGGCGGGCCGTTCTTGGGCGTGTCTCTGTCAGTCACCACCAGCTGGAGGACGGTGCTGCCGACCGACTCGCCCTCCTGTTGGAGACGACTTTGTTAATTCAGCTGTGACTACTTCCTGCTTCAAAGTACTGGTTCTGAACCGAAGCTCGTTAGCGCCTGTTTTCAAATGTCCGTCATGTTCACAGTGACAAGACGAAGAAATGGGACAGTCGTCCCTTCTAAGAGGCGCTGTGAGCTGGTTTTCATTCCCTTACAAAGTAGGTAATCAATCAAAAACAGGAGAGTATAACAAGATAAAGAGTTAATGGGCTAAAACTCCTCATGTGAAGCCTGAGAAATTACAATCCCAGCACGCATCACAGGCCACAGTCAAAGGAAAGCTTCATCCCAGTGAGGAAGTAGAGCTAAACAAAGACCCATAAACCCTATAAACGTTGACCAGTTCCTGCATCTACTTCCTGAGTGTCCTCCACCCTCTGAGCTCCGCCCATCCAGCCTACTTCCTGTTCCACAAGTTCAATAAATAATGAAATACCCTGTCGACACAAAGTTTTTCTATAAAAACTCACATTAAGCTTTTAAAATACTGCTGAACAACGATAATCTGATTAAAAAAGACTAATTTAGTTTAGATTAAAGCTCTGTTTAGGCCCCTCCCTAAAGCTGCTGCCTCTGCTCTGATTGGTCAGGCGCCTCCCACCACATCACAGCAACCATTTCTTTCATGCTTTAGTCATGTTGATGCGCTTCAGTGTAACATCTGAGAGGGGAGACATCAGTGAATGGGACAGAAATCCTCATAAAATATAAATTTAATTGTTAAAGTGCTCCATAAGGATCAGATTCTTCTTTAAAGGCAGAAAAGACTGTGGATCCAGGCCAGTAAAAGTCCCAGAAACCACAGAACTACATCCAGATGTTCCTTCAGCCTAATTTCTTTAGGTTTCCCTGCAAGCAGCCACTTTCTTTTAATTCTTTAAATTGGTCTTAAACAATAGTGTTTGGCTGCTTTTTCACTAAAGGAATAAACCACAGATTTTAAAGTAACGTCTGTAAGCAAGAAACTGCTTTTAGTGAAATCCTCAGATTGAACTGAAACCTTCTTCTGCAGCTTCACTCCACAGCAACAGAGGAGCTCCTGGGAAAAGGTGACGAATAGTCAAACAAAGGCAAGTAAAAGCAAAAGGAAAGCAAACACAGGCTCCTGCTGACCTGCAGCACCTGTCTAAAAGAGGCCTCGGCATCATCCATCTGCTCAGAGCAATCAGGGTCCCTTCATCAGGAGCAGCTGGCTGTGGAGGCATCAGCAGATGGGGCCATTTAACAGAGTTTGGATTCATCACCGCACTCCGTTTGGCAAAGTTTGGTCCAATGAAGCTATTCTGTGGCCGAATGGGAGCGTCTGAGACGGGCAGAAACGAAGCAGCACGAGCCTCCACACACAGAAAGTAAAGTTTAAAGTTTCTCCACAGACGCAGTGGAGTAATAAGCGACTTTAAGAGAAAAAAAACCAAGGCTCTGATGCCCAACAAGCAGCAAATAATGTCAGCCGATCTTCCTGCTGCTTTGATTCCAACGAATTTGAGGAACCAGCGTCTGGTTTCTGCTCTGAACTCTGAGTTTTAATGAGCTCTGGGTGCAGCAGTTATGATGCTGCAGCATTTCCAGCTCAGACTATTTTAGCTTGTTGTAGGGAGATCCTACAGAGCTGTGATCTCTGGGATTTCTCTTTAATTATCTGCATGTTTTAGTTAATCTGTCTTCTTCATCGCCCTGTCGGGCTGTCAGAGGTGGAGCAGGCGGAGCCGAGCTGGCAGCCATCAGTTTATAATAAAAGCAGAGTTTTGTCAGGATGAGCAAAGTCGAAATGAACAGAGAAGTTAGTAAATGTTTGATGGTTGTCTTAGGAGAGGTTAATGTAACACGTCAAAGTGGTGGAGTTGTCCTCCATCTTTGTTCATGAGGCTGACGTAGCCTGCAGCCAGAGGGGAGAGACGGATCTCTGTCCTCCTGGAAGTGTGCAGCCAATCGCCTCCTCTGCAGGACGCGCTGCTGTCCATGTGGTACCAGATGGAGATGGAGGAGGTGAGGATGGACTGAAGGCAGTGGAGAAGTGCACCAACACCGTGATGATGGTGTCCAGGAAAGAAAGTGGTCCACAGACTCACCTGTGGAGCTGCACAGGTTCAGGTGGAGCTCCACAGGTGAGGCTGGAGCTGCACAGGTGTTGGTGAAGCTCCACAGGTGTTGGTGAAGCTCCACAGGTGTTGGTGGAGCTCCACAGGTGTTGGTGAAGCTCCACAGGTGTTGGTGAAGCTCCACAGGTGATGGTGGAGCTCCACAGGTGAAGGTGGAGCTGCACAGGTGAAGGTGGAGCTCCACAGGTGTTGGTGAAGCTCCACAGGTGATGGTGGAGCTCCACAGGTGAAGGTGGAGCTGCACAGGTGAAGGTGGAGCTCCACAGGTGTTGGTGGAGCTGCACAGGTGATGGTGGAGCTCCACAGGTGATGGTGGAGCTGCACAGGTGAAGGTGGAGCTGCACAGGTGAAGGTGGAGCTCCACAGGTGATGGTGGAGCTCCACAGGTGTGATGGTGGAGCTCCACAGGTGAAGGTGGAGCTGCACAGGTGAAGGTGGAGCTGCACAGGTGAAGGTGGAGCTGCACAGGTGAAGGTGGAGCTGCACAGGTGATGGTGGAGCTCCACAGGTGATGGTGGAGCTCCACAGGTGAAGGTGGAGCTCCACAGGTGAGGCTGGAGCTGCACAGCCTCACTTGTGGAGCTCCACAGGTGATGGTGGAGCTGCACAGGTGTTGGTGGAGCTGCACAGGTGATGGTGGAGCTGCACAGGTGATGGTGGAGCTCCACAGGTGAAGGTGGAGCTGCACAGGTGATGGTGGAGCTGCACAGGTGATGGTGGAGCTCCACAGGTGAAGGTGGAGCTGCACAGGTGAAGGTGGAGCTGCACAGGTGAAGGTGGAGCTCCACAGGTGATGGTGGAGCTCCACAGGTGTGATGGTGGAGCTCCACAGGTGAAGGTGGAGCTGCACAGGTGTTGGTGGAGCTGCACAGGTGATGGTGGAGCTGCACAGGTGATGGTGGAGCTCCACAGGTGAAGGTGGAGCTGCACAGGTGATGGTGGAGCTGCACAGGTGATGGTGGAGCTCCACAGGTGAAGGTGGAGCTGCACAGGTGAAGGTGGAGCTGCACAGGTGAAGGTGGAGCTCCACAGGTGATGGTGGAGCTCCACAGGTGAAGGTGGAGCTGCACAGGTGAAGGTGGAGCTCCACAGGTGATGGTGGAGCTCCACAGGTGAAGGTGGAGCTCCACAGGTGAGGCTGGAGCTGCACAGGTGTTGGTGGAGCTGCACAGGTGTTGGTGGAGCTGCACAGGTGAAGGTGGAGCTGCACAGGTGATGGTGGAGCTCCACAGGTGATGGTGGAGCTGCACAGGTGAAGGTGGAGCTGCACAGGTGAAAGCCACCACGTCACCAGATGGTGGAACATGGCCCCTCACCAGGAGGTTATTTTTGGGACTTGATGAGCGATTCTTTCCTTTTGAATTAATTTAATTCTGAGAACTTTTTGTTGAGGCAGTGATTTGTTTTGGTCTGTAAGAGAAAAGGTCTCAAACACCCTGGAAGCTACTGTGTCCTGCAGGACTTAAAAAAGAGTCATTCTAATTAATGTGTCTGCAGAAACTACACAAGCACTTAAAAATAGACTGAAGTTATATGTATAAGACTGAGGATTTTGTTCTCTGGAATGGAGTTCAATGACTTCTTAGCTATTTTTCCCACTTTCTGTGTGTCTCTGCAGTAAAAACAGTGCGTAGGACAGGTTTGGTGCCTGCAGCACTCAGGATTCATCATCCAGGAAGGATGTACAGCAGCCAGCAGGCACACTTCCTGGGATTTTACAGTAAATAACATCCACAACTGGCCTCGTTTCCACACAAAATGCCACATTTCATCCTGCAGCACGTTCAGACAGGTATTTATGGGGTTGTCATACCTGCAGCAGCAGACTGTGGTTAACCCGGGAGAAGATGGGCGGGTTGTCGTTGACGTCGATGACAGTGATGGCGATGAGGACGGCTGATGACAGAGGAGGGCTCCCTTCATCAGCTGCCTGCACCGTCAGGGAGTAATGAGGGATCTGTGCAGCCGGAGCCACAGAAAAGGTGTTAAAGTCCATGTTTCTTTACGGTTTCACGCTTTCCCGTCTTTGTTTGACCCACCTGCTCTCGGTCCAGGGCCGTGCGGACGCTGATTTCCCCGCTGCGAGGATGAATGGAGAACTGCTGCAGAAGGTCTCCGCTCACTATGGAGTACCGCAGCAGATTATTGATCGGCCCATCCTGATCGGTGGCTGTAACCTGGAGGCAGAGGAAGGAGGTGACGGCTTTTTGCACAGAGATCGGTTAAAACCATCTTCACTTACTATGGAAACACACAGGAAATGACATCAGCTTTTGCATTTATTAACAGTCTGATGCCACCTTTTCACCTGCTTTCTACTTCCAGACTCATGATTTTACAGTTTAATCTCATAAACTGAGCGAATATTACCATTTCTCATTGAACTCATCACATCAACAGTCTTTTCTAACGATAATAAAACAGTAAAATCCCTCAGAACCGATGATTCTGATCTCTGCGACCGCTTATTTATTTTAATATTTCCTCATCTTCATTTACTGCGTATGCAGATGTGAACGATTCGTCTCAGGATTAGAAACGGTCCTGTTGTGCAGCACGTTGAAGATTTAAGATTTATTTGTGCCAAACTTTACCAGCAGGAAGTTTTATGGAGATAAAGATCAAAGTTTACTGTATTTCACAGTAAAATGTATGAATTCTGACCTTCAGTTTAACTTGTTCATGTGTAACAGAGTTAGAAATGCACTTTATTAATTATTTCCAATTTGTATTTGTAAGTTTTATTAATCATTTCATGATTATTTTGAGTTATTTTCATTTAGCATTATTTTATACATTTTCCCTGAGTTAATTACCCTCCTGCACTCTGCCCTTTTTGTTCCTCCTGGGCTTCTGTAGCCCCTCTGCCCTTTTTGTTCCTCCTGGGCTTCTGTAGCCCCTCTGCCCTCATTGTGGTTTCCTGAGGGTGAGTTGTGTGGAAAATATAGCAGCAATATTCTGTTATTTTCTTTGAAAGTTTAGTCACTTATGTTGAAATATTCTATCTATATTATTCTCTGTTACATACTTTATGTCGCCAAGCTGTTTTGTGTTGCTTTTTACCGTTAATATAAGTGCTGTTAATGTTTTTAGCTTCGCGGTTTTGGCGCCATGCAGCAGTTTAACCCATGTAGCATCACTTTGCTAGTTTGCACATCTTGGTGGTGTTAACGCTGTATTTGTGCACGTTTAGGAGCAGAGACAGAAGAGTTAATAACCTGTTTTAATGTCTTCTGCAGAAAATAAATGCAGGAAAGCAGCATATTGAGTCCTCTTCCTCCGTGCCCAAACACACACCTGTTACACATGGTTTGATTTTAAAATGAAAACATTGATGTTTCTAAGGTTTTTCCTTCTTTATAATTGAAGCTGAGGATCATCTTTTAGGTTTTATAAATATTTGACTGGATGCAACATGATGTTTTCTCTTCATAATGGAGTTATATTTCCACTTCTTCACGGGAAATTAAAGTGAAAATGATCTAAATATCAAATAAAGATGATAGTTTTTGCACCAAACACAGAAAAAAACGAGCCATTCTCATTAAAAACCCATCATCTGTCCCGCTCTGCTTCTTTATCTCCAAGGATTTAACTCGGTGTAACACTGAAATCCTTCTTTTCTGTCCTGATATGTTAAACAGACGGCGGCAGAGGAAACAGTTCGATATGAAAGCTGCTGATTACAGACTCTCTTAACACGCCTTCATGCTACATGTGTCCTCTGTTTGGATCTGTCGGGGCGCAGTGGAATAAAATCATCTGAGTGCATGTGTCTGCATGCAGATTAAACATTAGCCGGCGATACCTTTGATTTGTGCGTGTGTTGGAGTTTGGAAAATTCTGCCATGAATCTACATTTAAATGAAATCCTTGAACTGAATTCAACCTTTGGAAACTTTCTGTGTTTAACCTTCACTGGTGGAAAAAAACATGAATTATATCCTGCAAAACCACCAATTCTGTCCATTTAATTTATAAAAATATATATTTCCACCCGTCTTTACTTACTGTCATCACCAGGCTTTCGTTCTTTCCTTCTTTCTTTCTTTCTGAAAGTTTGTTCTTTCCTTCTTTCTTTCTGAAAGTTCGTTCTTTCCTTCTTTTTTTCTGAAAGTTTGTTTCTTCTTTCTGAAAGTTAGTTCTTTCTTTCTTTCTTTCTGAAAGTTAGTTCTTTCTTTCTTTCTTTCTGAAAGTTCGTTCTTTCCTTCTTTCTTTCTGAAAGTTCGTTCTTTCTTTCTTTCTTTCTGAAAGTTCGTTCTTTCTTTCTTTCTGAAAGTTCGTTCGTTCTTTCTTTCTTTCTGAAAGTTCGTTCTTTCTTTCTTTCTTTCTGAAAGTTCGTTCTTTCTTTCTTTCTGAAAGTTCGTTCTTTCCTTCTTTTTTTCTGAAAGTTCGTTCTTTCTTTCTGAAAGTTAGTTTTTTCTTTCTGAAAGTTCGTCCTTTCCTTCTTTCTTTCTGAAAGTTCATTCTTTCCTTCTTTCTTTCAGAAAGTTCGTTCTTTCTGTCTTTCTTTCTGAAAGTTCGTTCTTTCCTTCTTTCTTTCTGAAAGTTCGTTCTTTCCTTCTTTCTTTCTGAAAGTTTGTTCTTTCCTTCTTTCTTTCTGAAAGTTCGTTCTTTCCTTCTTTTTTTCTGAAAGTTTGTTTCTTCTTTCTGAAAGTTAGTTCTTTCTTTCTTTCTTTCTGAAAGTTAGTTCTTTCTTTCTTTCTTTCTGAAAGTTCGTTCTTTCCTTCTTTCTTTCTGAAAGTTCGTTCTTTCTTTCTTTCTTTCTGAAAGTTCGTTCTTTCTTTCTTTCTGAAAGTTCGTTCGTTCTTTCTTTCTTTCTGAAAGTTCGTTCTTTCTTTCTTTCTTTCTGAAAGTTCGTTCTTTCTTTCTTTCTGAAAGTTCGTTCTTTCCTTCTTTTTTTCTGAAAGTTCGTTCTTTCTTTCTGAAAGTTAGTTTTTTCTTTCTGAAAGTTCGTCCTTTCCTTCTTTCTTTCTGAAAGTTCATTCTTTCCTTCTTTCTTTCAGAAAGTTCGTTCTTTCTGTCTTTCTTTCTTTCAGAAAGTTAATTCTTTCTTTCTGAAAGTTCGTTCTTTCTTTCTTTCTGAAAGTTCGTTCTTTCCTTCTTTTTTTCTGAAAGTTCGTTCTTTCTTTCTGAAAGTTAGTTTTTTCTTTCTGAAAGTTCGTCCTTTCCTTCTTTCTTTCTGAAAGTTCATTCTTTCCTTCTTTCTTTCAGAAAGTTCGTTCTTTCTGTCTTTCTTTCTTTCAGAAAGTTAATTCTTTCTTTCTGAAAGTTCGTTCTTTCCTTCTTTCTTTCTGAAAGTTCGTTCTTTCTTTCTTTCTTTCTGAAAGTTCGTTCTTTCTTTCTTTCTTTCTGAAAGTTCGTTCTTTCTTTCTTTCTTTCTGAAAGTTCGTTCTTTCTTTCTTTCTGAAAGTTCGTTCTTTCCTTCTTTTTTTCTGAAAGTTCGTTCTTTCTTTCTGAAAGTTAGTTTTTTCTTTCTGAAAGTTCGTCCTTTCCTTCTTTCTTTCTGAAAGTTCATTCTTTCCTTCTTTCTTTCAGAAAGTTCGTTCTTTCTGTCTTTCTTTCTTTCAGAAAGTTAATTCTTTCTTTCTGAAAGTTCGTTCTTTCCTTCTTTTTTTCTGAAAGTTCGTTTTTCTTTCTTTCTTTCTTTCTTTCTTTCTGAAAGTTCCTTAATTATGTTGGCATCCACGGCACTGCATTGAAGTGGTTTACATCTTACTTATCCAGTAGAACCTTCTCCGTTATGGTTGGTGACCTGTCCTCTTCCATTCCTCCTCTTTCCTGTGGAGTCCCACAAGGATCTATTCTTGGCCCTATCCTCTTCTCATTAAACATGTTACCACTTGGGTTAATTATAGCCAGGCACAACCTTTCTTTTCACTGTTATGCAGACAATGTACAAATCTATCTGCCAGTGAAGCCAAATAGTAACAATGCACAATGTTCTTTGTTTGATTGCATTACATTAAGCAGTGGTTGACCCAACATTTTCTACATTTTCTCTTAAATGAAATCCTTGAACTGAATTCAACCTTTGGAAACTTTCTGTGTTCTGCATGTTTAACCTTCACTGGTGGAAAAAAACACGAATTATATCCTGCAAAACCACAAATTCTGTCCCTTTATTTTATAAAAATATATATTTCCAGTACTTACTGTCATCACCAGGCTTCCGGGCGTCAGATCCTCGGTTATCTCCTCGCTGTAGTCGCCCTGTCCGAACGCCGGTGTGTTGTCATTCACGTCCGTCACGTTGATGATGACCATGGTGATGTCACTGAGGGACGACTTGCCTCGACTCCCCTCCACAGACAAATAATACGTTCGGGAAACTTCGAAATCCAGCGGGGCCATGAGGGTCATGAGGCCTGAAAGACCACAAGGTAAAGATGAAAGTTCTGGTTGTTGGAGAAGTGAAAACTGGAAGAATTATAAGACTTCCCTGAAACATATCAACATATCAGGGTTGGTGGCTGTAATATGACATCACTTCTAACCGCCATCAGTCTGTGACGTTTCTTTCTTTCTTTCTGCAAGTTTTCTTTGTTTCGTTCAGAAAGTTCGTTCTTTTGTTCACAAAGTTCGTTCTTTCTTTCTGAAAGTTCGTTTGTTCTTTCTTTCTTTCTGAAAGTTAGTTTTTCTGAAAGTTCGTTTTTCTGAAAGTTCGTTTTTCTTTCTTTCTTTCTGAAAGTTCTTTAATTATATTGGCATCCACAGCACTGCATTGAAGTGGTTTACATCTTACTTATCCAGTAGAACCTTCTCCGTTATGGTTGGTGACCTGTCCTCTTCCATTGCTCCTCTCTCCTGTGGAGTCCCACAAGGATCTATTCTTGGCCCTATCCTCTTCTCATTAAACATGTTACCACTTGGGTTAATTATAGCCAGGCACAACCTTTCTTTTCACTGTTATACAGACAATTTACAAATCTATCTGCCAGTGAAGCCAAATAGTAACAATGCACAATGTTCTTTGTTTGATTGTATTGCTGACATTAAGCAGTGGTTGACCCAACATTTTTCTACATTTAAATGATGATAAAACTGAATGTATTGTGTTTGGAGATACTGTGACTTTAGCACCTTGTCTTCAAAGCTCAGTTCAACCGTCATAAATCTGGGAGTGACCTTTGACCTTTGACAGTCATCTAAGGTTTCACATACAAATTAACAACTAGTTTTTTCCAGTTGCGTCTCCTGGCCAAAGTTAAAATGCACTTTATGTCGGCGTCTCCCAGACTTCAACTGCAAAATGCTGCTTTTAACCAACACTAACAGACGTGTGCACATCACTCCTGTTCTTAACTCCCTTCATTGGCTTCCTGTCCTTGATAGAATTGATTTTAAACTTTTAAAGTTTGTTTTTAAAGCTCTTAACGGCCATATTATCTTATTCAATTTTGCTGTATTTTATTGCTTTTACTGTTATTTTATTGTTTTTTTTTACTTATTCTTTTATTCTATTCTATTATCTGCTTTCTTTCTTTCTTATTTAATTTAAGGATCATTTAAAGTAATTTATTTCACTTTGTTGGTTTAAAAACGAAGATCAAATATTCACCTATTGATAAAGATCCGTTTTTAATGTTTAATGTTCTCTAAAAACAGCAACTTGTGCAACAAAACCCAGAAACACTAAAGCACCGGTGGTGAATAAAGACAAAAAGCTTTTCCACAGCAGAGCAAAGCTAAAGGACCATCATCACCACGCCTTAAGTGGCGTTTACCAGATCCATCTTCAGCCTTCAAACGCCACATCTCACTACATTCCACTTTAAAGACCTAAATGGCCTAATTCTGCATTCAGACCTCCT
The DNA here is from genome assembly GCF_036924035.1 of Leuresthes tenuis. Lineage (NCBI taxonomy): Eukaryota > Metazoa > Chordata > Actinopteri > Atheriniformes > Atherinopsidae > Leuresthes > Leuresthes tenuis. The sequence goes on from NW_027325365.1 coordinate 1,768,944, forward strand.
TCCTGTCACACATCGGCGCCATCATCACTCCTTCTCCATGTAAGCGGCTGCTTTACAGCTCTGCTCCGATGCAAATCATGATGTGCAGCGGCAGACATCATGCAGCGTTTAAATGGATGCTCCTTAGGTAAGGAGGGTGCTTTCCATGGTAATATCCCCACTGTGTGTGTGTCGGAGGGGGGGGGCGTGGTAATGTGACATGTCTGGTGAACTCTTACTTTTGTCAGCTCAGTGGAGCTGTGAGTTTAACCTTTCAGGAGCAATAAATCTCTCCACAGCTGACTGCTGTCTCCGTGTGTTCGCTGTCATCCACATGTGAGGTCGAACATCGATTTATGGCAGCAATAAAAGAGCCGTCAGAGTCAGACGGATGTTCTGCTCACTCCCTTCAGGTCTTTATTTATCTGACCCGCTGGAAACCCGGGGAGCTTTAACAGATCAGACCAACTCCAAAGAGCTTTGTTACCGATCCTTTGCTTTCTGCTCCTTATAAATGAAGCTGTCATGTTGTCACAAAGAAAAAACACCAAGTTTTTAGTTAAATGAGGAGATGAAGACGATAAAGAAAGGATCTGTTTGGCAGCTGTTGGATTAATGATCATTTCAGGTGATTGTTTCTTATTACAGCTGCTTTTATCCGACTGTTAAACATTACGAGCATAAACCAAGGTTTAGGGATTATTGGTTTATTTCTGTGTATAAAGGTAGAAGAACATCTCGCACTACTGAAAACATCAGGAAAATAAGATTTTTACAGTTTAAATAACTTTAACTAACCTCTTTTGAAATGAACATATTTAAACTCGAACCATTGAAACTGTTTTCTGTATTAAATCGAAAGTTTGAGCTTATAAATATAAATCCTCCCACGAAGTTCCACCTCAGAGCTTTTTTACCGCTAAAATCTCTCCTCGATGCAGCTTGTATGTTCAGAACGCAATCATGAACCCTGCAGCTCGCTTCAGCTGCTTCCCACAGACAGAACGCCATCGTGCAGCTCGCTTCAGCTGCTTCCCACAGACAGAACGCCATCCTGCAGCTCGCTTCAGCTGCTTCTCACAGACAGAACGCCATCCTGCAGCTCGCTTCAGCTGCTTCCCACAGACAGAACGCCATCGTGCAGCTCGCTTCAGCTGCTTCCTACAGACAGAACGCCATCCTGCAGCTCGCTTCAGCTGCTTCCCACAGACAGAACGCCATCATGAACCCTGCAGCTCGCTTCAGCTGCTTCCCACAGACAGAACGCCATCCTGCAGCTCGCTTCAGCTGCTTCCCACAGACAGAACGCCATCGTGCAGCTCGCTTCAGCTGCTTCCCACAGACAGAACGCCATCCTGCAGCTCGCTTCAGCTGCTTCCCACAGACAGAACGCCATCATGAACCCTGCAGCTCGCTTCAGCTGCTTCCCACAGACAGAACGCCATCATGAACCCTGCAGCTCGCTTCAGCTGCTTCCCACAGACAGAACGCCATCATGAACCCTGCAGCTCGCTTCAGCTGCTTCCTACAGACAGAACGCCATCGTGCAGCTCGCTTCAGCTGCTTCCCACAGACAGAACGCCATCGTGCAGCTCGCTTCAGCTGCTTCCCACAGACAGAACATCTCGTTTCTTAGTTAAAGGAAACTGAAAAACCCAAAAACTCTGCAGCAAAAGGAGGATGTCAGAGACACGACATCATCCCATCCACTTCTTCCACAGAGGGTGCATTTTTAGACTGTTATTACTGAGTAGCAGTGACACTAAAGAACAGCTCAACCCTTGTTTTGGTTTGGTTTTTCGGTGGCTTGCTGTCACGTCCAATAAAAACCTAATTTCCCTCAAACCAAAATAAGAACAAAGTGTTTAATCAGCTTTAATCAATGAAACACTGTAAAGATCGCCACCTTATTTTGTCTGTTCCACCAGAAACGGGCCTGAAGAGACTAAATATGTCTCAGTGGGCTTATTATCCCACAGAGCCTGAGCGTATCTGCCTGCTGCAGCTCATCATATCCAGCAGAGCGAGTGTGTGGGTGAGACATGTTTCAGCCAGTCTGCTGAACCGCACTCCATTAACATGCAACATAAACATCAGATGCAACAGCACAGGCCTCACTTCATTGATTTTTCTGAGATCAAGAGGATTTCTGCACCCAGTTTGAGCCAAAATCATACACAATGGGTTATTTCTTCACTTTTCCAGTGTGAGAACGCCGGCTGAGATCTCATTCGGCCTCTTTCTTACCGGGCTGACTCACTCTCTTCATCATTTAACATCAATAGATATTTTCTCTGACATCTGGAACTGAACCAGAAGCTGGAGATATGCCAAAATGTACCAGTTCAGTTCATCAAAGTATCCACACTGAGTGGGAAACTCATCCAGCAGGAGGTCTGCATCCTGTAAAGATGCTTGTTTCATGTCTTATTAGGAGTTAAGTGAGAAATGAACTCATTAGAAACTCGAATCCAGATTTTGGGGTTTGAACATGTGTTCAAACACGGCTCCACACAGTTCTTGTCAGTCTGGGCTGCTTTTAACAGACATTCCTCTGAGCAGCAGTTGTGTTTGTGTGAGATTTACTGTGGTGGTGAGTCTTTGATTTAAACATACAGCTGCTGGTGCTCCCTGCTGCCAGCTCCTTGTCTGAGTTTTGTGTTTGGAAGAAGGAACTGAGGGAGGGTTGTTTGTCCCTGTCAGACAGAGGGCTTCTGGTTTCTGCTTCACAAACACAGTCGGGTGTTGGATTCCACGAGCGTCTGAAAGACAAGCTCAGCTGGCCTCTGAGAACAGAGGTTCGGAGGTCAGACATGACCAGAAAGCAGCAAAAACACATTTTCTTTAAGGCGTGCTCATGTTTGTTCTTACTCTAAACAGCTGAGCTGCGTAGCGTCTTTTTTCATTGGTCGTCGGCGCCGTTTATACCAGAAAAATTTAACTTTTTTGGTTGTTTCTGTAACCTTTACAGTAGCTGATGTGGAGATGAATCGAGGTAACAGCAGCGAGAGCAGCCAGCTGAAACCAAACACTCAACCAGCTCTTCTTTAATGCAGCTTTTTATGTTTACATGACACTGGAAAAACTTAAATATTGTTTCACAATTTGGAAACGCTTCAGGCTGATTGAAATGGTATGAAATCATGCTTCTCCAAAACTGACTAAGACACCCAAGCAAAGCGAATGTAGCAGACTTTACTTCTGCTTGAGTACACTCAACTAATCCCAGCTTTTTGCATCTTTTTCTACAACCCGTAAGATGTAAGTGTATATTAACACAATTAAATTCCTGAGAAAACTCCTGTCATTCACATAATTTTCTGTTTCTTAGAAAGAACGAACGAACGAACTTTCAGAAAGAAAGAAGGAACGAACTTTCAGAAAGAAAGAAAGAAGGAACGAACTTTCAGAAAGAAAGAAAGAAGGAACGAACTTTCAGAAAGAAAGAAAGAACGAACTTTCAGAAAGAAGGAACGAACTTTCAGAAAGAAGGAACGAACTTTCAGAAAGAAGGAAAGAAGGAACGAACTTTCAGAAAGAAAGAAAGAAGGAACGAACTTTCAGAAAGAAAGAAAGAAGGAACGAACTTTCAGAAAGAAAGAAAGAAGGAACGAACTTTCAGAAAGAAAGAAAGAAGGAACGAACTTTCAGAAAGAAAGAAGGAACAAACTTTCAGAAAGAAAGAAAGAAGGAACAAACTTTCAGAAAGAAAGAAAGAAGGAACGAACTTTCAGAAAGAAAGAAAGAAGGAACCAACTTTCAGAAAGAAAGAAAGAAGGAACCAACTTTCAGAAAGAAAGAACGAAGGAACCAACTTTCAGAAAGAAAGAACGAAGGAACCAACTTTCAGAAAGAAAGAAAGAAGGAACGAACTTTCAGAAAGAAGGAACGAGCTTTCAGAAAGAAGGAACGGTTGGTTGTTTCTGTAACCTTTACAGTAGCTGATGTGGAGAGGGATCGAGGTAACAGCAGCAAGAGCAGCCAGCTGAAACCAAACACTCAACCAGCTCTTCTTTAATGCAGCTTTTTATGTTTACATGACACTGGAAAAACTTAAATATTGTTTCACAATTTGGAAACGCTTCAGGCTGATTGAAATGGTATGAAATCATGCTTCTCCGAAACTGACTAAGACACCCAAGCAAAGCGAATGTAGCAGACTTTACTTCTGCTTGAGTACACTAATCCCAGCTTTTTGCATCTTCTTCTACAAACAGTAAGATGTAAGTGTATATTAACACAAATAAGTTCCTGAGAAAACTCTTGTCATTCACATCATTTTCTGTTTCTTAGAAAGAAAGAAAGAAAGAACTTTCAGAAAGAAAGAAAGAAGGAACGAACTTTCAGAAAGAAAGAAAGAAGGAACGAACTTTCAGAAAAAAAGAAGGAACAAACTTTCAGAAAGAAAGAAGGAACTTTCGGAAAGAAGGAACGAACTTTCAGAAAAAAGGAACGAACTTTCAGAGAGAAGGAACGAACTTTCAGAAAGAAAGAAGGAAAGAAAGAACGAACTTTCAGAAAGAAAGAAAGAACGGCCGAGCTTTCAGAAAGAAAGAAAGAAGGAACTTTCAGAAAGAAAGAAGGAACTTTCAGAAAGAAAGAAAGAAGGAACTTTCAGAAAGAAAGAAAGAAGGAACTTTCAGAAAGAAAGAAGGAACGAACTTTCAAAAAAGGAACGAACTTTCAGAAAGAAGGAACGAACTTTCAGAAAGAAGGAACGAACTTTCAGAAAGAAAGAACGAACTTTCAGAAAGAAGGAACGAACTTTCAGAAAGAAGGAACGAACTTTCAGAAAGAAGGAACGAACTTTCAGAAAGAAAGAACGAACCTACTTTCAGAAAGAAAGAACGAACCTACTTTCAGAAAGAAAGAACGACCGAGCTTTCAGAAAGAAAGAAAGAAAGAACTTTCAGAAAGAAAGAAAGAAGGAACTTTCAGAAAGAAAGAAAGAAGGAACTTTCAGAAAGAAAGAAAGAAGGAACTTTCAGAAAGAAAGAAAGAAGGAACTTTCAGAAAGAAAGAAGGAACAAACTTTCAGAAAGAAAGAAAGAAGGAACAAACTTTCAGAAAGAAAGAAAGAAGGAACAAACTTTCAGAAAGAAAGAAAGAAGGAACAAACTTTCAGAAAGAAAGAAAGAAGGAACAAACTTTCAGAAAGAAAGAAAGAAGGAACAAACTTTCAGAAAGAAAGAAAGAAGGAACGAACTTTCAGAAAGAAAGAAAGAAGGAACGAACTGTCAGAAAGAAGGAACGAACTTTCAGAAAGGAAGAAAGAAGGAACGAACTTTCAGAAAGGAAGAAAGAAGGAACGAACTTTCAGAAAGAAAGAAAGAAGGAACGAACTTTCAGAAAGAAAGAAAGAAGGAACGAACTTTCAGAAAGAAAGAAAGAAGGAACGAACTTTCAGAAAGAAAGAAAGAAGGAACGAACTTTCAGAAAGAAAGAAAGAAGGAACGAACTTTCAGAAAGAAAGAAAGAAGGAACGAACTTTCAGAAAGAAAGAAAGAAGGAACGAACTTTCAGAAAGAAAGAAAGAAGGAACGAACTTTCAGAAAGAAAGAAAGAATGAACGAACTTTCAGAAAGAAAGAAGGAACGAACTTTCAGAAAGAAAGAAGGAACGAACTTTCAGAAAGAAAGAAGGAACGAACTTTCAGAAAGAAAGAAGGAACGAACTTTCAGAAAGAAAGAAAGAAAGAAGGAACGAACTTTCAGAAAGAAAGAAAGAAAGAAGGAACGAACTTTCAGAAAGAAAGAAAGAACGAACTTTCAGAAAGAAAGAAGGAACGAACTTTCAGAAAGAAAGAAAGAAGGAACGAACTTTCAGAAAGAAAGAAAGAAGGAACGAACTTTCAGAAAGAAAGAAAGAAGGAACGAACTTTCAGAAAGAAAGAAAGAAGGAACGAACTTTCAGAAAGAAAGAAAGAAGGAACGAACTTTCAGAAAGAAAGAAAGAAGGAACGAACTTTCAGAAAGAAAGAAAGAAGGAACGAACTTTCAGAAAGAAAGAAAGAAGGAACGAACTTTCAGAAAGAAAGAAGGAACGAACTTTCAGAAAGAAAGAAGGAACGAACTTTCAGAAAGAAAGAAGGAACGAACTTTCAGAAAGAAAGAAAGAAAGAAGGAACGAACTTTCAGAAAGAAAGAAAGAAAGAAGGAACGAACTTTCAGAAAGAAAGAAAGAACGAACTTTCAGAAAGAAAGAAAGAAAGAACGAACTTTCAGAAAGAAAGAAAGAAAGAAGGAACGAACTTTCAGAAAGAAGGAACGAACTTTCAGAAAGAAGGAACGAACTTTCAGAAAGAAGGAACGAACTTTCAGAAAGAAGGAACGAACTTTCAGAAAGAAGGAACGAACTTTCAGAAAGAAGGAACGAACTTTCAGAAAGAAAGAACGAACGAACTTTCAGAAAGAAAGAACGAACCTACTTTCAGAAAGAAAGAACGACCGAGCTTTCAGAAAGAAAGAAGGAAGGAACGAACTTTCAGAAAGAAAGAAGGAAGGAACGAACTTTCAGAAAGAAAGAAGGAAGGAACGAACTTTCAGAAAGAAAGAAGGAAGGAACGAACTTTCAGAAAGAAAGAAAGAAAGAAAGAAGGAACGAACTTTCAGAAAGAAAGAAAGAACGAACTTTCAGAAAGAAAGAAAGAACGAACTTTCAGAAAGAAAGAAAGAACGAACTTTCAGAAAGAAAGAAAGAAGGAACGAACTTTCAGAAAGAAAGAAAGAACGAACTTTCAGAAAGAAAGAAAGAAGGAACGAACTTTCAGAAAGAAAGAAAGAAGGAACGAACTTTCAGAAAGAAAGAAAGAAGGAACGAACTTTCAGAAAGAAAGAAAGAAGGAACGAACTTTCAGAAAGAAAGAAAGAACTTTCAGAAAGAAAGAAAGAACTTTCAGAAAGAAAGAAAGAAGGAACGAACTTTCAGAAAGAAAGAAAGAAGGATGATTGTATCTAAACGGTATCGTCTCCCGATAGGTCCAACATGCAGCTCGTATTCTGATTGGTCGACCGCGCAGCTCGTATTCTGATTGGTCCACACGTGGACCTGTGTTTGTGAGGCCCGAACGCAAACTGATTCATGCACATTTACTTTTAAATTGTAACTCATTACAAACTAATTATTTATTCCAAGTAAAAGGTGTCGGTCGCTCTTAGATTATTGCACTTTGTAACTTTTATGTAAATGAATGAGTTTGAAAAAAGGCGTTTAGTTTTTCTCGGTTCTTAAAATGAACATAACTGCTGCAGCCATCAGGGAACATACTGTGGTGCAGTAATAATAAAGGTTAAATCAATTATGCAGCTAATGAGCCATGAACACCTCTGGCCTCGCTGCAGGGAATCAAATGAAGCCTTTCTTAAATGTTCCAGATGTAAACTGCTGCGTCTCAGACACCAGGAGGAAAGTTTAATGTTTAACTGATACAAAGAGAAATTCTTTGCTTTTACAGTCTGAGACCAAATGGGTTCAGAATGTGGAGCAAATACAGAGAAATATTCCTTAAATGAGCCGTTCTGCTCAGGTTACTGTGATGAGTCATGAGTAATCAGATTAATAAAGAAGGAATTATCAACATGAAACTGTGAAATGAGCGAAAAGAGCCAATAAAAACTAAATCTAAAGCTAAAAACTAATGAGGAAATATAATAAATATAAGATAAAGAGTAAATTTCATCACAGGGAGATCATATAAAAACTAATTTGTTCTTCTTTATAGTTTAAGATTAATTAGATTTTTCAACAACAGCTTTTTATCTTTTTTTCTGTCATTTTTTTAAAACCGCCGCAGCGTCACATCAAAAAGAAGCAGAAGAAGAGCTGTTCTGACCTGTTTCTGAGTTCAGGAGGAACCGTCCGTCCTCGTTTCCTGAGACGATGCGGTAAACGATGGGATCCGGGCCGCCGCCATCTCTGGTGAGCGCGGAAACGCTCAGCACCTCCGACCCCACCGCTATGGATTCTGGGAGCTGGGCGGTGTACTCGGAGCTCAGGAAGACGGGCTGGTAGTTGTCCAGGGAGACCACGTCCACGGTCATGGTTGCAACAGAGTAGAGGTGACGAGGAAGACCGCGGTCGGTGGCCTTCACCTTCAACTCGAAGGCTGGCGGCGTGTCGGAGGTCAGAGGTCGCTCCAGGCGCAGAACCCCCGAAAACTCATCCAGAGAGAAGTAGCCCTCGTCGCCTGCCAGGAGGGAGTACTTCACCTCTGAGTTTATACCTGCAGAAAAGACGGATTTGGTTTGGTCTGAGAGCAGATTTGCTACTTTGGGATGAACCAGACGGCGCCATCAAAGGTCAGCGTTTGAACTGAAACAGACAGATGGTTGAATCCTTCCTTTTCTCAGGAGTTTAGAAACTGACTCAAACTCGGCCCAACGGTCTAACCTCTGGATCTCAGGGGATCCGAGGTGGAAGTGTTTGGTGAGAAATAAATAAAATGGCGACAGATGCTTTGACACGGATCTGTGCGCCTGCTGTCTGAGCGAAGAAGACAAGCTGCTGCACATCTGAAGGAGTGGCTGAGCCTGTGTGCTCCAACCTGTCTGAATGTGTCCGGACTTTTTATTTGTTTCGTTTCAGCGGGTAAACCTTTGGGCCTTGAACGCATTCCCACAGCTTTAAACCCAACAGGGAAACTTAAAGAAGCAGCAGGAGGGAACCAGGAAGAGATTAATGAGGAAATAAAGGATTGTTTCACTTCTAAAAGAGTAATCAGGCACCCAGAAAGAGAAAGAATCAAACTGATCAATCACATCATACCTTTATCCTCATAGATCGCCTCTAATGAACTGATCCAAACATATTTTATGCACATTTGATGCTTTGTTACAGTTACAACTCATTTATTTATACGTTTGAGGCTCTGTGGGGATAGAAAAGACGGCTGGACAAACGCAGCACATCTGTTTCTGTGGATATTTATCTACTGAACAGTCTGCAGCAGGAGCTTTAAGAACAATCAAGGCAGAAAAATCGATTGAATCGTTTTGTTCCAGCATGCGACTGAAGCGCCTGGTCGTGTGTGAAAGTCATTGTAAAGCAACAGATGTCTTTCACAAAGTCCCCAAGAAAGAAAAAAGGGATAAAAATCCATCTAAAAAAGGGTTTAAAGAGCACAAAACAAAGTGTAAACGGTGTTTAAAAGACATGTCGGCTGCCACGCTCAAATAAAAGAAGCGATTCCTCTCAGGGATTTACAATCTTACTGAACTAATCAACAGTTAGTGGCTGAAGCATGAAAGAAGAAGGCAGTTAAAAGCCAACACGGTTGTTTTAATGTCTTCAACCAGCAATTTAACACGATGGTGAGAGTCAAAAACACTGAAGAGCCGCCATTTAATCCCAAATACCTTTTCAAAATAACAACGAAGGAGGAAGAGAGAAGCTGAGAATGTAAAATGACTGCGAGTCATAAATAAAGAGAGGTGCTGATGCTGTCGGGGTTAAAGGTTAAACTCTACCTGCTGCAAATCATTAGCAGCAGGGAGAAGGTGTCGGGCGGCGTTTCGTTATGTTTGGGATCAGTGAAAGCTCACCTGCACACAAAGGAAGGATAACATGACCTGAGAGGAAACCATCAGCTGCTCACCTGTGTCGGGGTCTTTGGCGTATATGACGGCGACCGGCGTGCGAACCGTGGTGTTGTCGAACACGGTGACCTCGTAGTGGCTGGAGGAGAAGCGGGGCGGGTTGTCGTTCATGTCCTGGATCATCAGCATGATGTCAGCCTGACAGGATCGACCGCCGCCGTCCGTCGCCTTCGCCACCAGGTTGAACTCCACGTCCTTCTCACGGTCCAACTCCCCCAGAGTGAACAGCTGACCTGAGGAGGTGCTCAGCCGTCACACTCAGGAAACACAGCCTGTGCAAAACCTGCTAACATCTGGATCTAATTCTTCTGGGTGCTTTGAGAAGGAAAAAGCTCTCTTAAGGGGACTCTTCCCATTACTCCTCATTTCTACAGATTCATTCAGTCTCAGCAGCCTGTTTGCACATCACTTGAGTTTCTAAAAGCAGAATGGGAGGCAGAGCCTTCAGTTATCAGGCCCCTAAAAGCAGAATGGGAGGCAGAGCCTTCAGTTATCAGGCCCCTAAAAGCAGAATGGGAGGCAGAGCCTTCAGTTATCAGGCCCCTAAAAGCAGAATGGGAGGCAGAGCCTTCAGTTATCAGGCCCCTAAAAGCAGAATGGGAGGCAGAGCCTTCAGTTATCAGGCCCCTTAAAGCAGAATGGGAGGCAGAGCCTTCAGTTATCAGGCCCCTAAAAGCAGAATGGGAGGCAGAGCCTTCAGTTATCAGGCCCCTAAAAGCAGAATGGGAGGCAGAGCCTTCAGTTATCAGGCCCCTTAAAGCAGAATGGGAGGCAGAGCCTTCAGTTATCAGGCCCCTAAAAGCAGAATGGGAGGCAGAGCCTTCAGTTATCAGGCCCCTAAAAGCAGAATGGGAGGCAGAGCCTTCAGTTATCAGGCCCCTCTCTTGTGGAATAAGCTGCCAGTAAATGTCCAGGAAGCAGACACCCTTTCCACTTATAAGATTAGGCTTAAAACTTTCCTTTCTGATAAAGCTTATAGTTAGGGATGGCTCAGGTGAGCCTGAAACATCCCATAGTTCTGCTGCTATAGGCCCAGCCTGCTGGGACCTCATCTGTCACACCTTTCCTCACTTTGCTCTCTTTTTCTCCCTGTTTAATTTCTCAAAATATTTTATGTCCCTGTGACATTATTGTGGTTATTAACTTGTGTTTCCCTGTTCCAGCAGGTATCCTTTGAATGGTGTTATGGTGTTTTCCCCCCCTCTTTTCCCTCTTTTCTGTCTTCTCGAACCCCAGCTGGTCGAGGCGGATGGACACCCTTCCTGGTTCTGGTTCTGCCAGAGGTTTCTTCCTGGTTCTGCCAGAGGTTTCTTCCTGAGTCTGGTTCTGCTAGAGGTTTCTTCCTGGTTCTGCTAGAGGTTTCTTCCTGGTTCTGGTTCTGCCAGAGGTTTCTTCCTGGTTCTGCCAAAGGTTTCTTCCTGGTTCTGGTTCTGCCAGAGGTTTCTTCCTGGTTCTGGTTCTGCCAGAGGTTTCTTCCTGGTTCTGTCAGAGGTTTCTTCCTGGTTCTGGTTCTGCCAGAGGTTTCTTCCTGGTTCTTCCAGAGGTTTCTTCCTGGTTCTGGTTCTGCCAGAGGTTTCTTCCTGGTTCTGGTTCTGCCAGAGGTTTCTTCCTGTTAAAGGGAGTCGTTCCTTTCCACAGTCCCTCAGGCTCAGGACGGGAGATTGGACTGAAGACAACTTTCGGTCCAATCTGTTGGTTTCCTTAGCTCGGATATTATTTTTGAATTGGCTCCATATGAATTAATTGGATTATGATTACAATGAATTGAATTCCAATTGGCTTGAATTGGACTTTATTATTTCAGTGCCTTGAGATGACATTTGTTGTAATCTGGCGCTTTATAAATAAAATTGAATTGAATTGAATTGCGATATCATCACAGCCCGCAGAGTTAGACGGCTGCATAATGATGCATTCTGACCCAGAATTAGAGTTTCAGGTGTGAAATCTGTGCTCGTGGAATAATAGTTTCCTGTCATCATCTTAAAGCATTCGTGTAACTAATTTAGATTGGTGAAGAAGTTTGTTCCTGTACTGCTAAACAGATCCTGGCCCTGGAAGGAAAGCTGTAAACTGCTGTTTAACATTACAAACAGCTCCGATCCGCAGTGTTTTCAGCCCAAACATCATACCTGTCCGGTGTTCCAGGTGGAACTTGTCTGCATTCGGGCCGTGCAGCGTGTAGGAGATCTCGCTGTTTGCTCCCATGTCGGGATCTGAAGCGTAAACTTTGAGCACGAACATGCCTGGAGATGAGTTCTCCATCACCACCTCTCTGTACACCAGCTGGAATCAGAGGATCAGAACAATAATGAGGCTTTAAAGGCAGATCTCTGAGTGCTGGATCAATCTGGGGCTGGATAGTGTAGTGGTATCATTGCCACCTTCCATGTGGGAGATCTGGGTTCAAATCCCCTGCATGAAAGGTATTACCTCCAGTAGGGGTCCTTAGGCAAGACCCCCTTACCCTGTCTGCCTACCTGTAAGTCGCTTTGGATAAAAGCGTCTGCTAAATGCATAAACAATGTAAACAATCTGATTTAAAGCAAGACGAACAGCTGCAGGAGTCTACGAAAACCAACGAGGGACTGATTCTGAATGTCAGAAATGACTCATTCTGTCTCATTTAGGTTTTTAAAAAACTTCTGGAAGGGTCCCAACTTCCCAGAGAGACAAACTAAACAAAAAGGTGTAAAAAACCTCCTGAAATGCATGTAGTTTCTCACCTGTTCGCACACCGGACTGTTGTCATTGATGTCCAACACGTGGACGTCCACAGTGATCGGAGCCTCAAACTTCCCGTCAGTGGCCGTCACCTTCAGCGTGTATCTGTCTTTGGTCTCTCGGTCCAGATTCTCCTTCAGGATCAGACCCCACTGACCCTCGTCCTCCTGGATGATGGCAAACTGGCCCAACGGGTCTCCGTCTGAGGGAGAAACAAAGAGTCGGCACCATCGGTGGGATGAATCGATCACACAGACGTCAGACTACCAAAGGTGCTCCAACTCAAGGGTCTGAAAGCTGCCATCAGGACGTTTCAGCTTTTTATTTGAAATACATCAACAAATACACTCCTGCAGAACGGGTGTAGAAACTATTAAAAGTTGAGTTTCCTGTTTAAAACAGAAGTTTCTTTTATACTTTGTACAAAGCCACATGCTTCCTGATAAATAATTCAGTCATTTCTGTTGCTGCGACTCTCGGTTCTGTGAGGAGGAGGATTTCTCCACAGCACACAGACTCTTGGGGCTTTGACTCTTTTGTTGTCTGTTGTACAAACTTATGTTTCATCGTCTTCACAACTGACGCCGGCTGCTAATCATGGCCGACAGGTTGCGTCAGTCAGTCGCACACCTTGTCTGAGTCAAGAGTCTGATCGCGGGAGTCTGATCGTGGGGGTCCAATCGCGGGAGTCCGACCGCGGGAGTCCGATCGCGGGAGTCCGATCGCGAGAGTCCGACCGCGAGGGTCCGACCGCGAGAGTCCGACCGCGAGAGTCCGATCGCTGGAGTCCGACCGCGAGAGTCCGATCGCTGGAGTCCGACCGCGAGAGTCCGATCGCTGGGGTCCGACCGCGAGAGTCCGATCGCTGGAGTCCGACCGCGAGAGTCCGATCGCTGGAGTCCGACCGCGAGAGTCCGATCGCTGGAGTCCGACCGCGAAAGTCCGACCGCGGGAGTCCGACCGCGGGAGTCCGACCGCGAATGTCTGACCGCGAGAGTCCGATCGCTGGAGTCCGACCGCGAGAGTCCGATCGCTGGAGTCCGACCGCGAAAGTCCGACCGCGAGAGTCCGACCGCAAATGTCCGACCGCGAGAGTCCGACCGCGAGAGTCCGACCGCGGGGGTCCGATCGCAAGAGTCCGAGCGCGGGAGTCCGACCGCGAATGTCTGACCGCGAGAGTCCGATCGCGGGAGTCCGACCGCGAGAGTCCGACCGCGGGAGTCCGACCGCGGGAGTCCGACCGCGAGAGTCCGACCGCGAGAGTCCGACCGCGAGAGTCCGACCGCGGGAGTCCGACCGCGAGAGTCCGACCGCGGGAGTCCGACCGCGAGAGTCCGACCGCGAGAGTCCGACCGCGAGAGTCCGACCGCGGGAGTCCGACCGCGAGAGTCCGACCGCGGGAGTCCGACCGCGAGAGTCCGACCGCGGGAGTCCGACCGCGGGAGTCCGACCGCGAGATTCCGATCGCTGGAGTCCGACCGCGGGAATCCGACCGCGAGAGTCCGACCGCGAGATTCCGACCGCGGGAGTCCGACCGCGGGAGTGCGACCGCGGGAGTCCGACCGCGAGAGTCCGACCGCGAGAGTCCGACCGCGAGAGTCCGACCGCGGGAATCCGACCGCGAGATTCCGACCGCCGGAGTCCGACCGCGAGAGTCCGATCGCTGGAGTCCGACCGCGAGAGTCCGATCGCTGGAGTCCGACCGCGAGAGTCCGACCGCGAGAGTCCGATCGCTGGAGTCCGACCGCGAATGTCCGACCGCGAGAGTTCGACCGCGGGAGTCCGACCGCGAGAGTCCGACCGCGGGAGTCCGACCGCGAGAGTCCGACCGCGGGAGTCCGATCGCGGGAGTCCGATCGCGGGAGTCCGATCGCGGGAGTCCGATCGCGGGAGTCCGATCGCTGGAGTCCGACCGCGAGAGTCCGACCGCGGGAGTCCGACCGCGAGAGTCCGACCGCGGGAGTCCGACCGCGAGAGTCCGACCGCGGGAGTCCGACCGCGAGAGTCCGACCGCGAGAGTCCGACCGCGGGAGTCCGACCGCGGGAGTCCGACCGCGAGAGTCCGACCGCGAGAGTCCGACCGCGGGAGTCCGACCGCGAGAGTCCGACCGCGGGAGTCCGACCGCGAGAGTCCGACCGCGAGAGTCCGACCGCGGGAGTCCGACCGCGAGAGTCCGACCGCGGGAGTCCGACCGCGAGAGTCCGACCGCGGGAGTCCGACCGCGAGAGTCCGACCGCGGGAGTCCGACCGCGGGAGTCCGACCGCGAGATTCCGATCGCTGGAGTCCGACCGCGGGAATCCGACCGCGAGAGTCCGACCGCGAGATTCCGACCGCCGGAGTCCGACCGCGAGAGTCCGATCGCTGGAGTCCGACCGCGAGAGTCCGATCGCTGGAGTCCGACCGCGAGAGTCCGATCGCTGGAGTCCGACCGCGAGAGTCCGATCGCGGGAGTCCGATCGCGGGAGTCCGACCGCGAGATTCCGATCGCTGGAGTCCGACCGCGAATGTCCGACCGCGAGAGTCCGATCGCGAATGTCCGACCGCGAGAGTCCGATCGCGGGAGTCCGACCGCGAGAGTCCGACCGCGGGAGTCCGACCGCGAGATTCCGACCGCGAATGTCCGACCGCGAATGTCCGACCGCGAGAGTCCGACCGCGGGAGTCAGACCGCGGGAGTCCGACCGCGAGAGTCCGACCGCGGGAGTCCGACCGCGAGATTCCGATCGCTGGAGTCCGACCGCGAGGGTCCGACCGCGAGAGTCCGACCGCGAGAGTCCGACCGCGAGATTCCGACCGCCGGAGTCCGACCGCGAGAGTCCGATCGCTGGAGTCCGACCGCGAGAGTACGATCGCTGGAGTCCGACCGCGAGAGTACGATCGCTGGAGTCCGACCGCGAGAGTCCGACCGCGAGAGTCCGACCGCGAGAGTCCGATCGCTGGAGTCCGACCGCGAATGTCCGACCGCGAGAGTCCGACCGCGGGAGTCCGACCGCGAGAGTCCGACCGTGAGAGTCCGATCGCGGGAGTCCGATCGCTGGAGTCCGATCGCGGGAGTCCGACCGCGAGATTCCGATCGCTGGAGTCCGACCGCGAGAGTCCGATCGCGAATGTCCGACCGCGAGAGTCAGACCGCGGGAGTCCGACCGCGAGAGTCCGACCGCGGGAGTCCGACCGCGAGAGTCCGACCGCGGGAGTCCGACCGCGAGAGTCCGACCGCGGGAGTCAGACCGCGGGAGTCCGACCGCGAGATTCCGACCGCGAATGTCCGACCGCGAATGTCCGACCGCGAGAGTCCGACGGCGGGAGTCATGAATACATGAATACTAACAGGAAGTACAAAAACTACCTGTGAGAAAGAACACATCCATCATACTTAATAATCAGTCGTGATGGTGCGTTTTTGAGCTAAATTAATATTAATGTTGACACAATCTCAAACATTAAAGCCACTGAGAGCAGATTCACAGAATCAAATGAAAATACCGGTAATAAAAGGTTAAAATCTGCATCAGGGAAACCATTTCAACAAGAAGACGCAACTTTAACGTGAGGAAAGAATAGCCGAGTTTATTCACTGCAGTAATTGTGGCACCTTTAAACGTCAGGATCCACAAAAACGTGTCAAGTTGAAGTCTCCAGCGTTGAATAAACGTAAAAACTAAAACAGACGTGTTTGGTTGCGTGGAATCATCAGGAATAAACACCAGCTTTTAGGAAAGCACCTTTAATATCAGGTTGTTTCTGTGTGACGCTGCTATTAAATGTAATTCCAACCAAACTCTCCCCTCTTATTAAAAACAGTGCTGTGACAGAAAGCTGTTCTGGAACAGTTAGCTGTCTGGGATTTGCTTTAATTCAAGGTTTGTCTGTGTTGCTGGCTGCTGGGCAGCCCTCTTTGTGCTTAATCTGAGGCTGAATAGCATCACTACTCAGTTCAAAGCAGTTAAAGATTTAATTCTCACCTCATTAACGTTTTAATGAACCAACAGAACATCAGAACTTCAACTTCAACACTGTAACACTCACTCAGACAAGCATACCTGTGATGTAACACGTCACCAGGCGGTTCTCCAGCGACACATCAGCATCTGTGGTCGTCATGGAGACGATAGGTTCAAAGGGGACAAAGTTTTCCTCCACCGAGCCGCGGTACACCTCGTCAGAGAACTTCGGCGGGTTGTCGTTGTCGTCCGTCACCAACACCTCCACCAGGACGCTGGACGACAGCTTGGCGTCACCACCGTGGTCGGTGGCGACCACGCTGAACCTGTAGGCCCTGGTGGCCTCGCAGTCCGTTTCCCGCACCGTGGTGATCCAGCCGCTCTCTCCGTCGATGGCGAACACCTCAGTGATGTCCTGCAGGGGGTCGTCGGGCAGAGACTCCAAGCTGTAGGTCACCTGACCGTTGGTGTCTGTGTCCGGGTCGTTGGCCGTCACCTTAAAGGCAAGATGCACGTAGGTCACGTTTTTGTTTGAATTCATATTTTTTGCCGTCTGTCTGGCAGTCGGATGAACAAGTTTTCAGGTGAGAAAGTGGTCCAGGATGATTGGACATTGGATTGGATAATATCTCAGTCGGTGGAGGACAAAAACATGAAAATTAGCTTGGTTTGATGGGCTACCAGCAGTTTGTTCCTGGGATCCTTGTTCCTCAGTAGGGACTGGATAGTGTAGTGGTATGATTGCCACCTTTCATGTGGGAGACCTGAGTTAAAATCCTCCATGAAAGATACTACTTCCAGTAGGGGTCCTTAGGCAAGACCCACTTACCCTATATGCCTACCTTGCTCTTGCAAAGGCTTATGTCCCAACTGGGTCCCTCCGTTGGTCCCAGGATTGTCATCTAGCAGCTCCTTGTACTTCCCTACCCCCTCTATCTCTGCACTTTATCTTTCTGCTCTTCCTTCTATGCCTGCACCCTATCTCTACTCTGTCCCCTCTGACAGAGTCGGACTCCTGGGTTCCTTCTATGTAGTTTATTGTTAGCTTTTTATAAAGCTGTTATATCTTCATTTGTAAGTCGCTTTGGATAAAAGCGTCTGCTAAATGCATAAACATAAACAGTATGTTAAATTAAAGTCTGATATTGTCTGAATCTACTCTTTTTAGTCATCTCTGACTTCATTAAACCCGGATGGACTATTAAACTCGCTGTCTACATCAAAAAGGAGAGAATCTACATGATAAAACATATTTAGTCTCACCTGAATGACGGTGGTTCCAGCAGGAAGGTTTTCAGCCAGGAACGCCCTGTATGGGCTGGCATCAAACACGGGCTGGTTGTCGTTCACATCCTGGACCTGGATGTTGACGGAAACCAGCGATGCCACGTCTGTTCCATTATGGTTCCCCTGAGCGATCACATCTATCTGGTACCACTTTGTCTTTTCGTGATCGATGGTCTTCTGCAGCAGAAACGTCCCGGTCTCTTTGTCCAAGCTGAACACTTTGTCTTTGTTGCTCTCGACCGTGTTGCCGTTCACCAGGCTGTATATGAGCGGCATGTCGGAGTCCGCCCTCACCGAGCCGATCTCCGTTCCGATGGGAAAGTCCTCTGCAGCTGAGAAGGTGTAGAGAGGCTCCGAGAACTTCGGCAGGGGAACCTCAGGAGGAACCACTTTCACCTGAACAGGGACTGTGGAGTTATAAAAGGGAAGGCTGCCGTCACGAGCCTTGACTTTGAAGTTAAAGATCCTGTTCTCCATGCCAACAAGGCTCTCCTTGACGCTCACCACTCCAGTGAAAGGGTTGATCTCGATGACGTCCTCCGTGACCTCTTCAGCTTCATCTACGGTGTAGGTGACATCTGCATTTTTGCCATCGTCTGCATCATAAGCCATGATCTGAATGACCGGGGAACCTTTATTTACAGTGGACTGGATGGAAACCTGGTACTCTGACGCTTTGAACTGAGGAACATTATCGTTCTCGTCTGTGAGAATTATTTTGACCGTGCAAAACGCCACTTTGCCTCCACCATCTTTAGCCATCACCTTGATGGCAATGACTCTCTGGGTGGGGTTTTCTCTGTCCAGAGGCTGAGTCGTAACAATCTGCCCGTCTTTGTGAATGGCGAATTTCTCATCAGCGAATTTGTTGATGATGGTGTAGTCCACGCTGCCATATGGCCCGTCGTCGGGGTCAATGGCCGCCAATCGTATCACACGAGTTCCAGCCTCTGCATTTTCAGCCAGCTCTGCTTCATAGAGGTTCTGTTTGAAGTATGGACTGTGCTTGTTGCTGTTTATCATGTCAATATTGACCGGTGCAGTCTTCTGAAACACCCCGTCAGACACAGCCACCGTCAGGTTGTAGAAAGGATCCAAGTTCCTCTTACAGACATTAGAAAAGGAGATGATCCCCGAGGATTCGTTGATGTTAAAGTACCGGTCTTCATTGCCCGAGAGGATTTTGTACTTCAGGTTATTCAGGTCGGTAGAGTCGGGGTCTGAAGCCTGGATTTTGATGACTATGTGACCACATTTTGCCATTTCATCTAGCGAGGCTTTATACTGAGAAGTGACAAAGTCTGGAGGATTGTCATTGACATCAGTGACATTTATGAAAACAGAGACCTCACTGCTGAGAGGAATCGTACCATTGTCGATGGCTTTGATTTTTAATTGAAATTTCTTTGTGTTTTCATGATCAAGCACCTGTTTCGTAACAATCAACCCAGTCTCAGGGTCCAACTCAAAGAAATCAGCATCGTTCCCCTCTGTTTTAAGTATGTGGAAGGTCAAATCTTTATTCCTACCAGAGTCTTTGTCTGTGGCAGAGAGCTGAACCACCGAAGTGTCGACTGGGAGCCCTTCAGCAATGTTCACACTGTATGTTAGCTGTGAGAAAACTGGTGCATTATCATTTACGTCCTCCACTTCGATTTCAATCGAGGCCTCTGAGAAAGCTCCAGTCACGGAGTCCGTAGCTCGGACTGTCAACACATGCGAGGTCTCGCTTTCATAGTCCAGTGGGTTGATGACCGTCAACACGCCGGTCTTAAAATCGATGTGAAAATGCTTCGAGGCATTTTCCTCCTCAAGATTGTAGATGAGCCGATAGCCTTCAGGGTTCCTGGCCTGCACATGCAGGATGGTGGTGAACGGGGGAACGTTTTCAGGAACTTTCAGTGGATAAAGAAGAGTTTGGAAAACTGGATTAGTTCGGTTCCTCACTTGGATGCTGAGCTGAGCCATGGTGCTGTAACTGGGCTCCCCCTCATCTGCAGCCAGGACCGTCAGCACATATTTATTCAGAGCTTCGAAGTCCAGAGGTCTTTGAAGGGATACGTCGCCTACGTCAGGATCAATCCGGAAGAGGTCGTAGTCGTCTTCCAGAGAGTACATGATGGATCCATTCTCTCCTAGATCTCGATCAATGGCAGTTGCTTGATATAAAACGTCTCCTGGCTCCGAGTCTTCAGAAACCATCATGGAAAAAGGCAAGTTCAGAAACTGCGGTGAGTTGTCATTGACATCGTCTATAAAGACCTTGACTTGGGCGGTGGCCGTTCTGGGTGGTGTTCGCATGTCTTGTACTTTCACCACGACGTCATAAACATCTTGTTCCTCTCGGTCAAAAGCGATGCCCGTGGTTTCAAGCACACCTGATGTCTGGGAGATGGCAAACTTCCCCATTGGGTTCATGAGAGAAAACAGCAGGGGCTCATTCAAAAGGCATCCTGACACCTTGAGTGCCGCCAAAGTTTTGACCATCTTCAAGTTCTCTGTAACGCTGGCTGAGTACACGCTCTGCTCAAATCCAAGGTCGCTCGCCGTTAGGTTTGTGACGTTTACTTTGACTGTTGCCGAGTCTTTGAAGAGGCCGTCGGAGGCTCTGACGACCAGCTGGTACAGCGGCCTGAACTCAGACACGTTGCTCACGGTGATGACTCCAGTATTGGGGTGAATTGAAAAGGCATTGTGGAGATTTCCTTCAGTGAAGCTGTATGAGACTGCAGAGTCGGGGTCGTGGGCCGTGACACGCACGACCTCCGTGTCTCTGACAGCCGGGAACACGATGGATGGCTCGTACAGCGAGGTGCTGAACTGTGGCGCGCAGTCATTCAGGTCCAGGATGCGAACGGTGACCTTGGCGGGCTCTGCTGCGTACAGCGAAGGCTCCCCAGAGTCCTTCACCTGCACGCTGAGACGATACTCGGCTCTGGCTTCAAAGTCAACGGGCGAAATCAGAGAGATGGTTCCCATACTGGAATCTATCTTAAAGACTTTCCGGGCTTCAGGTTCGAGGATGTGATACGTCAGCAAAGAATTCGAATCTCGATCTGCATCTGACGCCTGAATGACCAGCGGCGTGTTTCTCTCTCCCATCACCATGCTGTTTAGGTGAGCCGACTCGCTGATTTGTCCTGTGTACTCACTCTGCTGGAAAACGGGAGCGTTATCGTTCTCATCGATCACATAGACGTGGACAAGCGTCCTGGACAGCGCTCCCGCTGTGGTGGAGGCTGTAACTTTAAGCTTGTAGGACTCGCAGTTCTCAAAATCAAGGTGCCTTTGGGTTGAAATCAACCCGGTGTAGGGATTGATGTAAAATGTCTCGTTTTTGTTGCCGCTTTCTATCCCATAATGCACTGCAGCTGGGCTCGCTGCCGAGATGGCAACCACAGGGCTGCCAAGAGCGCTTAATTCACTGATCTCTGTCAAATATTCATCCAAAGGGAAGGTGGGGGGGGTGAGGTCG
Organism: Leuresthes tenuis; assembly: GCF_036924035.1. Taxonomy (NCBI): domain Eukaryota; kingdom Metazoa; phylum Chordata; class Actinopteri; order Atheriniformes; family Atherinopsidae; genus Leuresthes; species Leuresthes tenuis. Next base: position 1,789,944 of record NW_027325365.1, read on the forward strand.
GAGATACGGAGGCGGATGTGGACGGAGCAGAGGTCGGAGCGTTGGGGGAAGCCCTGATCGGTGGCCTTCACTGTCAGGTGGAACTGGTCCTGAGGCTGAAGGTCCAGAGGTTTGGAAACGCCGATGGAGCCCTGGTCTGGATGGATGGAGAAGATGTTGTCGATGTTTCCTGCAGACAGGAGCCGAAATGTGTCAGACAAAGAATCCACAACAAAATGCAGCTTTTATCGCAATTCTTTTGTATCTTTTAATGATACAAAGTTAAAAGGCTTAAAGGGGCAGGTAGGTGTGTTCAGCAGCAAATTAAACTAGTGTGAGGCTGGTATAAATAAATAAATGCAGAGAAAGTATTTGAGTTTATTCCTTTTCAGTGTTTCACAAAATATGTAAAGATCAGAATTACAATAATAGTTTAAAGCTGAATCTGAGACTGTTTTTTACTGCGTAAAGCACCCCGACACATGCTTTGATTGCATCATCTGCTGAATAAATCCTTCTCTGAGCCGTGAGAGCTCTCAGGGGTCAAAATGTTTCTTTTTGAAGTAAAGGAGCGTCTGTAGGACAAAACAACGACTGAGGCCTTGATTCTGAAACAGAAAGGCGCGGCTGGGAAGATGATTGAGATCTCAGATGTCATCTCTGCACCCTTTCTTTGTTTCTGTGGAGCTAAATGTCAAACATTCAAAGTCTGTGGTCGATGGGGGGGGCGGCTCACAGGTAGAACTCAGAGTTAAGGTGAAAAGGAACAAGCAAAGATAAAGATAAAGCTAAAAATAGGCTGCTGCGGCTCACCAGAGTGCAGCGAGTAGCTGATGTCTGCATTGCTTCCCATGTCCTTGTCGAGGGCCTTGACCCGGATGACCTCGGAGCCCACGGGGCTCAGGTTGGAGATGCTGGCCTCGTAGCGAGGCCTGAAGAAAGCCGGGGAGTGGTCGTTACAGTCCTCCACGTGAATCACTACCTTTGCAAAGTTCCTCTTCACTGGTATCTCCTGGTCACGCACCTGAGGAGGCGGAGAAGGTCGTTAAAGGGGCTGAAACAGGAAACTGCTGCAGCTCACGTGTTTTTCTTACTGCTGTTGTGACGAATTAATTAAATGTTTCTTAAGTTTTTTAAGTTTAAGCCAATAAAATCTGGCATTAGAACATTTATATCATTCTTAAAAGGCAGGAACAGTAAGAGTAACAGACAGGAAGTCCTCAGAGTCCCAGGTTTCCTGCTCCAGTCACACTGGAGTCATCTAAAACATGTCGGGGATAGATGGGAGCAGCTAAATGTCTGTTTCTAAAAATGTTTAAGCTTGTTGAATATTCAGTGTCGTAAAAAAACAAGTTTAATTTAACGTATGCATGTAATTCAGTGGAAGAAGTAGCGGTTCTAACAGGATGAAACTGTGACCAGAAGAGGAAAATGAGGGAAACGCTTCTTCAGGAATGTCGTCCATCTCTGGGAATAACTGGGATATTATAACATATCTGAGATTCTGTGAACCTCATCATTTTAATCTTTGGCTTCAGTCTTATTGAAACCATTTCTGTTTACCTTATTTTATCTTTTTTTCCTGCCTAACATGCTGCGATGAACATGTTCTCTGCCTCTTTTTTATGTCCAGCAACACATTCCGGTTTCTGCTGATGTGACAGCACAGTTACCATGACGATGAGCGTATGAACGGAGATCATCTCGTAGTCCAGCTCCTCCGTCATCACCAGGACTCCGCTCTTTGGGTCCAGGTGGAAGAGCTTGGTGCTGTTGGGGTGGAGGCTGCTGTGGATGGAGAACACCAGCTTGCTGTTGGTGTCGGCGTCCTGAGCGCTGATCTGCAGGATGTCCTTCCAGGGGGACGTATCCTCGGGAACCCTCACCTGAACCGCAGGGGAAGGTAAAACAGAAGGATGGAGAAGGATGACTTTAAAACCTGAACCTTAAAACATGACCTATACTTTCTGAATATTATATTTGCTGTTCAACAAACTCACATTTAGACGTAACATTTGACTAAATTTAGACATTTTCTGCAGATGTTGGCTGTTGTTCTGCAGTCTGGGACGTTTTCCCACCAGAACTTAGACAGAAGGATGGAGAAGGATGCAGCTGAATGACTTTAAAACCTAAAAACCTAAAGACTTGAACCTTAAAACGTGACTTATACTTTCTGAATATTATATTTGCCGTTCAACACAAGAAGCTTCTTCAAACTGACTCAACAAACTCACATTTAGACGTAACATTTGACTAAATTTAGACAGAAGGATGCAGCTGAATGACTTTAAAACCTAAAAACGTGAACCTTAAAACGTGACTTATACTTTCTGAATATTATATTTGCCGTTCAACACAAGAAGCCTCTTCAAACTGACTCAACAAACTCACATTTAGACGTAATATTTGACTAAATTTAGACATTTTCTGCAGATGTTGGCTGTTGTTCTGCAGTCTGGGACGTTTTCCCACCATAACTTAGACAGAAGGATGGAGAAGGATGCAGCTGAATGACTTTAAAACCTAAAAACCTAAAAACCTGAACCTTAAAATGTGACTTATACTTTCTGAATATTATATTTGTTGTTCAACACAAGAAGCTTCTTCAAACTGACTCAACAAACTCACATTTAGACGTAACATTTGACTAAATTTAGACATTTTCTGCAGTTGTTGGCTGTTGTTCTGCAGTCTGGGACGTTTTCCCACCATAACTTAGACAGAAGGATGCAGCTGAATGACTTTAAAACCTAAAAACCTAAAAACCTGAACCTTAAAATGTGACTTATACTTTCTGAATATTATATTTGTTGTTCAACACAAGAAGCTTCTTCAAACTGACTCAACAAACTCACATTTAGACGTAACATTTGACTAAATTTAGACATTTTCTGCAGATGTTGGCTGTTGTTCTGCAGGACGTTTTCCCACCAGAACAGAACAGAAGTGATCCATAAAAGATAAGAATATGTTTCTTTTTTAAAGCACAAAACATGTTTCAGGAGAGTTTGTGTCTGTTAAAGAGGAACAAAGCCTCCCTCAGAGTTGGGATGAATGACTGTAAAACATCAGAGTTTAGTAACTATGACGAATGAATGAACAGCAAAATGAATCCATGAGTTCGGTCTAATCACACATGGCCTCTAATCCTGGCTGAGAATCTTAAGGTTTGTGTTATGGATACTTTCTGTTTTCAAAGACAAACCCACAAAAACACGCTTAAGGACTCGTGATCATAGACTGTTGACACGTCTTAGCTGCTTTTCACACCTGGTTGCATCTTGATACACCCGTAATTATCTGGAAAGAATGTCCTTCTTTGTATTATTCCTGTAAAAACTCCCCCCTGCTGCCCGTTCTCACCTCATACAGCGGCTTCAGGAAGACGGGCCGATGCTCGTTCATGTCCAGCACGCGGATGTAGGCCTGCGTTTCACAGATGCAGATCAGAGAGTTTGAGGAAAGCGAAGCTCAGCGGGAACACAGTAAAACATGGAGGGTGGCGCCACTTCCTGCAAGTTTTTTAATTAGATTCTTAACCAGAGATTTTCCAAACTAAACGAGGACGAGGATTAAAGCTGCTGCAGGCGTCCTGTGACTTTAAATCATCACATGCACACTCTTTCCTCTGGAAAAGTATATTTTGATGCTTTTTAATGATTCAGCTGCGATCATCAGGCTGATAAACTCATGCAAACACAACAGAATTCACTTAGTTTTCACTCCCACAGGATGGGGGGAAGCATTCCTTTCCTTTTTTGTGTGTTCTTCAGGAGAATATTTGCGGCTCGTGTTTCTGACCTGCGTGGTGGCGCTGTGGCGGCCGTCAGTGACCCGAACCGTCAGGTTGTAGTTGGAACGGCGAGCTGCATCGAGCCGGCGAGCGATTGTGATGGTTCCCGAGTTCTTCTGGATGTCGAAGTCTTTGTCGTCGTCACCAGCTGAGACACAAAAAGGATAAAAGGTCATCAGAAAGACAGAAAGAAGGAGGTTTGGATGAATGTTCCTCTATAAAACCACAGAATCACAGTTTTAAATCATTTATTTGAACATTTTACTGTTGAAATGCCTTTAAATGTCCTTCACTGGACACTCGGTGCACATTCAGGTGCTGTGCTGGGCAGCATTGTTGTTAAAACAACATGAACAATGATCCAGAAAGTCCAGTTTGATGCCAAAACACTGATATTGAACTATTTTACAGTTTAACTTTACACCAAACATCTCCACTTTGCTCTGGTCTGTCCAAAGGACATTGTTCCAGAAGTCTTGAGCTTTGTTCAGATGCAGCTTTGCAAACCTAAGCTGTGCTGCCATGTTCTTTTTAGAGAGAAGAGGCTTTCTCCTGCAGCCCTTCCAAACAAGCCATCCTTGTTCAGTCTTTTTCTAACTGTGCTGTCATGACCTTTAACCTTTAGCATGCTAACTGGGGCCTGTAGAGTCTGAGATGTAGCTCTGGGCTTTTTCACCTTGGGGTGACCTTTAACCTTTAACATGCTAACTGAGGCCTGTAGAGTCTGAGATGTAGCTCTGGGCTTCTTCACCTTGGGGTGACCTTTAACCTTTAGCATGCTAACTGAGGCCTGCAGAGTCTGAGATGTAGCTCTGGGCTTTTTCACCTTGGGGTGACCTTTAACCTTTAGCATGCTAACTGAGGCCTGTAGAGTCTGAGATGTAGCTCTGGGCTTTTTCACCTTGGGGTGACCTTTAACCTTTAGCATGCTAACTGAGGCCTGTAGAGTCTGAGATGTAGCTCTGGGCTTCTTCACCTTGGGGTGACCTTTAACCTTTAGCATGCTAACCGAGGCCTGTAGAGTCTGAGATGTAGCTCTGGGCTTCTTCACCTTGGGGTGACCTTTAACCTTTAGCATGCTAACTGAGGCCTGTAGAGTCTGAGATGTAGCTCTAGGCTTCTTCACCTTGGGGTGACCTTTAACCTTTAACATGCTAACTGAGGCCTGTAGAGTCTGAGATGTAGCTCTGGGCTTCTTCACCTTGGGGTGACCTTGCTGGGACGTCCACTCCTGGGAAGATTGACAGCTGTCCTGAATGTTTTCCACTTGTGAATAATCTTTCTCTCTGTAGAATGATGGACTCCAGATAGTTTGGAAATGGCCTTATAACCCTTCCCAGACTGATGGGCAGCAGCAGCTGCTTCTCTAAGATCATTGCTGATGTCTTTCCTCCTTGGCATCATGTTAAACTGACAGAACTCCTGCTTTTATAGAGCTGCTCACACTGACTGCCAACCAGCAGGTGATGAAAAGACTTCTCACAGCTCTGCTTCATCCTTTATGCATCCCGGTTTATCTGTTTCTTCTTCTTCTTCTGTCACAAATCAGGTCATTTTAAACATACTGTGCTTATAATCCACATTCCCTCTGACTCACTCGGACCATCTGCTTCCATCTCTGTTCTGCTGCTGGCTTCCTTTATCCTGCCCTCCTCTTCTCTCACTTTCTCCTCCACCCTTTCCTCTTTTCGCTCTTTATCCTGCACCCCCTTGAGTTGCCTCTCTTCATGTCTTTCTCTCTCTCAGCAGGCTGCGTGGACGTATGTGAGAAAGGTAAATCTCACGCCTGCTCAGCCAGATGGTGTTTATGAAGACATCCATCTTACACACCTTTGCATGTAAATTATGCAAATATTGACACAGCGCCGGCTTTAGGTTTTGCATTTCTATGAAACAAAGTTTTCCTTTAATCTCTTTTCTTTTCTCACACACCTTTTTGACCAGGATTGATAGATGATTCAGATCATGTTCAAGCTGAAACGCTGCAGGCTGGTGCCGCACATAGATAACTTTGGGGCAGTGATTTGAATTTTAAATCCCAGGATTGACTCCTTTAGACAGGCGTCTGCACCCAGGAAACTTTGGAGAATCGACACAGCTTCACACGTCGCTGGCAGTGGTCTCAGAACACAGAGGAGACAATTTCTCACTTTGCTGATCATCTCCAGCAGAACTGTGATATCCCTGCCACGGCTGGAGGATCCTGAACCTCCGGAACCAGCCATGCAAACAGAATCTTGTACTCGTGTTACTCTGAGGGCTCCAAAAAAGCTCCGCAGCAGCAGAAAGTCACTCTATTTTTACCTATTTATATCCTTTAAATGTTTATCTGGGTCAGGGTCCCGCTGGCCTCGATTCATCAGTCACCGGATTGATAATCAACTAAACCACGGATGGGAACCGAAGGTTTCCAGATGAGCTCTGAACTGTTGAGTGAATCTGAAGAAGAACACATCTCACATATCTTCGGATATGCAAATGGAGAAATGATCGCCTGCTGAAATAGAACAAAGCAACTTTCTCCTGATGAGCAACAACCCGGCAGCACCAGGTGCGATGCACACGACCCGGGAACCGTGGCGTCTTTCTGTGGTTGCATGAGGCCTGTTTTACACTTTTTATCAGGTAAAATCCATCCAACATTAGTGATTATATAAAAAAGTAGCTCAAAATGTGGGTTTTTAAGTTCAAAGGTGAAAAAATGACATAAACCACAAAGGGAAATATTCACAGAAGTAAAAGATTGATGATAAGAACAACAGCAGCAGCCTCAAAGTGGGAATAAATACTTAAATTAGACTTAAGCAGCTTGTAGACGATGAAGAACTCAACTGAACCGACATCAGACGCGCATTTCAGAATAAAATAACAGAACTGGAGTCATTAGAGAGCTCAGATAAAGGGAGTTAAAGTAGATTAATGTAAGCTAAATGAAAGAGCTGAGGTGACACTTTAAAAACTGCATCGAGCAGCCAAATCCGGATATTTCAGAGCACAATGACTCCCAGTTCACAGGGTTTGCTTTAAAGAGAGTCAGAGCAGATGTTCCCTTCATGAAGACTTGAGGACTCTTGATTTTACTGAAAACTCCCTCTGCTGGATCTGTTCTCGCTGTTCTGGGAGGATTAATTTCCCAACTTGTCATTAGTCTGCTGCAGCTCAGCAGAAGAGAGGGAGGATCGTAATGTTAGCCTCAGAATCAGGCTGAGAAAACATCATTTCTCTGATTGGATCTGCAGCTGTTTGAGCTCAGGAATGAGGATCGATCAGATTTGGACCTTTAACTGTCTTCATTCCTGCACAATAACACAGAAAATCCTGAGGAATGAAGCCGAGGTTGATGCTCGTACGACATTAAAAAGCAGCTTGTATATTTTGACTTGACTTTGGTGTGAAAGCCGTTGATTAAACGAGTCACTTTACAACCAGAAAACAACCTCTGAATATATTCAGTCATGTTCAGGAATCTGCAGGTTCAAAGTGGCATTTTCATTTCAAAATCTTATTTTCTTAATCAAAAGTTTGCCTCGAGGCTGATTCAGACTCATTCATCACTTTAAAATCCTCACACCGCTTCATTTTCATTGTTTTTAGAGCCAGAAGGTGAGAATCTCCCGTTCTTCACAACAGAAAACAAACGTTGGTGCTCATCACCATCGTTTTAAACATCTAAAAACCCCAATTACTCTTCCAACTCCTCGGGCGCCAGACAGCCAGGTCAGGAGCCACGGGAGAGGGAGTAAAAGTCTGACGAATTACCGACAAATGATCTTTTCAGCTTTATCTCAGTTTTCATCAGTGATAGATTTTGCAGGTGTTTTTTTTCTGGCGATTTGGTTATAAGTTCACGCCCTAACAGGGCTGTTCACACAGAGCCGTGGTCCTGAGGTCCTGAACCAGCGGGTCACAGCCACATCACACCCAGCCGGGACCCGGGGAGGAGGCTGCTTTCTTGTATGTTGTTCTGGAGACTCAGGAGAGTTATTCTGACAGCGAAGGAAGCCTTAATTTGTCTCTGTGAGTTATCACACTGCCTGAAAACACCGATAGGCATCTGGGTTCTGCTGGAGAGGAGGAAAGTAAAGCAGGGCAATAAATACCTGATCATATCTGCCAGGGAGAGGAGTCCTGTGACACAACAGCCCTCATGTGCCAAGGCCAAGATGAGGGCCAGAGATACAGACTGGAGGGATTAGAACGGACTGAAACAGCTCGTCCAGCGACAAAGGGAGGAAATCGGGAGGATTGTCAGACCATGAAGCAATGACTGTTCAATAAACACTTAAATCTGACTGATTTAACACAAAATTATCCCATCTCCTGCTGGAAAACAGCAACAGAACTTGACTCTGTCTGGTGGGCTTCCTGCTTCCTCACAGCTGGGGTTCAAATAGATTATTTAATGAAAAATTAAACAGTTTCTCTGACAAAGCTGCACCACAGCCTGCACATAAACTAATCAATCAACAAAGACCTTTCTAATGATCCAGGGAACATTAAGTGATGAAGATCCACCAGCGCTGACATTTATTCAGACGGTAGTGATTCCTTAACTCGGTTCGTCCTAAAGGGGCCACTTGGACAAAGCTTTCTGTGGGTTTATCGTCTCTCGCTCTGCACGGATTAGCACTCGGATCCTCATACTTTCTTTTTGGCTTCTTCTAATGTCCTGTGAGAGTTGTTGTTTGGAGCCAACATGCTGAAACTAGTGGAACAACCAGCAGCAGGCTTCAGTGCATGCTCTGCTGTCGGATGGGCCTTTCAGGTACAGACTAATATTTCTAGTCCAAAAAACTATACTAATGAGTATGGAAAGAGAGCGAAAGACTGTTCTCTTCTGCTACTTTGCACTAGAAGTGATGCCCAAAGGGGCTACTTCACTTGCAAAGAAGCAGCTTTAGAACACAAGTTCCCAACAAGTCAAAATGTGTGTTAATAATTCAGTTTCACCACAGAAATATAAACCTTTTAGGAGCTGTGCAATTACACAGCAGCGAGGGGAAACTTCCCCCAAAAGATCAATAACTGCCTGTACTGGGATCTGCCGCTACAGGCGGGACCTGCCGCTACAGGCGAGGAGCTGCCGCTACAGGCGAGGAGCTGCCGCTACAGGCGGGACCTGCCGCTACAGGCGAGGACCTGCCGCTACAGACGGGACCTGCCGCTACAGGCGAGACCTGCCGCTACAGGTGGGGACCTGTAGCTACAGACGGGACCTGCAGCTACAGACGGGACCTGCCGCTACAGGTGGGGACCTGTAGCTACAGGCGGGACCTGCCGCTACAGGCGGGACCTGCCGCTACAGGCGGGACCTGCCGCTACAGGCGGGACCTGCCGCTACAGGTGGGGACCTGCAGCTACAGGCGAGGACCTGCCGCTACAGGCGGGACCTGCCGCTACAGGTGGGGACCTGCAGCTACAGGTGGGGACCTGTAGCTACAGGCGAGGACCTGCCGCTACAGGCGGGACCTGCCGCTACAGGCGGGACCTGCCGCTACAGGTGGGACTTGCCGCTACAGGCGGGACCTGCCACTACAGGTGGGGACCTGTAGCTACAGGCGGGACCTGCCGCTACAGGCGGGACCTGCCACTACAGGCGGGACCTGTAGCTACAGGTGGGGACCTGTAGCTACAGGCGGGACCTGCCGCTACAGGCGGGACCTGCCGCTACAGGCGGGACCTGTAGCTACAGGTGGGGACCTGTAGCTACAGGCGAGGACCTGCCGCTACAGGCGGGACCTGCCGCTACAGGCGGGACCTGCCGCTACAGGCGGGACCTGCAGCTACAGGTGGGACTTGCCGCTACAGGCGAGGACCTGCCGCTACAGGCGGGACCTGCCGCTACAGGCGGGGACCTGTAGCTACAGGCGGGACCTGCCGCTACAGGCGGGGACCTGTAGCTACAGGCGGGACCTGCCGCTACAGGCGGGACCTGCAACTACAGGCGGGACCTGCCGCTACAGGCGGGACCTGCAACTACAGACGGGACCTGCCGCTACAGACGAGATGTGCCTCTACAGGCGGGACCTGCCGCTACAGGCGGGACCTGCCGCTACAGGCGGGACCTGCCGCTACAGGCGGGACCTGCAACTACAGACGGGACCTGCCGCTACAGGCGGGACCTGCCGCTACAGGCGGGGACCTGTAGCTACAGGCGAGGACCTGCCGCTACAGGCGAGGACCTGCCGCTACAGGCGGGGACCTGCCGCTACAGGCGAGGACCTGCCGCTACAGGCGGGGACCTGTAGCTACAGGCGAGGACCTGCCGCTACAGGCGAGACCTGCCGCTACAGACGGGACCTGCCACTACAGGTGGGACCTGCCACTACAGGTGGGACCTGAAGCTACAGGCGAGACCTGAAGCTACAGGCGAGACCTGCCGCTACAGGAGGGACCTGCCACTACAGGTGAGACCTGCCGCTACAGGCGAGACCTGCAGCTACAGGCGGGACCTGCCACTACAGGTGGGACCTGCAGCTACAGGCGAGACCTGCCGCTACAGGCGGGACCTGCAGCTACAGGCGGGACCTGCCACTACAGGTGGGACCTGCCGCTACAGGTAGCAGCAGGTCCCTACAGGCTGGACCTGCTGCTACAGGCGGGACCTGCCGCTACAGGTGGGACCTGCCGCTACAGGTAGCAGCAGGTCCCTACAGGCTGGACCTGCTGCTACAGGCGGGACCTGCCGCTACAGGCGGGACCTGCCGCTACAGGCGGGACCTGTAGCTACAGGCGGGACCTGCCTCTACAGGCGGGACCTGCCTCTACAGGCGAGACCTGCAGCTACAGGTGGGGACCTGCCACTACAGGTGGGGACCTGCCACTACAGGCGGGACCTGCAACTACAGGCGAGACCTGCGGATACAGGCTGGACCTGCCACTACAGGCGGGACCTGCCACTACAGGCGGGACCTGCGGCTACAGGCTGGACCTGCCACTACAGGCGAGACCTGCGGCTACAGACGGGACCTGCCACTACAGGCGGGACCTGCCACTACAGGCTGGACCTGCGGCTACAGACGGGACCTGCAGCTACAGGCGAGGTCCTGCCACTACAGACGGGACCTGCAGCTACAGGCGGGACCTGCGGCTACAGGCGGGACCTGCCGCTACAGGCGGGACCTGCAGCTACAGGCGAGGTCCTGCCACTACAGACGGGACCTGCCACTACAGGCGAGGACCTGCCGCTACAGACGGGACCTGCCACTACAGGCGGGACCTGCCACTACAGGCGGGACCTGCCACTACAGGCTGGACCTGCCACTACAGACGGGACCTGCCACTACAGGCGAGGACCTGCCGCTACAGACGGGACCTGCCACTACAGACGGGACCTGCCACTACAGGCGGGACCTGCCACTACAGACGGGACCTGCCACTACAGGCGAGGACCTGCCGCTACAGACGGGACCTGCCACTACAGGCGGGACCTGCCACTACAGGCGGGACCTGCCACTACAGGCTGGACCTGCCACTACAGACGGGACCTGCCGCTACAGACGGGACCTGCCACTACAGGCGGGACCTGCCACTACAGGCGGGACCTGCCACTACAGGCTGGACCTGCCACTACAGGCGAGGACCTGCCGCTACAGACGGGACCTGCCACTACAGACGGGACCTGCCACTACAGGCGAGGTCCTGCCACTACAGACGGGACCTGCGGCTACAGGCTGGACCTGCCACTACAGGCGGGACCTGCCACTACAGGCGAGACCTGCCACTACAGGCGAGACCTGCCGCTACAGGCGGGACCTGCAGCTACAGGCGGGACCTGCCACTACAGGCGGGACCTGCCACTACAGGCGAGGACCTGCCGCTACAGACGGGACCTGCCACTACAGACGGGACCTGCCACTACAGGCGAGGTCCTGCCACTACAGACGGGACCTGCGGCTACAGGCTGGACCTGCCACTACAGGCGGGACCTGCCACTACAGGCGAGACCTGCCACTACAGGCGAGACCTGCCGCTACAGGCGGGACATGAAACTACAGGCTGGAAACTGTTGGCCAACCCTGATGTGTTCGCCTGGGAGGCTGAAAAGGAGCAGGTTTAAGGCGATTTAAGACGATTTCCACTTCAGCTGAGGACATTTTCATGCCTTTTATTTTCCGTAAAGGTCTCTGTGACAGCAATGATCAGGTTTGAGAGGAGGATGAGAGAGGAGGAAGAATGGCTAATCTTCCCTGCTGTGCTGATCTGGCAGTCGATGACAGAAGGAACGCTGCTGATTTATCCTCTCAGAGAGAAAAGTCCTGCTGACACCAAGACCTTTTATTGTCCTCTTCTCCACCCCTTTTCCTCTCTATTCATCTCCAGTGTGTCAAATATGAAGGTTTTGTTAATACTGACAGTTTCCTTGGGACCTTTTTAATCTCATGTGCTTCAGAGAAGCCTAAAATAATTTGGTGACAGTTTTGCAGCCTCTGGTCCAAACTAAAAACAGGCTGTTTCACAATCACTCCAAAGCTTTTTGTACTTCTTCACAGCTTTCCACAACAATGCTTTCCACTTTTCAGCTATCTCTGCTCACCACGATCGTTCTCAAACATCTTTTCAGAACAGTGACGACATGTAAGGGAAAACGGTTTTTACCACCCGAACAATCCTGTTTTTTTGTCTCTTTTTTATTCTTTTTATAAAGCCAACAGCCAGAAAAAAGCAGTAAAATCTGCCTGACCCGGTTCTGTCGGCAGGTTCAATCAGCACAACACAAAAAGCACAACTGTGACCACAGGGTGAAAACATGAGCAGGTTGTGTTAGCTGGAGCTTTCCACGTGGACAGCCGAGTTTTACTGATTCATTTTGTGATAAAAAATCAACTAAATGCTGAGTTTTTTGACTGGAAACATGAGCTCTGCTTCTCATTTGGGGTTCGGATGCTCAGATTCAGCACAAACACAACTCAAGGAGCTGATTTAGAAGTTTTCTGATAAACAGACACACGACCTCAGGCTCTAATTTCATTCACTTTTCTGACCTTTTTGAAAATAGCAGGTCTGCTGTTTGCAGGGAGGCTCATGAGGACGGATGATGATCGTCGCCCGCTTGTTTTCTACCACGTGTCGCAGCTCCATAAGTCAGCAGTTTGGTGTAAGTGGCAATGTGGTGAATGTCAAATCTGATTTCCCCGGCACACAGAAGCAGAGCCGGAGACGCTCGCTGTGATCCATGAGGAGCGTTATTCAGCAATCAGGGAGCTCTCATCTCAGGGGCTTTCTTACCAGAGGGAGCGCGCTGCAGAAATAAATATTAACAGTCTTTCTATCCATCGTTTGGCTCCTTTTAGATGCCATTACCCTCCTTTGGGAGATGCTTGTTCTTCATCAGCTATGGCGTAACCACGCATTCTTTCTCAATATTGAGAAAATACCAACCTGCCCCCCCCAATATTCAGCAGAAAATATGCAAAATGCATGTTCTCCTTTTATGAACCCTGTCAAGGGATCGGTCTCTGGTTATGTCTTATTTATTTTCAACTTATTTCCGTGTGTTACCGTGGTAACGGCTGCACCGCGGTCGCCGTTGTTGATCGCTAACACTCTAGCCAATGAGAGTGACCCACCGGGCGCGCCGCCGTCTGACGGAGCCAGAGACGGCGAGCCGTTATCCGACACGATTACGGTTAAAGAGCGTAGAACACGATAGTTAAATTAAAGGAGATAAAAGAAAACTGTGAACTGAACTTCAGAGCAGGACAGTTAATAGAAAGTAAAAGAATAATTGACATTTTATTTATTTTATTTATTTTATTTATTTATTTTATTTATTTTATTTATTTATTTTATTTATTTTATTTATTTTATTTATTTTATTTATTTTATTTATTTTAAATAAATATCAAATAAATATTAACAGTCTTTCTATCCATCGTTTGGCTCCTTTTAGATGCCATTACCCTCCTTTGGGAGATGCTTGTTCTTCATCAGCTATGGCGTAACCACGCGTTCTTTGGGGGGTCGTGTCAGAGAAGAAGTGCCTTCAGTGCTTAAAAAACTGATTTTAAGCACCCAAAATCACCAAATGATCCAAACTTATCTGAAGGACCAGTTTAAAGTGATTAAAGTGCTGCTATTAATCACCTAAAAACGCCTCGAAAAGGAAATAAAGGAACAAGTTTTATAGAAAAACAAAAAGCTCTGATGCACAGATCAACCTGTTTAAACCTCGTTTCACACAGATCCAACCGACTGAGCTCTGTGTAGAACTCATTATGTTCATAAAGGTCAAGTTAACTCGATTCTCCTCACTTCTGACACTCAGAACTTCACCGAATCCACTGTCTGAAATGAAAAAAAGTCTCTTTTACGATGTAGAAAAGCGCCAAACCTCAAAGTGGTTCCACCTATGGCGTAACCACGCATTCTTTGGGGGGGTCGTGTCCCCCCCAATATTGAGAAAATACCAACCTGTCCCCCCCCCAATATAAAGAAGAAAATATGTAAAATGCATGTTCTCCTTTTATGAACCCTGTCAAGGGATCGGTCTCTGGTTATGTCTTAGTTATTTTCAACTTATTTCCGTGTGTTACCGTGGTAACGGCTGCGCCGCCGTCTCAGCAGCGGCTCTCCTTATCTTTACGTTGGACTTCTACTTTTGACGGAGCCGCTGCTCAACAGAGCAGATTGTACCAGAACAGGAAATCCAACACAGAATCAACAAAATAAACTTCCACCCCCTTTCAAAATAAAACAACTTAAAACAAAAATAACATTAGACTATTAGACTTTTCATTGTTAATGCACATTTTGAGACACTGACACAATAGAAATGAACCTGGACTTAAAAGTCCTCAGCACATTTTTGTTAAAGGAAAAGTCTGTAATTTGTTACATCATTAGTTGTCCTTATTAAAATATTTCCATCAACATGCTTTGGGTATTTGGTCGTTTTCCATTGGAAGCTGTCCTATTTGCTACAGAACTACTGGAAGAGCATAACTGTAATTGGTAGGTGTGTTTAAGGTCAGTAAACAGGAAGCAACTAACCAAAACAAAGTGGGGGGGCAGTCACTGTCTCGGAGAAATTACACTATTCCTTTAGATGTGAACTTACATGGTCAATGTAGTCCTCTAAACTATGTTCTAAATGTCCAATTTTTCATATATAAATAAAGAATTGTAGATAATGCACTTAACAATTTTGTTTCTAAACCATGGTTACGCCCTTGTTCATCAGAACCACTCACCTGCGATGTCGAACCACAGCAGCGGCCGATGCGTCTCCGTCATGATGATGCCCACCATGTGAGTGACGGGCTCCGTTTCCATGACAGCAAAGGTGAAGTGAGGCTCCTCGAATACGATGGGCTCAGCGGAGGGCGACGGCTGGACCCACTCGATGTCGAGCCGAGCTGTGGATGAGCTCGGCGGGCTGCCCTGGTCTGTGGCTTTGACCTGGAAAAAGCAAGAGAAATTATCTGCAAATAGATAGAAGACAGAAGCAGGAAGAATTCTGCTGGGATGCATGTCGTGAAATCTGTGATCTGAAGTGGAACAAAACACAACCAGGTCAGTTCTGTTTTAAAAAGCAGAGCCAGGTCAAGTCAACATGACCTGAAGAGGTTTTCTGTGTGGCAGTGGGTTCATGCTCTGCCTCATTAGAAGAAAACGCTGTGAAAAACCTGCCTATAAAGTCACATTAAATCCAGTTTTAACAAGGAAAAGAGGTTAAAACCCTCTCAATTCTTCCAGTTTTCAGAGCAGTTGGGCGACTTCTTATGAATGAATTAATCTGAAACACACTGATTAAAATGGGATTGAATTGGTGCTTTAAACAAATAAGAATAATTGAATTATTGTGTCAAACCTCTGAACTTTACGCTGAAATGAACCGTTTCAGTTAAAATGTCCTAATCTCATGTTTTACTGAACTTTTCAGTGATATAAAGAGCTGCACCTGTTTCTTCTTCCTCTGCTAAATCAACCCTGAAAATAAAAGTTCAAGTTTTGTTTGGATAACTAAATGTTTTCTACAGATAAACACGGTTTTCTGCTTCCAGAGCAGTTCTCTGCCGCCGGTAACGACACAATTTGGCATCTTCTCCCACCAAAGGAGCCGGTGAGGTCCAACTTTTAATTAATTAATTACTTTATTTAATAATTACCAAAGAGGAAAAGGAATCTGCACTTTCCCATCATGTGTTTTACGTGTTCTGAAGCCAGAACAGATCTGAGAAGTGAGAGTGCTAATTACACCTTTACGGCTGTTGTTTCTGCTGCTTTCTGTAAACTTTGTGAAAAACCTGCCTATAAAGTCACATTAAATCCAGGCTCAGCAGAACATCATCTCCAGCTTTAACAAGGAAAAGAGGTTAAAATCCTCTCAATTCTTCCAGTTTTCAGAGCAGTTGGGCGACTTCTTATCAATGAATTAATCTGAAACACACTGATTAAAATGGGATTGAATTGGTGCTTTAAACAAATAAAAATAATTGAATTATTGTGTCAAACCTCTGAACTTTACGCTGAAATGAACCGTTTCAGTTAAAATGTCCTAATCTCATGTTTTACTGAACTTTTCAGTGATATAAAGAGCTGCACCTGTTTCTTCTTCCTCTGCTAAATCAACCCTGAAAATAAAAGTTCAAGTTTTGTTTGGATAACTAAATGTTTTCTGCAGATAAACACGGTTTTCTGCTTCCAGAGCAGTTCTCTGCCGCCGGTAACGACACAATTTGGCATCTTCTCCCACCAAAGGAGCCGGTGAGGTCCAACTTTTAATTAATTAATTAATTTATTTAATAATTACCAAAGAGGAAAAGGAATCTGCACTTTGCCATCATGTGTTTTACGTGTTCTGAAGCCAGAACAGATCTGAGAAGTGAGGGTGCTAATTACACCTTTACGGCTGTTGTTTCTGCTGCTTTCTGTAAACTTTGTGCCTATAAAGTGACATTAAATCCAGGCTCAGCAGAACATCATCTCCAGTTTTAACAAGGAAAAGAGGTTAAAATCCTCTCAATTCTTCCAGTTTTCAGAGCAGTTGGATGACTTCTTATGAATGAATTAATCTGAAACACATTTACGCTGTGGGACAGATCCTGGAAGGGTCACGGTTGGCTGAAGGAGGAGGTGGAGCCAGCCAATGAATATCAGCAGAAGCGAAGGTGCCGCCGCAGGGCGAGCAAAGTTATTAACAGAAAGGAGCAAATGAGGAATAACTGATGGACTGGCGAGAAGGAACCATCCAGGGATCTGGCAGAGAGGAAAGGGGAGCATATCCTGAGGGGAGAACAGGTGGAAAACTAACAGCAGTGAACAAAAGGTCAGGATCTAACCAAAGGAAACGGGAAAAACCACAGATCAGAACAAAAAAAGGCGCTCTGCAGTGCGTGGAAGCGGCCTGGATGAAGCGAAGCGATTTGAACTAAAAGGTGTCAGTGAATCACTTATTTTAAAGAATAATAATATTATATGAGAGGATGTGGCCACAGCTCGTTTCAGCTGATTCAGAGCTGATTCAGAGCTGATTCAGAACTGATTCGGAGCTGATTCAGAGCTGATTCAGAGGTGATTCAGAGCTGATTCAGAACTGATTCAGAACTGATTCAGAGCTGATTCAGAACTGATTCAGAGCTGATTCAGAGCTGATTCGGAACTGATTCAGAGCTGATTCAGAGCTGATTCAGAACTGATTCAGAACTGATTCAGAGCTGATTCAGAACTGATTCAGAACTGATTCAGAACTGATTCAGAGCTGATTCAGGGCTGATTCAGAGCTGATTCGGAGCTGATTCAGAGCTGATTCAGAACTGATTCAGAACTGATTCAGAGCTGATTCAGAACTGATCCAGAACTGATTCGGAGCTGATTCGGAGCTGATTCAGAACTGATTCAGAGCTGATTCAGAACTGATTCAGAGCTGATTCAGAGCTGATTCAGAACTGATCCAGAACTGATTCAGAGCTGATTCGGAGCTGATTCAGAACTGATCCAGAACTGATTCGGAGCTGATTCAGAGCTGATTCGGAACTGATTCAGAACTGATTCGGAGCTGATTCAGAGCTGATTCAGAACTGATCCGGAACTGATTCGGAGCTGATTCGGAGCTGATTCGGAGCTGATTCGGAGCTGATTCGGAGCTGATTCGGAGCTGATCCGGAGCTGATTCGGAGCTGATTCGGAACTGATTCGGAGCTGATTCGGAGCTGATTCGGAGCTGATTCAGAGCTGATTCAGAGCTGATTCTGAGCTGATTCAGAACTGATTCGGAGCTGATTCAGAGCTGAACTTCATGGCTTCCACCTGCAGTTTTTGGAGCCGACGGCTCGGACAGCAGGAGAAAGTTTGATCAACGTCTCTGCTTCAGCCAGCAGCTGCTCAAACAAAGCCTGGTAACTATCTGCTGAGTCATCAGGACATTCCTGTTCCCGTCGGTCACCACAGCTGCCATCTGTGCGCTGGCGTGACTCTCCTGCTGACTGGTGGTCCTGTGGAGAAGCTTCCCCTATTTCCCCATAATTATAAAGCAATTAACTTGTTATCAGAACACAATAAGCTTTGTTTTCTGCTTCCAGAGCAGTTCTCTGCCGCCGGTAACGACACAAGTTGGCATCTTCTCCCACCAAAGGAGCCGGTGAGGTCCAACTTTGAATTAATTAATTAATTTATCTAATAATTACCAAAGAGGAAAAGGAATCTGCACTTTCCCATCATGTGTTTTACGTGTTCTGAAGCCAGAACAGATCTGAGAAGTGAGGGTGCTAATTACACCTTTACGGCTGTTGTTTCTGCTGCTTTCTGTAAACTTTGTGCCTATAAAGTCACATTAAATCCAGGCTCAGCAGAACATCATCTCTAGTTTTAACAAGGAAAAGAGGTTAAAATCCTCTCAATTCTTCCAGTTTTCAGAGCAGTTTGGCGACTTCTTATGAATGAATTAATCTGAAACACATTTACGCTGTGGGACAGATCCTGGAAGGGTCACGGTTGGCTGAAGGAGGAGGTGGAGCCAGCCAATGAATATCAGCAGAACCGAAGGTGCCGCCGCAGGGCGAGCAAAGTTATTAACAGAAAGGAGCAAATGAGGAATAACTGATGGACTGGCGAGAAGGAACCATCCAGGGATCTGGCAGAGAGGAAAGGGGAGCATATCCTGAGGGGAGAACAGGTGGAAAACTAACAGCAGTGAACAAAAGGTCAGGATCTAACCAAAGGAAACGGGAAAAACCACAGATCAGAACAAAAAAAGGCGCTCTGCAGTGCGTGGAAGCAGCCTGGATGAAGCGAAGCGATTTGAGCTAAAAGGTGTCAGTGAAGCCGTGCTTATTTTAAAGAATAATAATATTATATGAGAGGATGTGGCCACAGCCCGTTTCAGCTGATTCAGAACTGATTCAGAGCTGATTCGGAGCTGATTCGGAGCTGATTCAGAGCTGATTCGGAGCTGATTCGGAGCTGATTCAGAACTGATTCGGAGCTGATTCAGAGCTGATTCAGAACTGATTCAGAACTGATTCGGAGCTGATTCGGAGCTGATTCAGAACTGATTCGGAGCTGATTCAGAGCTGATTCAGAACTGATTCAGAACTGATTCGGAGCTGATTCAGAGCTGATTCGGAGCTGATTCGGAACTGATTCGGAACTGATTCGGAACTGATTCAGAACTGATTCGGAGCTGATTCGGAGCTGATTCAGAGCTGATTCGGAACTGATTCGGAACTGATTCGGAACTGATTCGGAACTGATTCAGAGCTGATTCGGAACTGATTCGGAGCTGATTCGGAACTGATTCGGAACTGATTCGGAACTGATTCGGAGCTGATTCGGAGCTGATTCGGAGCTGATTCGGAACTGATTCAGAGCTGATTCAGAGCTGATTCAGAACTGATCCAGAACTGATTCAGAGCTGATTCGGAGCTGATTCAGAACTGATCCAGAACTGATTCGGAGCTGATTCAGAGCTGATTCGGAACTGATTCAGAACTGATTCGGAGCTGATTCAGAGCTGATTCAGAACTGATCCGGAACTGATTCGGAGCTGATTCGGAGCTGATTCGGAGCTGATTCGGAGCTGATTCGGAGCTGATTCGGAGCTGATCCGGAGCTGATTCGGAGCTGATTCGGAACTGATTCGGAGCTGATTCGGAGCTGATTCGGAGCTGATTCAGAGCTGATTCAGAGCTGATTCTGAGCTGATTCAGAACTGATTCGGAACTGATTCGGAGCTGATTCGGAGCTGATTCAGAGCTGAACTTCGTGGCTTCCACCTGCAGTTTTTGGAGCCGACGGCTCGGACAGCAGGAGAAAGTTTGATCAACGTCTCTGCTTCAGCCAGCAGCTGCTCAAACAAAGCCTGGTAACTATCTGCTGAGTCATCAGGACATTCCTGTTCCCGTCGGTCACCACAGCTGCCATCTGTGCGCTGGCGTGACTCTCCTGCTGACTGGTGGTCCTGTGGAGAAGCTTCCCCTATTTCCCCATAATTATAAAGCAATTAACTTGTTATCAGAACACAATAAGCTTTGTTTTCTGCTTCCAGAGCAGTTCTCTGCCGCCGGTAACGACACAAGTTGGCATCTTCTCCCACCAAAGGAGCCGGTGAGGTCCAACTTTGAATTAATTAATTAATTTATCTAATAATTACCAAAGAGGAAAAGGAATCTGCACTTTCCCATCATGTGTTTTACGTGTTCTGAAGCCAGAACAGATCTGAGAAGTGAGGGTGCTAATTACACCTTTACGGCTGTTGTTTCTGCTGCTTTCTGTAAACTTTGTGCCTATAAAGTCACATTAAATCCAGGCTCAGCAGAACATCATCTCTAGTTTTAACAAGGAAAAGAGGTTAAAATCCTCTCAATTCTTCCAGTTTTCAGAGCAGTTTGGCGACTTCTTATGAATGAATTAATCTGAAACACATTTACGCTGTGGGACAGATCCTGGAAGGGTCACGGTTGGCTGAAGGAGGAGGTGGAGCCAGCCAATGAATATCAGCAGAACCGAAGGTGCCGCCGCAGGGCGAGCAAAGTTATTAACAGAAAGGAGCAAATGAGGAATAACTGATGGACTGGCGAGAAGGAACCATCCAGGGATCTGGCAGAGAGGAAAGGGGAGCATATCCTGAGGGGAGAACAGGTGGAAAACTAACAGCAGTGAACAAAAGGTCAGGATCTAACCAAAGGAAACGGGAAAAACCACAGATCAGAACAAAAAAAGGCGCTCTGCAGTGCGTGGAAGCAGCCTGGATGAAGCGAAGCGATTTGAGCTAAAAGGTGTCAGTGAAGCCGTGCTTATTTTAAAGAATAATAATATTATATGAGAGGATGTGGCCACAGCCCGTTTCAGCTGATTCAGAACTGATTCAGAGCTGATTCGGAGCTGATTCGGAGCTGATTCAGAGCTGATTCGGAGCTGATTCGGAGCTGATTCAGAACTGATTCGGAGCTGATTCAGAGCTGATTCAGAACTGATTCAGAACTGATTCGGAGCTGATTCGGAGCTGATTCAGAACTGATTCGGAGCTGATTCAGAGCTGATTCAGAACTGATTCAGAACTGATTCGGAGCTGATTCAGAGCTGATTCGGAGCTGATTCGGAACTGATTCGGAACTGATTCGGAACTGATTCAGAACTGATTCGGAGCTGATTCGGAGCTGATTCAGAGCTGATTCGGAACTGATTCGGAACTGATTCGGAACTGATTCGGAACTGATTCAGAACTGATTCAGAGCTGATTCGGAACTGATTCGGAGCTGATTCGGAACTGATTCGGAACTGATTCGGAACTGATTCGGAGCTGATTCGGAGCTGATTCGGAGCTGATTCGGAACTGATTCGGAGCTGATTCAGAACTGATCCAGAACTGATTCAGAGCTGATTCAGAACTGATTCAGAGCTGATTCGGAACTGATTCAGAGCTGATTCAGAGCTGATTCAGAACTGATCCAGAACTGATACAGAGCTGATTCAGAACTGATCCAGAGCTGATCCAGAGCTGATTCAGAGCTGATCCAGAGCTGATCCAGAGCTGATTCAGAGCTGATTCAGAGCTGATCCAGAACTGATTCAGAGCTGATCCAGAGCTGATTCAGAGCTGATTCAGAACTGATCCAGAGCTGATCCAGAGCTGATCCAGAGCTGATCCAGAGCTGATTCAGAGCTGATCCAGAGCTGATCCAGAGCTGATTCGGAGCTGATTCGGAGCTGATTCAGAACTGATTCGGAACTGATTTGGAGCTGATTCAGAACTGATTCAGAACTGATTCAGAGCTGATCCAGAACTGATTCAGAGCTGATTCAGAGCTGATCCAGAACTGATTCAGAGCTGATTCAGAACTGATTCAGAGCTGATTCAGAACTGATCCAGAACTGATACAGAGCTGATTCAGAACTGATTCAGAGCTGATCCAGAGCTGATTCAGAGCTGATTCAGAGCTGATCCAGAGCTGATTCGGAGCTGATTCAGAACTGATTTAGAACTGATTCTGAGCTGATTCGGAACTGATTCGGAGCTGATTCAGAACTGATTCAGAGCTGATTCAGAGCTGATCCAGAACTGATTCAGAGCTGATTCGGAGCTGATTCAGAACTGATTTAGAACTGATTTAGAACTGATTCGGAACTGATTCGGAACTGATTCGGAGCTGATTCGAAGCTGATTCGGAGCTGATTCGGAGCTGATTCAGAGCTGAACTTCGTGGCTTCCACCTGCAGTTTTTGGAGCCGACGGCTCGGACAGCAGGAGAAAGTTTGATCAACGTCTCTGCTTCAGCCAGCAGCTGCTCAAACAAAGCCTGGCAACTAACTGCTGAGTCATCAGGACATTCCTGTTCCCGTCGGTCACCACAGCTGCCATCTGTGCGCTGGCGTGACTCTCCTGCTGACTGGTGGTCCTGTGGAGAAGCTCCCCCTATTTCCCCATAATTATAAAGCAATTAACTGGTTATCAGAACACAATAAGCTTTGTTTTCTGCAGATAAACACGGTTTTCTGCTTCCAGAGCAGTTCTCTGCCGCCGGTAACGACACAAGTTGGCATCTTCTCCCACCAAAGGAGCCGGTGAGGTCCAACTTTTAATTAATTTATTAATTTATCTAATAATTACCAAAGAGGAAAAGGAATCTGCACTTTCCCATCATGTGTTTTACGTGTTCTGAAGCCAGAACAGATCTGAGAAGTGAGTGCTAATTACACCTTTACGGCTGTTGTTTCTGCTGCTTTCTGTAAACTTTGTGAAAAACCTGCCTATAAAGTCACATTAAATCCAGGCTCAGCAGAACATCATCTCCAGTTTTAACAAGAAAAAGAGGTTAAAATCCTCTCAATTCTTCCAGTTTTCAGAGCAGTTGGGCGACTTCTTATCAATGAATTAATCTGAAACACACTGATTAAAATGGGATTGAATTGGTGCTTTAAACAAATAAAAATAATTGAATTATTGTGTCAAACCTCTGAATTTAACGCTGAAATGAACCGTTTCAGTTAAAATGTCCTAATCTCATGTTTTACTGAACTTTTCAGTGATATAAAGAGCTGCACCTGTTTCTTCTTCCTCTGCTAAATCAACCCTGAAAATAAAAGTTCAAGTTTTGTTTGGATAACTAAATGTTTTCTGCAGATAAACACGGTTTTCTGCTTCCAGAGCAGTTCTCTGCCGCCGGTAACGACACAATTTGGCATCTTCTCCCACCAAAGGAGCCGGTGAGGTCCAACTTTGAATTAATTAATTAATTTATCTAATAATTACCAAAGAGGAAAAGGAATCTGCACTTTCCCATCATGTGTTTTACGTGTTCTGAAGCCAGAACAGATCTGCTGTCTCCTCTTTCCATGGATGGATGGAGACGGGACTGTTGGTCATGTGTCAGAATAAATAATCAGTCCCTCAGCTTCTCTACGGCTGATAAAGATGGAAAGTGATGACAAACTGGGAACATTTACAGCCTGTGAAAGTGTTTCCAGGGAGTTTAACCTCTTTAAACAGCTGCTGAAGCACCTACTGTCAGAATGGTGTAGTTCCCCGGCCAGAAATCCCCCAGTGATGTCACCACACCGGTCAGCGCGTCGATCTGAAAGCGCTCGTCACTGCTGTCCTGCAGCTTGTACGTCACCATGGCGTTCGAGCCCTCGTCATCGTCTCGAGCGACCATCCTGCAGACTTCCTTTTTACCGCCCTGCCGGCTCTGCTCCAGCAGCTTGACGTGGAAAAGTTTGTCTGTGAACTTCGGCCGGTTGTCGTTGGCGTCCAGAACTTGAATCACGACGGTGGCGGTGGATCTCAGAGACGGCGAGCCGTTATCCGACACGATTACCTGGCGGTTAAAGAGCGTAGAACGCGATAATTAAACTAAAGGAGATAAAAGAAAACTGTGAACTGAACTTCAGAGCAGAACAGTTAATAGAAAGTAAAATAATTGACATTTTATTTATTTTATTTATTTTATTTATTTTATTTATTTTATTTATTTTATTTATTTTATTTATTTTATTTATGTTATTTGTTTTATTTATGTTATTTATTTCATTTATTTTATTTATTTTATCTTATCTTATTTATTTATCTATTTTATTTATTTTATTTTATCTTATTTATTTATCTATTTTATCTTATTTATTTATTTTATTTATTTATTTTATTTATTTTATTTATTTTATTTTATCTTATTTATCTTATTTATTTTATCTTATTTATTTTATTTATTTAATTTCATTTTATCTTATTTATTTTATTTTATATTTTATTATTTTACATTTCAAATTAACCTTAAAACAAACTATTATCATT
This sequence comes from Leuresthes tenuis, assembly GCF_036924035.1. Classification (NCBI taxonomy): domain Eukaryota; kingdom Metazoa; phylum Chordata; class Actinopteri; order Atheriniformes; family Atherinopsidae; genus Leuresthes; species Leuresthes tenuis. The sequence continues at coordinate 1,814,447 of NW_027325365.1, forward strand.
TCAGTTATTCCATCAACGTCAGTCTACTTCCACCAAATAACTCCTGATTGGAACTATATAAATGAGCTGATATACACATAAAGATCAATAAACACCTGTGGTGGAAATTACAGCTGCAGCTATTAACTAATCAAACGGTCGATCTCCAGGAAACTAATCAATGAAACTTGAGTGAAAGTTCATCCACAATTTTCCGAATATTAAGAGACTGAACGGCTGATTGGGAAAATAATGAGATGGTGAAAATGCTAACTTTCAGCAGCCTTCTGCACCCCATGCGGTCCATTTAATTAATTAAAACTAAATGCTAGCTGTGTTATTTCATTAATCCGCTGTGTGAAATGAATCCACCTGAAGTTGCAGCAGAAAATCTGAGGTTTTTGTCTGGAACGCTGCTGTTTAACAGTAGTTCAGTAGCTGCTCCTGCTAATGTGGAGCGTGTTCTCGCTCTGATTCATGTCTGCAGCAGATTGAAACAGGAAGTCAGCTGGCCTCTAACAGCCTGCAGAACGTGGATTTATCCATACTCTGAACCTTTGATGCACTATGCAGCCGCAGGACCTGTTTTTCCCTGTTTCAGCCTCAGTTTGAAGGAAGAGAAAATGCTGTTTATGAGAGTCTGACCTCGATGCTGTGCTCAGGTTTATCCTCACGATCCAAAGCTGAGAGAGTGCTGATAACTCCTGCGAACACACAAAATCAATGCCGTTAGTCCTGAGAAGTGAGTGCTAATTACACCTTTACGGCTGTTGTTTCTGCTGCTTTCTGTGGCTGTAAAAAACCTGCCTATAAAGTCACATTAAATCCAGTTTTAACAAGGAAAAGAGGTTAAAATCCTCTCAATTCTTCCAGTTTTCAGAGCAGTTGGGCGACTTCTTATGAATGAATTAATCTGAAACACACTGATTAAAATGGGATTGAATTGGTGCTTTAAACAAATGAAAATAATTGAATTATTGTGTCAAACCTCTGAATTTTACGCTGAAATGAACCGTTTCAGTTAAAATGTCCTAATCTCATGTTTTACTGAACTTTTCAGTGATATAAAGAGCTGCACCTGTTTCCTCTTCCTCTGCTAAATCAACCCTGAAAATAAAAGTTAATTTTTTGTTTGGATAACTAAATGTTTTCTAATTATTATTTTCTGATTCGATCGATCAAAACCTCTTTTTTTCCTTGTTTTGTCACAGTTCATTTAGTTAACATAGTTATTTTTTCCTTTGTTTCCTCAGGCTTCTGTGGAAATAAAGGCAGAGTTTTACAGCAGCTATTAGCTCTAAAGCTCCTGGCAGAGTAATCAGGGTCAGGTGTGAGGTCAGTTAACACCAGAGCGATGCTAAAGAAGTGACTGAATCCTGCTCTTGTTGTTGGAATCGCTTCCCAAACATTGCATTCACCTCATGGAGTTGACTTTAAGCTGTAAAACAGATGCTCAGAGCAGCTAGAACTCTCCAGGCTGAACCAAACAAACCTGCTCGTTCTCACAGTTTCTCAGCTGATGTGTTCAGTAAATCACATGATAAGAGACCAGAACAGAACCCTGCAGGATCTTTATTTCTCTTTGTGTGAACTGCTTTGGAGAGAGTTGCATCTTTCTGAGGTGGGGGAGTCGGTGTCTGACAGATTCTGCTACTTGCTCCCAGACTGATAATGTAAGAGTAACAGAAAGCCAGCGTCAGGGCTTGAACTTTGCTCTCTTTTCCCATTTTTCACAACAGTTTCTGTGTGTTCCAGGGATGATGGTCAGAAAGATTTAGAACAAATGATCATTTCTCCTCCTCCTTTAAGCCAGTCTGGCATGCAGTGGATATTTTTTAACACACAACAGCTGTTTTTATCCAAGAAAAAGGCTTAAAAAGTTGAATCAGACCCATGAACTCATCAGGTTTCATTTAAAGTGGCTTAAACTCGTTATGTATCACCAATAAAAACCTTTTTATTCTGAGGACTTTTTATGCAAATACAAAGAACCCCGACAAGGTTTAAATGAGAAATAAACTCACTGTGGAGCTCAAATCGCAGCAAAACAACACATTTTTCAGGAATTTCGGTAAAACTAAAGCTCTTTAAAGATTAGAGCTTTGTTGAGCCTCTGTACAGCAAACTACTGACCTCTGACCTCTGACCTCTGAGTTCAGCTATTGGTGGTAGTTGCTGTTTGGTCAGATGGCTTTAGATGATTCTTATGCATTTAAAGTGACTCACAGGTAGGGTAAGGGGGTCTTTTCCTTCCTGGAGGTAGGACCTTTCATGCCGGGGGTTTGAACCCAGGTGTCCCTACCGAAGGTGGCAATCATACGACTACAGCAGGGGTCGGGAAGCTTTTAGACTAAGAGAGCCATGAAAGCAAAAAATTTGGAAATTTATTTCAATGAGAGCCATATAATATATTTTAAAAGTGAATTCAACTAAATGTCAGTATAATAAGCCTCTGAATTCATTAGCATATTATTTATTAGCATATTATTTATTAGCATATATTAGCATATTATTTATTAGCATACTCGCCATCTGTGAATGGTTTTCCGTTCCTCACTATTGCTAAAGATCCAGCAAAGCTAGCAGAATTATAGTCACCTTGCCGGGTTGCTGCTGGCTGCTTGTACCCTGCTCAGTAGCTCTAGCTTGTACCCTGCTCAGTAGCTCTAGCTTGTACCCTGCTCAGTAGCTCTAGCTTGTACCCTGCTCAGTAGCTCTAGCTTGTACCCTGCTCTGTAGCTCTAGCTTGTACCCTGCTCAGTAGCTCTAGCTTGTACCCTGCTCAGTAGCTCTAGCTTGTACCCTGCTCAGTAGCTCTAGCTTGTACCCTGCTCAGTAGCTCTTGGCACGCTTTCTTTCTGCTGCCTCCTGCTGGGTATTTTGATGCAAAGGTAGCATGGCGCGTGTCGAAGTGCCGCTTTACATTCGACCGTTTCATCGATGTAATTTTGTCTTTGCAAATTAGACACACCGCAGAATTTGCTCTCTCCACAAAGGCGAATTCTTCAGTCCATTCGGGGGACTGAAATGTACGATACTCGTCATCTTTTTTTCTTCGTCGAAGGGTTAGCTTTGAGCTAATGACTGAGCAGACTGATTCAAAAGGGGGCGTTTACCTGTTTTACGCTGCAACGGCCAACGTAGTCCAGTATCATCCAGTTAAAATAATGGACAATTGCTCCTGCAGCCCTGAACAGGACATGAAAAATCGATGGATGGATTAAAACAAGTGAGAATATTTAGTTTTATCTGCGAGCCAGATGCAATCATCAAAAGAGCCACACCTGGCTGGCGAGCCATAGGTTCCCGACCCCTGGTCTACAGTATCCCAGGGACCAGGTGTCCGAGCTGCTGTGTGTAGACAAAGCCGGGGGTCATGAGTGGAGTGAAATCCCCCGCTGAGGGTCATTCAGTCCTTTTACAACAGAGCAAACAAGCCCTGCTGAGGGGATGCCACCGGGACAGGTGGACCACATGAGAAAGTGTGTTTCTGTCATTAGTCCAGACATGGGAATCAGGCGTAAAGCCTCATCTCTCCCACATAGACTGTTTTCACTCAGCCGTGTGGAGCGGCTGTCAAAACCACGTGAAAATAAACAGTGTTGTCCGACATGTCGGGACCAGCTTCCTTCTCTGTCTGCGACTCTGAGGCTGCTTCTTCCCACTTTTCTTCTTTAATAGCTTTATTTCCTTCACTAAGTCCTGTCAAAATCTCCTTTTCAGGTCAGAGGGCCTAAATTTCTGAGTAATAATGCAGAAATATCAACGAACACGAGAAGTCGTTAAAAAGCTTCGGTTAAAAAAGGGAAAATTTGTTGTTGAGCTGAGAATCCAGAATTTCTTTGGTAACTAAAGTATACAAATGTCCTCATTTGGGTAAACATGAGCCTGAAAAGAGATGCAAACAAGCCAATTCAATGCTGCCTGCAAGAGGAAGCAGTTTAGACCTAATTCAGCAGGACTAAAGGAGCCGATCTGATCAGATCTGAGAGATATATGCATCAAATTCTGTTCTTAACACCAGAGAAACGTGTCCTCAGGCGAACATTTCACAAAAACCAAGCCTGAAAACCATTTTCAACGAGCTGTTTGAGTGGAACCACTTAAAGGGTTTCCCATTGGTGTGGAAAAGGAGAATATTTCAAGTTCACAATACTTTGATGAATTAATACAGGCCTGAAAGGCATTTAGATGTTCTGCAAAAAGTGGTGGAAACAACATGAAAGCATCTCTTTTCTTACTCATAAAGGACTGATTGCAGCTGCCTTTATTCGGAGAACCATCTGCTTTTTATCGGTTTTATGATAAAAATCTGCTCTGAAAAGCAGGTCTCAGACCATTTTATCGTGTTTTATCTCCTCCAAACTGTTGTTGGCACTGAGCCCAAAGATGTAAACGGTTGTTTTTTATTAAAAACTTGTCATTATAATACATGTGTTTGTGAATAACTGAGGCAGCAGCATGTGGGTAGAGTCTAAATGAAGGAAACGTATGACTCAGCCTTTTTATTGGAGACTTTTCATGGCATTTGTGGACAATAGGATCACATCAGGGCTTCCATATCAGTTTCAGGGTGGAGTAGAGCTAGAGCAGCTCTATAAATCAAAATATCTCTGATGAGAGCTTCAGCTTCATGGTGCAAAGATGGCCGACAGAGGAAATAGTGCACGACACGGCTCCTCTCAACCAGCCTGTGACATCATTACACTGAGCCTTATGGTTTTCTGTCCTATTTGAGCCAGAGTATCGACCCGGGTCAGCGGTCCATTAATCTGAACCAGGTAATGAGAAAAGATACGGGTCCCTGGCTCCCCTGGGCAAGGACTGAGAAATGTGACGTAGCCGATGTGTTGTAGATCAGCCGAGTTTTATCGCCGCCACACTTTGCGTGTTTATTCATCTCAGCCAGAAGCAACCACAGCTGCCTTTCTGACAGGAAATGTGAGATTATTATGATGCTTGTTGCTTCCATCTGAGTACATCTGGGAGGCTTTTTGAGAGCTTCATGAACGCTGATATCAACAATTCATTAAGGCAGAAAATCAACCCTTTCAAACTCAGCTAATTTCGGTTCAATTTACTGAGAATGACCTTTTATGAATAACTTTTCTATCTTTCGTTTTAATAATGAAGAAGCCGTAAAACTGGCATTTTAAGGAAAGTGTAAAGCAGAACCTTATTGTTCCCACATTACTTTGCTAGCTGAAGCTAACGCTAACAGCTTAGCTAATGAAGATGACGTACACCAACTTCTAAGGAGTTACTGCTGTTCCTTTCTGAAAGATGAACATTGTTCCCACATTACTTTGTTAGCTGAAGCTAACGCTAACAGCTTAGCTAATGAAGATGACGTACACCAACTTCTAAGGAGTTACTGCTGTTCCTTTCTGAAAGATGAACATAATTGTTCCCACATTACTCTGTTAGCTGAAGCTAACGCTAACAGCTTAGCTAATGAAGATGACGTACACCAACTTCTAAGGAGTTACTGCTGTTCCTTTCTGAAAGATGAACATTATTGTTCCCACATTACTTTGTTAGCTGAAGCTAACGCTAACAGCTTAGCTAATGAAGATGACGTACACCAACTTCTAAGGAGTTACTGCTGTTCCTTTCTGAAAGATGAACATAATTGTTCCCACATTACTCTGTTAGCTGAAGCTAACGCTAACAGCTTAGCTAATGAAGATGACGTACACCAACTTCTAAGGAGTTACTGCTGTTCCTTTCTGAAAGATGAACATTATTGTTCCCACATTACTTTGTTAGCTGAAGCTAACGCTAACAGCTTAGCTAATGCAGATGACGTACACCAACTTCTAAGGAGTTACTGCTGTTCCTTTCTGAAAGATGAACATTATTGTTCCCACATTACTTTGTTAGCTGAAGCTAACGCTAACAGCTTAGCTAATGAAGATGACGTACAGCAACTTCTAAGGAGTTACTGCTGTTCCTTTCTGAAAGATGAACATTATTGTTCCCACATTACTTTGTTAGCTGAAGCTTTCTAGTTGAACGGCTTCGTTCTGTAACTCAGACAACCTGCAGCTGTGTGGATAAGGTGTGTTTCCAACACAGCACCGGTCCTCTCCTCACTTTCGCTGCTACATCGAACGCCGCGTACCGCGAGTAGCTGCTGACCTCATCGAAAGGGTGGAGTTGAGCCTGAAAACAGACGGTGAACAAAGAGGCGTCTAAACCGGGCTGAGAGCCGCTGTGCTTAAAGCAACTGGCATTCTGACCATTCTGTCTCAATAAAACCTCAGAAAATTGTGCTAAAACGCCATCATATGTCACCTTTAACTGTTTAAATACACCCCAAAGATTTTATACGGGATTTATCTGTGCACGTGTGCACGTTTCTTTGTTTTCTGACAGCTAGCTTAGCCCACTCTGCAGCAGTGTGAGGAACATGTTGTTGCCTAATGAAAATAAAATAGGCACATTCCTAACTTGCCTGGCCTTGTCACTGTTTTTTTTACAGAAAATAATGAAACCTGTGTCCTCAACACTGGTTTTCTGAGGCAGCAGCAGCTCCGCTGGTTTAAACCGAAGGATTTAATGATCCTTTTCTTAAATATCTAAGCAGAAAATCTTCTGGTTTGAATCAGAGATGATGCAGCAGGAACCGGCGAACCTCTCAGTTCTCTCTTAAGAGCTTAAAACAATGAGTCATTTTCCCCCAGTCAAGACAAGACCGGTTTCTACACCGGCAGCCCTGAGCATTGGTAGTAAATAGTTCATTTGTGAGAATAAGACAAGGTGGGTCATGTTCTAAAGATCTGGTTTCAACAGCACGTTTTTAACCCATGATGATTTAGATCTATAAATGTCCTCATGAGACAGGATTTGCTTTCATTTCCTCCTTATTGAAACTGTAGTCTCAGAGAAATCCTGCCTTTAAGGAGCTAGATGGCTGTAAGCAGGTCATTTGTATCAGACTTTGTTTCCATTAAGGTGCTGGATCAACTAAACTCTGATCCAACAACTTTCCAATGACATAATTACAGTTTGCATAAACCAAAGTGGCGACAACAACAAAGAGACTTGCTTCTTGCGTCTGATTGGTCGCCGTTTTTCCCCCAAAACAATCGTTATTATGAGTTTAACCTCTTAAGCCCTTAGAAACACCTGAGAAACATCCTCAGATCAGTTCGGAAACAGTTCCACGACCTTAAGTCCAGGGTAAAAAACACTAATCTCCTCATTATCACCATCACAGGACAATTACCATTTGATATGTTATGTTAAAATTGACCGTTTTGCCTGAGCTGCAGTGAAACTTTGGAGGTGAGAGTTGTAAAAGATGGCAGCTGATAGATGAGCTCCTCCCTGGATCACCGGAGTAATGCTGCTGAGACAGACTTCTCTGTAAGTACTTGTCACAGCCCCACTTAAACAGAGAAACATGAAAAATCTGTAGAAGGTAGTTGACCTCTTATTCCAGTGACCCCATTTCCACAAGAGTCAATTGACCTTAAAGTTAAGGATTTAGCTGTAAAGCCAAACTTGACAGTGTTGCTGTGGGCACAGTTTGAGTTTAAGGGAATATGAAAGACCTGGAAAAGCTGAGAAGGAAAAGAAGCGGTAGATAGATGTATGTGCGTCATCTCATTATGAGTGTTTGTATAGGTTTAAGCCGGCCTGCACACAATCTGTTCCATCATTATAAGCTTTTCCTTCTTTAGAAGCAGGGCTGGATCTGGTCTTTCAGGGTTAAAATAGCAGTTAATGCTCATTTAATATATGTGCTTTCATTTAAACAGTTTTGTCTTGTTCTGTGTCATCCTTTCATATTTCACGCGGACCTTTGGCAGACGAACACGTGGAAGCCGGTAGATTTTCTGCTTGAGTTTCAGGTCAGACGGAGTTAAATTTTCTCAGACTACAGCCAAGACTTGACATTAGGAAATCCTCGAGATAAAAAGCACACAGAGACACAATAACCCCCTTCAACCGAACACATTTCAACCTGTTCTGATGTACGTGAGTAAATGAATATCAAACACACCTGCATTTACACGCACAAAAAGCTTGTTTTAATATGAAACTCTGGGCTGTTTCGACACCTCCTGCCGGGCCTGCCTTTGTGCGACGTCTCTCTTAACACAGCTGGCCCCCTCTCGCTGTAATCCCTCTGTATACTGGCCCGAGGGTGTGGACAAACGCCACGAGAGATAATGGGAGGAGGACCAGACTTGTAGTGGCTTGTGCTGCGCTCATTTACCTGAACATCAAAGCCCTCACAGGGCGACTCGGTTGCAACTGTCAGCCATGAGCCCAGAGATACCTGAAGGGTTCCAGGCACTTTCCTCTCCCCAGTTTTCCTCTTTTTCTTCAGATCGTGCATAAATTGAGTTCGTTAGTTAGCTCTGGGGGACTTTTTTAGAGGCTGTATGTAATCTCGCGCCGACACACCCTGGCTCTGCATTAGCTGCCCTGCTCAGACTTGCACTGGAAGACGGCCATTCTTAACAAGCCCATTAATGAAAACTAACACGCTGCTGAGCTTTACAGCCGCTCTGATACCCCTGAATCAAAATGTGAAACTGCCCATTGGGACAGGGTTGCACGTACGGATAAGTCGAAACAATTAGAGGAGAGGGAACGGCATCTTCCAGATGTTTTATGACCACAAAGGGAGTTTGAATACATTTGTAAATCAATCCAAAGGAAGCATGCAGCCCAGATTTCTGCTCCAGCTTTGTGTGAAACGGGAAGGTGACACGACGTGTAACGTGTCTAATTACATCCCAGAGTTGCTGTGGAACCCATGTTCACCCAATAAAAGCTGCAGCTACATGTTTCAGGGGCTATGGGGAATTATTTTAGACTCAAACTGCTCTCAAGGTTTCTTTCCAACGTGTAATCAAAGCCATCATTTCTCAATGATTCATGGTACTGAACCGATTTAACTGCTCCAAGATCTTGATCTGGGTAAGAAGGGAACTGACAGCTGTAAACTTACAAATTATTACTTCTTTGGACATTTTTTAAAGAGCAAAGTTGAATAGAAAAAGTTCTGATACCAGCTTTCAGTTCACCTGTGAAACACAACCTGTTGAATCTGAAGTTTGGGATCATTTAAAGTGGCTTCAAATGCATCAACATCAGGCGGAAAACCAGCTGCTAACATGTGGACATAATAATAATAATACTAATAATATCTGTGGACAGGAGCCCTGGGCTTGATATCTGACTAACTTACAGACCATAGAGGAGTTTAATGGTTATAAAAAGTTATCTTTACTGGATAAAGAGCAGGCAGCTGGACTTCTCCTCCGTTCCTGAAGATGTTTCTCCTCTAATCCAAGAGATTTTCTAAATTTAGTGTTGAAAACTTAAAGTTTTCAGGGTCTTCGCGACTGGGAAATTAGAAAATGGCACCTTTAGTAGCCTGTGTTGAGTGAAAGTTGGCAGTATGAATTCAAAACATAGACTTAGTCATCAGAGGTCTCGACTGCAAACTAAGGTGATCCATCTGAACTGTTACTTTATGCTGAAATGATCCCCCCGGAGCCATGGAAGGACTGATTTATTTGCAGTAAACAAATGAAAAGGGTCCTTACCCGTCTTGGGATCTACGTCAAAGAACGTTCGATGAGACTCCAGCATCTGGAAGGAAAGCTTCCCCTCTGACGATGTGTCCACATCTGTGGCAGACAACCGAATGACAGACTTCACTTTATCCACGTTCTCCTGGACGGATGCAAAATAAACCGGCTGGGAGAGTTCCGGGGCGTTGTCATTGACGTCCAGAACCTCCAGGAAAACGTGAGTCCAGGAGATCAACGGCTCAGTCCCCAGATCGGTGACATACACAGAGAGCCAGTAGTGTGGCACCACCTCGCGGTCCAGCGTCTCTTTTGTACGGATCACACCTGAGATACATGGGGAGGACAAACATTGCTTCACATGACAGGACATATCCACCATCTTCATCTACCTTAGGTGTTAAAAAAAACAGGACATTGGAAGTTCCCTGCAACATGGGTGACGTATTTCTGAGTTTCTTGCAATCAAAGGCTGGTTGAGGAGGGGGTAAACGACGGAAATGAACTTTCCTGTGCTCACTTTGCTTCAGAAGCAGCTTAAATTGGTTTCCCAGAGGAAAAACTAAAACCAACAACACATAGAAGAGTTCCACGATGATATAGGACTCCATGTGCCCTGCTTTTATCGGAGCCTGGAGTGCAGCAGCAGGCTAATGGAATGTAGCATGCTATGCTGCGGGGTCACGGGGTATCCTGGGTATCCTGGGAATGGAAAACAACCCTTAATACCCCACTGTGTTGTACACCTACCTTAGGTGTTAAAAAAAACAGGACTGGATCCATCATTGAACATTGGAAGTTCTGGGCTGCCCTTTCTTGCAATCAAAGGCTGGTTGAGGAGGGGGTAAACGACGGAAATTAACTTTCCTGCGCTCACTTTGCTTCAGAAGCAGCTTAAATTGGTTTCCCAGAGGAAAAACTAAAACCAACAACACATAGAAGAGTTCCATGATGATAAAGGACTCCATGTGCCCTGATTTTATCGGAGCCTGGAGTGCAGCAGCAGGCTAATGGAATGTAGCATGCTATGCTGCGGGGTCACGGGGTATCCTGGGTATCCTGGGAATGGAAAACAACCCTTAATACCCCACTGTGTTGTACACCTACCTTAGGTGTTAAAAAAAACAGGACTGGATCCATCATTGGACATTGGAAGTTCTGGGCTGCCCTTTCTTGCAATCAAAGGCTGGTTGAGGAGGGGGTAAACGACGGAAATTAACTTTCCTGTGCTCACTTTGCTTCAGAAGCGGCTTAAATTGGTTTCCCAGAGGAAAAACTAAAACCAACAACACATAGAAGAGTTCCACGATGATATAGGACTCCATGTGCCCTGATTCTATCGGAGCCTGGAGTGCAGCAGCAGGCTAATGGAATGTAGCATGCTATGCTGCGGGGTCACGGGGGAACCTGGGAATGGAAAACAACCCTTAATACCCCACAGGAGTACTGTGTTGTACAACCTGGGACATGTCTCATCTTATCATAAGCTCAGAGGGACAGTGTGAGGAAATGTACTGCTGTAAAGGAGTTCTTCCCCTGTCAGAACAAGAGAAGAAATATATTTACTGCATTTTATGCATTTAGAAGAAAAACGATTTGAAACTGGGGCGAAAATTAGCATTTCATTCCTAACTTTTAACCTTGTGGTAACGGATACTGATAAATGTGTCCGTCCTTCACCACTGAGACATTCCACCTGTCATCTTGAGTAGTTCATGTCACCTGATGTGTCAGGACAAGCAGTAGCCTGTAGCTCCACTGAAGCTGGGTGGCTAACTGGACGACCACAGAAATTCACACCTGAAACTGATCTGTAGCCTGTTTATTCAGGATAAAATCAGGGCACATGGAGTCCTATATCATCATGGAACTCTTCTAGGTGTTGTTGGTTTTAGTTTTTCCTCTGGGAAACCAATTTAAGCCGCTTCTGAAGCAAAGTAAGCAAAGTATGAGCACCGGACTGAGCTTTTCAAATATTCAGGAGTAACTCCCCAAATCCAGAGGAGTTTTAGAGACGTTGTTGATGTTGGTTCATTTAATATTTTGGCTCCAGTTGCATAATTAGTTGCTGAAACCCCTCACCTCGAGCTAACCTGTAAGTTAGCTTTTCCTCTGGAAAAGGTCCGACTGTAGGTGACCGTACTGAATAGTTTGTTCGGTTCGGTTCTATACTATGCTGCAAAATCCAAAACAGATTATTTGGTGTTAAGTGTCCTCTCAGGACAGCTTTGCTGGACTATCAGAGCAGCTCCTCAGGCAGGTCAAGGGTCAACAATCTGTCCAATTAAATCAACTAAGTGGATTTCATCATTTAAAAAAAAGACTTTGAGCCTCAAAAAGTGCTTTAAAAAACACAAAATACATTGTTTTTCTACCTGTTTCCTCGTCAATGGAGAACACGCCGAGACCAGAGCCATCGTGGATGTGGTACCTGACGACTCCATCTCTGCCCGTATCCTTGTCTGAAGCTGTGAGCGTCACCACAGACGTCCCCCCCGCTGCGTCCTCCATCACCACAGCTTCGTACACAAACTCTGAGAAAACTGGTCTGTGGAGGTTTTCGTTGACATCCAGAACCTCGATCTCCACAAAACAGGAAGATGAGAGCGAGCGAGGAAGGCCGTGGTCCACAGCTCGGACCGTGAGGTTGTAAAATGGCCGCCTCTCAAAGTCCAGCTCTCGCTCAAGGGTCAAGGCTCCCGTGGAGGAGTCGAGGTTAAAAATCCCGCTCTCTGTGTTCTTGAGGTTGTACGTAACAAGGCCTCCGCTGCCCAGGTCTAAATCCACGCTCTCCACCCAGACGAGCAGCGTGCCCACAGGAACATCCTCGGCTGCTTTGATGCGGTACACTTTGGGTACAAATTTGGGTGGACTGTCATTTACGTCCTGCAAAATCACCACGAGGTTGACGGTGGAGAACAGCTGCGGGCCCGGTTGGCCCTGGTCTCTTGCTTCGATCCAGAGGTCATGCCGGGGGGAGTTTTCTCGATCTAGTGGACCCGTCACAATCACCTCTCCGGTCAGCTCATCGACTCTGAACAACTCGGTGGACGTCAGGAGGGAGTATCGCACTCTCTCGTTCACATTGGTGTCCACATCTACCGCTCGAGCTGTGGAAATGACGGCGTCCACCTCCGTGTTTTCAGGCACACGAATCACGTATCTGGGCTGCTCGAAGACGGGATGGTTGTCGTTGACATCCAGGACATTGACGGCTATGAACTTCCACGCAGATGTTTGCGGCGTTCCCAAGTCGTAAACCGTGATATTCAGAATGTAGAACTCCTTGCTCTCTGCATCCAGAGGGCAAACTAACTTAAGGTCCCCAGAGAACGTGTCGATGGTGAAGCAGCCGTCTTCGTTCCCACCAGAAATGGCGAACACCAGCTTGCTATTGAACCCAGAGTCGTTGTCCGTGGCCTTGAACTGAAGAATGGTGGCATTCAGGGGATGGTTCTCAGCCACGTCAATCGAACTGGGAATACCTGACACGAAGGAGGGAGAATGTCGGTTGGTGGTGTGGATATCTGAGAATGACACTTCCTCCTGATTAATTAAGACGGGCTTGATCGACTCGATCAGTTTATCAGTCAGCTGTTTAAAAATGCCGGTTTCAAAGCAGCTAAGTGTTGCATCATCACCTTTGTGGGTGACAGTTACTCTGACGACCGAGGCCTCCGAGTGGTGCTTTCCATCTGTGGCTATGACTCTCAAAGTGAAGGAGCCCTCCTGTGGGGGGATGGGCTGCTTAAGGGTTATAGCTCCAGAAACGGCGTCGATATCGAAGATTTGGAGCTCGTTTCCCGAGTCGATGACATACTGCAGCTGCTGCAGCTCGTCTAAATCTATGGCTGACAGCTCAGCGATTGGGTGCCCCACAGGTAAATCTAGGGGTACGGTGGTGTTGCAGCCCACCCGCTCAAACAGGGGGACGTTATCGTTCATGTTGTTCAGAGTTATCGTCACCAGGCCTTCAGTGACCTGACTGAAGGGGCTGCCGCTGTCCGAGGCCCAAACTCTCAGGTGATACCGCCGTTTCATCAGCTCGTAGTCTAAATGTTCTGAGGTGGAGATGACGCCTGTGAAGGGATCCATCGTGAAGGGTAGAGGACCTGAACCTGCAATGGCGTAGGTCACAAAGCCGTTTTTGTCTTCATCGTGGTCTAAAGCGGTGACTTTCAGAACGCTGCTCCCAACAGGCGTGTTTTCATCCAGCGTGGCCTGATAGGACGTCTGAGTGAACTGCGGACTGTTGTCATTTTCATCCGTTATCTCCACCACGATGTGAGTCTCAGCTTCCCCGTGATTGGCTACAACATCAAACTCGTATCGTCGTTTTCTCTCGAAGTCAAATTTCTCCGCTGTTACGATAATCCCAGTCTTGGGATTCATCTTGAATTTGGAGCTGTCCGGATTGTTTTTGATGCTGAAGGTGACATTATAAGGGACCTGGGTGACAGAAACTTTGACCACATACGTTTTCGGTGGCGAAAACTCACTCAGGGTGACGATGTAGGTATCCTCCAAAAACGTCAAAGGGCTGTAATGATCGGCCGGAATGTGGATTTGTGTAATTGGAGAGAGTAAACTTGGCAAGCTCCCATCTTTAGCTTGAAGGGACAGATTCAGCCCAAATGGAGTTTGAGACCACATAATCCTCTTTGTCGAGATCACTTGGAAGTCAGTGCCCTGCACACCTGAGGGGATTATTTCAAAACACTTGTGGGGATCCCCTGCAACAATATGAAGGGATTCCACCGGCTTAACTCCTGCTTCCACGTGGACACTGATGTCTACTTTTCCATCTGCAGACACCACAGGTTTAGGGGGAGGTGTGATAGCAGGAGAGCCCATGGGCATCTTCTGTATGGTTACTGTGACCCGGGCCACGTTGCCAAACTTCTGGACACCAGATATCTTTTTGGTCCTGTCCTCTGCTAGAACAGTGAGGTCGTATCGCTGCGTCCGGGTGTGGTTGAGCCTCTTAACGAGGCTGACGGTGCCTGTGAAGGGATCTACGGCAAAAGGATGAGCTCTGCTGGTGAAGGAGTAATAAAACTCTGCGTTGCTCCCCACGTCGGCATCTGTAGCGCTGACTCTGACCACACTAGACTTGAGAGGCGTGTTCTCCCCAATGGCCACGTTGTACGAGGCCGGGTAGAACAGAGGCTTTAAGTCGTTGGTGTCCAGCACCTGGACAAACACCTTCGTCTTCGCCTGGTAATCAAAAGTGCTTTCTGTCGCCTCCACGGTGAGGCTGTAAGCGTCTCTGACCTCCCTGTTGAGGAGAGCTGAGTTACTGCTGCGGGTTTTGATCCTCAGAAAGCAAAAATCCCCAACTGGGAGAGCTTCTGCTTTGAAAAAGCTGTCGTCGTCACCTGCAACGATGTTATATTCGATGTCCCACAGCGGATCTGCCAGCTGAATGCCCATTTTCACGTCCGTCTCAACATACATCCGCGGGGCAGAGTTCTCGTTGATGGTGGCGTTGAAGAGATGGTGTGTAAACTTGAGTGGAGAGCTGTCCTTTCCTTTTCCCAGACCCCCTGCCGCTTGCAGCAGGAATATGGCTAAAATAAAGAGCGTAGTTCCTGAAGTGGCCATCGTTAGTCCTCAGGCCTGTAAGGAGAAAAGAAAAGGGGATAAATGTATGTAATCTACTGTAAACCAGGACCAGGAGAAGCTTTTCTGACATAACAATGGAGCCCTTCATTTCTATCTGTGTAAACTTGTGCACAAATACATCCCAGACCCACAGTATCGTGTTTAAACCGAATACAGCAGCAGAGAGGAGGCTTTTGGATCCGCCTAAACAGAAAAAAATCCTAAAACAAGTGAAAACTGCTTCAATTGTCTTTTTAAAACAGCTGGCAGCCAGATAATTATTCCTCTGGGAGCCGAACACTGGAAACAAACACTAATTGAAGCTGTGAGGTGGGATTTGGAGTTTGAATTGTTGGTGTCATGCAAATGACACAAAGTGGTTCTGCCCTGAGCTAAATGGAAACGGTTCAATCTCTGTGCTGGAAACTGCTGGCATGAGTCCAAACTGCTGCTTTCATTCCGCCTCACGAGGAAATTCGGTCACCTTTTAACAGCGGTATGATGCGTTTTCATCAAACTGTGCATTTTAAACCAATGTTTCAGCTGCACTTTCCCTTTTAAGTTGTTTCTCACATTCAGCAGTGAGAAAACTGGAATATTCCCACATCTTTCTTTAAACTAATCTTAATCTGTGCTTGTTGTTGGGTTTTTTTCCAACGATTGCACAACTTATCTCATCAAACACATACTGTTTATCGTTCCAAAGCTGTGCTGCAGCAACAGTTAGTTTAACCAGAAACTGCAAAAAGCTCCAAACATGTGCAAATATTTATTTATCCCGTTTTTCTATTGGCTTTTTTAGCAAGTTTAGTTTTTTTTAGCAAAATGAGCCTTCATTTAATGACCAGAGACACATGAAACAGGGCAGAAAAAGAGCAAATACATCCATTTTACTTGATTTTCACTCATTAATGGAATTAAAAAGCCAAAATAAGCTCCGGAAACATGTGCAAACATTTATTTATCCAGTTTTTCTTTAGGCTTTTTTAGCAAGTTTAGTTTTTTTAGCAAGATGAGCCTTCATTTAATGACCAGAGACACATGAAACAGGGCAGAAAAAGAGCAAATACATCCATTTTACTTGATTTTCACTCATTAATGGAATTAAAAAGCCAAAATAAGCTCCGGAAACATGTGCAAACATTTATTTATCTAGTTTTTCTTTAGGCTTTTTTAGCAAGTTTAGTTTTTTAGCAAGATGAGCCTTCATTTAATGACCAGAGACACATGAAACAGGGCATAAAAAGAGCAAATAGATCCATTTTACTGAGTTAACACACAGCTAGTTAAGGGTTAGATACAGTTAACCTCCTTCCTGACCCATGTATCGACTGTTTGTTCCACTTAAGTCTTCCAACACACTTGATTTTCACTCATTAATGGAATTAAAAAGCCAAAATAAGCTCCGGAAACATGTGCAAACATTTATTTATCCAGTTTTTCTATTGGCTTTTTTAGCAAGTTTAGTTTTTTTTAGCAAGATGAGCCTTCATTTAATGACCAGAGACACATGAAACAGGGCAGAAAAAGAGCAAATACATCCATTTTACTGAGTTAACACACAGCTAGTTAAGTGTTAGATACAGTTAACCTCCTTCCTGACCCATGTACCGACTGTTTGTTCCACTTATGTCTTCCAACACACTTGATTTTCACTCATTAATGGAATTAAAAAGCCAAAATAAGCTCCGGAAACATGTGCAAACATTTATTTATCCAGTTTTTCTATTGGCTTTTTTAGCAAGTTTAGTTTTTTTAGCAAGATGAGCCTTCATTTAATGACCAGAGACACATGAAACAGGGCAGAAAAAGAGCAAATAGATCCATTTTACTGAGTTAACACACAGCTAGTTAAGTGTTAGATACAGTTAACCTCCTTCCTGACCCATGTACCGACTGTTTGTTCCACTTATGTCTTCCAACACACTTGATTTTCACTCATTAATGGAATTAAAAAGCCAAAATAAGCTCCAAACATGTGCAAACATTTATTTATCCAGTTTTTCTTTTGGCTTTTTTAGTTTAGCTTCACTTTCGATGAAAGCCAAATCACGAGTGGTCGATCTAATTGGTTTTGTTACATTTTATTATGGCTGCATTAAGGTTAGTTTGCTCTGAGATTTGACACATGTTCATGTCCTTTAAAGTCTGACAGATTTAAATGAGTCTCTGCTCATTATTATAAAAAAATAAACGTGTTTTTGTCCCATAAAAGCAGTTCCTTCATGCCTAAAAAGACCAGACATAATGACCAGAGGAGACCCACCAAGATGAGCCTTCATTTAATGACCAGAGACACATGAAACAGGGCAGAAAAAGAGCAAATAGATCCATTTTACTGAGTTAACACACAGCTAGTTAAGTGTTAGATACAGTTAACCTCCTTCCTGACCCATATATCCACTGTTTGTTCCACTTATGTCTTCCAACAGACTTGATTTTCACTCATTAATGGAACTAAAAAGCCAAAATAAGCTCTGGAAACTTGTGCAAATATTTATTTATCCAGTTTTTCTATTGGCTTTTTTAGCAAGTTTAGTTTTTTTAGCAAGATGAGCCTTCATTTAATGACCAGAGACACATGAAACAGGGCAGAAAAAGAGCAAATACATCCATTTTACTTGATTTTCACTCATTAATGGAATTAAAAAGCCAAAATAAGCTCCGGAAACATGGACAAAGATGATTTACAGGTCAGCACAGCTGATCCATGACCTCCCAGTGCTTGTCAATATGTCACAAAGAAAGAAAAGAGGCCATAACCTCGACTTCTCTGCTTTTTACCATAAAAATACAGCATTGCCCCATCTGCCTTATATAATATCTCAGTTTATATGGGTGTTTGAAAACACTGAGATACGATGTGCTGAAGTCTCCGGTTCGGCTGGCGCTGGAGGCTGCAGTGGAGGGTGACAGGTATGTTGGATGTTATCTCCATTCGCTCGGTGACAGCTAAGATTACAACAGTCAGGGTATTATTTGGGTTTCCAACAGAAATTTAAGGCATCTTGTAATCTTGCCAGAGTTGGCGCATTTAAAATGCAGGAACAGGGTTTTTCTTGTCAGGATAAGTACAAAAGTTACGTCAGATTATGAAGATTTTTCGCTGGGATTTACTCCTAATTTGTAGTATGTGTTTATACATCAAATGTCACATTAATCTCTGTCTAAATGCACTAATTACAGGTTGAAACACCCTAATATGCTCTTCTCTGTGCAGCTCAGTTCTGCTTTAAGGATTAATTCATAAACTCCTGCAAAACAACTGAATTTTCTTCACATATCAGTGAACAGAAACATATATTTTCAGCTTAAAAGCCCACAAGTGTCCACACAAATGAAAAATGCAAAGGATTCATATCTGTTTCTGAGTCATAATTTAAAATAAATAAAGTAAAATGTTCAGTTTAACTGATTAAAATGTCACCAAATGGAGACATTTTTAAATCCAGGTTAAAAACATTTATTTTCTCATGTGTCTATGCATGAAATCTGCATGATATCTGTTAACTTATCCAGACTGTTGCTTGTTTTTATTCATTTTAATCATTTTATTTCTCTCTATTTATATTATTTTACATATTTTTATGCTTTTTCTGCTCCCCGCTGCAAAGCTTTTATTTTAAGTGAAGCACTTTGAATTGTCTTGTGCATGAAATGTGCTTCAAATAAATTTAACTGTTATGAAAAAGGGAAAAAACAGCATGCAGACATATTGGAAACCCAAGAGTTTTGAGCTCCAAGTTTGTATTTTACTAGTTTTACTAGTTTTTTTGCTTGTTTTTATTCATTTTAATTATTTTATTTCTCTCTATTTATATTATTTGACATATTTTTATGCTTTTTCTGCTCCCTGCTGCAAAGCTTTTACTTTATGTGAAGCACTTTGAATTGTCTTGTGCATGAAATGTGCTTCAAATAAATTTAACTGTTATGAAAAAGGGAAAAAACAGCATGCAGAGCTCCAAGTTTGTATTTTACAAGTTTTTTTCTTTTAAATCAACGTAGCAAAGACTGTTTTTCACAAGCGAGGAAAGGCAGATCACAAAACTAGAAGCCTTCTGACAAAGAAATGGACTAAAATCCTGAAAAAAGGACCTTTGAGCTGCTAAACAAAGCATTACAAGCTGTAATAGTTGCCACTGGACATAAATACTGTCTACAGGTGAAGCAGGATGCCCAAACTCTGCTTCACCTGTAAAGCATGAAAACATTTAGACGTCCTCTTTAATTTCAGCTTTTGACTGTTTGACCTCAGAAAGTCTATCAGTCCACCTTTAGATCAATAATACACTGCATGTAAATGCTTTGGTGGACCCAAAATGAGCGAATAAGATGATTTTCATGGTTTCTTTTCACCAAATGCTGTTTGAATAACACCATCAGTAATTTGCCCTGAAGGAGGATACAGAACAGAGTCTTTTTGGCAACATCTTCGTAAAAATCTGATGCTGAAATCCTTTCAACAGCCAACCAGAAGAAGGGGATCGAAGAGGGAAATGAGGATGGATTACTGTGGCAGAAAACACCAAAATGTACTAAATTCTATTAGAATCTAATGAACTCTGCTCCAGATGTGTGATGAATCCCACAAATCAGCCCGATATGCTTCGTCATCCTTTGTAAAGGAGCCTTAACGGCAGAAAACTGTAGTTTCTGACCGTCACATCTGTTCTGCTGCAGTCTGAACCTTAAACTGCTGCTGAGGTCAGCTCCCTGTCGCTGTGTGTTCCTGAAGGCGACCTGTAGCCACATGTTTAGCGCCTGCTTGCAGGATCACATTTCAACATCACCCCCATGGCTTCCAGTGCCGACAGGGAACAGTTTCTGCAGCTTCCTTTCACACCCTAATCAACCTCTGTCTGTCAGGGACAGAAAGACGGGGTCAGACAGAGAAACTCACAAGAGTTTTACACAGAAAGCAGCCGACTTCAAACCAAACACCTCACACCAGCTGTCAAGCACGGTGGTGGAGGGCTGATGATCTGGGCTGCTTCTGCAGCCACAGGACCTGGGCACCTTGCAGTCATTGAGTCCACCATGAACTCCTCTGGATACCAAAGTATTCTAGAGTCAGATGTGAGGCCATCTGTCCCACAGCTAAAGCTGGGCTGAAACTGGCTCATCAACAGGACAAAGATCCCAAACACAGCAGCAGATCTACAGCAGAATGTGGGAAAAAGAAAAGAATCAAGGTGCTGCAATGGTCCAGTCAGAGTCCAGACCTCAGCCTGACTGAAATGCTGTGGTGGGACCTTAAGAGAGCTGTGCAGAAACCAAAGCTGCAAACCTCAATGAGCTGAAGCAGCGCTGGAGGGAAGAGGGCCGAGATTCCTCCAGAACCATGAGAGAGACTGATAACGTCCCACAGGAAACCATCACTGCTGCTGAAGCTGCTGGATCAGGGGTTCACTTAGTTTTACTCACTGCTGCTGAAGCTGCTGGATCAGGGTTCACTTAGTTTCACACTCACTGCTGCTGAAGCTGCTGGATCAGGGGTTCATTTAGTTTTACACTCACTGCTGCTGAAGCTGCTGGATCAGGGTTCACTTAGTTTTACTCACTGCTGCTGAAGCTGCTGGATCAGGGGTTCACTTAGTTTTACACTCACTGCTGCTGAAGCTGCTGGATCAGGGGTTCACTTAGTTTTACACTCACTGCTGCTGAAGCTGTTGCTGCAAGCTGCTGGATCAGGGGTTCACTTAGTTTCACACTCTGCTGCTGAAGCTGCTGGATCAGGGGTTCACTTAGTTTTACACTCACTGCTGCTGAAGCTGCTGCTGAAGCTGCTGGATCAGGGGTTCACTTAGTTTTACACTCACTGCTGCTGAAGCTGCTGGATCAGGGGTTCACTTAGTTTTACACTGACTGCTGCTGAAGCTGCTGGATCAGGGGTTCACTTAGTTTTACACTCACTGCTGCTGAAGCTGCTGCTGAAGCTGCTGGATCAGGGGTTCACTTAGTTTTACACTCACTGCTGCTGAAGCTGCTGGATCAGGGGTTCACTTAGTTTTACACTCACTGCTGCTGAAGCTGCTGGATCAGGGGTTCACTTAGTTTTACTCACTGCTGCTGAAGCTGCTGGATCAGGGGTTCACTTAGTTTTACACTCACTGCTGCTGAAGCTGCTGGATCAGGGGTTCACTTAGTTTCACTCACTGCTGCTGAAGCTGCTGGATCAGGGGTTCACTTAGTTTTACACTCACTGCTGCTGAAGCTGCTGGATCAGGGGTTCACTTAGTTTTACACTCACTGCTGCTGAAGCTGCTGGATCAGGGGTTCACTTAGTTTTACACTTTGTTTTTGCACTGGTTTTGCTCTTTGGCCCAGTTTCTGTTCAATAAATCCTCCCACTTTGTAATATGTTGCGTTTCTGATCATCTCAGGTTGTATTTCACTGATCTCACACGGTTTCAGTTCAGAAACCTCCTGAAAAGTCTTTTTCTCGGTTGCCGTCGCTCAGCTGTAATGGAGGAAATAATCCATTAGCTTTTGTGAGGATTACAACAGCTCCAACAAGTTGAATCATGGATCTGCGCAGGGACCAGCCTGCCTCTGAAAGCCCTGGGGCATTTTCTGATGGGGGGGTGGATGGGGCATGTGGTTTTATTCGATGAACAGGTCCGGTGGCACTCAGATCTTTATCTCCACATGTTTACAAAAGTCCTTCACCTGCAATTTGCTGTCAAATACTAAGTGGTCCTATAAGTGGCCGAAGGGATTTCAGGGTATAGTATATGGTTTTATCCTCCTCATACTCCCTCTGCGATTGTATTCGTACCATCAAGCTAGTTCCTGGTTTTTGTCGGCTAATTACACCCCCATCCTTCAGAAAGAAAGGATGCAGGAGACTCGGCTGTAATATAATACGTCAGTAATCACATTATAGAGCGGTTTTGGATGTGGTTTTTGTTAAATCTCATAAAAGAAAAGAGAACAGAGGAACTGACGGGCATTTCCAAACATTTAAACCCTCCGAGTGTGACTCACCTCGACCAAACTTCACAGCTTACAGACCTCAGTTTGTCTTCATTTCTGCTCTTTCATCATTAAAAAACAACTGAGCTCTTTACTCCAAAAGATGCTCTGACTGGTCGGAAGAAACTTTGACCTCAATGAAACTGAATCAGAGACTTTAGAGCAGTTCCTTCTTGAGGTGCGATGAGGTGCATTATTACCACTGGCTGCAAGGTGTTGAGAAAGGATTTTATGAAGAAATAAACTGGTTTCTTCAGCCCACATGATGCAACTGACTGTGACCCTGAGATATGACATTTCTTCTTCTAAAAACCTATTTTATTTCTCTATTTATGTCACTTCTGATGTGTTATCTTAGCAGTTATTAATTAGCTTCTGTGAACTGTTTGTTGAAGCTCAACTCGGACACACAGAATCTTTTTATTGTGCTGAAAACTAAGATTTAAAGTTGTTCAGTCACATGTTTTCATGTGAAACTCCCCTTACTTTTGACTCATTTGCATAATTGCCCAGTTCAATTTCCCCCATCCATTAAAAAACAGCAGCTATAGGTTTTACAGCGGTCCAGCCTGAGTAATGAGACTGTAGCATTCAGCCATGATGGATGGGGGGCTTTCATCCGGTGTCACTCTATTAAGGGCTGAGGATTCGCTCCTCTTAAGATTCACAGAGAGAAACGCCCCTAAAATGTCACATTTACAACAACTTTCTATAATAAGGTCTCAGTTTTCCCAGTTTTCTGTCCTGGAAAATGTTTTCTGGAAGTCGGTATGAACCAAAACTCTAAAGGTTATACTTCTGAAGGCTGCTGCTGGGTTAGGGTACAACTGGAGTATTGATCCTGGTCAGATTTTATTGGTCAATGGTTTCTTTTAGACAAGCTCACAGTGTGTGACTGACATATATATCTATATCTATAGATATATATCCACCAATGATTCAGCTCGGCTTTAAACATCTGTCCTTCCATGCTTTGGTAACTTTGGTGTTTAATTAAAGTGTTTTATTCCACATTAGCTCACTTTCTTCTGTCTCTGCTGGTATGAACCAGTCATCCTCAGGGATTTTTCTTTAGCAGCAGAGCTCTGGATGACGCTACAGTCTTTCATCTTTGCTGCATCTGTTTTTCTAATGGCTGGATGGGATTTTACTTTCATATGTAGCTTTGGTTTTTCCTCAAATATTATGAGTGTGGTTGCTGCTGGCGGTTTTGAACCATTTGCCCCGAGGGGGTAACAAAGATGTTGACAGTGCTGCCTCTCAGAGTATTGCATCACTGCCCTGTTTCTGCACACAAACTTCAGATGTAATGCAGCTTAAACATGTTCAAACTCCACAAACAAACATGGATAATTCATAATGATGGAGCATTAATGTATCCAGCAGGTAATAAACACAGCTAGCATAAACGCTCTCGAATGTTAGCCCAAAAAGAGCTCTTTCTGTATTTTTTGGTTCAGTTTGGCGGTTAATAATGAATACAGGAAGTTTACCAGCTCAAAACCGCTGACAACCAATGAGCTTTCATGATATCTAAGGTGAGTTGGTAACTTTAGTGTTTAATTAAAGTGTTTTATTCCACATGTACTCACTTTCTTCTGTCTCTGCTGGTAATAAACACAGCTAGCATAAACACTCTCGAATGTTAGCCCAAAAAGAGCTCTTTCTGTATTTTTTGGTTCACTTTGGCTGTGATTAATGAATAAAAGCGTAGTGTTTATGTTAACAAGGAGGGAAAACCAGCTCAAAACCACTGACAACCAATGAGCTTTCATGATATCTATATCCAAGGTGAGCTGGTAACTTTGGTGTTTAATTAAAGTGTTTTATTCCACATGTACTCACTTTCTTCTGTCTCTGCTGGTATTAAACACAGCTAGCATAAATGCTCTCGAATGTTAGCCCAAAAAGAGCTATTTCTGTATTTTTTGGTTCACTTTGGCGGTTAATAATGAATAAAAGCGTAGTGTTTATGTTAACAAGGAGGGAAAAGCAGCTCAAACCAATGAGCTTTCATGATATCTATATCCAAGGTGAGCTGGTAACTTTGGTGTTTAATTAAAGTGTTTTATTCCACATGTACTCACTTTCTTCTGTCTCTGCTGGTAATAAACACAGCTAGCATAAACACTCTCGAATGTTAGCCCAAAAAGAGCTCTTTAAGTATTTTTTGGTTCAGTTTGGCGGTTAATAATGAATAAAAGCGTAGTGTTTATGTTAACAAGGAGGGAAAACCAGCTCAAAACCACTGACAACCAATGAGCTTTCATGATATCTATATCCAAGGTGAGCTGGTAACTTTGGTGTTTAATTAAAGTGTTTTATTCCACATGTACTCACTTTCTTCTGTCTCTGCTGGTATTAAACACAGCTAGCATAAATGCTCTCGAATGTTAGCCCAAAAAGAGCTATTTCTGTATTTTTTGGTTCACTTTGGCGGTTAATAATGAATAAAAGCGTAGTGTTTATGTTAACAAGGAGGGAAAAGCAGCTCAAACCAATGAGCTTTCATGATATCTATATCCAAGGTGAGCTGGTAACTTTGGTGTTTAATTAAAGTGTTTTATTCCACATGTACTCACTTTCTTCTGTCTCTGCTGGTAATAAACACAGCTAGCATAAATGCTCTCGAATGTTAGCCCAAAAAGAGCTATTTCTGTATTTTTTGGTTCACTTTGGCTGTGATTAATGAATAAAAGCGTAGTGTTTATGTTAACAAGGAGGGAAAAGCAGCTCAAAACCGCTGACAACCAATGAGCTTTCATGATATCTAAGGTGAGTTGGTAACTTTAGTGTTTAATTAAAGTGTTTTATTCCACATGTACTCACTTTCTTCTGTCTCTGCTGGTAATAAACACAGCTAGCATAAACACTCTCGAATGTTAGCCCAAAAAGAGCTCTTTCTGTATTTTTTGGTTCACTTTGGCTGTGATTAATGAATAAAAGCGTAGTGTTTATGTTAACAAGGAGGGAAAACCAGCTCAAAACCACTGACAACCAATGAGCTTTCATGATATCCATATCCAAGGTGAGCTGGTAACTTTGGTGTTTAATTAAAGTGTTTTATTCCACATGTACTCACTTTCTTCTGTCTCTGCTGGTAATAAACACAGCTAGCATAAACACTCTCGAATGTTAGCCCAAAAAGAGCTATTTCTGTATTTTTTGGTTCAGTTTGGCTGTGAATTTGAATACAGGAAGTTTATGTTAATAAGGAGGGAAAAGCAGCTCAAACCAATGAGCTTCCATGATATCCATATCCAAGGTGAGCTGGTATTGCATGTTTACCGTTCACAGCAGTCTTTGTGGGGACCTGGGGGTTAGAGGTAGGCCTAGACGAGTTTCTGACTCGTTATTTATGGCGAGTGCCTCCGAGCTCGCGGCTCTGCTCTTTTTATTACTTCTTTCCTGCATAATTATCTCCAATGATCAACAACCCTGACCCTTGACATCAAATGGCGCGAGTCTTTGGTTCAGATGTCAACGTTTTATACGACATTTGTATCAGAACTCTCGGTCTGAATGTCGTAGCTGCAGAGGTCCAAAGTGAACGCGAGCAGCGGCTCTTCACTTTTACAAACCATGCCTTTGCATGAGTGTAATATCTGGGAAGGGCGCAGCCTGCAACATAACATCTCCCACACCAACAGTATTGGTTAAGACTGGCGCTCTGGGCGACACTGAGAGGAGTCTGTGCTGCTCTGGTGTGGAGGTACTTAACCCTGTCAGGATAACTAAAACCCAGAGGGCAAAGACAGTGAGAGTCTGTAATATTTGCAAATACAATCTGAAGTATTCAGGTTTTATGATAAATGCTTCTTCATGTTGTAAAGTTTAGATGCTCCTCGTTAACTTCGATCATCTAGAAGAGCAAAAGTCTGCAACAATATGCACAAAACCCTCCGAATTGTTACCAAAAACAACAAGTTTTGGTCAAACTTCATGGGCAGAATCCCCAAGAAAAGAGATTTCTACAGAAAACAGATCATCCCTGAAGCTCTATCCAGACTTTTAGCCTGTTGCTGTCTGAGCATCTGTCAGTAAAAAGTCCTGAAGTCATGAGAACCTTCAGGAAAACCCATTTAAAGTGATCGTGGGAAACTGAACAACTGCCACACAATGACACAGTTACAACATTCGTTCCAGCAGGGAGTCCTTAAAATGACAAAAACACCCTGTTGGGCCTCAACTTTTAGCATGAAAGGTAAAAAGAAGGTGAAACGTGGCGGGAGCATCACCATCCATCAATTAAACATCTCATTTGTGCCACAGAATGACCCAGGATCTTTCTCACAGGCCACAAAGTTGAAGGTATTTAGGTGTGACTGTGGCTGAAGGCTGTGCTGGTGTGAAGAAGCTCAGCCAGACCATAAACTGCAGGACCAGCTCCTGTCTCTGTGGGCCACAACAAACTGGGTTTTGTTGCAGAGATGGTGTCACGCTATGATCTTCTGGATGCTTCCCCCCTTAGACTCCCTGCTTACAGCCAATTCATCCTGTGTTGTGTTTTCCTGCATCATCCAGTCAGTTTTTGCACTTTTGTTGATTTAAAATCTCTTCAACAACGTCTGTAATGAACAGAGAAAGTAACCGTTTGACTAATTCTTATCATTATGCTTCTTATCAAGGCCTCAGAGTCCAAACCAGGAGGAAGGAGACACATCACACGGTTTAGGTTCAGGTTTAACCGGGACAGTGAAGAAATCTGTCCAGAAATTAAACCACTTTGCAGTTGTGGAGGCTGCTTGGCTTCCCCTGGGAATCGCTGACTGACACAGCCAAGTAAAAGCTGGCAGTAATTGGTGTCTTTCTGCGGTATAACATGACCCCGTGTGAAAGGGACTGCTGTTCGCAGGGCTGGGTCATGTCAAGTGAAGGGTTGAGTGGAGGGGTCGAGGGTGTCTGTCAAACGGACCTTCCACCCACACCCAGAGAGCAAATACCATATTTAAAGAGGAGGATCACAAATGCCTCGGCAACATTCCCCGTTAGCGGCCGTCACTCAACCAGACACCGTTCTGGTTCCTGTGGGCCCGACTGCAGGAGATGAGATGAGCTGGGCGGGTCAGAAACATGTGTTCCAGGTAAGCTGCTTTTTTCATTGGCACTCAACTAGTTTTGATGTTTTCTCGTTTGATTTTTGGTAATTTTCTTGCCACTCAGACTGAGACAGTAAGTTCACGAGGTCTATTTGCTGACTGGGCAGCTCCATCAATCCCTCCGGCTAAGTCTGGACTTTGTCTCAACGACTTCTGACAACAACGTTAAATGCCTCTAATGAGGCTTCAGATGATTCAACCACCCTGGGTCAAATCTATGCTTCAAAAAGAGGATTTATTCCTACTTATGAAACACCACCGGGGTCAGGAAAACCAATTATTGCATCTTCTGCTTTCCTCTGAAAACTTTGAGGTCAAATGATTTCAATGAAGGATTTTCACACCATTAACAAGTAAAAATGTGAATAAATGAAGTGGTCAGAGTGTGAGGGTTATCTTACGGTTCATCCATCATGGACAGCAGTCCTTAGGGGAAAGTGACCTGTGGGAAAACCCACTCCTGACCCAAGGAAGCTCATCTTTTCATGCCACTACGTTGCAAAAGGTCTGTGCACATGCACGGCAGAGCAGTGAATCAGCATATGGACAAAAAAAAACAAAGGAGGGACTTCTTAGTCAAATGTTTCAAATGTCAGGAGCTCGGCTGCATGCATCAACATGCGCCTCTTTACCCGTTTTTCAAGCAGGTGTTGAATCTTTTCCGTGAATCTGTGCACATTTCAGCTCTTCTTCAGAAAACAAACGCCACTTTAATGCAACTTTAATCATCACAGAGTGTTTCCAAAGCGTTTGGCTCCACTCGAGCAGCAGTTAAACTCTGTTTATATATCCCCCGTGTCGTGTTTTGTGATGCTGGAAAACTAAATAGTGGCGTTCTTCCCCACCATAAACAGCAGTTTGAATTGGAGTGAAGCAGAAAACTCACCTGAGGTCCTGTTAGGTCAGTCTTCTAGGAATTTACTTTCCCCCCTTTTGCGCTTCAGAAACCTATAAAACACGGCATGGCGGCGTACTCCCACGGGGGTTTGCTGTCAAGTCCACGGGGAAAAGCTGCAGTAGAAGAAGCACGCACTCATAGGGCTGCAGGAGCGTGTCTCAGCTGCCGTTCACTTAAACCTCAGCCTTCAAAGTGCTGCTGAGACACCTCCACACTCCCTCAGGAGTCCCATCTCCACCCACTTCTCACAATGACCCTCCTCTTTTCTGTGTTACACACACTCTATGTGCCCAGATTGTGGGCTGCCCCCCCGCCGCCTTGCCTTGCCTGTGGGCTCAGGCCTTGAGCCTCAGCCAAGACGGCTTCTGTGGTGTGTACATGTGTGTGTGTGTGGTATTTGTTGACACTGTACATCTTGTCGAATCATGTCGTTTGAATCAATCCTGAACCTTTGCCTCAATAAAGACTGAAAGGTTCTGCCAACAAACAGCTAAAGCTGAGAAAAAGAAGCACAGGGCAAAGATACTGAGTCACATGATTGGAATTTGCATAACGAACAGCACAAAATCAACTCTGAGGAACCAGAACCTACTTAACAGTGACTCTGAAGCGCCATGAGATGACTTTTGTTGTGATTTGGCGCTTGATAAATAAAGCTGAATTGAATTGACGTTATAAAGCCGTTAAGACATTAATTAATTACAACGAACCATCAAATCTAACACCTGGATTTTACAGTTTACATTAATCGATTAAGTAAAGGTCGGACCTGAACTCTCAGCTGGTGAATATAAAAGGCTTCACCACACCTCAGTGAGCTCAAAGCTAAAGATTTACAGCCTGGCAGCACAGCTGAGTGTAAAAGTTTTGGTGATTTTAACACTGGAGTTATTCATGGTGCCAAACAAACAGCCATCCATCCATATTTCACACCAGTTCCTGCTGCTCAGGGGCCTGAAGCTTGTCCCAGCTGTCATTGGGCGAGTGGGGGGGTGGGTGACCAGTCCATCCAGGGCCAACACAGACAAATAACCATGTGAATGCTTCTGGACTGCAGGAGGGAGTACCCACAGAGAACCGGCGTGTACACGAGGTTTAGCAGAGGAGGTGGAGTCAACTTTTGAAATGAAAATCAGAATCGGCTCCTTAAATCAGGAACTTTCAAGGTTTTCTTTCCAGTTTTTCACCTGCTGGTGACTTCAGACCCCCTGAAACATGCTTCCGAAAACAGAAAAAAAGGGATTTTTCCTTTAAATGTCACCTTTAAAAACAGAAAAAAGGGATTTTTCCTTTAAATGTCACCTTTAAAAACAGAAAAAAAGGGATTTTTCCTTTAAATGTCACCTTTAAAAACAGAAAAAAATGGATTTTTCCTTTAAATGTCACCGTTAAAAACAGAAAAAAGGGATTTTTCCTCAACATGTCACCTTTGAAAACAGAAAAAAGGGATTTTTCCTTTAAATATCACCTTTAAAAACAGAAAAAATAGATTTTTCCTTTAAATGTCACCGTTAAAAACAGAAAAAGGGATTTTTCCTCAATATGTCACAGTTAAAAACAGAAAAAAGGGATTTTTCCTTTAAATGTCCCCTTTAAAAACAGAAAAGAGGGATTTTTCCTTTAAATGTCACCTTTGAAAACAGAAAAAAGGGATTTTTCCTTTAAATGTCACCGTTAAAAACAGAAAAAAGGGATTTTTCCTCAACATGTCACCTTTAAAAACACAAAAAAGGGATTTTTCCTTTAAATGTCACCTTTAAAAACAGAAAAAAAGGGATTTTTCCTTTAAATGTCACCTTTAAAAACAGAAAAAAAGGGATTTTTCCTTTAAATGTCACCTTTAAAAACAGAAAAAAGGGATTTTTCCTTTAAATGTCACCTTTAAAAACAGAAAAAAATTATTTTTCCTCAACATGTCACCTTTAAAAACAGAAAAAAGGGATTTTTCCTCAACATGTCACCTTTGAAAACAGAAAAAATGGATTTTTCCTTTAAATATCACCTTTAAAAACAGAAAAAATGGATTTTTCCTTTAAATGTCACCGTTAAAAACATAAAAAGGGATTTTTCCTCAATATGTCACCGTTAAAAACAGAAAAAAGGGATTTTTCCTTTAAATGTCACCTTTAAAAACAGAAAAAAGGGATTTTTCCTTTAAATGTCACCTTTAAAAACAGAAAAAAAGGGATTTTTCCTTTAAATGTCACCTTTAAAAACAGAAAAAAGGGATTTTTCCTCAACATGTCACCTTTAAAAACAGAAAAAATGGATTTTTCCTTTAAATGTCACCTTTAAAAACAGAAAAAAGGGATTTTTCCTCAACATGTCACCTTTAAAAACAGAAAAAAAGGGATTTTTCCTTTAAATGTCACCTTTAAAAACAGAAAAAAAGGGATTTTTCCTTTAAATGTCACCGTTAAAAACAGAAAAAAGGGATTTTTCCTCAACATGTCACCTTTAAAAACACAAAAAAGGGATTTTTCCTTTAAATGTCACCTTTAAAAACAGAAAAAAGGGATTTTTCCTTTAAATGTCACCTTTGAAAACAGAAAAAATGGATTTTTCCTTTAAATGTCACCTTTAAAAACAGAAAAAGATGTTTTTTGTTGTGCTCGGTCATTCCCGTTCACTTCAGAAATCACAACAGAACCACATTTCCATCTGTTCCTTCATCGTAAAATAGGCAAAAACAGCTCATTATAACCCGCTTTTTGGAGTTTTGATAAAAACAACCCACATAAAAAGAAATAAGCTCAAAGAGTTAGTTCAACCATTTCTTTTAAATGTAAAAAAAGTCTTTGCAGATGTGGGAGTCTCCTTCACTCGTTTTGCTTACCTTTAAATAATGTAAAGTCCTGAATAAAGAACTCAGTATTTACTCTAAACACTGCAGATCTGTCTCTGATGGAAGCAGCAGCACAGAGCAAAGTGTTGCATTTTACACAAAGAAAAGAAAGACTTTCCATCTTTTTGTGCTGAAATGTGAGGGTGTAACCACGAGCTTCGGTTAAATCCGTCTCAGGCTAATACGGGAGGTAATTAACTGTTAGTCTGCTGTTGTAGCGCAGCCTCAACAGGCTTTGTGTCGCTGTTGTGTAAACATGACAAATAAACTCGGAGCTGCTCCAGCTCTTAGCCCCGGGCCACGAAAGGCGAGGACCGGGGGGGAGAATAACGAGTGTGGTGGGAGTCGTATTGAATCTATTGTGCAGGACTCAATAAGGAGTCATTAAGTCATTTTGAGGTGATAAAAAAGTAAAGAACTGCATGATCACTGACAAAAAGACAAAAAAAACAGTCGATTACAGTGAATAAGTCTCCAGGTGGAACTGGGGCTCCAGAACAGTTGTGTAATAGATGTTATTTATGTCCTTCTTTGGAGGTTTCTTGGTCCTGTCTTCTAATGTAGATCCATGTGTCGAGATTTAAAAAGACGAAAGTTAAGGATTGATCATCTGAAGCAGGAACCTGGATCTCCTTTTCGGGTTTTCGAGTTATTCAGAGCAGAAAGAAGCCGGAAAATCACTCGTATCAACCCAAATACAGAGTTAGGTACGTGGAGATGGACACCTGTTAGCACCAAAGTCCATTAAAAGAGCTCAAATTGAAGCTTTAACCAATGACATTTAAGGCCCAGAAGGTCAGAGCCTGAACACTTTTCTTTTATGTTTAGGTTTTATGTTATGATGCTTTTATTGTTATATCTTACAAATGAAGATATAACAGCTTTATAAGAAGCTAACAATAAGCTACATAGAAGGAACCCAGGAGTTGGACACCTGTTAGCACCAAAGTCCATTAAAAGAGCTCAAATTGAAGCTTTAACCAATGACATTTAAGGCCCAGAAGGTCAGAGCCTGAACACTTTTCTTTTAAGTTTATGTTTCTGTATTTATCAGACACTTTTATCCAAAGAGACTTACAAATGAAGATATAACAGCTTTATAAAAAGCTAACAATAAGCTACATAGAAGGAACCCAGGAGTTGGACACCTGTTAGCACCAAAGTCCATTAAAAGAGCTCAAATTGAAGCTTTAACCAATGTTTAATTTTCCTATGACATTTAGGCCCAGAAGGTCAGAGCCTGAACACTTTTCTTTTATGTTTACGTTTTATGTTATGATGCTTTTATTGTTATATCTTACAAATGAAGATATAACAGCTTTATAAAAAGCTAACAATAAGCTAACAATAAGCTAACAATAAGCTACATAGAAGGAACCCAGGAGTTGGACACCTGTTAGCACCAAAGTCCATTAAAAGAGCTCAAATTGAAGCTTTAACCAATGTTTCATTTTCCTATGACATTTAAGGCCCAGAAGGTCAGAGCCTGAACACTTTTCTTTTATGTTTAGGTTTTATGTTATGATGCTTTTATTGTTATATCTTACAAATGAAGAGATAACAGCTTTATAAAAAGCTAACAATAAGCTAACAATAAGCTACATAGAAGGAACCCAGGAGTTGGACAACTGTTAGCACCAAAGTCCATTAAAAGAGCTCAAATTGAAGCTTTAACCAATGACATTTAAGGCCCAGAAGGTCAGAGCCTGAACACTTTTCTTTTAAGTTTATATTCCTGTATTTATCAGACGCTTTAATCCAAAGCGACTTACAAATGAAGATATAACAGCTTTATAAGAAGCTAACAATAAGCTACATAGAAGGAACCCAGGAGTTGGACACCTGTTAGCACCAAAGTCCATTAAAAGAGCTCAAATTGAAGCTATAACCAATGTTTAATTTTCCTATGACATTTAAGGCCCAGAAGGCCAGAGCCTGAACACTTTTCTTTTATGTTTAGGTTTTATGTTATGATGCTTTTATTGTTATATCTTCCAAATGAAGATATAACAGCTTTATAAAAAGCTAACAATAAGCTAACAATAAGCTAACAATAAGCTACATAGAAGGAACCCAGGAGTTGGACACCTGTTAGCACCAAAGTCCATTAAAAGAGCTCAAATTGAAGCTTTAACCAATGTTTAATTTTCCTATGACATTTAAGGCCCAGAAGGCCAGAGCCTGAACACTTTTCTTTTATGTTTTATGTTATGATGCTTTTATTGTTATATCTTACAAATGAAGATATAACAGCTTTATAAAAAGCTAACAATAAGCTAACAATAAGCTACATAGAAGGAACCCAGGAGTCCGAAGGAAGTGCAGATACTGCACTAAATGCAATACTCTTGTTCAATTTGTTCAGGTGAATCTAATGAGAAAAACAGTGTCACTGTCTCAGTATTTCCTTCTGTGTCTCACTCTCTGCTCTTGGCTGAACTAAAACATTGTGCTGTCCCTTTAAAGCCGGACCAGAAGGTGAACAGAAGCTTCCCCGAGGCTTCGTGTGAAGCATTTCCAGGCCATGGAGGTAAGAGACCTGATGATACAGAGGAAAAAAGCACCGAACACATGGGCCTGTGGAGAGAAAAACAAGCATGGATGCAATGAAGGTGGGAAAAGGAAACAAATGATGAAGAAGGTAAAAGCAAAGCTGTGGCATGAAGACTGAAAACGTGAGATACAGCAAGGTGGAGGGGTGATGACGGAGATGAAGAGGGACAGAAAGGAGAGAGGAGGAAAGAGGTCTGGTCTAGAAATAAACACCAACAGAAGGTGGGCACGAAGCCACTGACAGCAGGTGAAGCTGAGCAGAGAGCAGCAGAGCCTGGAGGAAATGAAACTCAGATCCACCTTATGTAACCCGCTGCCGGGGTCTCAAACTGTTCAATCCATACCGCTCAACATTTGTATTTATGCTGGGGGTCAGTCGCCGTCTCACGGTGGAACAAAATGTCATCAGTACTCTGAGCACTGAGCAAATGTCAGAGTTTTAGCAGCAGAATTGCTGACTTTAGTTTTGCTTTTTGGCTTTAAGGAGTTTTACGACAAGGAATCCAGGAGTGAGGCGGATCCTGACTGGTTCAGACTTTAAGAAGAACAAAGGATTTATCCTCTCATTGTCCTCTGAACATCTAATCTTCAAGGCCTTGGCTTTATTACAAACATATAAACCTCTCCTTATCATAGCTGTCCCGATCCGTGAAAGCAGTGGCTGCAGATGCAGGATCAATAATCTGATTTTATTTATATAATGATAGTCACTTGATGAGCAAAGTAATAGATTATAAATTCCTAAGTCTTCTCGATACCTATGGGGAGAAGAGTGAGACTATAAAACTTATCAAAAGAAAACTCTCTCCACGCTAGGAGGAAAAAACAAAAGCTAATATAAATCTTACAAATAAACTTATCCGAACCGTCGGAGGCTCTATAGAAATTTAACAAATCAATAAACAGAAAGAGGCTCCTTCTAATGGAGTTGCTATGAAAGTTATAATTATAAATCAAAGACACTCCTGAATAAACGACAAGACAAAGAAAACTTCACTTGGATAAATCTATGGCTAAACTTACAACAGAAAATCATCTCAAAGAGGAAATCATCAATAAACAAGATCTGTGATACTTATACTTTGGAGGCTAGAGGACGAAAGCTCGAGAGACAATTCAACACACTGGCAACGAGACGCAGACTAAATACACCTGAGGAACCAAGGGGAACAGGTGGAAACACTTTGGGAATCAGGGAAGACAAAGAGACACGGGAGGAAGGGCAAGTTATCTGAAACCAGAGGAGCTGTTCATTTCAAAATAAAACAGGAAGTGACAAGACAAGGTACAAAAAAACCTAAGAGCTTTTGTGAGACCTGACAATACATTAGCTTCTGCTTATCTGAGGTCGGGTTGGTCCAGGAGGGAAACCCAGACATCCGTCTCCTTATGGGATCCCAAAGTGTTTCCAGACCAGAAACGATATATATAATCCCTCCGGTGAGTTCTGGGTCTGCCCTGGGGCCTCCTTCTTGTTGGCCTTGGCTGAAAAACCTCCAAAGGGAGGCAACCAGGAGGCATCCTAACCAGGCTTATTGTGGAGGAGCAGTGGCTCCACTACTTCCCTTCAGAAGAAACTGATCTAAGCCAGTGTGACAGCATCATCATTCTTTCTGTCACTGCCCAGGCTTCATGACCACAGGTGAGGGTTGGACCAAAGAGGGACCAGTAAATCGAAAGCTTCGCCTCCCAACAATAACGGACCAGAACAGCGTCCTCACTGCTGCTGATGAAGCCCAATCCGTCCATCTCTGGCTCCAACCTGCCATCACTCCTGAACAAGATCCAGAGATACTTAAACTCCTCCACCTGGGGCAGGAACTCACCCCGACCTGGAGGGAGCTGACTTTCATCCCGGCCGCTTCACACTTTAGGTTTAGGAAAATGGAAAATATGTGGTTTGAGCAGCTTGGCTTCACTTGTAAAACAACAATAAATCTGGAGTTCTGCTCTCATCTGAGGGGTGGAGTTTTAACACTATATGTACCACATACTGGGGTATTAAGAAGATGTTGGAGCAGGCTGGTTCTACAGCAGGGAAGTCAAACTCCGGTCCTGGAGGGCCGCTGTCCTGCAGGTTTTAGCTGTTTCCTGCTCCAACACACCTGATTCAGATCAATGCCTCATTAGCTGGTTTGTGCAGAACTTAACAATCTTTTGAAGAGATTAATTTAATCTGAATCAGGTGCGTTGAAGCAGGGAAACGTCTAAAACCTGCAGGACAGCGGCCCTCGAGGACCGGAGTTTGACTTCCCTGATCTATACATTAGCTTCTGCTTATCTGAGGTCGGGTTGGTCCAGGAGGGAAACCCAGACATCCGTCTCCTTATGGGATCCCCAAGTGTTTCCAGACCAGAAACGATATATAATCCCTCCGGTGAGTTCTGGGTCTGCCCTGGGGCCTCCTTCTTGTTGGCCTTGGCTGAAAAACCTCCAAAGGAAGCAACCAGGAGGCATCCTAACCAGGCTTATTGTGGAGGAGCAGTGGCTCCACTACTTCCCTTCAGAGGAAACTGATCGAAGCCAGTGTGACAGCATCATCATTCTTTCTGTCACTGCCCAGGCTTCATGACCACAGGTGAGGGTTGGACCAAAGAGGGACCAGTAAATCGAAAGCTTCGCCTCCCAACAATAACGGACCAGAACAGCGTCCTCACTGCTGCTGATGAAGCCCAATCCGTCCATCTCTGGCTCCAACCTGCCATCACTCCTGAACAAGATCCAGAGATACTTAACCTCCTCCACCTGGGGCAGGAACTCACCCCGACCTGGAGCAAGCTGACTTTCATCCCGGCCGCTTCACACTTTAGGTTTAGGAAAATGGAAAATATGTGGTTTGAGCAGCTTGGCTTCACTTGTAAAACAACAATAAATCTGGAGTTCTGCTCTCATCTGAGGGGTGGAGTTTTAACACTATATGTACCACATACTGGGGTATTAAGAAGATGTCGGAGCAGGCTGGTTCTACAGCAGGGAAGTCAAACTCCGGTCCTGGAGGGCCGCTGTCCTGCAGGTTTTAGCTGTTTCCTGCTCCAACACACCTGATTCAAAGTACAAAAACCTAAGAGTCTCTGTGAGACCTGACAATAGCTGTTCAAACAACCTCATCAAACTCCGACTGCATGTGGAGTAAAGTGTGAACAACCAGCTGCTGCATTTACTGTGTAAACAGGGCAGCAAATGGAACCGAACTAAATAGATTAAATCAAATGAAAGAATACTTTATAAAGTCAGTATTTTTCCTCTCATCAGTCATTACAGGCTGTCATTATGACTTATAATGGAGCGTGCAGGAGTTACCTGCATATGGTCGGAGGGAGAAGCCCTGTGTTTTGTAGAGAATGGGCAGCATTGTCCAATATCTCCATCAGATTGTGCAGCATTCGCACAATCAGCTCCAGCACAGAACCAGCTCTTTAATGCTCCAACAGATGCTGCAAAGCAGACTCCACTGTCCACCACAGACTCTCAGAAGTACAGCCCCTTTTTTAGTACCTGAATGTCACATTTGCAGTCCAGATAGAGTCCCAGGTATCTGAAGTCCTCCACCACCTCTTCTCCTCGTTCTCATGCAAAGGGATTGACCAGTTCCCCTGAGACATGTGAGTATTTCTGGAGATTAAAGGACTTTAAAGAGTTTAAAGTCTGAGGTGAACCGAGTCAAAAGAAACGGGGAGAGTACAGTCCTGTGCTGATGATCACCTTTTCAGACACATCTGTGGTCTGTTTGGGAGGAAGTTATGTTTATTTTTATGCATTTATCAGACGCTTTTATCCAAAGTGACTTACAGGTAGGCATGTAGGGTTAAGGGGTCTTGCCTAAGGACCCCTACTGGAGGTAATACCTTTCATGCCAGGGATTTTAACCCAGGTCTCCCACATGGAAGGTGGCAATGATACCACTACACTATCCAGCCCCAGTTATTAACCCAGGCGTCCACCTGCATTGTGTAAAACTGCAGAAATCAGAGAACATGATCCTCGCAGTGTTGCCTGCTTTGTTGGGATGAGAGTGGGCTCAATGAAGCAGGGAGACGGCACATGGAAGGATGTCTTCCACAGCACTGGGACTTTCTCTGGACTCAGACTAAGGTGCAAGAGGTGCTGCAGAATCCCACAGAGCTGCTTTGCACTGGTCTTCAGTATCAAGGGGCTGAAAACTTCGGAAACCTGCAGTTTTGTTCCGATTCAGTCTCTTTAGGTGCTTCTTCTTTTGACTGCTGGAGACAGACAGATTGGGGGGGGGGGGGCTTCAGTTTGTCCTAATGTGGGGGTTGGTGTTGTGTTAAGATTCATGACTGAGTGACTTTATGGAGGATGTGAGGTCGCTGGAGGCAGAGAGGGAGCTGAAGCTAATGAAACCAGCTTCAACATATTTACAGGCACAAACATCCTGTTTTTAGAGCTTTGTTTTGTTTGTTTTTTGTTAAAAAATTAAAAGAAGTAACTGGAAATAATTAAAAGCAGCAAAGTGATGCTTGTTTTCAGCATGTGGAAAGTTAAAAGAGTCAAAGCAGGATTAAAGTTTGGCCCCGGCAGAGGAGGATATAACCTGCAGATTCCCATCAGATACAGACCCTCGATTTGTTCTGTCAGACGTATCAAGCAGCTGATAAAGGGATCATATCACTTTTGTTGAAATGGTTTTGTTTTTGGAAACTAAGGAAGTACAATACTGAGCAAAAGTGTTGGGCCATTTCCAGGAAAACAGACTAACTATGAATATAAACCCAGAATCTGAGGCAGAAACAGAGTTTTTTTATCAGTTCTCAGCAGCTTTAAAGTGAATATCTGGTCTGAGCTCCTTTATTCTCCAACACAGCCTGAACCCTCTGAGACCAGCTTTCTGTCATTTCTTTAAGGAGTCTTCAGGAATAGTTCTCCAGGCTTCTTGAAGGACATCCCAAAGCTCTTCTTTGGATGTGGGCTGCCTTTTGTTCCGTTCTCTGTCAGATGATCCCACACTGCTTCAATAATGTTGAGGTCCGGGCTCTGGGGAGGATTCATCCCTCCATAAGACCTGTTGCCACTGATTTTCAGTCCACTTCTTGTGTCATTTGGCACAGCTCAGCCTTTTCTCCCTGTTTCCCTTCCTTAAGAACGGCTTCTTGACAGCCACCCTTCCATGGAGACCATTTCTGATGAGGCTTGGGCCAACAGTAGATGGATCAGCTGAAGGTCCAGATGCATCTCTCAGGTCCTGTCAGGTCACAGCTGGATTTTTTCCTCTTTCTTAAGGACATCACTTTCAGATCCTGTTCATCTGCTGGAGATAGTTTTTTAGGCCTGACACTTCTTCTTTTGTCCTCCACTTGTCCAGTTTCCTCAAATGTTTTAAGGACACTTCCCGGCTTGGGCCTTTCTGTGTGGATGCTCTTTAGTCTTGGCTGTTAAGTCGCTTATGAAGACGGATGTACTGGGGCCCTGGAGCGTAAAAACTCAACTATCCTCAACAATCCTCGACTTTAAAAAGCATTAAAATGTCCTAACAGACAAACAAACAAAGAAAAACTGTTGTTTAAGCTCACTTTAAAAGATTAAAGACAGTCTGGCTGCTTGGAGGGAAAAATAAGAAACGAGGACAATATTTCTTCACTATTTTGTATTGAAATTTAACAGCTAATAAATATTTTTAAAGACACAACAAAACATTCGCTCAATGTGAAATAAAAGATCGTTTTCAGCAGATTTTTTCAACATTTTTGGTATAAAATGCATACATTTCATATGATGGCATGCCTCCATGCCCTGTGGGCATTAATCTGAAGGTACAGCTATAGTTTCAGTGGTTTACTGGCATATTTTCATCGAGATGCTCAGTGATTATTCACTAAGGACCAGGAATGCACCAAATTTCACATCATTTTATAGATTTCAATTATTTCCGTCTACTTTTTCTTTTCAGTTTATACTCAACGGCCTGTTGTCAGATATTCCATCACAGTGTTGTAACAAATGAACCAAAACAGAAAAACAACTTGTTTTAGGCCTGTAGTGACGGCACTTAAAAAATGCCCCCAGAGCTTTTTCAGCGCTGCGAGTCACTCATCATCTGAGCTGTTCTCGGCTCGTTCAGCTCTCAGCTTCGGAGCGCAGTGACGTCCTGCTCGCGTTCCGCCCCGCCGCCACCGAGATCGATGGATAGTGAAAGGAAGGCTGTCGCCACATGTCCGCAGAGCGCGTCTGCAGGTGTGGCAGCGCAGCGAGGCTGCAGGGCTTTGAATAGAACCAAGCTGACCTTTTTTAAAAATGTGTCAGCTCGTCTGTCAACAGGTTCACCTCTTTGCTTTTTCCTGACAAAAGCAACAAGGAATTTAGGGTTGGGAAGAGGACAAGGTTGTAAATCTAAGCTGAAGTTAAATGCCATGTTGTTGTCTGCCACATGGATCAAAGTGCCAGACAATGCACCATCAGTTCTTGAGTTTTATTGTTTCTCAGCAGGTTTATTTAACCACAGCGACAGAACCCGCTCTTTCCTTTTCCTAACAAGCTTCAGTTGAACTTGTTTAGTGGCGCAATGCTTCAGTATTTTAGATCCTGCGACACTTCAACTGTAAACTCCCACGAGATGCAGATTGATAACATCAGAAAAATGTGAGCCTAAATTCCTCCAAACAGCAGCGTGACCTTCCTGGTAACGTGAGCGTCGTCTCTTCATAAAGATTTCTATCACAGTGCAAACAAACTCAGATAAAAAGATAGAAATCATAAAAAGATGTGCCGTGTAATAGAAATAAACTGTTCATTTAAAATCTATCGCATTAAATGAAGAAATCAGCACTTTTGACCGATATTTTCTTTCTCTAACCTCCCCCACGCTCTGAAAGTCGTGAACAATAGCCCCATTCTGGGGTAGCTTTAGTTTATGTTGTTGCCCCCACCGTCTTTAACTGATAATGATCATGTAGACAGCTGAAGAATGAACTGTTTCTGTTCACCCAACATACAGGAGGAAGCTCTCAGAAAGAAACAGCCACCCTTCATCAATTATAAATCCG
The DNA here is from genome assembly GCF_036924035.1 of Leuresthes tenuis. NCBI lineage: Eukaryota > Metazoa > Chordata > Actinopteri > Atheriniformes > Atherinopsidae > Leuresthes > Leuresthes tenuis. The sequence continues at coordinate 1,854,955 of NW_027325365.1, forward strand.
TGTTTTGCATTGAGTTTGGCTGCATTTTGGAGGCCGGTTCGACCTCTGCACAAAGCGCTGCCACCTCAGAGGTAAAACTGCCCCCAGCAAACCGGCTGTAGGTGCTTCAGCTAACGAATGTTGGCCAATAAGCGCAGCCTTGCAGGAGATTATAGCACATGCAAGCTGTTTTGACATGCCTGATTCTCACAGTCGGCCCTCTTTCAGCCACCATGACGCAGTCGTACATTAGTGTGCATTTCATGTGTCTCCGCCATGCTTAAGAATGAAAACACTGATTATTCAACATTTATGTCATCCATAACATGCTAACTGAGGCCCATTTTTGTTGTTTACACAACAAGTTGAAGCAGAACTTTTCCTGTTTGCATTTAAAATCTAATTCATGTCGTTTATTTAGTTTTTTGGATGCTACGGAGGTGTATTTTTCACTGCTAAGGCCTGCTGTTGTTGTTGCTACGTTTATTATTTGCACAGCTGCTGAGCAGAGAAGGAGAATCCAGAAAGTGGAAATCAGGCCATGTGAGCTGGTTTCTTATTTAAACCTTTAGTCCTGGATCAAGGTTCCTTGTGATCTCTTGTATTGATCATTTTGAGATGTTTTTGATGGTGGAAAAGCACTTCCGACCCAGTAAGAATGAGAAGTGACGTCGTCTGCTACTTCCTTTAGCTTTTAGCTTTAGCTTTTAGGCTTCAGACTTTAATTCCTCAGCATTTGTATTGAAAGAACCTCCAGTAAGAATCTGTTTTTCCCTTCAAACATGTTCTGTTAGCGTCTGACTGTCTCCAGGTTGGAAACTATACCATAAAACTATCCTTTATCAGGACACAACACAGGACTCGAGATAAAACCAACTGGAATTAGAAAGAAAACGCATCACACCAGTAAAATCTGGTCAAATAGAGCAAAAGGGAGGAAGTATGAGGGATCTGAAGCAGTCAGAAAAGCAGAGGCTGCTTCCTCCTTATTCAGATTAAACGGCTTATTCTGAGAATGACCTCACACAGAACCTCAATCCTTTTTCTTATTTTCATCTGGAGGAATGCAAACAGCAGCAATAAATAACCAAGACACCGACCACCAAGATCGGTTTAGTTTTTAAAATCATTTTATCCATCTTAAAGTCCTGTAACGCAGTTATATTTGCTGAGAAAAAGCAAAACGTTGAGTTATAAATCAGCCAAACAGACAATAGTGGGATGATGTTCCTAAAAACTGAGGAAATCATCTAATTTGTCTGTATCTTTATGGAGAAATGATCTGTTTCTTTTATCAAGTGCTGCGAATGTTACCTGAGGAGATGTCTCTGAGCTTATGTTACTACAAAAAGCAATATTTACACATATCATCAGTGGGATTTGGGTTTGTGGGCACTCTTACAGAAATATCCGACATTTCATACGAGCTGCCCTGAAAGATCACAATCAGCTGCTGGTCCTGAGCGACAGCCGGCAGCAGAGGGTGAAATGGAAAAAATAAAGTGCAGAAAGGTCATTTCTCACCCCAAACTAATGCATTAAGTCGTGATCTGGTGAAATCAGAAGTGACACTAAAACTGAGATAAAAAGGAGAGCAAATACCTCTCATTCTGAATTTTAAGCGGTGGCTCTGTGAGAATCATTTAAAAGGGACACAAACTCACAAAATTATGGCCGAACTTATCACAAAACGCAGGTGAACTACACGGTCCTGTCCTCCTTAAACTATTTTCTAATCGTGCTAAAACAACCTTGCTTGTCAGTCTTTTAAGCCTTTACAAACAGAGATAAAATGCTTACAAAGATCTTGTGTCTCTTCTGCAGTTCCCTCCCTGCTGCACTATCACACAAAGAGTCTCTTTCAGGTGTTATCATGTCCTCACCGTGGCCTTGTACTCCTCCACTGCACCGAAAATACATTCTTTTCCCTCTTCCTTCACCTTTCTGCCACTTGTGCTTGTTAGATTTCTGTCAGAATATCTCTGAGAAGATGCTAAATGTCTCTAAGAGAGAGCTGATTTCCATACCAAAGGCTAAGGCTTTTTGCCCCAAAAATGTCAGATCTGATGATTAGAGCATTTTTAGAGCAAGTTTTCTCTATATTTCCATGGTGACAGGCCGCCGGCAAACAGGTAGAACATTATTAAACAGATAATGTGCTAAAAAAGGCTCTGTTCACTGTTCCACTTACGTTTCTACATGTTTCCTGGCCTGTTCTCAGTGCTTGCTTTGCTCGAATTAAATCATTAAATCCAGGAGGCACATATGCAGACCTCGATATCAGAAATCTGGGTGTCACATTCAAGATGGTAGGACTTTTAATTCTATGAATACCTCCAAGTCATCCCTTCTGATCAGACATCTGATCGTTTCTTTTATAATTACACATTTTCTTCCATTTTCTTCCATTAACAGCTTCTTTTCTTCCATTAACAACTAAAAAACAGTGGTGGTGTTCATAGATGATCTGAATTTCAAATTTTGAATCACTTAGAGGGTCTTGACCCCCCTCATAAAGTCCCTTACAGCTCAGCAGTTTAATTAGTTGCTCATATGAATAATTTATCTGTGTTTGAGTTCCTTTTTGCACCTTTCAGCTGAACTCAAAGTGCCATCAGTAACCTGTAATGTTCAGCTGTCACAAGGTGGTGAAATAGCTAAAAAAGCTCAACTAAACTCTGGTATGAACTTGTATATTTCTATCAAACATTCTCTGAAAAGCCTCCAGCTGATCCAAAATGCTGCAGCCAGAGTTCTGATGAGAACTAACAGCAGAGATCATGTTTCTCCAGTTTTAGCTTCTTTAGCTTAGATTCAGAATAGAATTTAAGATTCTTCTCCTCACATATAAAGCTCTTAATGACCGAGCTCCATCATATCTTAAAGATCTCATTGTAAGATATTTTCCTAACAGAGCACTTCGCTCCCAAACTGCAGATTTACTTGTGGTTCCCAGAGTTTCTAAAAGCAGAATGGGAGGCAGAGCCTTCAGTTATCAGGCCCCTAAAAGCAGAATGGGAGGCAGAGCCTTCAGTTATCAGGCCCCTAAAAGCAGAATGGGAGGCAGAGCCTTCAGTTATCAGGCCCCTAAAAGCAGAATGGGAGGCAGAGCCTTCAGTTATCAGGCCCCTAAAAGCAGAATGGGAGGCAGAGCCTTCAGTTATCAGGCCCCTAAAAGCAGAATGGGAGGCAGAGCCTTCAGTTATCAGGCCCCTAAAAGCAGAATGGGAGGCAGAGCCTTCAGTTATCAGGCCCCTAAAAGCAGAATGGGAGGCAGAGCCTTCAGTTATCAGGCCCCTAAAAGCAGAATGGGAGGCAGAGCCTTCAGTTATCAGGCCCCTAAAAGCAGAATGGGAGGCAGAGCCTTCAGTTATCAGGCCCCTAAAAGCAGAATGGGAGGCAGAGCCTTCAGTTATCAGGCCCCTAAAAGCAGAATGGGAGGCAGAGCCTTCAGTTATCAGGCCCCTAAAAGCAGAATGGGAGGCAGAGCCTTCAGTTATCAGGCCCCTAAAAGCAGAATGGGAGGCAGAGCCTTCAGTTATCAGGCCCCTAAAAGTAGAATGGGAGGCAGAGCCTTCAGTTATCAGGCCCCTAAAAGCAGAATGGGAGGCAGAGCCTTCAGTTATCAGGCCCCTAAAAGCAGAATGGGAGGCAGAGCCTTCAGTTATCAGGCCCCTAAAAGCAGAATGGGAGGCAGAGCCTTCAGTTATCAGGCCCCTCTCTTGTGGAATAAGCTGCCAGTAAATGTCCGGGAAGCAGACACCCTTTCCACTTTTAAGATTAGGCTTAAAACTTTCCTTTCTGGTAAAGCTTATAGTTCGGGATGGCTCAGGTGAGTCTGAAACATCCCATAGTTAAGCTGCTATAGGCCCAGACTGCTGGGGGACCTCATCTGTCACCTTTCCTCACTTTTCTCTCTTTTTCCCCCTGTTTAATTTCTCAAATGATTTTATGTCCATGTGACATTATTGTGGTTATTAACTTGTGTTTCCCTGTTCCAGCAGGTATCCTTTGAATGGTGTTATGGTGTTTTTCCCCCCTCTTTTCCCTCTTTTCTGTCTTCTCAAACCCCAGCTGGTCGAGGCGGATGGCCACCCTTCCTGGTTCTGGTTCTGCCAGAGGTTTCTCCCTGGTTCTGCCAGAGGTTCCTTCCTGGTTCTGGTTCTGCCAGAGGTTTCTTCCTGGTTCTGGTTCTGCCAGAGGTTTCTTCCTGGTTCTGGTTCTGCCAGAGGTTTCTTCCTGTTAAAGGGAGTCGTTCCTTTCCACAGTCCCTCAGGCTCAGGACGGGAGATTGGACTGAAGACACGCTTCGGTCCAATCTGTTGGTTTCCTTAGCTCGGATATTATTTTTTTGAATTGGCTCCATATGAATTAATTGGATTATGATTATAATGAATTGAATTCCAATTGGCTTGAATTGGACTATATTACTTAAGTGCCTTGGGATGATATTTGTTGTAATCTGGCGCTATATAAATAAAATTTAATTGAATTGAATTGAATTTTAAATCTGTTGACATGAAGGATTGCGGCTGATTGTCATCATTTGTAGTTCAGGAAGCGCTGAAGTGGGTCTCCAGCCACCATGTCGCCATGCAGAGCCGTGCACCAGCGAGAAGGGAACAGATGGACGAACGGACGGCCTACATTGAGTGTTCATGCTTTTCTGTGTCTGAACCAGCAAATCTGCTGGGAATTTGCTCCTCGTTTCCTGGAAACTGCTGTGTTCACGCACACTCGCACACAGATACAGGAGTTCTGGACGGTCCCGAACCCCCTGCTTCAGCACCATCTGCTTACTTGATCTATGAGCATACCAACACCCCCCCAAGTCACACACACACTTGTGCACTCATTTTTCTACTCAAATCGATAGGGTTTCTATTCTTTTGCTTTTGCACAGCACTGCTCCTTGTTTCTACATAGTTTTTAAGTGAATCCCTCTGATAAAGTTAAATAAAATCACTCTTCTTCTGTCCTTTCATTTTCTTTTTGTATACCACATGGCTTCGCTCCCATTATCAGCAGCAACCTGAGCTCAAAACGCTCAAAAGAGGCTGTAGCTTCCTGACATCATTACGTTTGATCAAACCTTTCACAGCTTCTCCAAGTAAAGAGTAATTTAATACCTTTATTACAGAGGTGTGCATTTCCTCCATATCAGCATCAACACGGAGCAGAAGGACGGGGGAAAATATCAAAGGGAGCGAAGCCGAGTCTACAGTAGGAACCAAAGAGCGTTTTTACCTGTTTAATGTCGTCAGTCTGCGGATAAAACAGTCCCAGTACTTGATGGGGTTTCGTACACTACTTAAAACACTTAAGTAGGACACTTGAGGAGGAAAGGAAGGGTTCGAAAAACATCTGTTACTTTTAATAAAACTACTTCAACACTAAAGAGGGAAGAGCTTAGCGGAGGTGATATAAATGAGCAGCAGGGTTCAAACGAGGTCGATAATATGATGGTTAATTTGTTGGCATGGAAACCTGATCAAATAACTGTTATAGTTTCACATTCATGTTCCACATTATATCAGAGTAAAGCAGCGTGCTGTGATGAAACATACCAGGAGGACCAGTCACTGCTGTTATGGTCTCTGTTCTGGTAGCGGTCCCATGGGCAGACACACCGGCCCCCTCTGGGCTACATTTAGTCCCTTTGTTGTCTCTCTGATTATTGTCCTCCGTGCTCAGACTGTGAATTTTACGATACGATACAATACACGGCATTCAGCCAACGATACGATTCGATACGATTCGATACGATTCGATACGATTCGATACGATTCGATACGATTCGATACGATTCGATACGATTCGATACACATCATTTTCTGAAAGACTTTAAAGGGACAGTGTGATTTGACATGAATAGTCACTGATGGGACTGGTGGTGTGGGACAGGAGGGACATTAAATGCAAGCTTGTATTCATACGATTCGGTACGATTCAACACGTCGTGAAGCTATTTTACCTCTTTCTGTATTTCTGTCACTTTTCAAAAGAATGTTCTGGAGATTGCAAAACAACCGAAATATCAGCAGCGCCTCCAACAAAGACTGTTCAGCTGTCCACATCCCAGCCTGTCGTTAAGAAGTCTGAGTGAAAGAGATGGAATGCTTAAGGAAAAGCCAACAAAAGAATAGAGACACACAAATCCCCAAACTTCAAACATTTTCTTACTGTATTGATCCCCAGCAGAGAAGCAGTAAACAGGAGGGACATTAAATGCAAACTTGTATTCATACGATTCGGTACGATTCGATACGATACGATTTGATTCGATACGATTCGATACGATTCGATATGATTCGATACGATTCGATACGATACGATTTAATACACATCATTTTCTGAAAGACTTTAAAGGGACAGTTTGATTTGACATGAATAGTCACTGATGGGACTGGTGGTGTGGGACATCTCCCTGTGATGCCCATGCTAGAGAGTACAGAGTATTTGATGATAGATTTATCAGAACTGATGATTGATGACCACACCCCCCCTTTGCGGTCTGCCTCAAATTGTCAGCTGTGTGGTTTTTATCCAAGACACGACACCCAAAGCACAATCAGTGCATCTGCTTTGGCTGCATAGTGATCAACATGAATGCATTTATGCAGACATGCAGACATGGAATGGTACCAGAGAAGATGATGGGGGATCTTCGAATCAAATAATATCCATTCAACTGTGGATATCTGAGGATGAACGTTTCCATCACTTTCTGTAATCCATACTGTCCAGTAGTGTAGATGGGAACTTATCCGTGAATATGAACTCAGGAACAGCCCGATCCAGGTGTTTTTGTGATTTCTTTTCCTCAGAAAAGCTTTGGATGAGCCTATTTGTACAAAAACTCCTCTTCAATACTGTGAAATGTAATTAGATTTCGGATATATGTCTTAATGGCAGATCACAACATCAGCAGTTCAACCTCCATCCCTTCTCATCTCATCCTTGGACACTGGACTCCTATTTCTTCACAGCTGCAGGTAATAACCTTTCATGGATGTCCTTCATGTCACAGTTTGTTGTTAAAGGGGTTAAGAAGTTGCTCTTTACAGCTGCATAAGAACATCTGAGGGTGTTTTTTTCTTCCATGTTGTCATTCATTCGCCCTCTGACCTACAAACGCACATTTCCATCACTTCAGACGTCATCAGACAAGAGTTTAACCTTCAACTAGAATTTCTATGGTTTACAGTAAGGCTGGTCACCTGAAGGAAAGTGTGTAAAATTAAAATTCATCCCCACACACACTCACGTGCACATCATGAGCCCGAGCACTGACCAGGCATCGGCTGCTTGGAGAATGTTCAAGGGATTTAGTGATGATGTAATGCTGACCGACACGACTGACCACACTGGTGCAAGATGCACACACAACACTGCCATCTACCCCCCAAACACACACACATGCACCTGAGCTGCAGATACAAAATCACCTCCTGACAGTTTTATTGGCAGCTCTTTTCAGTGGCAATATTGCCTCATATTTAACGCTCAGTTGCATGAAATATCTGCCGCAGAATCAGGTTCCTCCGTGTTAAAAGGACTTTTAAATTCTAACAGACTTCTAAACTCTCTGCAACACGTCGTGAAGCTATTTTCACCTCTTTCTGTATTTCTGTCACTTTTCAAAAGAATATTCTGGAGATTGCAAAACAACCGAAATATCAGACTGTTCAGCTGTCCACATCCCAGCCTGTCGTTAAGAAGTCTGAGTGAAAGAGATGGAATGGGTAAGGAAAAGCCAACAAAAGAATAGAGACACACAAATCCCCAAACTTCAAACATTTTCTTACTGTATTGATCCCCAGCTGAGAAGCAGTAAACAGGAGGGACATTAAATGCAAACTTGCATTCATATGTGAAGAAAAATCAATGACATGAAGGATATCAGCACAGTGTGTTCGCTGTAGATAGTACAATAGGACTGCCTGAAACCTACAAAGAGTTGGTTCACAACAAAATGTTTTCAAGCCACTGTTCTGTCCAAAGCTGTCGTCTTTCTGCTCCGGCTCTGATAAGCTCCTGTATTAAAGTCTTCCGTAGAGTTCCCCCTCTGATTTAGAGTTTTACACTGAGGAACAAACCATTCAAGTTCACAATCCAGACTTTGATTTAAAGTCATTTTTTAATAAATTTCCAGTTCCACTGTGTAAAAATGACTTTCACCCAGGGTCAGACCTCACATGGAGACGAGTGTAAGATCATCTACCACTAAAGACAGAGCCTTGCAGCTGACTGAAGGCCAGACTCTGCATCGGGCAGAAGGCTAAGCCAACAAAGTGGGGGCTGAGGTTTTTGCTGCTTGCTGACATGAAGGCCAACCCCTTCAAGTCCAAGATGGCCTCAGGCTCTCTTCTGATGCAGAAACCGGTCAACAAAGACTACTCAGGGCCGAGGTATATGGTCTCCACAAACTTTTAAAACCAGTGATTTGGAGCTTGTGGGACATACAGACGGAGAAGAGTTGGTGTCCCCACTCGGGATGCACGATCCGCTTTTTTTCACCTCCGATACCGATATGATATCTGAGCTTTAGTATCGACCGATACGATACCGATATCTGAGCTTTAGTATCGACCGATACCGATAGCAATATCTTAGCTTTAGTATCGACCGATACGATATCTGAGCTTTAGTATCGACCGATACGATACGATACCGATATCTGAGCTTTAGTATCGACCGATACGATACTGATATCTGAGCTTTAGTATCGACCGATACGATACGATATCTGAGCTTTAGTATCGACCGATACGATACGATACCGATATCTGAGCTTTAGTATCGACCGATACCGATATCTGAGCTTTAGTATCGACCGATACCGATACCAATATCTGAGCTTTAGTATCGACCGATACGATACGATACCGATATCTGAGCTTCAGTATCGACCGATACTGATATCTGAGCTTCAGTATCGACCGATACCGATATCTGAGCTTTAGTATCGACCGATACTGATCCGATACGATATCTGAGCTTTAGTATCGACCGATACCGATACAATATCTGAGCTTTAGTATCGACCGATACGATACGATACGAATATCTGAGCTTTAGTATCGACCGATACGATACCGATATCTGAGCTTTAGTATCGACCGATACCGATACTGCAGTGTTGTTTTTCTTCATTTTAAACTATTAATACACCATAAACATGGAGTTAATAGCTGTAAATAACTGCCAGATATTGAAAGTTCTCAGGACTCTGGAGAAATAATCCAAAGCACTCACTCACGGGACATTTTCTGAACCTTTTATGGTTAAAGTGAGTAACAAAAAAGTCCAGACAGACATTTTGAGGTTGAGGTATTTTTAAACTCAGCTCGCTTCCCTTCCTTCAGCCACTCCCTGTGCACACAGATGAGCTTCCTGACCAGAGCTGATCGGACGCAGACGCCAAAAAAAAGATCTAATATAAAGGGTTTGATCCGCATTTAAAGGCCAAGATGAGAAAGCTTCTTATTGCTCATGATGATAGATCTGCATTTAAACCTGGGATGATTGAATCATTTCAGATAATGTTGCAACTTCAGGCTGTCTCTTGAATGTAAACACATGCATGAGCATCTGCCCAATGTGTGAAGTCACATGGTGTGAAATCTTCTGCAGGCTGAAACAAAGCCCACAGAATATGTTGTGTTGCAGCTGTCCTGTCAGACGGCTCGAGTTGTAATAACTGACTTATTGCACAATTTAAACACATTTTTCTGCCTCCGGGGGTGCCTGAACGCACCATTAAACTTGGTTTTTGTTAGCAGACCGTGCTCCGTTTCTGAGTTTCTGCGACTGCTGTTGATTCGCTGCAGTTCTGAGGCAGAAATGTTCAGTCTGCTGTCCTCGTAACGGTAATGAACCAGACTTCTCCACCAAAGTCTATCAGCAACACCACAGAGTTAGAACACAAAGACAAGAGGAAGCTAAATGCTCGGGTTGTAGTTTGGTGCCTTTTCCACACCTCTGACACTGAAGGCATCACAGCCTGTTAGAATGATTCACCATTTCACTTCACGGTGGAATTTCCCCTTAAAGAGCCGTCTCTAGAACAAGAACCGATCCCTAATTACAGCCTTTCCCAAACACAAATAATTTGCTTTACTCATTGAAATGAGCCCCATTGTTCTTGCTGCTGCTCCACAGAGAGGAGATTAGATGTCGACAAGTTGGTTCTGATCCCCACCTCTTGGAGACAGTATCTAAAGTAAGTATTTTGGCCACAAATGTTTCAGGCATGACAGGTTTGTCCAAACCTGTTAAATTATAGGAGCCGTCTGTCTGACATGATGAAAGAAAGTGATTTAGAACATGTTCGCTTGCTCTACCCTGAGTCTGCTTCCTCGTGGTTCTGTTGGTCTGGATTAAGCTCCACTCTTTCTGTTCTCTGTGGACGGCTCTTTCTAATCTTTCCACCTTTTCACTCCTTATTCTTCAGTCTCACTGAATAGTCTGGTCATGGTTAAAGTTTGTATTAGTCTCATTTTTCCCCCTTTTTTGGTGACTTTTACAGAACAGTAAATTAATTAAATGAGCTTAAATGATTTAACCCTTTCCCAGACAGTCGTTTCTACAGCAGGTAACTTCTTTCATGCACAGATCTGGATGCCAAAGCTGCTCATAAGTCACTTCTGTGGACAATAATGAGTCACCCCAGCCGGTCTCTAGGTGTCCCTCAAACATGCAAGAGTAATAAAACGGTAAAAGTAACAGGACTAAAACTACAACTGCAGCAGAAATCCACAAGAGGACAATGAAATGAGCTCTTCTTCAGGAGTTTGCTTAATCTGGGATATAATATATCTGAGAAAACACCAGAGACAGCTGCTGAGTAACTTTATGAGTCTGTTTCCTGTTTGTCAGGTGATGTGATTCACATTAACCTTAATGTGCATTAAATCTTGATGTTTTTTCATTTTTTAGTCTCTACTCCTCCTTTCTAAAAGGAAATTAGAAAAAGCAACACTAAGGATGTCTTTTTCCTAATTTATTCTTGAATAATTCCTGTGTTAAAGGGTCAGAAACATTCCTCTCAGACGGTGCTGCTCTCACTCTGGAGCAGTTTTATGAGTTTTTACCAACAAATGTGGTGCAGAAATGTGGAAAATCCCAGTTTTAGAAATCTTTCTGGATGCCACAACTGTTGGATTTATGAAACATTTGATAAACAAGACAAGAACGCACTCTCACAGCCTAATTGTTGACTGAGAAAGATGAGATCTCCTCAATAAAAACTAAATTATCCTGTTAGAACACCAACTATTACAGTTTAATTAAAAAAGCTCCATGTAGCTGATAGATTTAAACAAAGTGAAGACAGCTTCAAGTCCTGTTGATCTCCTTTTTATCCAGATTAACTGCTTAAAACGAAAACATATTTAGGGAACTTCATGGAATTATAAATAACTTTATTGTGACTTAAGAGAAGTGATCAAATTGTCGGTATTAAAGACTAATTCATCGTCTTATGCTCTTTGGAAGCTGATCAATGCAGACGACAACTGTTGGATTTATGATCTATTCGTATAAAACATTTGATAAACAAGACAAGAAAACTCTAACCTAATTGTTGACTGAGAAAGATGAGATTTCCTCAATAAAAACTAAATTATCCTGTTAGAAACTATTACAGTTTAATTAAAAAAGCTCCATGTAGCTGATAGATTTAAACAAAGTGAATACAGCTTCAAGTCCTGTTGATCTCCTTTTTATCCAGATTAACTGCTTAAAACGAAAGCATATTTAGGGAAGTTCATGGAATTATAAATAACTTTATTATGACTTAAGAGAAGTGATCAAATTGTCGACTAATTCATCGTCTTATGCTCTTTGGAAGCTGATCAATGCAGACGTGTCAGAAACTGGAAAGTTGTTTTCAGTCGGCTCCTTCCCAGACATTTGTGAACAAACACAAGCTAAACCTTCATGTAGCAAAATTGTCCACAAAGCCCTTCTGATTTACATTAATCTCCACTTCTGTTGTGAGATAATGGGACAGGAATGTATAAATATCAAGCACGCCCTTTTAAATCAACACGTTAAACGGGCTGCGGCCTGGCATGTCCAGCAGCAGCTCCTTCGCTGACAGCTTAAAAACACGAGCTGGGACACGATTTAAATAATTACGGACTTCTTAAAGAACAACTTGTCCATAATCTGAAGGATAGTTTAAGTCTTGGGGCTGAACTGACACGCCTGGCAGCAAATGGAAGTGACTGAAAAGCCTGTCAGGCCACAAGATTCATCACATTATGAACTTGTCTTACATTCAAGTTGTTGTTACCAGTGAATAAAAACCTTAAATATTCCAGACTGTTCATTAATTACAGTTAAACAGAAAGATTTCCGTCTTTTTGGTAAAACAATTCTCTTAAAGTTTAAAATCTGAATGCATTTTACAGACAATTTTCACATTTAATTTAATACCTCGGCTGCTCGTTCGTGCCGCTTTGCATCACTAAACATCAGAAAGATCAGACCATACCTGACCCAACATGCCCCCCAGCTCCTGGTGCAGCCCATGGTTCATCTCCCACCTTCACTACTGCAGCGCTCTCCTAACTGGTCTCCTAACTGGTCTCCTAACTGGTCTCCTAACTGGTTTCCTAACTGGTCTCCTAACTGGTTTCCTAACTGGTCTCCTAACTGGTCTCCTAACTGGTCTCCTAACTGGTTTCCTAACTGGTCTCCTAACTGGTTTCCTAACTGGTCTCCTAACTGGTCTCCTAACTGGTTTCCTAACTGGTCTCCTAACTGGTTTCCTAACTGGTCTCCTAACTGGTCTCCTAACTGGTCTCCTAACTGGTTTCCTAACTGGTCTCCTAACTGGTTTCCTAACTGGTCTCCTAATTGGTCTCCTAACTGGTCTCCTAACTGGTTTCCTAACTGGTTTCCTAACTGGTCTCCTAACTGGTCTCCTAACTGGTCTCCTAACTGGTCTCCTAACTGGTTTCCTAACTGGTTCCCTAACTGGTCTCCTAACTGGTTTCCTAACTGGTCTCCTAACTGGTCTCCTAACTGGTTTCCTAACTGGTCTCCTAACTGGTTCCCTAACTGGTCTCCTAACTGGTTCCCTAACTGGTCTCCTAACTGGTTTCCTAACTGGTTTCCTAACTGCTCTCCTAACTGGTCTCCTAACTGGTTCCCTAACTGGTCTCCTAACTGGTTTCCTAACTGGTCTCCTAACTGGTCTCCTAACTGGTTTCCTAACTGCTCTCCTAACTGTTCTCCTAACTGCTCTCCTAACTGGTTTCCTAACTGGTTTCCTAACTGGTCTCCTAACTGGTTTCCTAACTGGTCTCCTAACTGGTCTCCTAACTGGTCTCCTAACTGGTCTCCTAACTGGTTTCCTAACTGGTTCCCTAACTGGTCTCCTAACTGGTTTCCTAACTGGTCTCCTAACTGGTCTCCTAACTGGTTTCCTAACTGGTCTCCTAACTGGTTCCCTAACTGGTCTCCTAACTGGTTCCCTAACTGGTCTCCTAACTGGTTTCCTAACTGGTTTCCTAACTGCTCTCCTAACTGGTCTCCTAACTGGTTCCCTAACTGGTCTCCTAACTGGTTTCCTAACTGGTCTCCTAACTGGTCTCCTAACTGGTTTCCTAACTGCTCTCCTAACTGTTCTCCTAACTGCTCTCCTAACTGGTTTCCTAACTGGTTTCCTAACTGGTCTCCTAACTGGTCTCCTAACTGGTCTCCTAACTGGTCTCCTAACTGGTTTCCTAACTGCTCTCCTAACTGGTTTCCTAACTGGTCTCCTAACTGGTTTCCTAACTGGTCTCCTAACTGGTCTCCTAACTGGTTTCCTAACTGGTCTCCCTAACTGGTTTCCTAACTGGTTTCCTAACTGGTCTCCTAACTGGTCTCCTAACTGGTTTCCTAACTGGTCTCCCTAACTGGTTTCCTAACTGGTCTCCTAATTCGTCTCCTAACTGGTTTCCTAACTGCTCTCCTAACTGGTCTCCTAACTGGTCTCCTAACTGGTTTCCTAACTGGTCTCCTAACTGGTTTCCTAACTGGTCTCCTAACTGGTCTCCTAACTGGTCTCCTAACTGGTTTCCTAACTGGTCTCCTAACTGGTCTCCTAACTGGTCTCCTAACTGGTTTCCTAACTGGTCTCCTAACTGGTCTCCTAACTGGTTTCCTAACTGCTCTCCTAACTGGTTTCCTAACTGGTTTCCTAACTGGTCTCCTAACTGGTTTCCTAACTGGTCTCCTAACTGGTCTCCTAACTGGTTCCCTAACTGCTCTCCTAACTGGTTCCCTAACTGGTCTCCTAACTGGTTTCCTAACTGGTCTCCTAACTGGTCTCCTAACTGGTTTCCTAACTGGTCTCCTAACTGGTTTCCTAACTGGTCTCCTAACTGGTCTCCTAACTGGTTTCCTAACTGCTCTCCTAACTGGTCTCCTAACTGGTTTCCTAACTGGTCTCCTAACTGGTTCCCTAACTGGTCTCCTAACTGGTCTCCTAACTGGTTTCCTAACTGGTCTCCTAATTGGTCTCCTAACTGGTTTCCTAACTGCTCTCCTAACTGGTTTCCTAACTGGTCTCCTAATTGGTCTCCTAACTGGTTTCCTAACTGGTCTCCTAACTGGTTTCCTAACTGGTCTCCTAACTGGTTTCCTAACTGGTCTCCTAATTGGTCTCCTAACTGGTCTCCTAACTGGTTTCCTAACTGGTCTCCTAACTGGTTTCCTAACTGGTCTCCTAACTGGTCTCCTAACTGGTTTCCTAACTGGTTTCCTAACTGCTCTCCTAACTGGTCTCCTAACTGGTTTCCTAACTGGTCTCCTAACTGGTTTCCTAACTGCTCTCCTAACTGGTCTCCTAACTGGTCTCCTAACTGGTCTCCTAACTGGTCTCCTAACTGCTCTCCTAACTGGTTTCCTAACTGGTCTCCTAACTGGTTTCCTAACTGGTCTCCTAACTGGTCTCCTAACTGGTTTCCTAACTGGTCTCCCTAACTGGTTTCCTAACTGGTCTCCTAACTGGTCTCCTAACTGGTCTCCTAACTGGTTTCCTAACTGGTCTCCCTAACTGGTTTCCTAACTGGTCTCCTAATTCGTCTCCTAACTGGTTTCCTAACTGCTCTCCTAACTGCTCTCCTAACTGGTCTCCTAACTGGTCTCCTAACTGGTTTCCTAACTGGTCTCCTAACTGGTTTCCTAACTGGTCTCCTAACTGGTTTCCTAACTGCTCTCCTAACTGGTCTCCTAATTGGTTTCCTAACTGGTCTCCTAACTGGTTTCCTAACTGGTTTCCTAACTGGTCTCCTAATTGGTTTCCTAACTGGTTTCCTAACTGGTCTCCTAACTGGTCTCCTAATTGGTCTCCTAACTGGTTTCCTAACTGCTCTCCTAACTGGTCTCCTAATTGGTCTCCTAACTGGTTTCCTAACTGGTTTCCTAACTGGTCTCCTAACTGGTCTCCTAACTGGTCTCCTAACTGGTCTCCAGCCTGTGAAACCTCTGCAGATGGTCCAGAACGCGGCGGTGCGTCTGGTCTTGGATCAGCCTAACAGAACACGTCCCCCCTCTG
Source organism: Leuresthes tenuis (assembly GCF_036924035.1). Taxonomy (NCBI): domain Eukaryota; kingdom Metazoa; phylum Chordata; class Actinopteri; order Atheriniformes; family Atherinopsidae; genus Leuresthes; species Leuresthes tenuis. Next base: position 1,870,490 of record NW_027325365.1, read on the forward strand.
TTCATTGAGCTCCTCTGGCTGCCCTTAGCCGCCTGCATCAGGTTCAAGTCCCTGATGTTAGCTACAAAGAGCTTAATGGAACGGCTCCATCTACTTGAAGGCTCTTGCAAAGGCTTCTGTCCCAACTGGGTCCCTCCGTTGGTCCCAGGATTGTCGTCTAGCAGCTCCTACACCACGCCTAAGACAATCCAAACTCTGTTCATGTGTCGTCCCACGATGGTGGAATGACCTACCGAGCGCTACCAGAACAGGGGCGTCCCTGTCTATCTTCAAGAAGCTCCTGAAAACCCAGCTCTTCAGAGAGCATCTCCTATCCCAGCACTTACCTTGTACTTCCCTCCCCCCTCTATCTCTGCACTTTATCTTTCTGCACTTCCTTCTATGCCTGCACCCTATCTCTACTCTGTCCCCTCTGACAGAGTCGGACTCCTGGGTTCCTTCTATGGAGCTTATTGATAGCTTTTTATAGAGCTGTTATAGCTTCATTTGTAAGTCGCTTTGGATAAAAGCGTCTGATAAATACAGAAACATTAAATTAAAGTAAAAAATCCTTAAATACTTACTAATCTAATAAAAATTGGGTTTTCGCTCCACTGACTCTGGTCTGTTATCCATTCCTTGATGTTGCAACTTATTATTATCATCATTACGGTGTTTAATTAGCATTCTCTGCAGGTATTTATCGTCTTTCGCCCCTCGGGCATCGATGGAAACGCAAACCCAGGTGCACAAGACAATCTTTACATGGATGCTGCGCTCAGGGCTGCCAGAGTTGGCACAGCTCAGGTTTTTTTCACAGAACAACAAACAAAAACAGCCACTGAAGCACTGAAGCAAACATGCTAGTTTTTGTCTCATAAAATGATCCAAACGAAGACAATCAGCTGTCAGTGATCCTCACACACTTCAGGCTTCTGACTGAACACTTTTAACTCTTCAACAGTCTCTGCATAAACATATCACCACAGTCGAATTCATCAGAACCTAAAACAATTATCCGGAACAACTTAAAACAACAGAGATTAGGATCGAGGCCCCCACTAAGCCATTTGTCATGTGCTGTATCAATATTTCTGTAAGAACAAGCAAAAAAGGGAGAGAAAACTGAGTCGATAGCTTTGAAAGACACACTTTAGAGCGGGGGGGGGGGGGGGCATGTTATTGCTGAGTAAGCCTACATCTTGTGAGATCTGATTACACAATGGCACTGAACGTTCTTCAGCCGCCAGCTATGCGTGCACGGTGTGCACGGCCTGTCTGTACAAGTCATTACATCATGTGATCCTTTCTGCAGAACCACTACTTTTGTCCCTTTTCTTCTTCTTTTTGCCACCTTTTAATGAGGTTCATGTGATTATGATAAAAAAATGTCTCTCTTCTGGCTCTTCACAGAACAAACAGGCTTTTTCCTTCTGAGGCGCGTCTCCCTGCTTTAAATATTCTGTATTTTTCAAAGTAATAACATATTCTGCTGTGACTCATAAAGCTTTGTGTCTCTTAAAAAAATAATTCACAACAAATGAATGATTCATCAACTAAAGCTAACCTCGTGCGAATCTCTGCGTCTTATCCCTAATCTTCCTAACTACTGCGTTATTTACTGAGGGAGGAGTTCCACTTGATCACATGGCTTATCCACTTCTACAGTTCATACTGGATGCTGTGCGTTTTTGAGTCTCCCTGAAGACAGTTGGCAGGTTTATGTCCCATAAAATAGTTTTTTCAAAGCAACACCGGAGAAGTTTGTGAGCCTTTCATCGTTTTCCCAGGCCTGAAGCCTCACTGGAGCGCCTGGGAGCTGAGATGCAGCGCTTCAGAACTTAGGTTTCATTTTCAGCAGGCTGGACTATTGTAACAGCGTCTTCACAGGCCTGAGTTTTTAAAAAAATCAACCAGAACGCCGCTGCAGAGTGGAGCTTAAGTCACTGCACTGGCTTCCTGTGAGCCAAAGGATAGATTTTAAAATCTTGTTACTTGTCTCTAAAGCACTAAATAGGGACTGGATGCAGTGGTATCATTGCCACCTTCTGTGTGGGAGATCCTGGGTTCAAATCCCCTGCATGGAAGGTATTACCTCCAGTAGGGGTCCTTAGGAAAGACCCCCTTACCCTACCTGCCTACCTGTAAGTTGCTTTGGATAAAAGCTGCTAAATACATAAATGGGCCTAAACACATCTCTGATTTGCTTATACAATATGAAGCACCCAGAGCATCTGGAGCAGGTTTACTCAGTGCATTCAGGATCAAACCAAACAAGGCGAAGCAGCCTTTAGTTTCTCTGCTTCCCGTCTCTGGAACAAACTTCCAGAATATCTGAGGTCGGCTGAAACTGTCGACTCCTTTAAATCAGACCTTAAAACATCACTATTTACTGCAGCTTACCAGTGAACCGCATACTGTAGGATAATCTGTTGCTTTTATATTTGTCTGCTGTTGTTTTTCTGCATTTTCTGCACTGTTTTTCTTGCTTTTAGCTTTTGTCTTTAATGATCTATTGTTCCTTTAATGTATTTCTCCTGTAAATCACATTGAATTGCCTTATATGCATGAATGGTGCTGTATAAAATTGCCTTGCCTATATGATACTCCAGAAACTAAACAGGAACATATGATAAGATACTGTTGCCTTTGCAAATAAAGCTGGAGGGAGAAAAAACAGACAATTTCGTAACAAATTATGTAGGGATTATAATAGTCCACAGCAGGGTTTTACAGATAAATTGGCCTTGCATAATATCAGTAAAGTTTATTCTAACTGAAGGCAACTTCTTTTCCTGCTTCTTGAAGACATTCAAACGGCCTTTTTAGTCCTAAACTGAAATACGGAACCAAAAAGTGCAAAAGAATGGACCTATTAGTGAAAAAAGATCATTTTCTATCTAAAATATATGGCATTTTTGTTGTTATAATGTTTCTAAGAAACACCCTCAACAAATACAACAATCTATGCTTAACTTCCAGCCAACAAAGACGGCATTTTAGGAATATTCAACCTTCTTCCACAAGTGCAACGCGTGCAGCTTTGATTTGTATAAGTTAAACTTACTTCTTCCACAATCATGGACTCAAGTTGTCCATGTGGCCCAGAACCAACTTGAGTCCATGATGAGGCCCAGATTTCTTGCTTTTAGCTTTTGTCTTTAATGATCTATTGTTCCTTTAATGTATTTCTCCTGTAAATCACATTGAATTGCCTTATATGCATGAATGGTGCTGTATAAAATTGCCTTGCCTATATGATACTCCAGAAACTAAACAGGAACATATGATAAGATACTGTTGCCTTTGCAAATAAAGCTGGAGGGAGAAAAAACAGACAATTTCGTAACAAATTACAAGAGATAAAGAATACGAGCAAAACGGGACAAGTGTAAACATCAGATTAGATTTTACTGCTGGAGAAGGTTGAGAGGAAACAAACAGAGTTAGTTTTTAGTTTGTTTGATAAGCTCGTCTCCATCAGTATCAGTTTAAATTCATTTAAATTCATTTAAACCTTTGCTCTGTGCAGGCTGTGAATCAGAGGACACCAAAGCTGGGTTAATTCCACTAATAAAACACATTATATTCATGTCTATATAAACACTGTACATCTGTATAATGACTAATGGGAAATACACAACATTATGATGTCTGTTCTAGTATTTATCAGACATTTAAATGTCTAAAGTTTTTAGTTTGGCACAGAAAACTGTAGATCCATTTCCTTTCTATATTGTATGCAACTTGGATAAGTTTCATAAAGGATTATAGTTTTGTTTGAAATATATACTTTTTCTATGAGACTTTTACACTTTGAAAAAGTAACTTATTCATTATAGAACCAAATCAAACAAGAACTATTCGATAAAATACCAAAAATAATTGTGATTCAAAGATTTTACTGAACTATTTCAAGATGCCACTGAATATCTACTTTACAACAGTTAAAAACTGTATCAGACTGCTTAAAATCATACCGTATATAAATCTAATTGTACATAATAGTTCTGTATATAAATGCAGTTCATTAATCATATCATAAAAAAACAAATTAAAAAAACATGGCATCATATCACAAACCTTCTAATTAACTTTATTGTCCTCGTCTCACAGACAAAGTCTCAATTTTCATTTAAGAGCAACAAAGACACGAGTTAATATCGATGCAAATAACTTAATATTCATAATTGCACTGCGCTGGGCAGCCAGATACACTCACTGGTAAATGCAGTCTGAGGATTTTATACAGCTCACAGCTATGTTTCAGCAGAGTCTCCAAACAATGGTGTAAAAACCCGGTTATTTCAATCATCCCACCATGTTTAAGGTCATAAATTGAATGTCATGTTGATAAAAAAGCAGCATCTGCACCAGCAGCATGAGACCCGGAGTCGGCTGATCAGACATATGGTTTGGCTGAATCCAGATGGATCGTCTTTGCCAGCAAAGAAAGAACGTGCGCAGAATTTAAATATAAACACAGCAAACCAGTGTAATTACATGGAATCATATTGTCCTGAATTGTTTTGCTGTAAACCTTAATTAAAATCCCAGCTTGGCATCCACACACAGTTCCATTTACATGCTGTTTGATTCCAGCACAATGTGTTATTTCTGCCCCCCCCCCCCACGTGTTATTTCTGAAGGATATGAGCCGAGCTAATGGGGTTCGGGCAGGTTGTCAAAGCTACAAGAAAAACAAGTTTAACCCCAAAAACTGCACCATTTATGAAGTATTTTTCCTTTTCTGTCCAATGGAAGTCCTGTGATGGACTGGTGACCCCCCCGCCGCCGCCTCTCGCCCAATGGCAGCTGGGATCGGCTCCAGCATCATTCTCAGGTGTAACTTTAAATGACCAAAGATAAAACACTTTGGCCTCAGATTTGTTGCACTGTGAGGGAGGGAGAAAGCCAATCAGATTTCAGACGGTTTGCTGGCAAGTTATTATTGGTCAGTGTAGAGCCTTCAGTTATCAGGCCCCTCTCCTGTGGACTTAAAGGGTTGAATGTTATGGAAGTTTTCAATCGCTTCCTTCCTAATACCTCTGATGAGCAATGAAATAGAGAACCTTACATTTTCTGCCGGCCGGCTAAGTTTTTATTCTTCGTTGCAAGGAAAAAGATCAGCGGAAATGGTATGAAAAGATCCAAACAAAAGGAATACAGAGCATTTATACCTGAGGTGGGGGGCTTTGTTCTTTAGGTGTGTAACAACATCTCCGGGGGGGGGGGGCAGGATGCAGTCTTGATGATAATTAAGAAACAGGAGGTTAAAACAATTATCTTGTCTGAGTGTTAATTAAGAGGTAAATAGTTTAAAACAATTAGCGTGTCTGGGTGATACAAATGGTTAATGTGGATTGGAGGGTCTGTCAGTCCTGAGACATAAAATTTACCATCACATGAACACAAATGCACGTCTCAGATTTTTACTTATGGATCATTTTCCTTCCTCTTCACAATGAAGCACTTTGTGTTGCTCTGTCACATAAAATCCCAATAAAATACATTTAAGTTTGTGGTTCTAACACGATAAAATGTGGTTTGTTTGTTTATTAAGATCCTTTTTAGCTCTTTTCCAAGCAAAAGCTATTCTTCTGGGGTCTTTTCAAATCCATTTGTGACAAATAATACATACTTATTACATTACACCAAAAATAAATAAGAAAACATATTCTTAATAAACGTCTAAACGTATTCAACAAGCACCAAACCTGAACGCTACCAGCTCCAACGTTGAATCATTATACAAAGATTACACAAAGATACCCAGACCCACTTTAAGTAATGCTCAAAATTAAGATCTGAATAATAATCTCTTAGTTTCATTTTAAAACTGACCATGTTTCTTTGTTGTGTGACATAATTCAGGAGGTCGTTCCACTCCTTCATAGCTCTATAAAACGCTGAACATTGAGAAATTAAATTAAAATAACCTCTCGCAGCATGTCGAATAGCATAATTATGTACGTTTGAACTCCGCCTCTCGTCCAATGGCAGCTGGGATCGGCTCCAGCATCATTCTCAGGTGTAACTTTAAATGACCAAAGATAAAACACTTTGGCCTCAGATTTGTTGCACTGTGAAGGAGGGAGAAAGCCAATCAGATTTCAGACGGTTTGCTGGCAAGTTATTATTATATCAGTGTAGAGCCTTCAGTTATCAGGCCCCTCTCTTGTGGAATAAGCTTTAGAATTCAGAATAGAATTTAAGCTTCTTCTCCTCACATATAAAGCTCTTAATGACCGAGCTCCATCACATCTTAAAGATCTCACAGTTGGATATTTCCCCAACAGAGCACTTTGCTCTCAGGCTGCAGGTTTCCTTGTGGTTCCCAGAGTTTCTAAAAGCAGAATGGGAGGCAGAGCCTTCAGTTATCAGGCCCCTAAAAGCAGAATGGGAGGCAGAGCCTTCAGTTATCAGGCCCCTAAAAGCAGAATGGGAGGCAGAGCCTTCAGTTATCAGGCCCCTAAAAGCAGAATGGGAGGCAGAGCCTTCAGTTATCAGGCCCCTAAAAGCAGAATGGGAGGCAGAGCCTTCAGTTATCAGGCCCCTAAAAGCAGAATGGGAGGCAGAGCCTTCAGTTATCAGGCCCCTAAAAGCAGAATGGGAGGCAGAGCCTTCAGTTATCAGGCCCCTAAAAGCAGAATGGGAGGCAGAGCCTTCAGTTATCAGGCCCCTAAAAGCAGAATGGGAGGCAGAGCCTTCAGTTATCAGGCCCCTCTCTGTGGAACCAGCTGCCAGTTTGGCTTCAGGAAGCAGACCCCCTCTCTACCTTTAAGATCAGGCTGAAACTTTCCTTTCTGATAAAGCTTATAGTTAGGGATGGCTCAGGTGAGCCTGAAACATCCCATAGTTAAGCTGCTATAGGCAGCTAATTTGCCTTTGTCAGATCTGACTAAATTCAAAGAAAAAGTTTTCTATTATCTCTTGATTTATTAGAGTTTTAACTGCTACTTACCGGTCAAACCTGAATATGTAACAGAGCAGCCCTGATCTACAGCATGTTGGGCAAAGAAGATGGTTTAAAATGTCCAGGAAACAGAGGCGAGTAGCTAAAGAACATTAGCTTCTGTTGCAGCTGCTCCACGACTAATTAAAAAGCAAAGGAACGTCAAGGTTTACTGACTGTTCAACACTCACATCCATTCATTCGGCTGCTTCTAAAGACACAAAAGCAGTCAGTCACACCTTTAAACTGCTGGTTTGTAAGCATCAGGAGGTAGAAAAAGAACAGGGAGGGAGGTGCTGGCCTTCCTAAACGAATGAGAGGAAGAGAAATTAAAAGAATTCGAGGCTGATCAGGGTTCTGATCACTACTGCATGATGTTCAAGGTCAAAAATCAGAGTTTTCATTTGATTTGATGGAGTAAACAAAGAAAAACAAAGAAAACAAACGAGAGAAGAGTGTTAAGGTGTCATGAAGGTTCTCCGGCTTCCTCAGAGTTTGGTTAAAATAACCCAGATCAGTTAGCTTCAGATTAGCTTCCAAACAAGCTGCTGTAACATAGAATAGTTTCTCTGCCAGCTAACGTAATAAATTCATTTCCTGTTGCACATGTCCTGATTTCACACCAGAGAACTGAAGGTGGAGCCACAGAGAGGTCACGACCCCGGCTGAGCTGACGATGAGGCTTCAGGCTGCTGAGGAACAGAAGCAGGTGATCAAGTCAAGCTTTAAATCATGTGACCTCCCACAAAGTTCCTGTGGCTGCAGAACACAGGCGGCGGGAAGCAAGTTTGGACCTTAAGAGGACTTTAAGAGGACTTTAAGAGGACTTTAAGAGGACTTTAAGAGTTTTAAGCAGTTAGTTCCACAGTTGATTAAGACAATAAACTCACATTTTCTTATATTTTTACGATTCCACTGGAGAGCATCGTATCAAAAACAGGTTTAAGGCACTTTCACCTTAACTTTTAAACTACAGATTAACCAAACTGATGTTTAGTAAGTACAAACCAGGCATTTTTTAATTTTTAGAAGTTACTGAAGGTAAAACAGAACGAAGATAAGCTTAAAGACGCTTCTTTAACAAAAAGGCTGCTGGTTATTTCTTTTAACTTACTAATCACTGACAGTTTGGGTCAGATCTCTTGCATTTTCACTCATTTTCATGCTGAGGAACAGAAGCAGGTGATCAAGTCAAGCTTTAAATCATGTGACCTCCCACAAAGTTCCTGTGGCTGCAGAACACAGGCGGCGGGAAGCAAGTTTGGACCTTAAGAGGACTTTAAGAGGACTTTAAGAGGACTTTAAGAGGACTTTAAGAGTTTTAAGCAGTTAGTTTCACAATTGATTAAGACAATAAACTCACATTTTCTTATATTATCGTATCAAAAACAGTTTTAAGGCACTTTCACCTTAACATTTAAACTACAGATTAACCAAACTAAGCATTTTTTAATTTGCATTATGTTTTAGAAGTTACTGAAGGTAAAACAGAACAAATATAAGCTTAAAGACGCTTCTTTAACAAAAAGGCTGCTGGTTATTTCTTTTAACTTACTAATCACTGACAGTTTGGGTCAGATCTCTTGCGTTTTCACTCATTTAAGCACAATCTGTTAAATTGTTCAGCTGCTTTAATGCCAAGCTTGAGAAATAAGCAAACCAGTAAATAAAATATGGTCAGATAAAAAACCTGAAGCCTGAAATGCACAGAACAAGACGGGTCTTGTGGGCGGATTCTGATTTAAAGGATGTAGCATAAAAAGGTGTTTCCTTCAGGGAACCAAAAGGCCAAAGTCAAGGCCACGCATTCCCCCATCCTGAGACAATCTGCCTCCTGGGCACACATTTCACCTTTTGTACAGTCACACATTTCTGAGCTCAACGCCTTAAAAGTGCTTTCAAAAGTGAAAAGAGCTGCTTTCAAACTCTGCAAATGAGATTCATTTAAAACAAGCCTTCAGTTCAACGCCCAGCTGGTGAAACAATAGTATAAAGCCAAGTTTAATGTCTTATTTCCAGTTTCTGACACCTGTCAGTGGGGCTTTAATTGATGTAGTTCACATATTGGATTTATAACTAACTGACAACCACCAGCAGGCAAATACCAATAAAAAATGACATGTTTTTCAATTCCTGACTTTAAAAGTTCAGGAAATCACTGTCAGAAATGAGAGGAAGACACAGGAGAGTAATCAGAATAACTATGTTTCATTAGAAAGACTTAACAGGTTTTAACATTCAAATCTAATGAGTATAAAACCATTAAATATTGTGTAAAATAAGTGTAAAATGTTTTTTTTTTCGCATTTTCAGCACGTTTTAGCTTTTCATGAAAAATATTAGTTACCTTTAAGTTAATATTGTACTTAAAATAACTCAAAGTGTGAAATATCAATGAAAACAGGAGGCAAACGTCTCAATTCAGCGCGTTTTAGCTTTAAATTGACGGCAGCAGCAATAAAAAGTTGGGTCAGGCCCATGTTGCTTCTACAGCCTGCAAACATCTGGAGGAAATAGTTCCTGCTCCATTGATGGAGGATTCTAGCTGCTCAGCATTTCTGGGTCCAAAGATGTTCTCAGCCAGTGAAAAGCCACATTCAGTGGCTTCGAAACGGAGTCCAACGTGTGCTTTAGCATTGTTTTGCTCAGATTTGCAAGATGTGATGTGGCTCCAAAACCTGTGCATCAATTTCAGCAGCGATGGAGCCTTTCCAGATGTTCCAAGAGCTTCAGGCAAGGCAAGTTTATTTTAGAGCACAATTCAACAACAAGTGCTTTACAGAGACATTAAAACAGAAGAAATAAAAAGCAGGATTTCAAATTTAAGCAAAAGAAAGAAATAAGAACAATGGATAAAATCAGGAGTTAAAATATGAAACTCAAGCTTATTCAAAAGCAGCTGAAAATAGATGTTTTCTTCAACCTGGACTTAAATCCTGAGAGTTTCAGCTGATCTGAGGCTTTCTGGGAGTTTGTTCCAGACATGTGGAGCATAGAAGCTGAATGCAGCTTCTCCAGGTCTGGTTCTGACTCTGGGAACTGATAAAGAACCGGATCCAGATGACCTGAGGGGTCTGGGAGGTTCATAGTGGGTCAGGAGGCATCATTTTACCATCAAAACGTAGGAAAATTAGTCCTCTCACTCATAATGAGACTTTCATAGCCAACTGAAGCTTATTTTTTCAGCTAGAAGCCTCTAAATCACAGGAGTTCCCTCCACCTGCCCGACGAACTGCAAACTCAGAGCAGCAGTTACTCCCTGAAGCTAAAAAAAACGCAGCTTTTCTTTGCCTCAGTAACACAAACGATGCACCGATCTGTTCAGCAAAGCCTGGCTGCTTTTAAAACCACAGGAACAACTGCGGCTATAGTTTTTTCCCCACAAACTGGAGAGGTTTGAGACAAAGTCAGAGAGCATTTCTCAGCCCGGACTCTCAAAGAATGCTGAAGGCACCGTCACCATGGCAACGCGACTGATGGACAGAACACACAGCAGCTGTTTTTAACACACATGTGAATGTAATGTTTGGAAGTTTGGGTCTGGGAGGTTCATAGTGGGTCAGGAGGTCACTGATGTATTTTGGACCATTCAGAGCTTTATGGACCAGCATCAGAACTTTAAAGTCTATCCTCTGATGGACCGGCAGCAGAACCTTAAAGTCTATCCTCTGATGGACCGGCAGCAGAACTTTAAAGTCTATCCTCTGATGGACCAGCATCAGAACTTTAAAGTCTATCCTCTGATGGACCAGCATCAGAACTTTAAAGTCTATCCTCTGATGGACCGGCAGCAGAACTTTAAAGTCTATCCTCTGATGGACCAGCATCAGAACTTTAAAGTCCATCCTCTGATGGAGCAGCATCAGAACCTTAAAGTCTATCCTCTGATGGACCGGCATCAGAACCTTAAAGTCTATCCTCTGATGGACCAGCATCAGAACCTTAAAGTCTATCCTCTGATGGACCGGCAGCAGAACTTTAAAGTCTATCCTCTGATGGACCGGCATCAGAACCTTAAAGTCTATCCTCTGATGGACCGGCAGCAGAACCTTAAAGTCTATCCTCTGATGGACCGGCAGCAGAACTTTAAAGTCTATCCTCTGATGGACCGGCATCAGAACTTTAAAGTCTATCCTCTGATGGACCGGCATCAGAACCTTAAAGTCTATCCTCTGATGGACCGGCATCAGAACTTTAAAGTCTATCCTCTGATGGACCGGCATCAGAACTTTAAAGTCTATCCTCTGAAGGACCGGCATCAGAACTTTAAAGTCTATCCTCTGATGGACCGGCAGCAGAACTTTAAAGTCTATCCTCTGAAGGACCGGCAGCAGAACCTTAAAGTCTATCCTCTGATGGACCGGCATCAGAACTTTAAAGTCTATCCTCTGATGGACCGGCATCAGAACTTTAAAGTCTATCCTCTGATGGACCGGCAGCAGAACCTTAAAGTCTATCCTCTGATGGACCGGCATCAGAACTTTAAAGTCTATCCTCTGATGGACCGGCATCAGAACTTTAAAGTCTATCCTCTGATGGACCGGCATCAGAACCTTAAAATCTGTCCTCTGATGGACCAGCATCAGAACCTTAAAGTCTATCCTCTGATGGACCGGCATCAGAACCTTAAAGTCTATCCTCTGATGGACCGGCATCAGAACTTTAAAGTCTATCCTCTGATGGACCGGCAGCAGAACTTTAAAGTCTATCCTCTGGTGGACCGGCAGCCGGTGGAAAGACCTCACAGCTGGACTGATGTGCTCCACTTCTTTGGTCTCAGTAGGACTCCAGCAGCTGAGTTCTGGATGAGCTGCAGGTGTCTGACTGACTTTTTAAAGATGCTTTTACAATAATCAAACCGACTAAAGATGGATGCATGGACCGGTTCTTCCAGGTCCTGCTGAGACATCAGATCTTTAAGCCTTGATATATTCTTAAGGTGATAGTCGGCTGACTTTGTTATTGCCTGAATGTGTTTTTAGGTCTGAGTACATCACTAAACCCAGATTTCTGGCCTGGTTGGTAGTTTTTAGCTTTAAGGGCCTCTGCCCCCCAACACTGGGATGATGTCATCGACGCCCGCTGCTGCAGCACAATTTAAACCAAATACTATTAATAATTTGTGCAAATTTAATTCTACTTGTACACATTTAAAAAGATTTTAAAACAGACTGATTAATACCACTTTGAGTGTGAGAAACAAATATGTAACAGTACTGTTCTTGCTCATAAAACCAAAAATATGATAAAAATCTTAATGGAAATGAATGTTAAACATATATAACTTCTAATAATTATGATTTAAATTATTCTAAGATGAACATTTGTTCTTTTTAACTTAGAAAAGCCTTCATCTAAAGTGTAAAATCAAGCGATTGTAGCCTGTAATGAATAATATTAAACAATAATGCTAGTTTTAATGGTCAATACTTTTTTACAGGTGCATCAATCCACCTCAAATAAGCTAATATTAGCCAATAAAATATGAAACAATCTGTAGTTACAGAATATTGTGCTCATAAAGAACCAGTTTGTGGTTCTAAGTTCAGATTCTGGGTGCTTTTCTAACATTTCAAACACTGCATGCAGCTAATTAAATGGTGGTTAAACCAAAAATATGATAAAAATCTTAATGGAAATAAATGTTAAACATATATAACTTCTAATAATTATGATTCAAATTATCCTAACATGAACATTTGTTCTTTTTAACTTAGAAAAGCCTTCATCTAAAGTGTAAAATCAAGCGATTGTAGCCTGTAATGAATAATATTAAACAATAATGCTAGTTTTAATGGTCAATATTTTTTTACAGGTGCATCAATCCACCTCAACTAAGCTAATATTAGCCAATAAAATATGAAACAATCAAATATTTTGCACATAAAGAACCAGTTTGTGGCTCTAAGTTAAGATTCTGGGTGCTTTTCTAACATTTCAAACAGCTAATTAAATGGTGGTAAAACCAATAAATATGATAAAAATCTTAATGGAAACCGCTTTTTTTCTTGTTTTTTAATACATTTTTCCTGATTAGAGGAGCTGCTTCCAGTCTTGTCACAAAACTAGCCAAAATAGACACTTTCAGGGCATTGAAACATCTTCAGAAGTCAGTATAAAAGAAAAATATGTGAGTTTCAGCGCATATTTTACTAAAATTCTTTAGTTAAAAGTTGTTCACTGTGAGAACAGAAAGAAACAGAAACATTAGGGAAAAGGAAGCAGAGCGAAAATCCAACAAAGAAAGAGATTTGAACAATAAGTCCATGGATCCATGATGTGGGAGCTTCATAATTAGCATAATTTATCTAAATGTTTGTGATTCTTTCATTCATAAAACTAAAGAATTAAATGCAGAACCACACCATCAGACGCAGGCTTTTGATAAGAAGCCAGAGGATGTGAGTCAGTCTTTTGTAAATCAGCTGTGACCCAAAAAAACTGCAGCATTTCTGTGTCATGCTCACATTCGGCCTCTTCTTTGCACAACAGAGCTTTAACCTGCCAGCATCTACCAATCAGAAGTGTTGCTGGTTCAATCCCCAGCTCCATCTGTCCATATGTCCAAGTGGGTGATGGGGAGCCCCATCCTGTCCAGCTGACTTCTCCCTCTGCTGGGACCAAAGTGTCATTCAGGCTCAGGTGGGAGGTTTGAGCCATCTGCCCTGAGGCTGAAGCTCGCCGTGTCGGTCGGGCTTCTGGTCAATCAGTGCTTCCAGGTGTGGAAGAGGAAGCCTCGGCAGCTGCCTCTGGCTCTCTCACACACCAGAATACATCAAATGAATGAAATGGGAGCCCGATTGTCAGTCTTTGAGTCCAGGTCTGCGAGCTACCAAAGGAGCTGGGTTATGAAAGCTCAGATAAGAGCTAAAATACTAATTTCATGACATGATGTTAGCGTGGGGATGGAAAGCAGACCTGCCTGTGATTTGCATGAGCCAGGAGAGGATGTGAATGCATCAGATAACCAGCTGGATGTCCACATTTACAATGCAATACGTTCAATGTATGTTACCCCTGAGTTTGACCAATAGATTTGGAAGAATACCGTTTAACTTCCAGCCCTGAGAAGCCACATTCACATTCTCACACGTGAATGTCTGAGAAAGATGCATTTATTTAAGGGCAGCTGGGAAAGTAAACCATTCTGTGTTGGGAACAAGACTGTGTTTGAGGAAATGAGAAGAGAAGAGTGGCCTCTTTTATCAGCAGAAACATACAGAGCCGCATTAGCGCTTCAAGTCTGTTGAGCGGATAAACGGCACAACAGCACCACCTTGTGGTGGAAATGGAGAAAACACCAAATCTGATAATCTGAACCTGGCTTCTGAAAATATGATAAAAATCTTTATGGAAATAAATGTTAAACATATATAACTTCTAGTAATTATGATTTAAATGATTCTAAGATGAACATTTGTTCTTTTTAACTTAGAAAAGCCTTCATCTAAAGTGTAAAATCAAGCGATTGTAGCCTGTAATGAATAATATTAAACAATAATGCTAGTTTTAATGGTCAATACTTTTTTACAGGTGCATCAATCCACCTCAAATAAGCAAATATTAGCCAATAAAATATGAAACAATCTGTAGTTACAGCATATTTTGCACATAAAGAACCAGTTTGTGGCTCTAAGTTCAGATTCTGGGTGCTTTTCTAACATTTCAAACAGCTAATTAAATGGTGGTAAAACTAAAAATATGATAAAAATCTTAATGGAAATAAATGTTAAACATGTATCACTTCTAATAATTATGATTTAAATGATCCTGAGATGAACATTTGTTCTTTTTAACTTAGAAAAGCCTTCATCTAAAGTGTAAAATCAAGCGATTGTAGCCTTTAATGAATAATATTAAACAATAATGCTAGTTTTAATGGTCAATACTTTTTTTACAGGTGCATCAATCCACCTCAGATAAGCTAATATTAGCCAATAAAATATGAAACAATCAGATATATTGCACATAAAGAACCAGTTTGTGGCTCTAAGTTCAGATTCTGGGTGCTTTTCTAACATTTCAAACACTGCATGCAGCTAATTAAATGGTGGTAAAACCAATAAATATGATAAAAATCTTAATGGAAATAAATGTTAAACATATATAACTTCTAATAATTATGATTTAAATGATTCTAAGATGAAGATTTGTTCTTTTTAACTTTGAAAAGCCTTCATCTAAAGTGTAAAATCAAGTGATTGTAGCCTGTAATGAATAATATTAAACAATAATGCTAGTTTTAAAGGTCAATACTTTTTTACAGGTGCATCAATCCACCTCAGATAAGCTAATATTAGCCAATAAAATATGAAACAATCAAATATATTGCACATAAAGAACCAGTTTGTGGTGCTTTTTTAAGATTCTGGGTGCTTTTCTAACATTTCAAACACTGCATGCAGCTAATTAAATGGTGGTAAAACCAATAAATAAACAGCCACAGTCAAAGTGCTTTTTTCTTGTTTTTTAATACATTTTTCCTGATTAGAGGAGCTGCTTCCAGTCTCATCACAAAACTAGCCAAATAGACACTTTCAGGGCATTGAAACATCTTCAGAAGTCAGTATAAAAGAAAAAGATGTGAGTTTCAGCGCATATTTTACTAAAATTCTTTTGTCAAAAGTTGTTCACTGTGAGAACAGAAAGAAACAGAAACATTAGGGAAAAGGAAGCAGAGCGAAAATCCAACAAAGAAAGAGATTTGAACAATAAGTCCATGGATCCATGATGTGGGAGCTTCATAATTAGCATAACTGTGACTAAAGAATTAAATCAAGAGTTTTATTGCGATTTATAGCATTCCCGAACACTTAGTAAAGGCATATTCTTGATTAAACTGCTCTGTAATTTAAAATAAAAAAGCATAAAACATTTGAAGTCAAAGGAAAAGAGCTTTTTGTTTCCACTCAAGTCTTTCTGTTCTAAAACACAACAGAAGCGATGCTTCTTCTGCTGTTTTTCACATCTTGAGTCGACTCAACACTCCAAAAAAGATCCAATATTCATACATAACAAAAACTAAAAGGAACATAAAGGATTTAGCAGAAAGTTGGAAACATCACCCAAATAATGAAGCGTTAAAAATCCATTTAGTCAGTAAACGACGGTCCAGACACACTGAGCTCCTTTAACAAAGGTTTGTGGGGGGGTTAAAGAGATTAAATGAGGAGTTTATCCATTTATTCATAGAAATTCTCCTTTAAAATCAAAGGAAACAGTTTCCTCTGATATGAAACTGAATCTTTCAGATCATCATTTTGGATAAAATGAAGAACTTTTACATGAATTTGATTTAATTCTCAATCCTGCTGACTGATTAGTTGGTAATTAAAGCTCTTCTGCACTGCAAAGCTCTGCGGGGAACTCACAGCTTTACTGGGAAACACACAAACGAGGCAGAAACTCAGAGACAGGATGAAGACTTCATCGCTCTGTGCTGTTGCATAACTTCAAATAGAGACAAACGCACACAAAGTTTCCAAAGAGCAGGAACACAGACACTGAAAACTGTGGATTTAAAGGGAGTCCAACACTCTGCGGGTCGTTTCCTTTCAACCGTGGCTGGAAATAGAAGTGAAGTTACGGCCTCCTTCCAATAAATAATCAATTTAACAGGCTGGAAGACTAAAATAAAACTCTAAATCACCATTTGTGGCGAAGTTGACCTTTCACACCTGCAGCAGAGAGAAGCTCAAAGGGCCAGAAACACCTGATTAACCAACAACCTTTTCAGGAAATGACAGTAAATCCACTTAAACCCTGCAACGAATAAACACAGACACACAATTAGCATCGAGGGTCGCTCATCACGGCCACTTTTCCTCCACAGCGGTTCCCGTTATCCACGCCTGACGCAGTGCTTCAAAGGCTTTTTACAATCTTCAGCAAAAGAAATTCACATTGACTGTGCTGGATCATCTGGAGACAGTTCATTTCTGATCCAAGGCTGGGCTCCCGGCTCAGTAAAACCTCTTGTTCCTCTCCTGCCTCTTCTGGAAAACCACGGCTCCCACCACGGCACACACCACGATTCCCAGCAGGGCGCACAGCAGGAGCAGGAAGACCTTCCACCCGGTGAGCGGCGTGCCGCGGAAGTTTCCTGTCGGATCGTCGATGTTGTCTGCGGGAGAAGAGTGAGAAAGTCCTGGTTTAAGGACAGATGGTTTAACTTGGTGCCAGTTTCAGGTGAGGGAAAGGAAAGGAAAGGAAAGGTGGAACCTACAGTTTGTGGGTAAAATGTCTCTGAAATCTGTAGAAATGTCTCTGAAATCTGTGGAAATGTCTCTGAAATCTGTGGAAATGTCTCTGAAATCTGTGGAAATGTCTCTGAAATCTGTGGAAATGTCTCTGAAATCTGTAGAAATGTCTCTGAAATCTGTAGAAATGTCTCTGAAATCTGTAGAAATGTCTCTGAAACCTGTAGAAATGTCTCTGAAACCTGTAGAAATGTCTCTGAAATCTGTGGAAATGTCTCTGAAATCTGTAGAAATGTCTCTGAAACCTGTAGAAATGTCTCTGAAATCTGTAGAAATGTCTCTGAAATCTGTAGAAATGTCTCTGAAATCTGTAGAAATGTCTCTGAAATCTGTGGAAATGTCTCTGAAATCTGTGGAAATGTCTCTGAAATCTGTGGAAATGTCTCTGAAATCTGTAGAAATGTCTCTGAAATCTGTAGAAATGTCTCTGAAATCTGTAGAAATGTCTCTGAAATCTGTAGAAATGTCTCTGAAATCTGTAGAAATGTCTCTGAAATCTGTAGAAATGTCTCTGAAATCTGTAGAAATGTCTCTGAAACCTGTAGAAATGTCTCTGAAACCTGTAGAAATGTCTCTGAAATCTGTGGAAATGTCTCTGAAATCTATGGAAATGTCTCTGAAATCTGTAGAAATGTCTCTGAAATCTGTGGAAATGTCTCTGAAACCTGTAGAAATGTCTCTGAAATCTGTAGAAATGTCTCTGAAATCTGTAGAAATGTCTCTGAAACCTGTAGAAATGTCTCTGAAACCTGTAGAAATGTCTCTGAAACCTGTAGAAATGTCTCTGAAATCTGTAGAAATGTCTCTGAAACCTGTAGAAATGTCTCTGAAATCTGTAGAAATGTCTCTGAAACCTGTAGAAATGTGCTGCCTGGTGCCCACTACAGTGTTTTTGACAGAATTTCACAGTTTGCACATTTCTAACAAGCTCCAGAGTGGATATTCAGTATGAGCAGAAGTAGATTCAGATAAAGAGAGCAGCTTCCTGTCCTTTTCACCCACCTTTGGGGGACTTGAGCAGGCTGACACTGGGCTCTATCTTGGTCCAGTCCACGCTGTCCTCTTCAGGGCTGTGTTCCACCATCAGCTGGTAGAGCTTCATGGAGATGATGTCGTGGTTATCTGGTAGCAAACAGTTCCATTTTATACATTTAAACTTGAATAAATATCGATACGGTGGCAGTAAAACGTTTAATGAATCAACATTACGGCTCCAGCCGACCTGAGAGATCTCCTGTTGCTGCCGAGGCCCCAAAGAAATATCCAGTGGGAAGACGAACCCCTCCGATGTCGATGCACTCCTTCCACTCGTTCCTATCTTCCACGTCGACCATCACCTGCAGCACAAAAGCATTTATATGAGTTTGTTCAGTTGGTCTGAAGTGCTTTTTCCTCCAGGACCTTCCAAACTTCACACAAGCTGCTTCAAACCACGTGTGAAGATGAGCTACTTTTACTGGTCACTGTGCAGAATCACCATTAAATGATTGAGACACAAAGATGATGCTGGTATACTCGACCAATCAGGGAGCTTAAATACTGTCAGGCTCACCCTGATGCATTCAAAATGCAGAAAAAAGGACGCTTTAAAGGTTTCTTTGGCTGAAAGCAGGTCAAAACTTCTCCCGGTTACATAAAAACACGAAACCACCCAGAGGAAACCGCCCCCCCGCTTACAGTCAGTCTTCCTTTGGAGTAACGAATGGCGAGGTACGTGTCGTGATCCCTGTTCCTGATCTCAGCTGAACAGCCTCCCAGCTCCGAGGCGCGGCCGTCTTTCCCGTGGTCGTAACTCACCGTGCCGTTGTTGACCATGGCGGAAATGTAAGGGAAGGAGCGCTGGTGACGAGAAACAATCGGTAAACCGTTTAAAAGAAGCACGAAACACATGCTCTGAAACTAAGATGGCAGACAAATGAAAATGTGCATCATTCATTTATAAAGTTTAATCTCTGACCAACGGAAACACGATGATTCAAATGCTTTCAATCCCAATTATTTAGTCCAGAATGAGGAAATAAAAAGGGAATGTTTCAGCTGAATGTTACTCTTAAAAAGGGAATGTTTCAGCTGAATGTTACTCTTAAAAAGGGAATGTTTCAGTTGAATGTTACTCTTAAAAAGGGAATGTTTCAGCTGAAAGTTACTCTTAAAAAGGGAATGTTTCAGCTGAATGTTACTCTTAAAAAGGGAATGTTTCAGCTGAATGTTACTCTTAAAAAGGGAATGTTTCAGCTGAAAGTTACTCTTAAAAAGGGAATGTTTCAGCTGAATGTTACTCTTAAAAAGGGAATGTTTCAGCTGAATGTTACTCTTAAAAAGGGAATGTTTCAGCTGAATGTTACTCTTAAAAAGGGAATGTTTCAGCTGAATCTTACTCTTAAAAAGGGAATGTTTCAGTTGAATCTTACTCTTAAAAAGGGAATGTTTCAGTTGAATGTTACTCTTAAAAAGGGAATGTTTCAGCTGAATGTTACTCTTAAAAAGGGAATGTTTCAGTTGAATGTTACTCTTAAAAAGGGAATGTTTCAGCTGAAAGTTACTCTTAAAAAGGGAATGTTTCAGCTGAATGTTACTCTTAAAAAGGGAATGTTTCAGCTGAATCTTACTCTTAAAAAGGGAATGTTTCAGTTGAATCTTACTCTTAAAAAGGGAATGTTTCAGTTGAATGTTACTCTTAAAAAGGGAATGTTTCAGCTGAATGTTACTCTTAAAAAGGGAATGTTTCAGTTGAATGTTACTCTTAAAAAGGGAATGTTTCAGCTGAAAGTTACTCTTAAAAAGGGAATGTTTCAGCTGAATGTTACTCTTAAAAAGGGAATGTTTCAGCTGAATGTTACTCTTAAAAAGGGAATGTTTCAGCTGAATGTTACTCTTAAAAAGGGAATGTTTCAGTTGAATGTTACTCTTAAAAAGGGAATGTTTCAGTTGAATGTTACTCTTAAAAAGGGAATGTTTCAGTTGAATGTTACTCTTAAAAAGGGAATGTTTCAGTTGAATGTTACTCTTAAAAAGGGAATGTTTCAGCTGAATGTTACTCTTAAAAAGGGAATGTTTCAGTTGAATGTTACTCTTAAAAAGGGAATGTTTCAGCTGAAAGTTACTCTTAAAAAGGGAATGTTTCAGCTGAATGTTACTCTTAAAAAGGGAATGTTTCAGCTGAATGTTACTCTTAAAAAGGGAATGTTTCAGCTGAATGTTACTCTTAAAAAGGGAATGTTTCAGCTGAATGTTACTCTTAAAAAGGGAATGTTTCAGCTGAAAGTTACTCTTAAAAAGGGAATGTTTCAGCTGAATGTTACTCTTAAAAAGGGAATGTTTCAGCTGAATGTTACTCTTAAAAAGGGAATGTTTCAGCTGAACGTTACTCTTAAAAAGGGAATGTTTCAGTTGAACGTTACTCTTAAAAAGGGAATGTTTCAGTTGAATGTTACTCTTAAAAAGGGAATGTTTCAGTTGAATGTTACTCTTAAAAAGGGAATGTTTCAGTTGAATGTTACTCTTAAAAAGGGAATGTTTCAGTTGAATGTTACTCTTAAAAAGGGAATGTTTCAGCTGAATGTTACTCTTAAAAAGGGAACGTTTCAGTTGAATGTTACTCTTAAAAAGGGAACGTTTCAGTTGAATGTTACTCTTAAAAAGGGAATGTTTCAGTTGAATGTTACTCTTAAAAAGGGAATGTTTCAGTTGAATGTTACTCTTAAAAAGGGAATGTTTCAGCTGAACGTTACTCTTAAAAAGGGAATGTTTCAGTTGAACGTTACTCTTAAAAAGGGAACGTTTCGGTTGAATGTTACTCATAAAAAGGGAATGTTTCGGTTGAATGTTACTCTTAAAAAGGGAATGTTTCAGTTGAATGTTACTCATAAAAAGGGAATGTTTCAGTTGAATGTTACTCTTAAAAAGGGAATGTTTCAGCTGAACGTTACTCTTAAAAAGGGAATGTTTCAGTTGAATGTTACTCTTAAAAAGGGAACGTTTCAGTTGAATGTTACTCTTAAAAAGGGAACGTTTCAGTCGAATGTTACTCTTAAAAAGGGAATGTTTCAGTTGAACGTTACTCTGAAAAAGGGAATGTTTCAGTTGAACGTTACTCTTAAAAAGGGAATGTTTCAGTTGAACGTTACTCTGAAAAAGGGAATGTTTCAGTTGAACGTTACTCTGAAAAAGGGAATGTTTCTCTTAAAAAGGGAATGTTTCGGCTGAAAGTTACTCTTAAAAAGGGAATGTTTCAGTTGAATGTTACTCTTAAAAAGGGAACGTTTCAGTTGAATGTTACTCTTAAAAAGGGAATGTTTCAGCTGAATGTTACTCTTAAAAAGGGAATGTTTCAGTTGAATGTTACTCTTAAAAAGGGAATGTTTCAGCTGAATGTTACTCTTAAAAAGGGAATGTTTCAGCTGAATGTTACTCTTAAAAAGGGAATGTTTCAGTTGAATGTTACTCTGAAAAAGGGAATGTTTCAGTTGAATGTTACTCTTAAAAAGGGAATGTTTCAGTTGAATGTTACTCTGAAAAAGGGAATGTTTCAGTTGAATGTTACTCTTAAAAAGGGAATGTTTCAGTTGAATGTTACTCTTAAATGTAAATGAAGACGATAAGAACAACATGCGTCACATATGGAGTAAAAAAAGGGCTTTTAAACAGTAACATGCTCTAATTTATAACAACATGCCGTTTAATGGGAAAAAGACAAAGAGATAAACTGCACTCCACATTTAGACTGCATGCTGACAAGAAAAACCTGAGCAACCACTCACATCCATCGCCTCATCGTTAGAGTAAGTATCTATAAACACGGCCAGCCCGTGGAAGTGAGCATTGTTGGAAAACACAGGCCCTGCAAAGAAACAAGCCCATCAATGCCCTCCAGTCACACGCTGCACACTTACATCCATCCCATGGAGGTCATTGCGGAAGGTATCCAAAAAAAGAGCCAGGCCAAGAAACTGATCTTGGTTTCCAAACACAGGGCCTAGGATGGAGGCAGAGATGAGGCGACACATGAGCAGGCAGCGGGGAAATGAGCCCAGACCAGGCACACAAACATCTGGAAAGGACGACTCATGGAGGAAGAATGAGGACTGTTAGCAAGCAGCATGGCAGGAACAAACAGACAGTTTTACAGCTGAGCTGCAACGTGCTTCTGCAGTTTTAGGGATGTGATCCAGCGCGTCAGAGCTGAGCGACCCTGCAGCACAGCTCTGAGACTCACCTCTGGCAGCAGGAACCATCCCAGGACAAACAACCAGCTGCAGCTGGCTCTGTCAGAAGCCTTGGACTTCACATCCAGGAGGTGCAAACCTGTAGAATAACCCGCCTCCATCGAGGAGGCACTAACGGGAGTGGAGAATGAAATACTGCAAACCCAGGACCAAGCCCAGCTGTTCAACATGTCCTGCAGTCACTTTAACGCACAGCAGAGGCGGAGTCATTCGACTCATCGAGCCGTTTTTATGATAAATGAACGAGAGAAGACAGAACTTCTGTTTTCTATCTGATTACATACTGATCCCACCCACCACTGTGTTGTTTACTCTGTCAGATTTATGTTAATTCTAATGTTAAAATGACATTTTGAGTGAGTTATGCAACATGGCGTGCTGCTGGCAGGTGATCAGAAAGACTCCAAACTGCGCTTCGTTCACTGTTCACGCTCACAGGCTCGTCTGAAAGCTGCTGCTGAATGAATGGCTTTAAACATCATTAATTAGGTTAAGATCCTTTTCTTTGCAGTGTTTAATTCACTGCCCGGTCCATCAGGCACGATGTTGAACAACTGCTATTTCCCACGTTTTCTTTTGTCTATCTGCAGCACGGAGAAACGAACCCTAAAGTTTGAATCAAATCCAAACTGTATTCCAGGTCTTCTGCATGTCCCTGTGGGCCACTGCCTGGCAGGTGGGCCGCTGCCTGGCAGGTGAGGCCGCTGCCTGGCAGGTGAGGCCGCTGCCTGGCAGGTGAGGCCGCTGCCTGGCAGGTGAGGCCGCTGCCTGGCAGGTGAGGCCGCTGCCTGGCAGGTGAGGCCGCTGCCTGGCAGGTGAGGCCGCTGCCTGGCAGGTGAGGCCGCTGCCTGGCAGGTGAGGCCGCTGCCTGGCAGGCGGGCCGCTGCCTGGCAGGTGAGGCCGCAGCCTGGCAGGTGAGGCCGCTGCCTGGCAGGTGGGCCGCTGCCTGGCAGGTGAGGCTGGGAAACTCCCCCAGCTTCTCTTTTTAAACACACGTTCGGCGCCATTAATCACTGCACTTTTAGGAAGCTGCACGTCAGCATTTGCAGCTGTGAGGCGTTACCTGGATGCAGCCGGTCCTTTGTGTACCAGATGGCGATCCCATCGCCATGGAGATTCTTTTTTCCTGAGCCTTGGATTCTGAACTGCACATGCATCTCCCAGTCCTTCAGGTAGCACGGCTGTGGGATCATAACGTTAACACGCAGGAAGTGTTAACAAAGTGATAAAAGAGGTTCGGGCTGTTGTTATTTTAGAAATGATTCAGCATAAATCGACACGAGTCGTCTCGCCTCACCACGGTATTCCAGATGGATCCCTGCTTGCTTCTCTCATCTGGAGTGAGTCGGACGTATGAGCCGGTGACCAGCGTGCTCCCCCAGAAGTCCCACTGGCTGGACGGGCTGCTGCCAACACCTGCAACACAAACAGGTGAAAACACGCCTCCAGTTCAGTCCTCCTTTCACAGCCGTTCTCCTCCTGGATAAATACTTTCACACCTCGGCTGCTGGTTTTAGTTTCCAGGTGCCGTCATAAGAGCATAAACCTGGTAAAACAACTCGAACACTGTGATTATTACTTAAAAAGGATTAAAAAGAACAGAAACACGATGGCCAGCCAACTGCTTTCGACCTGTTCCCGAATATTAAAGACAGCTCTGATTCAATAAATCATCTTCAGGTGGGTTTTGAGGCATTTTGCACCGTTGCTTCACAAAAAAAAGGTAGAAAAAAAATTCTGTTTCGACTCGACTTCACGAGAAGAAACTTTTACTCAAGCTGCTGCATATTCTTCATATCCAGTGTCAGCGTTGACTTAACTGCCTCAATAAAGTTATTATATTCAACAGGAGCTCCTCGTCGGGACAGACGAGGCTCTGACCAGCTTAAGAGACGTCTGTAAGGCTTCAAACTCGCTTTAAATGATCTCAAACATTCAGAGACACTAAAACTTGTAGGTTTTTGCAACAAATATCTTTTAAAACAATGTCACCGCAAATAGGGACAAAATAAGTGAACTTCAGCTGGACGAAACATGACTTTATTGAAGCCAAAGTCACCAGCAGACAGACTTCTGCAGGTGAATCTGACACATGTTAGAGTGGAAACTACAGACATGGCCTCTATATCCATTTGAAAAGATTTAAAGCTGAAAAAAAGTAAAAAATAAAGATTTCCTTGAGAAGAATTCAGTTTTATTGGACAGTTTCTCGTCTGAAGAAATAATCAGAAACTGTATTCAGGATACTTCAGAGGTGCAACAACAGAACAGCTGAATGACGTAAAATTACAGCATTTAAACATTTATTCACAATGATTTTGCTGCATTTCTTAAAACTCGACAGTTCTTCTCATCAGCAGCCGGTGTTGGATCTGTCCGTCACGCTTCCGCTTTTACTGCCGCTTTAAATCAGCTTTTATATACGGTTAAATACAGATGCTTAACAGCAAATCCATCTAAAATCATTAAAATGTGTTGCTGGTTGCTGTCCGACATCATGCTGAACTTTCTACAGTTCTGGCGACAGTTTCCGGCTCTTGAATATTTCGTGCTGCAGGTGTTGCCGTATTGTGAGCTTCACAGACACCAACTTTACTGCTACAATATACATTACAAGTGTATATATAACATCAGTTATAGGATATATTCTCATAGCTGGGCCGTAATATTAAAGTTGGTTACATTTCATAACCGTAGAGCAGCGGATATTACTCATTACTTATAAAAGGCGGTGAAAGAGCACCAGGCTAGCTAGCGAGCTAACCGAGCTGTCCTACCTTGGTAGGGTTTTATCAGCGAATGCTCTCTTTTCAGATGCTCAGTATTCCCATCGGTGATGTCACAACAGACCAGACCCAACTCCACTCCCATAAAGACCAACGTTGTGGTCAGAACTGCTCTAAAACCCTCCATTTCACCCCAAAAGCCTCGGAGAGAAACTCTCACAACAACTGTGTTACTGGAAACTCCATAAATCGAGCCGTTCCCTCCGCTTTAATCCTCCGACAAGAAACACGATCATTCTGGTGTTTATCGAGGACCTCTCAGCTCAAGGGAGGTAAGTTTTTTGTATCATATCATAAAACTAATTAAATATATGATTCCTAATTTTGAGTGTGGCAAACATGATTAATGTGTTGGATGTTTAGATTTATTTTCACGGCGGAAAGGTTAAAATTTTCCTGTTTCTTTACGGAAAGATTTTGGGGACGGTGTAAATTTTACAAGCCAATCAGAATAAAGCACATCGCAAATTAAGCCAATCAGAGAAGACCTGCTTTCTATGAACTTTCATGTAGATGGCGACAGAAGGCAGAAAATAAAGAGACTTTATTGACATTTTATCACGCTGCAAACAACAATAAACTCTAATAATTCTCTTTTTGACAGAAAAAGAAAACATGTAGTTTTCACGTTCATTTTCTAAGTAAAAAACAATCTGTTTTTATCATGTTGTATTAGATCAGAGAAAAGGAAGCTCTATTACTAAACTTTCTTCTTATATCAACAACATTATTCTGTTTTTGTTTTAATGTGTATTTGTGCAGTAATTCTGTTTTATATATATATATATATATTTCTGCAAATAAACAATTTTATCCCAGAGGTTGAAAAAGTAAACTTAAATAAAACAAAACAATAAACTGAACCTACAAGTGTTGAATAAGGACACAGGAAGCTTGATATCCCTAACTTAAGAGTAAATATTTATTCATAGACACAATCACTCATAAATTATGGGCAAGCCACAAAAAAGATAGATAGATAGATAGATAGATAGATAGATAGATAGATAGATAGATAGATAGATAGATAGATAGATAGATAGATAGATAGATAGATAGATAGATAGATAGATAGATAGATAGATAGATAGATAGATAGATAGATAGATAGATAGATAGATAGATAGATAGATAGATACTTTACTGTAGCTGTGAAAGTGTGAATCATTTGTCTGTACATGTCAGACTGTTATTGGACTGGTGACCTGTCCAAATGTCAGCTAAAATAAGCTCCAGCCGACCATAAAGATAATTAAACTGGTTGAAAACAATACTGGTATAAGGTTAATCTGTGTTCTTGTTTTAAGCACACAGCAGATTTCTAACTGAAACAAACCACAAGCTGCACATTTAGTACCTCACTAATGACTAGTTTTAATTTTAATTGAGTGAGAAACTGATTGAACTGTTTAAATTCGAGCGCTGTGAATGCTCTGTGTGCTGTGGGCTCTGATTGTTAGTGAAGGGGTGGCGGAGTCTCATCCACAGATACGATTAGGCATCTCAGAAGCCCAGAGCTGAGCAGACACTGAGTCCATTTTGTCTCATTACTGGCAGCAAAACAGGATTTACTGTGTAAAGAATCCTTTCCAGCAGGCTGCCGATATGTTTTGATGTTTCCGAGCAGAAGGTTCACCTCACCGGCTGATATCAGTCCTCTGTTCAAAGCATCATAACATCTATTTAGCTGTTTCTTAAAATAATCACACAGCTTTAAAGCTTTAATACTTTCTGCAAGAAACAATCCTGCTGCTCCAAGTGTTGCATCTATGTCTCAAAGAGAAGTATTCAAACCACACATGTTCTAGTTTAAACATTATGAACAGGGGAAGTGAATAAACTGTCTCATTACCTGGCAGTGGGTTGGAAATATGAGGCAGAGAGCGGACATTCTGTCCTTGAAATTGACTCATTGGAGGCAGAAAAAGTGGGCAAGCATAAGGATTTGACTTAACTGTGATGGTAGATGGTTGGGAGATAGCAAGTGTAGTTCTTATGAGAAGTTGTTCTGATGGAAAGGTGTCAAAGCTCACAGTGAATTTATTTATGGGTCAGTGGGTTATTTATAGCAGCAGAACAATCAGGGTGTCCATGTTGACCAGCAAAAGCACCGAGAATTAGCACGTTAGCATCAGAACCGGACCATGGAGCACAGGAAGAAGGTGGACTGGTGGCGATAAAAGGGACACGTTTTCTTTTTCATCACGCTGGGGGGTGTCAGTTACCTGAGGAAGGCATGGCGCCAGATTACAGAAAAGAAAAGAAGAATCCTTTGACGTTCTGTTGTGTTTATGCATTTATTGCTTTTATCCAAAGCGACTTACAGATAGGCAGATGGGGTTTAAGGGGGTCTTGCCTAAGGACCCCTACTGGAGACAGTACCTTTCATGCAGGGGATTTGAACCCAGCTTTGACGTTCTGCTGGAAAACGTCAGGTTCTGCCATTCATCTGGATACCTCCTCCCTGAACACTGCAGCTGACCAGTGTCACACTGAAAAAAGGCTTTGAGGAACATTGCAGTGGTCCAGTGAGATTTTAGCATCATGCTTTTTGTTATCCGGTTTGTGGGCTTTTGTTTTCATTTCCCCATTTATTCTTTGCTCTGTTTGGATTCCTGTTTTCTGCCCATTTTATCAGTCGGAGTCTGTGACATGTCTACTGATTAGTGCATTTATTCATTCCCTGTGTTTCTGATTTAGTTTCGAGTTCCTCGGTCTTAGTTCAGGTTCTTGTTTAATCTGTCTTAGTTTAGTTTCTGCATGAGCAGTTGTTCTCAGTCCCTGTTTGGTCCTCAGCTCCACACTTTAGTCCCTTTCACATCCCCACGGTATTTATGCTCCTTCGTTATCTCAGTCTTTGTCAGAGCCTCATCGTTACTTACCTCATTGATGTCGCTGTAGATTCTCAGTCATCCAGGTCATGGTAAGCCGAAGAGCTTGAATTAATTAAATTACTTATTTAATTAAACTCTTAGGATTTCCTCATTGATCTTCTCTGTAGTTCTGTTCCTTTGCTCGGTTATTTAATCTATTGTTTTCTAACTTTAGTTTATGGTTTCCTGGCTCAGATTCGCGTTTGATTTCCTCTAAAAATAAGCCTCAGTTTAAACATCCATTAGCCTCCAGCCTGCTGTGCATTTGGGTCCTTTACAAACATCCGTAACAGCTTTGACATCTATGATGCCCAATTAAATGCTAAAAATGCACGTCAAAATCTGCGTGCTGTGATTTGAATGAAGACTGTATTTTAGGGAAGGATGAACAACACAAAAGCTGAGATAAAGCACAACCTAAAATGCTAAATTTCTTCTTTATTCAGCACAGATTTGCCCGGACTTTCCTCCAGTCTGTCGTAGTAATTCAGTCATTAGTGTCGCTGTGAAGCTTCCCTTTGTATCTGGACAGCTGACTGATGTTTTCTCAGTCAGACATCAGTGTGCGTCACGTGGAGCTGGATGTATACATGATGTACTGTTGCATTTCCAGAGTAGTGGCGATGATGTGAGACAAGCAGCAGGGGGTTAGATAAACAAAGAGAGAAGCGTTTTAACAGAAAATCAGGTATCAAGGGTGAATAAACGAAACCACACCAGGTTTGATCACAGATACTCGTACGTGCAGAGCATCTAAAAGTATCTCCAAGGACAAATCTGGAGGGGAAAAGCAACAAACACTGAACCTTAATGACGCAGAACGTTTAAAGCTGGATCAGATGAAACTAAACTGAATGAGCAGTCCAGCTTTACATTTCTCTGCCGGTTCTCCCTCCACCTGAACCAGGAATGTCACTCCACTCCACCGGCAGCTGTGGGACTCACCGGTCTGCAGGAAAACACCAGCCTGAGTGCTTAACTCCACTCATTTTATTGGGAGAGAGAAGACGGCTTCACTGACAGCTCACATGTGAGTGCTCCAGCTTCACTATAAGCTGCAAAAACACTGCTTTCCCATCAATATGTCGATGTTACGCAACATCAGACGAACACGGCTCACAGAGCTGCTGTGGGTGCAGCCATTTTAAGCAAAGACAGAGGCCAAAGTCTGCTTTCTCTGTCACCTGTCAGCATTTAAATGTGCTGTTTTTGAATGAAAAATCTGGAAAATCTTTTATTTCTTCTGGAGTAAGATGGGCTTCGATCTTAATAAAACAGATATTTCAGCTTTGTTATTTTCAGGTGCAGGAAAATAAACTTAGCAACTGATTCTGTGATAAAACCAGATGTCATCTGCCATAAATGATTTGTTGCTGAAGACTGAAGTTGAGGTTTTACCTCAAACACAAGCCCCGACTTTCTTTGGAACTCAGGTAAAGTCTGTGTGTCATTACGGTCATACAAGCACACAACTCCGGTTCATTTTCATCCAGAGAGCTTCACATTACGTAATTCTAACCACAACCAGCTGGAAGGTGGAGCTGGATGTCATACAATCATCATCATCCAACTCCACCCATTCCCAAGTCTTCGCTAAAGGAATTCTGTCCCATTCTGAAGGTGGATGCAGTCTGATGAGTTTCCTTAAGCCGGTCATGCACGACGCAATTTTTCAAGCAATTTAAAAGTTCGAGACAGTTTTCAGAAGGAAATCGGGAAGAATCCCAGGAGGGTTGTGGCGTGATTTCATCGTTTGGTGCAAGGTGGTCATAAAACTCAATCCAGGCTGTTTTAAGGCGGTCTTTCTCACATCGAAATGTGTTTTATATCATCATAAGTCTTTTGTCTTGTTTTGTTGTGCTCTGTTGTCACTTCTGTGGTTCAGAGTAACCATGGCGACGAGGCAAAAATAACGTACAGTTCAAAGGAGGAGCAACAAACTGCATTATGGGTACAGCACGAAGGAAGGGATTCCTGATTCTGCTTTTGCTTATGTTCTTACTCTGTTTTGTTAAAGAAATTAAACTCCTTGGTTGGAGCTAGAAAAAGATCAGAACACATCTTTTTAAAAGCCAGCGTGTTCATGATGGATATGCATGGAGTTGGAGTCACATTCGGCCCCCGCTGATCAACAAATGTTGAGATTATAGGCATCCATGCTGTCATACAATGGCGATATTTGACTCTGGAGACTGGGCCGAGAGAGAAGCCGTTCATTAATGTGTCAATTGTGCTTTCATGGGTCATGCTAACTTTGTCCTCTCCACCTCTGTTGTGGAGACTCTAAGAAACACAGAGTCCCATTAAACTGTGTATTTCTGATCAAAAAGTGCAGCTCTCCTCTGTATGTTTGGCCTCTTTAACGACATTAAGTGGTGATAATGTGTTCAAACTGGTATGACTGGAACAATGATGATATGAAATCAGTTAAAAGATTCACTCAAACCACCACTTGAACTGTATTTCAACTCTTCAGAGGAGGCATTTTTGGCTGTTGTTGCTTACAAAACACTTTGCAGAAAAGATGGAAATACAACAAAACCTGAACTATACAAACTCTGTAATTTGATCATTGGTTTGACCTGATTTCACAAAAACAGGAACAAATGAAAATCTACTTTAAGGCCTTCTCCTCCTTGGTAAGAAGAGTTAAATGGAAGATGACATTCAGAGGCAGAAAGCAACAGAGAAAGGGTCCAGGCCACTTTTTTCCAGGTTCACGCTACACAATTTCTGAAACTACTACCATGAATCTCTTCAAAAGAGGTGAAAAGTGGAACTTAAGCCTGATCCTGGGAGAGACGATAACCAAGTTAAAGGTAAAGATGATGGGCTGAAATTGGCTGGAATTATTCTTTAGAATTACCTGCAGGTGATGCCTTTTGGTCGAAGAGAGTAATTGTGAATAATTTACAGAAATAAGGTAATAAATGAGCTCATAGTTAATAAATAGGAAAAGTAATTTCGTGCTAAAAACGGTTAAAATGTTTGGGTTAAAAATCTAGTCAGAGTGATAACTCTGTATCGCAAACGATCTTTGGCGTATTGTGCGTGCAGAAAAGTGAGCGAGTGAGCGCTCACCATTATACGATCTTTGTGCTACAGTAAAGTGAAAAAGTCTGAATAAAGTTCATGTTAAATGTGCCCTGCACGCTCGTGCCTTGGGAAACTTTCTTCTTTGTGAGTATTAATGTGTTAAGAAATCACTTGAATATGTGTTATTTTGTCGGTTGCTAAAAGCTAATGTGATGCACGTGATGTTTAAGCTAGGCTAATCAAGTGTGGTATCAACATGCGTGGATTATACAGCCATTTGTTTTTCCTTTGCAGCATACTGCATCTAATTCTAAACAACTGCAAATAATTCTGAGCAAAAATTAAGCTCACGTTTCAAGAAATTTCCCCATCAGTCTGACAAAGATGATTTCTGCTGCAGACATGTAACAAACTCCTGAATAACTTTGGTAAAAATACTTATTTACCGTCTTTTCTTTGCTTTGCTAACTTTTAGCCTAACTGATTCTGACCTATCCTTGCCCCAGCACGGTCAGAGCCTGGAAAAGTCCTTGAAACCAAACCTGTCGGGGCTGATGGCTTCGCTGTGGAGGCCTCACTCCCCACAGAGAGCAATGACAGGGCTGCTTTACTACTTCTCATCTCTTTAGCGGACGCTTTGACCTGGAAATCACAAGGAGCTCATTATTTTCCTGTGTTTGGCATTCGTTTTTTACCTTTCTGCCTTTGTGTGTGCTCATAATATTTGAATGCTCCCCACGGAGAACAGCTCAACTCTTCCTGGATGCTGCTTGCTCTTCCATGTCAGGCATTTTCTCAGGGAGGAGAATTTTCCCGAGTGAATCTGGGGATTTAAGTCATGACCTTGCAGTCACAAACTGGCATCTGCTGCCTCTAGACCGCTGTTGTCCACCGTGTTTCCCTGTGAAATGACCCTGACATGTTGTGTGGGTTCTGCATCTTATTTGGATCTTTGTACATCTGTGTAAATGACATCAGAGCCAGATGGTTTTGTGGCTCAGTGAGTTTAAATGCCCTTATATGTATATTCAGCCTGCTACAGGGAGGACAGGAAGGACATTCACTCTAAACAGCTGAAATATCCATAGAAACAACTGTTAATGTTACAACTTCAGGCTATAATAATCAGTAAAATAACAGAATAATCAAGTTAAGCTGTGGTTTTCATACATGCCAAACAGAGCAGGTGAGAACAGGAAGCCCAGAAGAAGAAGAAGATATATAGATGATATAGATATAGAAGAAGAAATATATGGATGCAACGTCCTCCGGTTCGGATCAACCCAGTATTTCCTTTTTCCTACTCTGAAGAAGAGAAAGGAGATCATCCTCCATTTTCCCTTTATCATGAATGTTTGTAACAGAAACATTAATAAAAAGATGTTTGACCGCTCAGGGCCACCGTACAGGCGCTTCATGACGAAAGCATGTAAAGAATACAGAGCCGTGATCGTGTTAAAGACAGATTGTGGCAGATTATTGCGGATCTGCTTAGATTTGGCCACTGATCACACCTGGACTCGATCAGGATCATTTCTTTTGCTTATTTCTTTAATCAAATGCTGAAACTCTCCTTCTTCTCAAAGCCTTTTTAAAAAAATCTTTACTTTTTCTACTCTGAAGTCAAAGAACGACTTCATGTTACTTTATTTTGTCGACATGAGCAACACAGATCAGTCAAACACATCGGATTCAGTGCGAGGATTAAAAAAACGGACTTCCAAAAGCCTTCAAGCTGATATTATGATCAATTTCGTTGCCAGGACACAATGCTGCCGTCACTACTGTTAACTCTGTATTAATCATCTAAATTCTGTCCCCAGAATTAGTTTCTCTGGAGCGGAACAGGGTTAGATGCTTTCAGTTGGTGACTTTTCTGCTGTCTTCCATCTCCAGTAATATTTTCCTAAATAAGAAAGAAGAACTTAAGTACTTAAGAACACTTTTTTCCCAGCAGGCATGAAAACAAAGCTGCTCCAAAATGATCAAAATGGTAAAAAATCAGGCAGTTAATCGTCCGACTGATCAATCAACCAAAAACTTCAGCTGACTGGTTGCTTTGCACAACAATATCAGGATGTTAACAAGCTTTAAACATGATTTTTGATTCTGAATCCTGACCTTTAATCAGATTAATCGAAGAAAAACTTCCCACAGTCCTCGTCTCTTTGTTCTAGTCGGTGAACAACTTATGTGGACATGCTGTCCAAATAAGTAAATTGATCAATGCCATCATGTCAGAGTATTCTCTCAGCCCTGAAGATCTTTACAGAACCATGGAAAGTGTCCTAAGGCCAAATCAATACTCTGACCTATTAGGGAATAAATATTGATCCAGACCCAGAGGATTGGAGAATGGTGTGAATTTGATGGAACCACAGGATGGTAAATATAGGATGCGTTTGTCTACATTTCCATCCGTCCATCCATCAATCTATTGAGCTGGCAATCAAACATTATCAGAAGCGATCATACATTATGTCATGCGTGATGACATCAGCTCAATTAATATAGAATAATGAGCAAAAACACTTCCCTAAAGACATTAAAGGGGAACTCCGGTGTTTTTAAACCTTATTTCTGGCATGAAATACGTTCATCTACTCACCGAGAACAGTTTGGTGAAACGGGGCTTAGAGGATGCAGCCTCTAAATAAGGCATTATCTGTCTTTATTTCACCAATACTTTAAGAAGAATGAATGAATGAACGTGTGCTATAGCTCTGTTAGCTCATAGCTGCTGTTATGTGGCTACTTGCAGCTATAGGAGAGCTAACGGAGGGATTTCTACACAGGCACCCTACTGGGACCACTTCATCCACACGCCCCCCTGCAGCACAGCTTATTCACTCCGTGCTCTGTGACAGTCGGCTAACTTCACACAGAGTTTGCTGCTGATAGTTTTGTGCAACATGGCAGGATATTTATCAGGTTTTGACGACTTAAACGGCGACTTTGAGTAAGATGGACGTTCTTATCGGAGTGAATAAACTGTGCTAAACTGGGTTTCTTTTTAAAAAAATCCATTTATTTTAGTAGGCGATGATAATTGTAGCACATTAAAGCTTTTAAATCTGTAATTTTTTTCTTTCCTGTTCTTTCTAAATGCTCTACAAAATGCATCCATCACCACTAGCATCTTATTCTGAAAGCAGACATGGCCTCATGCCAAATTAAAGCGCAGCTTTATGAAATCAAAAGATCACCTTTGGTGACACGTGTCATGAAATCGATGTGCTGCTTTAAGAAAAGTGAAAGAATGACGAGCTTGTCTGAGGAATACTGCGTCTCATGCCATCTTCTCTCCAAATAAATTAGCATTTATCCCTGCAAATCAACTGGGAAATGTAGCACTGTGGCATGTGAAAATACATAAATTCAGTGGAAGATCAATCTCTGCTTGTCATAAAAGCTGCGCCAGTTTTTAGGATGAACACAATGTGTGCATGAAGAGCAGTTTGTGAAAGCTCCTCAACACGAAGAGGACACCGGATCATTCAGATGGAGCAGATGGAGGCTGTGTGTGAGAGGAACTGGGTGCACAACAGGGTGACCTTTCAATGAAAAGTAGGGTCATTAATTGCCCTCCAAGGACCCATGTGTGAGATAATAAGAAGCCACAATGAGTGCTCTTCCAGTCCCTTAAAGCACATGGTGAAGAGTGAGTGTTGAGAGATGCTTTGTCTCAACCCAACACAAGGACTCAGCCTTTGGTGCTGAAACCTTTGAATGTGCTCCTCACGCTTCAGTTTGGAGTAGAGTTATCATGTGACTCCAAAACTAATGGTGGTATTCTTGGAGTGAAGATAGTTCTGCACCCCCCCCCCCCCTCGGACTGTGGCTGTGTGGACAGGAGAGCAGGTTTGAGCTGGTCCTTGGTCTAACATCAGAACATGACTTTGCTAACATGGTGATTGCCGTGAACCTCACGGGACTTTGTGCATGTTTGCACATACCATCCATCATCTGCTGCTTATCCGGGGGTCGGGGGGGCAGCAGCTTTAACAGAGAAGCCCAGGCCTCCCTGTCCCCGCCCACTTCCTCCAGCTCTTCTGGGGGGACCCCGAGGCGTTCCCAGGCCATAGTCTCTCCATCGTGTCCTGGGTCTTCCCCGGGTCTCCTCCCAGTGGGACGGGCCCAGAACACCTCACCAGGGAGGCGTCCAGGAGGCATCCTAACCAGATGCCACCTCATCTGGCTCCTCTCAATGCGGAGGAGCAGCGGTTCTACTCCGAGCCCCTCCTGGATGACTGAGCTTCTCACCCTATCTCTAAGGGAGGCCCAGACACCCTGTGGAGGAAACCCATTTCGGCCGCTTGTATTCGCGATCTCGTTCTTTCGGTCTCTCCCCACAGCTCGGGACCATAGGTGAGGATAGGAACCGGTAAATAGCGAGCTTCACCTTCTGGCTCAGCTCCTTCTTCACATCGACGGGTCGGTGCAGACGCTGCACCGATCCGCCGTCAATCTCACGCTCCATTCGTCCCTCACTGTGAACAAGACCCCGAGATACTTGAACTCCTCCACTTGGGGAAGGATCTCATTCCCGACCCGGAGAGAGCCTCCACCCTTTTCCAGCTGGGAACATACATTTGCAGCTATTTGCCGACTGTATTGAGGAGTGGAGGCATCAGAACGTGTTCTGGAGTCCATAACACCTCAGAGACACTGCTGTGGTCAGACCTCGAGTTGAGTCGTTTGGAAAGAGAATCGTTGTTAAAATGCAGGACAAAGTTCTGGATCACCCGTCAGCCGTGTGAGGCCTTTCATGCTGTACCCTGTTAAATAACTTTTAGATGCCCCTTAAGACAGAGTGAGCCCACACTAGTAAACCAACATGCAATGAGTTCATTTACTGACTCATAATCTATTGATTTATAAACATAATTCATCATTTATTAACTTTTAATGTCTTCAATAACAGGACAGACAGCTGTTTGACAGCAGATATGCAATGAAAAACACTCGGTTGGTGTATAACATCCAGTCTTTGAAGCTGTTGTTTTACACTAAAATCCACTGATGAGCATGAACATCACTGTGATGAGTTACAGTTCCATTTAGATAAGTTATGAGAGCTTAGTTAAACACTTGTTAAGTTACCTTCTTTTCAGTATGGTAACATTTAGTTGACCTCTTTTTTATGGATCCAGTTGTGATTCTTTTGGATTTCTGTAAAAATATAGAATAATTTTGAGTAAATAAAAACCCTGTTTTGACTTTATTTACTGTGGGTTTCATTGACTGCTTGGTCCCTCACAGATTAATATTCCATTCACAATAATACAGACATCCATCCATCCCTCTGTCCATCCATCCATCCTTTATTCATCATCCATCCATCCATCATCCATCCGTCCATCCATCCATCATCTGTCCATCCATCCATCATCTGTCCATCCATCCATCATCTGTCCATCCATCCTTTATTCATCATCCGTCCATCCATCCTTTATTCATCATCCATCCATCCATCCATCCATCATCCATCCATCCATCCATCATCCATCCATCCATCCATCATCCATCCATCATCCATCCATCCATCATCCCTCCATCATCCATCCATCCATCATCCATCCATCATCCATCCATCCATCCATCCATCTATCCATCATCTGTCATCCATCCATCCATCATCCATCCATCCATCATCCATCCATCATCTGTCCATCCATCCATCCATCATCTGTCCATCCATCCATCCATCATCTGTCCATCCATCCATCCATCCATCAATCATCCATCCACCCATCATCCATCCATCCATCCATCATCCATCCATCCATCCATCCATCCATCCATCCATCATCCATCCATCATCCATCCATCCATCATCCCTCCATCATCCATCCATCCATCATCCATCCATCATCCATCCATCCATCCATCCATCTATCCATCATCTGTCATCCATCCATCCATCATCCATCCATCCATCCATCCATCCAGGCTACACCCTCGACAGGTGGTCAGTCCACCTTTATTCTCTCATCCAAATATCTTTAAAATGATTCTTCCACTGATTGTTGAGTGAAAGCGTGTCACATGGCCTGATTCCTGAAGACTTTCTCATCATGATGAAAGTGTTGTTAGATTAGGCTGATGGTTTAATTTCACCCCTGGTGTTAAAGTCAGATTTCATTAAAGACACAACCTTTAGATTCTGGAAAATGTACATATGGAGCTGTCGTTTCAGGCAACATGATGACTGATTACTTATAAATCAAGGAAGGGGGGGGGGATACTGGGTAACATTTCTTTATGAGTATTAAAGTAATTTTCTTTTGGAAATGATTTTACATTTTCAGGCCGAATGCAAAAACAAACCCTCATCTGGCAGATCTATTTTCTTCTACCTTTTCTTTTCTTTTCATGTTATTCTTGCCCCTCTCGCCCTCTTCAGCCTCGCTGTGAGAGCTTTGTTCATCTGTGGGTGTGTGATAACGCTTGTTTCTCGGATTGAATGAAGTGATTCAGACCCTTGGACACACAAACACGCTGTTAACTGAAAGCCAGTCATGTCCTCTGACTGCAGCCTCTGCTGCTGGGAGATAATGCTTGGACTTAACTATTGGCTCTGATACATGGCAGCACGTGTGGAAATGGGAACACTAAAGAACAAAAGGTCAAATGCCAAGTGCAGGGTTAAATAAAGCTTATTGTCAATAATTCCAATTGAAGCTGCAGAGGTGGTAAAACTACAGTGTGTGCTGAACTGACTCGTCACTAATCTCACAAGTCAATGCTCCTCATTAAAGGGGAACTCCGGTATTTTTAAACCTTATTTCTGGCATGAAATACGTTCATCTGCTCACTGAGAACA
Organism: Leuresthes tenuis; assembly: GCF_036924035.1. Lineage (NCBI taxonomy): Eukaryota > Metazoa > Chordata > Actinopteri > Atheriniformes > Atherinopsidae > Leuresthes > Leuresthes tenuis. The sequence continues at coordinate 1,908,429 of NW_027325365.1, forward strand.
GTTTGGTGAAAGTCGGCGTCCTTCGGAAGATATTTAGATAACTGGAGATCCATATAACGGATTGAACGGGGCTTATTTGCGAATGCAGACTTTGTGAATCTGCTCTGACAGAAATATCTTCGATTAAAACAGTTTGACTTTATTCTGTTTTATGAGCTGAATGTTCACCTGTTAATTCAAATGTTTTGTGTCATATCTGGGAATTTCAAGAATAAAACAGCTTAATAAACATGCTTAAAGGGGAGCTATTTAGATAACTGGAGATCCATATAACGGAGTGAACGGGGCTTAGAGCCTCTAAATAAGGCATTATCTGTCTTTATTTCACCAATACTTTAAGAAGAATGAATGAATGAACGTGTGCTATAGCTCTGTTAGCTCATAGCTGCTGTTAGCTCATAGCTGCTGTTAGCTCATAGCTCTGTTAGCTCATAGCTGCTGTTATGTGGCTACTTGCAGCTATAGGAGAGCTAATGGAGGGATTTCTACTCAGGCACTCTACTGGGACCACTTCATCCACACGCCCCCCTGCAGCACAGTTTATTCACTCCGTGCTCTGTGACAGTCGGCTAACTTCACACAGAGTTTGCTGCTGATAGTTTTGTGCAACATGGCAGGATATTTATCAGGTTTTGACGACTTGAACGACGACTTTGAGTAAGATGGACGTTCTTACCGGAGTGAATGAGCTGTGCTGCAGCGGCAGGCATTGATGACATCATCCCAGTAGACGAGTGTGTAGAAAGCCCTCTATAACCCCCCCCCGATAGCCGCCAATAACAGAGTTAATGACAACAAACCCAAAATCTAATCAAATCCCACCAAAGTGTGCTCGGGTCATTTCAGCTGCCTGTCTATTTGGACTTAGGACTTTAAAACCTTGCATGTGTTAGCTTTTGGGATGTTAATTAAACTGCATTTTAGGGATCATAGAGTCACTAAAGGAAATTTAACAACGTGGCCCCCTCCTCACAGGCTTTATTACCGGGTGTTATCTCATCAGGAGACAGTGAGGACGTTATTAACCTCTACAGCGACCCATCGGCAAAGAAAATGAGATAAAACAGAAACAAAGAAGTGGTGGATCATAGTTGCATGTGAATATGCAGCTAATAAATACCTAAACCCCATCAGTCTTCTGTAAAAACTGAACTAAGAACCCTGCTTCAGAGTAGAAAGAAGTTTAGTAACATAATTACAGCAGATAACGGGTGAAAATCTCCTCAGACTGGCTGCATGGTTCAGTTTTCTGTCTCAGGGAGGACGTCATTAAGCTCATCTTCTGCCAGCTCAGGACGCTGTAACTACTTTTATTCACCTGCTAAAACCTCTCTCTTGATAGTTTCTCTAAATGCCACGAGAAAGCATTCCTGTGGGTGTCGTGTTATTCAACTCCACAGCTTTTTTACACTGTTTTCAGCAAGTTTTCCTCCTCTCCTAACCGAAAGACCACGAGTCCAATATTTAATTCAAACTGGAAAGTGAGGAGGACGTGAACATACCTGTAAATCCTGTTTTGGCTCTGTGACGGAGTGACCCCGTCCCTTATTTCCAGGACCTGATCTGTAGTCTGCAGGCTATTAGGGGTGCACACCTACTAGTCTGTGGGTTTGGGGTTGGATCAGGAGACTGGGACATCACTGGCACTGATGGGTGCTAATCTAAAATCTGTTATGTTGGTGGTTGTGTATGAGTATTTGTGTGTATCGGGGGGAATCTATGTGGGCTGCAGGTGATAAGGAGCACCTGTTACCCGGGGGTTGATGATTATGGGGGAGGAGTTCAATTAAATCAACTTTAAATGGAGAAAGACGGGTGGAGAAGGGAGCGAAAAATGGCTGGGAATGATGTAAAAGCTGGAGCTGATGTGGGCTTGATGGGTAAAAAAGATGTACAGACTGTAGTAATTTTAGGGACTGAACACACATGTGGGGAGAAAAGGGGGCACAATAAATAGCTCCACCAAGAAACCAGCAAGAAAAAGTCTGTGAGTTATTCCGGTCACCGGGAGGTGGAGTGGCGGACAGCAGACACCTGGGCGATCGCCATTCGCACCTCATAACAGGCTCCATCTTTTTCCACATCATTAGAGACAATAATAGCCATGTTAGACACAATGACATGCCCCCCTATCACAAAACTCCCCAATGATTTGCCTTCATGTCAAAGAGAATAAGTTCAAACCTTCTTCCTCCGATGACGATCACTGCCTGTCAAAATATTTTGCTCCACAACTCACAGAAATCTACTTCAGTCAGGCAGACAACACGATTCCAGCTTGGTGTGTCTGTCACATATTCAAATGTTTCAAATAGCTCCCCATGCCCTGCCGCCCTCTGCTCCGCTCCTTCCCTTTGGACGAGGACAAACCTCAGCAGGGAAAGGAAGGGGTAATGAGCTGTGACAGAGCTCATTTTGTGAAACGAGCAGCGGGAAACTTCAAGCTTTTTATTGTTTTTAGAAGCCAGAGACGTAGCAGGCAAAGACAAACAAAGTAAGAATGTCACCGATAAGCCCCAGAAGATTCACGCTGCCTTTTATCGTTGATCTTCATCTGAAGCTGTGCTCCATTTCAAAGAAATTCAGGAGTCAGTGGAAGGATGTAAAACCGCATTAGGACATGAGTGAGAAAGTTTCTTCACCTCTTTATGGGCAAGTTTGAGAAGTGCTTTGTGGCTTTACCTAATAAAGACAAATCTCAGCAGATCTGATCTGGTCCCAACAGGTATTCTTGATTATTTATTATTATTATTATTATCATTAGTTTGTGGAGTTGTTTAGCAGTGTGAGAACCTTAATGTTACTTTACTTTTTCATATTAGCATGAATCAGACCTGTAAACACAAATGTTGAAGATATTGCTCTCCAAAAGCTGGTCCCAACAGGTATTCTTGATTATTTCTCACATTATTGAGAAAATAGGACCTTGTTTAACAGTCTATAAGGATGCTCCTGATATTTAGACTGTATGTCAAAGCCTGCACACCAGCGCACAAACAGAAGTACGATGGAAACACGTGTTTAGGGGCTGAAACGAGACGTCGTTCTGTCATTAGTTTGTGGAGTTGTTAAGCAGTGTAAGAACCTTAATGTTACTTTACTTTTTCATATTAGCATAAATCAGACAAAGACACGCGTTTTAGGTGTACTATCGCGCGCATTCACTCATATGTTTTCCATTATTCTGAACATATCAACCGGGCCTTATGTGTCTAAAGCAGGCAGATTTCACCAGAACAAGCCAGAATCTCATATTTCAGACTGGATTACGATCATATAATGGTTGACCTTCACACATGAGTGAGAAAGTTTCTTCACCTCTTTATGGGCAAGTTTGAGAAGTGCTTTGTGGCTTTACCTAATAAAGACAAATCTCAGCAGATCTGATCTGGTCCCAACAGGTATTCTTGATTATTTCTCACATTATTGAGAAAATAGGACCTTGTCTATAGGGATGCTCCTGATATTTAGACTGTATGTCAAAGCCTGTACACCAGCGCACAAACAGAAGTATGATGGAAACACGTGTTTAGGGGCTGAAACGAGACGTCGTTCTGTCATTAGTTTGTGGAGTTGTTAAGCAGTACCTTAATGTTACTTTACTTTTTCATATTAGCATAAATCAGACCTGTAAACACAAATGTTGAAGATATCGCTCTCCGAAAGCTGTTGTAAAACACAGAAAAATGCAGAAGGGGTTAAAATGAGTCATTTTGGGCATCGGATGACGGCCCTGCTTGTGTTTGACACATAAGAAATATGCTAAGGAGGCTTCAGGGTGTGCGTTAGGAGGAGCTAACAGGGTGCAATTAACCTGATAATGAATAGTTTACAACCCTGGTCAGACTTTATTAATATTAGAAGAAAATCATAAGAAAGTTAAGTCCATGGTTGACCCCAATTATCTTTTAATGTCCAGACTCTGAGGAAATATTACTCTGAGCAGCATTTTTGCATCTTTAGCCGGCGGGATTGCACTGAGTTTGGTCAGCAGATGTCCTCTCAGTGAGAATTATGGGTGTAGAAGAGTCCGTTATGTTGAAAATGGTGTTAATTATGTTACTGCTCCAGTTGAAATGTTTTCAGTGAAACAGGTCAATGATATGAAGATTAAACAAATATGCTTCTTTACTTCCTGAATCTCTGCCTCATTCACATGTTGTAGCTCAGTGTTTCCCAATCCTGGTCCCTGAGGCACTCCGCCCTGCATGTTTTTCATGTTTCCCTGCTCCAGCACACCTGATTCAAATCAATGGGTCGGGTCTTTAAGCTCTGCAGAAGGCTGAGGACGACCCAGAATCAGGTGTGCTGGAGCAGGGAAGCAAGGAAAGCATGCAGGGACTTAGACTTAGACTTAGAAAAACTTTCATCTGTCATCATCTGTCCCCCTCCCAAATCTATAGGCAAATTGTCGAGGGTCAAGGGCATGATTACAGGAATTTATGATGTGAGTTTTTATGATCCGCTCGAGTAATTTAACTAAAAGAGAGGTGAGGGCAATGGGCCTGTAATCCTTGGATGAGGATGGATGGGAGACCTTTGGAAGGGGGGTCACAACCTGCTGTTTTCCAAAGCAGTGGAACCACCTGGGTGTCCATTGAGCGTTGGAAGAGGGAACAGAAAATTCCACTTAATTGGACCTCCGATGTTATCCGGCTCTTCCGTACATTGGTCCTTTCAAACACTCGCTGGACCATCTCCTCCTTGATGGTCAAAGTTTATGTTTCTGTTTATGCATTTAGCAGATGCTTTTATCCAAAGACTTACAGGTAGGCATGTAGGGTAAGGGGGTCTTGCCTAAGGACCCCTACTGGAGGTAATACCTTTCATGCAGGGGATTTGAACCCAGGTCTCCCATATGGAAGGTGGCAATCACACCACTAAACTGACAATGACACGTTTAAATCATCCAGGTAGAAGGATGGCAGAAATCTGAAGGTGATCTGACACCTCAGCACAGCTATCGGTTGCAGAATTAGTGGTGTGAAGGTTAGTAAATAGCAGTCATTGACAATCTGCCACTAAAGCCATCCATTTGTTTTGGTTTATCTATCCAGTCCCAAAGTGCTCTCCATCCCAGCATTGTCATTTACAGTCTTAATCTGTTGCCAGGCGTTACCACTGTCATTAGATTAATTTAAGTTAGTTAGCACAAGGGATGCTGTGTCATCCATGAAGTTAATTCTTTTCCCCGTCTTAAAGGGGGCATTTGCCATCTGCTTTATACCAGTCCATGCAGCTCTTGAATTCCCCGCTGCCAGGGTATTCTGTACCCTATCCCTGTACTGACTCCTGGCCTTATAGATCTCCTTATTGACCTTCCTTTGCATGTCTTTTCTGTTCTGTAAGCTACCTGAGGGCGGGGTGCCTTGAGGACCAGGGTTGGGAAACACTGAGCTAGCTGACCACTCAAAGCACTTTTAACACTACATGCCTAATTCACTCACACACATACAGCACATCTTAGTCTATACCTAACTATATGCTTCCTACTCCATTCACACACACATTCATGCACTTATCGGTAGGCAACGTGTCTTACCCAAGGACGCTTCCTCCTGAGCTGCAGCCACCCCAATATGTCGTCTTAAAACATTTAAAATAGTCTTTAAGTGCAGATTACTGCATCATTTTAATAGCTTTAATATAATATAATATTCCAATAAAAGAAATGATGAATAAGTAAATATAAAAATGTTTATTTGCAATAAGGCTGATTGTAGAAAATTGATCACAGGAACAGCATGATTTAATCTATAATGCCATCTTTAATGTCATGTTTAACTCCCCTGTGCTTTTTACATTCATTATATTACAAAATGCTGCACAGATTGATGTGGAAAAACACTCCAGTGTATAAAAGACTTGACTCCTTCAAACTAAATGAAACATTCTCACAACTACAACCTCAAAAAGAGCTCCAAACAGACCTTCTGCACATTAATAGATGCTTACAGCTACCACAGGGGCATTGTGGGCACTTCAACAACAGCTAATTTGAACATAATATACTGTTATAGACTCTGTGTGTACAGACAAACAGCTGAGCACATTCACATTTTGTCTCAGCTGCCCTCGGGCTGCACGGCTCGTCTCTAAACAGCTGAAATGATGCGTGTCATTTCTGCAGCTTTTGGAGGTGACTCGCTGTAGCCGAAAGCTTTGTTGATATGAAACGATCAGCTGAGTTAATACTGTGGCCTGTCTTTCTGCTGTGAGAACACTGTTGGACAGTAATGCTGGATTAAGCATGGAGCTGACCTGTAAACAAATATGAAAGGAAAATGCCATAAACCTGTCCTGAAGGCAGAAGAAGAAGAAGAGTTTTTCAGTGTTCTGGTTTGCTGATAAATGCTTTTATCTGAATAACTTAGAAGATTTATATTCAATTACTTGTATCTTATTTACTGATGCTGCTGCTTGCTTTTTGCTACTATAATCACTTATCCACATGCAGAAAGATGCAATGGATCAATGACAGTATGATGTAAATATTACTGTATGTACAACTGAGAAATAATCATACATATGTCTTATTAATACCACATAAATGCCATTCCATTCAAAAGTTCTGACCTTTTTTGCTCTGAACACCCAACTTCTGAGTGAATATTGGTCAACTTGTTCCCACACTAGCAACAGGAAGCCTCGTCTTAAAGGCAGTAAGAAGTTCCAAGCTGTCAAAACACCGGATCCTGTCACAGACAACACGCATGAGCAGGCTGGTGCACAGTCACTTAAACTGGTATATCTTCACAGAGTTTGCATTGGCCTCTTCTGAGCTGCTTAAATATTAGCCCTTAGAAGGGAAAGTTAAGCTATGCTAACATTAGCACCAATCTTAACCCTCTAAAGCTAAATTATATGTACTTTTTGTATAGTATCATCACATGAAATGCTGTTCATAAGCTACATTTTCTGCTCTGTGCTGTGATTAGTAATGCATAAATGATCCTTCCTCCATCTTTTACAGTCTGCTGGGTAACTATGCTATTACTCAAATGGTATTTTCTTTTAGAATGGCCTTTGACTCAGAATCAGGAGACTTCACGGTCTTCCATCTGTCCGTTATGGGTTTTACTTGCGTCTCACGTGGCTCACTGGTGGAGCTAAAAAGCAGCAATCCTGAGGTTCAGTTCACATTGAAACCAGTGACAAATACAAGTGTGTGGTACAGACGATGCACGCCCCAATACAGAAGACTGCTGTGGTGATGAAAAATGGAGCTGAGGAACAAAAACCTTCCCATTCTGCAGCCTTTCCTGCAGCGCTGCCGTCACGAAGCTGACAAATAAGACGTCATCTTGCATTATACAGTCACTCAGAGGACAATTGAAGCACAATTTGGCTGGCTGCTCCTCAGGGGCTCAGAGTCAAAGTTTAATAGCACTTGATGCTCTCTGCAGTGGTGATGCCTTTTAGAGGGACTGCCAATTAGTGCTGGTAAATTGACTGTGACTGCCTCACATTTGTCTTCACTCACCCCTGTGGACAGTTGAACCTCGTGGATCTATGCATTAAACATCAAGCCTGCATAATTAAGCGCTGATTAAACCATACATCATTCTGCGGATAAAACACACCAGAGGACCCCATAAAGCATGGAATAGAGCAGAATATTGAAATATTGAATCCACTGATCCTTCATATTTGAAATCATTGATGAAATTGATCAAGATATACCAACAAATAGTCATTATAAAGAGAAATCATGTAAGGCTGCAGTGGGCAGGAACGACTTTCTTATCGGTCCTCATTACTGAAGAAGCCTCTGTTTCCGTTTTGATTATTGTTAGGTTCAGGTTCTGTCACGTTTTATGTTTGATCTTCAGGTTCTTTGTCATGTTCTTGTCATGTTTTTCCCCTGCCACTTTGTTTTCTGTTCCACAGCTGCACCTCATCACGAATCACCCCCCCACAGTATATAGTTTCCTGGTTTCCTTCACTCATTGCAGAATCCTCACTTCCCTTTCATGTCATGTTCACGAAAAGCTAAGTCTGGTTTTGCCCCACAGCACCATAGCCAAAGTATTTCTTGTTATTTAATCCATGTCATAGTCTTGTTTAGTAGTTATTTATCCATAGTCTTGTTAGTAGTTATTTATCCATAGTCTTGTTTAGTAGTTATTTATCCATAGTCTTGTTTAGTAGTTATTTATCCATAGTCTTGTTTAATAGTTATTTATCCATAGTCTTGTTTAGTATTGTTATTTATCCATAGTCTTGTTTAGTAGTTATTTATCCATAGTCTTGTTTAGTAGTTATTTATCTATAGTCTTGTTTAGTAGTTATTTATCCATAGTCTTGTTTAGTAGTTATTTATCTATAGTCTTGTTTAGTAGTTATTTATCCATAGTCTTGTTTAGTAGTTATTTATCCATAGTCTTGTTAGTAGTTATTTATCTATAGTCTTGTTTAGTATTGTTATTTATCCATAGTCTTGTTTAGTATTGTTATTTATCCATAGTCTTGTTTAGTATTGTTATTTATCCATAGTCTTGTTTAGTATTGTTATTTATCCATAGTCTTGTTAGTAGTTATTTATCCATAGTCTTGTTTAGTATTGTTATTTATCCATAGTCTTGTTAGTAGTTATTTATCCATAGTCTTGTTTAGTAGTTATTTATCTATAGTCTTGTTTAGTAGTTATTTATCCATAGTCTTGTTTAGTAGTTATTTATCCATAGTCTTGTTTAGTAGTTATTTATCTATAGTCTTGTTTAGTAGTTATTTATCCATAGTCTTGTTTAGTAGTTATTTATCTATAGTCTTGTTTAGTATTGTTATTTATCCATAGTCTTGTTAGTAGTTATTTATCCATAGTCTTGTTTAGTAGTTATTTATCTATAGTCTTGTTTAGTAGTTATTTATCCATAGTCTTGTTTAGTAGTTATTTATCCATAGTCTTGTTAGTAGTTATTTATCTATAGTCTTGTTTAGTATTGTTATTTATCCATAGTCTTGTTTAGTATTGTTATTTATCCATAGTCTTGTTAGTAGTTATTTATCCATAGTCTTGTTTAGTATTGTTATTTATCCATAGTCTTGTTTAGTATTGTTATTTATCCATAGTCTTGTTAGTAGTTATTTATCCATAGTCTTGTTTAGTATTGTTATTTATCCATAGTCTTGTTAGTAGTTATTTATCCATAGTCTTGTTTAGTAGTTATTTATCTATAGTCTTGTTTAGTAGTTATTTATCTATAGTCTTGTTTAGTAGTTATTTATCTATAGTCTTGTTTAGTAGTTATTTATCCATAGTCTTGTTAGTAGTTATTTATCTATAGTCTTGTTTAGTATTGTTATTTATCCATAGTCTTGTTTAGTAGTTATTTATCCATAGTCTTGTTTAGTAGTTATTTATCCATAGTCTTGTTTAGTAGTTATTTATCTATAGTCTTGTTTAGTAGTTATTTATCTATAGTCTTGTTTAGTAGTTATTTATCCATAGTCTTGTTAGTAGTTATTTATCTATAGTCTTGTTTAGTATTGTTATTTATCCATAGTCTTGTTTAGTAGTTATTTATCCATAGTCTTGTTTAGTAGTTATTTATCTATAGTCTTGTTTAGTAGTTATTTATCCATAGTCTTGTTAGTAGTTATTTATCCATAGTCTTGTTTAGTAGTTATTTATCTATAGTCTTGTTTAGTAGTTATTTATCCATAGTCTTGTTTAGTAGTTATTTATCCATAGTCTTGTTTAGTAGTTATTTATCCATAGTCTTGTTTAGTAGTTATTTATCCATAGTCTTGTTTAGTATTGTTATTTATCCATAGTCTTGTTTAGTAGTTATTTATCTATAGTCTTGTTTAGTAGTTATTTATCCATAGTCTTGTTTAGTAGTTATTTATCTATAGTCTTGATAGTAGTTATTTATCCATAGTCTTGTTAGTAGTTATTTATCTATAGTCTTGTTTAGTAGTTATTTATCCATAGTCTTGTTTAGTAGTTATTTATCCATAGTCTTGTTAGTAGTTATTTATCTATAGTCTTGTTTAGTAGTTATTTATCCATAGTCTTGTTTAGTAGTTATTTATCCATAGTCTTGTTTAGTAGTTATTTATCTATAGTCTTGATAGTAGTTATTTATCCATAGTCTTGTTAGTAGTTATTTATCTATAGTCTTGTTTAGTAGTTATTTATCCATAGTCTTGTTTAGTAGTTATTTATCCATAGTCTTGTTAGTAGTTATTTATCCATAGTCTTGTTTAGTATTGTTATTTATCCATAGTCTTGTTTAGTAGTTATTTATCCATAGTCTTGTTTAGTATTGTTATTTATCCATAGTCTTGTTTAGTAGTTATTTATCCATAGTCTTGTTAGTAGTTATTTATCCATAGTCTTGTTTAGTAGTTATTTATCCATAGTCTTGTTAGTAGTTATTTATCTATAGTCTTGTTTAGTAGTTATTTATCCATAGTCTTGTTTAGTAGTTATTTATCCATAGTCTTGTTTAGTAGTTATTTATCCATAGTCTTGTTAGTAGTTATTTATCCATAGTCTTGTTTAGTAGTTATTTATCCATAGTCTTGTTAGTAGTTATTTATCTATAGTCTTGTTTAGTAGTTATTTATCCATAGTCTTGTTTAGTAGTTATTTATCCATAGTCTTGTTTAGTAGTTATTTATCCATAGTCTTGTTTAGTAGTTATTTATCTATAGTCTTGTTTAGTAGTTATTTATCCATAGTCTTGTTTAGTATTGTTATTTATCCATAGTCTTGTTTAGTAGTTATTTATCCATAGTCTTGTTTAGTATTGTTATTTATCCATAGTCTTGTTTAGTAGTTATTTATCCATAGTCTTGTTTAGTAGTTATTTATCCATAGTCTTGTTTAGTAGTTATTTATCCATAGTCTTGTTTAGTATTGTTATTTATCCATAGTCTTGTTTAGTAGTTATTTATCCATAGTCTTGTTTAGTATTGTTATTTATCCATAGTCTTGTTTAGTAGTTATTTATCCATAGTCTTGTTTAGTAGTTATTTATCCATAGTCTTGTTTAGTAGTTATTTATCCATAGTCTTGTTTAGTAGTTATTTATCCATAGTCTTGTTTAGTATTGTTATTTATCCATAGTCTTGTTTAGTAGTTATTTATCCATAGTCTTGTTTACTATTGTTATTTATCCATACTCTTGTTTAGTAGTTATTTATCCATAGTCTTGTTTAGTAGTTATTTATCCATAGTCTTGTTTAGTAGTTATTTATCCATAGTCTTGTTTTGTTTTTGCTAACGCTTTCGAGTTTTTGATATCCGGCTCAGCTGCGTTTTCTGTTTTTTGCCCTTTGTGCGTTTTTTTTGTAAATAAATCTTGTTATTTTTTAAGTACTGCATCTGGGTCCTACCTTTCACTACCGTTCCTGACACTAATCAATCAATATACTTTGTAGAGAATGTGGACTGTTACACCAAATGCACTTCATAGAGCCTCTGTAAGGTGAAAAAAAATGGGAAAACCTTTCAGAATGAAAATCATCAGATTGGAGAACTCCTCACTGTAAGATACGCGACAAGATCATTAGAAAAACCCTTTCTCTTATCAAAAGTTGACTATTTTATCACAATTACCACCAGCATTCACGGAGGCAAGCTGTATCGCCTCATTAACACAACTCCTAGAGCCAAATAAGTTGATGGCAGTGTGGTGCACCTAAAAAAGGGGTCACCACATATTTTTGGTTATATGGTCATTTTTAAATGTTTTCAAAATTAATTTACAGAATAATATTCTGTTTGTATATCGGCATATTAACCTGCCTGTATTTAGTGCTTTCCTGAGCTTAATGTGAGAACAGTAGTGGTAAAGTGGAACCTGGGTTCGGGGGGCGTGGATTCCAGGTTGGTTTCCGGGGCGGACTTCCTGTTTACGTCAGACGCAATCTGGATGCTAACAGCATCCTCTGCTGTTTATTTATTCTTCAGGTCAGTACACGGTGAAAACACACCAGAACTGTCTTGTAAAATGGTTACAGATTCTTTTAGTAGTAGATGGCACTTTGACACGGTTTATGTGCGCCGTTCTGCTAATATATTTAAGTTTTATCAGCAGAGGGTTAGATTGGCAGGATGCTAGCCCGCGCCAGGAAAGTCTCGCGGGACTTGATTAAAAGACCGCGATATTTGACCAACTGCGGTTTTGGGAGTTTTCTAATGATTTTGTTTAAATCATCTTCAGTGAATGTTATTTAGTGACACTGAAAGTAAAGTGAGTCCAGCTGAAGTTAAAAGTAAAGAGAGAAACCATTCTCTGTTCATTAAGTGTGGAAATTCTGAGGTTAAAGTTGAAAGAAAGTTAAATTCTACATTAGTTATAAGTCTGGTAATACTACTTTTGATAGGTAGTAAGTTAAAAATAGAGTACGTGTTGATGTTTAGACCAGTCAATATGCAGTTAAATGCAGTAAAGCTCAGAACAGTTAATTAATCCTGTTTAATTCACTTAGTTGCCTTTATTGAAGTAAAATGATGTGGTAAACGTAATTATTACGAGTGAGGAAAAGAAAGGTCATGTAAAGCATCAATGTTGTACACTGAAACAGTTCTGTTGTAATAAATAAATGAGACGCAGTCTGGATGCTAACAGCATTGTCCTCTGCTGTTTATTTCTCCTTCAGGTCGTGCACATCACTGTTTCATCAGTCCTGACACTCGGGACCTGTAACAGCAGCATCATTCTGTGGGGATGTGATGACGCAGGAGTGGCTTCAGGTAAGCGTCCAGCCAGAGTTCCAGCATCTCAAGAGAGAGCTGAAAACAGCTTTGCACTGGCAGCTTTCTGAGGTTGTGGTAGCATTGTTGCCAGGTCAGAAGAGACATCAGATAACCAGGTGAACTTCACAGCTAAATATCCTCTGAAAAGGCTAAAATTTATACCTGAATCCAAACCCTTACAATTATCTGGCTTCTGTTGACCCATTATTTTCCCCAGATACAGTCCATCACTGTTCATGCTCATGACCAGAACCCAATTTACAACCCAAAAGTGCTGCTGAAACCCTGCAGCACATGCATTATGGTCTCAGTGTTATAACTATGTACCTCTGCAAGAAGGCATCTGCACACACACACTCTATACATGACATCTTCACTTTATTTAGCTAATTATTCACTGTGAAGCACTTTATTCAAACTCCTACATTTTCCCCATGCTGTGTCTCTATCACAGCCCTGCTAAAATTACCCACAACCCCCTCCTGCTCTTTCTGCTGCAATAACACGACCTGCTTGCCAGACCGCAGAACTTCACCAACTGTCCAGAGTCTAACCTCTCAGTGCAGGTGGAATATGATCTGCACTGAAAGTCAATCCTCTCTGGACCTTCTCTGGCTCTTGTTTTTGGCAGAGCGGTGCAGTATGGGTAGAGGAAATGTGCTGTATAATGACAGAGCTGCAGATGAGCAATTGAATAAAATAGTGTGGCCGGATGAAAAGAGTTTCTCTGATTGCAGAGTAAAAGGTCGTGAATGTTGACTGAAATCTGTCTCATTTGTCCACAGGTTACAGGTTCAGTCAGACAGTTTTGTTCAATACCTTAAAAAGCAGCGTAAGAGTTGAATTTAACACCTTTCAACAATTATCAAGCTCAAGTGGGAGCCTGCAAGAAATGACAAACTACCACTTGCCCTACTTGTGATTACCGTTAGGAGCAGTTCTCTTTCACAGCTGGAAGATGGCGTTGATGGTAAATCAAACAGGGAGGGGGACAGATTCATCAGCAAACTTAGCTGCTGTTGTTGTTGTAAGTTTGGTGAGAACCTCACAGACATTTTTTCATGTTAAAGAACAGGATTAATCTTCCATATAATTACAGTTTGGTATTTCAGCAGCAGTAGCATAGAGTCACCTGGCAGGAGTCTGTGGGCCAGGCACATTTATCCATCCAAGATCAGACCATACCTGACCCAACATGCCCCCCAGCTCCTGGTGCAGGCCATGGTCATCTCCCACCTTGACTCCTGCAACACTCTCCTAACTGGTCTCCTAACTGGTCTCCTAACTGATCTCCTAACTGGTTTCCTAACTGGTTTCCTAACTGCTCTCCTAACTGCTCTCCTAACCGGTCTCCTAACTGCTCTCCTAACCGGTCTCCTAACTGGTCTCCTAACTGCTCTCCTAACCGGTTTCCTAACTGCTCTCCTAACTGGTTTCCTAACTGCTCTCCTAACTGGTTTCCTAACTGGTTTCCTAACTGGTCTCCCAGCCTGTGAAACCTCTGCAGATGGTCCAGAACGCGGCGGTGCGTCTGGTCTTGGATCAGCCTAAAAGAACTCGTCCCCCCTCTGTTCATTGAGCTCCTCTGGCTGCCCTTAGCCGCCCGCATCAGATCCAAGTCCCTGATGTTAGCTACAAAGAGCTTAATGGAACGGCTCCATCTACTTGGATGCTCTTGCAAAGGCTTCTGTCCCAACTGGGTCCCTCCGTTGGTCCCAGGATTGTCGTCTAGCAGCTCCTACACCACGCCTAAGACAATCCAAACTCTGTTCATGTGTCGTCCCACGATGGTGGAATGACCTACCGAGCGCTACCAGAACAGGGGCGTCCCTGTCTATCTTCAAGAAGCTCCTGAAAACCCAGCTCTTCAGAGAGCATCTCCTATCCCAGCACTTACCTTGTACTTCCCTCCCCCCTCTATCTCTGCACTTTATCTTTCTGCACTTCCTTCTATGCCTGCACCCTATCTCTACTCTGTCCCCTCTGACAGAGTCGGACTCCTGGGTTCCTTCTATGTAGCTTATTGTTAGCTTTTTATAAAGCTGTTATATCTTCATTTGTAAGTCGCTTTGGATAAAAGTGTCTGATAAATACAGGAACAGAAACATGTTCTATTCACATTCAGAGTAAAGCAAATACTTGGTTAAAACATTTTAAAAGGCTGAGAATGGTGGACTTGGACTACTGAAGCAATTTCTTCTTGATCTTCTGTTTTAAATTCTTTAGAACAGGATTGAAATCACATTTACATCATGCAGGGAAGCTGAATATCTAAAAGTCAACCCCAACACTGGCTAAACATAGCGCTCCCATTGCTTTCAGGCCCAGTAAACCTTTTCAAGGATGAAATTCTCAAGAATCAGCTCCTCACTATATTGTTAAACGGGACTATGTATCTTCATGTGCTCAGAGTGAATCCTTTTGCCCTCCTTCCTCCTGTTTTTCATCAACTTCTTATTCCATCTGCTGCTGCAATAAAGAAAAATTGCCTCCGAATAACATCGGCATCCTCATTTCCTTTTTCATTTCCCTGATGTTTGGGGTATATAAGTGGCCTCCATTTCTCGTGCAGGATGCGGGAAACTGGCGACGGAGAAACAAATGAAACCATTGGAGAGGTTGTTCTTTTTTCTCTGCACCCTGGTAAAGTGCAGCTTGGGTTACACTTCCAGGAAAATGTGGAAGTCGGGTTAAGAGCTCCTCAGTCCCAGCGAGAAACGAATAAGATGGAAAATCTAACTGAATTATGTGATTAAGATGAACATGATGAGGAATAAATCAGTATTAATTCTGTCATTGTGTTTAATTTAATCAATCAAGGTAGTTATGGGTGGGTGAAATCAGAATAATAAACCTTAACTTATTACCTTAGAAGTGTTGCTAATGCCAGGAACTTTAGATTTGTTGGAATTCCTTTTGACCACCAGTAAAAGGTCAGATTAACCTCAAATTCACACAAATCAGCGGTCTGAGCCAGTACCTTAAATCCCTGTAAGATTGCACACAAGTTTTCTTTCTAAGTGCACATACACAGTATCTGATGTGGTCAGAGAATCTGTTTTTCTTGACTGGACAGCAGCAACAGTCTGGAGGTTTGATTTTCTCCCACCATTCTGCTGTTTTTAATCATACTCGCCATGTTTTTCTCAGTGTTTGGTGGCCTGATTTGACATCTCTCTGAATAAATCCCGCATAAGGGTCCATTTTGAGGGAAGAAAGAGTCGTATTTCCTGAAAAGCAAACAGGGGTAACCCTAAAATACTGGCCAGGGTGGAGCGGAGGAAAAAACAAACAAAACACATACCTGTCATCAGAGACGGTAAACTAATAAATGAGTTGGTCAGAGGAGGGGTAGAACAACATTATTTCTAATAGAGTTCTGTTACTCAGCTTAGAGGAAACTCAGAGCACGGTGTGTAATGTTTACCATCTAAGGTCCGACCTCTTTGAGAAACATCAGGATGTCAAGACACCCCAAGAAGGTATGTAGACTGTCGGGTTCAGGTGGATGCTGCATGAAAATTAGGCTTTTGAAATGCTGGAAGCAGCAGGGAGAGCTGTGGCAGCTCACAGCAGCAGCTTTAGGGTGTGTGCAGGCATGCAGAAAAAAGACTGAGAAGAGCGCTGGCGGCTTAAGTGCACCACCATGATTAAAAGGGTGTCATGTGTCTTGTGGCAGTGCCGTTGAGTTGGACTGTCTGAATTAGCTCACTGGCTTTGCTTCATTAAACATGTGCAGTTACGTGGAGAATTTGAAAATATCCAAATCTGGTGCATCACATTAGCCTGATTCCAGCTTTTTGAGTCACCGCCCATATCTTCAATTTGTTCATGCAGCAATTATTTATTGCTTCAGTGACTCGAGAATGTCTGGGCTGAAAGAAGAACCCTTTATGTAGAGCTTTGAGAGCAACAAGCACAGCGATATTACTTCATGACTAGCTAACTAGACAAAGGGCTTAGTTTTCTGCTAGCTAGCTGCTTTCCAGAAAAGTCTCAGTTAAAACTGAATGAGGACATCAGTTTACACATAGCTAGCTAGCTAGCTAGCAACACTCGATAATAATGAACTCGTAAATAAAACAACTGAAATGGCAAATAAAGTATATGTCTAGTGTGAAGCTAATGTTCAATTAGCTAGTTAATGCTAGTTAGCAATTTAAAGATTTTTTTAGTCTAAGAGCTGTTATTTTGTAAACAAACAGCGTGTTTGAGTCGCCAAACAAAAATCACTTTAGAGTCAAAGAAATATATTTCAGTGGGAGATTTTTTTTGGTTGAAATGCTGCATGTGTACAGGGTGGCACCCATTCGGACAAGGCTTTTGTATAAGGAAATGTGCGTTACTCAACAGGTGAGTCCCTTCTTTCTGTTCATGCAGTTTAACACGTTTACAGATAATAAGCCTTATTAAAAACACAAAGTCTGGGCAACTGGAGGAGGAGAAGCAGTCATTGGTTTTCAATCACACAATCCAATGCCACTTGTTTCAACTTCCGAAAATTTAATCCAGGAAAAAAAGGCTTACAAATATGGACCGAAACGGCTCCATAATACGCACAAGAATCCAAAAGAAACGAAAGTTAACTAAAAGAAAGCAAATAAACATCATGAAGTGGTAAAAATTGGTTTTATGCATGCCTCTGTGCGTCTGGCACATGCGTCTTCGGGCTCTCCCACGTTGGTTTGTGGATGAAAGCTATATGTTCAGCTGTAATGTCATGTAAAAACAATCTCTACATGACATTTACTCCCCAGTGTGACCAGTTAGGTCCTTAAGATGTCAACAGGCTGTATAAAGGCTGTGTGTTTGTGCCAAATGCACAAAGCCCATCTGCGCTTCCCAAAATTGGAGCGAGTACTCATAAATCACGTGAATAACATGAATAAACGTTTTTACTGCATTTTGTGGTGTTTTATACGTTCTATGCTGTCATTTCTCTCCTCTCCTATTGGCAAGGCAAGGCAGAGTGCTCGCAACTGTGTCCTGTGCAGTAGCCGTGATCTGTAACTGCAATTATTACTTTTGCATATGATGACAGCGTGCAAAAGACGCATGGGCTCTGTGGAGAGCTCCGCTCCAGCTGGCTGCTGAGACAGGTCACTGACTGTATTTCTGCTTAATCAGTTTTAGCCAGAGTTACATTAATATCTGTATTTTTATATTTGAAATTCAGGGGATTATTAAAGTTTGTTTGCGAGGCTGTGGCCTCTGTATGTGCAAAGCTTGTGCGCCAAACTTTAGGGCGTATTTATCATTAGTGCAAAATGTTTTGGGTAAAATAGGCTATTAAAAGGAACTGTCGGAATGGCGGTATGTTAAAAAAACAACATACCGCCATTCCAACCATAGGAGGAAAAAAGTGTCGGAATGACGGGACGTTTGATAAAAAATTAAAATGTCGCCATTCCAGCATGTAACCAGATTTTTTTGGTTAAAATGCTGCATGTGTACATCTGTTCACAGCATCTGAAGTGCGTATGATAGCAGCGTTTGAAATGGTCAAATCCCAACAGCTAAAACTGATGTTAATGTCTTACTTTGATCACAGGATACAGGACCACTTGTCTCTTTCTCTACATATTTAAGCTAGACAACGATTACTACAAATTGTCATTTAATATCTTTGTAAGAATGTGGTTAAATACAAAGACATCATTCCTCAAAACTTAAGAGAATTAAACTTTTTACTTGCAGTGACTCTAAATGTGCAAAAGACACACATGCAGCTGGATTTCCTTTGGCTAACTGTAATGGGTCCACCCTGTCTTTGTGGCTAACTAGCTGTTAGCATGTAGCAGTGTAGCCTCTGTGTTTCTGTTCATGAAGTCTCTGACAAACACACACCTGCCTCCTGAAGACCGGTTCTGATCTGTTGGACGGGCCTTTGAGGATTCTTCTGTCTACCTTTACGTTCTTTCTTCTTACCTAATGATCTTCCAGACAGCTGATGTTGGTAATCCAAAGGCTTGACCCATGTCTCTCATGGTTTATGCCTGTTTTTCAGCCTTTCTTGACTTTTATTGGCTCAGCTTCTCCCCTCATGTTGAACAGCTACAGAAACAAGCTGAGGTATCTTGTCCCTGCGGCGATGAAGCAGTTAAACACACCTGGAAGCCACCTGGTCAACATGCTGTCAAAGGCTAAAGCTCGACTGGAGCAGCAGGATGACAACGTAAGATGAGACCGTAACCACCTCAAGTTGAGTTGTCTAACAGCAGGGGGTCCAAACCAAAGCCAAAGCAGGTGTTCCATCACACAGTTTATCATTTATACCACCGGGTGTCTACATCCTACAAACTGGAGCCAAAGTAAAGGAACAAAACACAAAATTTGTGAAAAAAAGAGATTGGACTGAAGACAAGTTTCAGTGCAATCTGTTGGTTTCCTTAGCTAGGATATTGTTTTTGAATTGGCTCTATATGAATTAATTGAATTCTAATTGGCTTGAATTGGACACATATTTTGTAAAAGTCATATTCTGACAATTTCAACGTTGTTATTTAGCACTGAACATGCAAAATGAGCACTCAACACAAGCCACATTCTCTGTTAAAATCACAATACATGTAATTTGGCGCTATATTTGAATATATTATATAATATATAATACATATATTATATTATCTGGTACATTATATTTGAAGCCACCTGTCTCAAACATTATGGAGCCCTGAAATAAGGGGGGCTGTGTATAAAAATGGTTGTAATTTCTACATAATGGAGCTAAAATGTATGAAAATTGTATTGAATGTGACTTTAATCACATCTGAATTGTTTAATTTAAATTTTTCACTGAGTAGCAGACATTACGCAGGGCAGTGCATGCTCCTTTATAGCAATTAGTTGTTCAAATAAAAGCAGCAAAATCAAATTTGGTAAAGCATGAAATACTGTCAGTCACAAGAAAATGATGAACACTATTCATACCTGGAGGAGTAAAATATAACTGTGGAAAAATGTCCACATTGATATATACATACTGTATGTACATGCTAACTTAAAGTGTGAAGTAGAGAGCCGTCAGGAAAGTAAGAAAGGACAGATTGTACTGTGCATAACATTCCAGTCAGGGTTGAAGCAGCAGCTCTCTGTGAAGAAAAGCAGTTCTTGTAATGTCCATGCTTCAAAAGACAAGATTGGATAAAAGAAGCAAACAAACAGTCTGAAGTTCAGCATGTCTTAGAGCCCGATTCTTAATCCAAACAGCAACTAATCGGTCATTAATCTATACCAGAGATTTCTTTGAACAATAAGAAAGTAACGAATCTTTAACTTAAACCAAGAGAAAGGCGTGTTGTGGTGAAGAATCACGAAGCGCATAATTAAAAGTTGAACTTTTAACACGACAAATTGTATACAGCAGAGCCTCCAAAGCTTCACAGTGCCTGAAAGCCTTCAAACAGATCAAACCCGGAACTGGGCTTTAACTGCAGGAGACGTTTACATTATGGAGTGATAACACTGACTGGAATACACCGACGCAATGTGATGCCTGTGGACTGCATTGGACTCGGTTCATTAACTGCAAATGATGTAATGAGCCAGCATTAGCAGGTCTGGCCTGGCTCGGCCTCCTCTGCTTTAAAGAGAGAATCACGGCGGTATGAAGTAGGTGGATGAACACACTCCCACTTCCTTTCATCCAAAAATGTTGCATGTTGAGGAGAATTTCTGAAGCTGGCAGGAATTCAGTTTTGCTTCGAGACACCAGAGTACAACAGATGTTTGCTGCCATGTTAGCTTAAAACTGACCTCTCTGCTCTCTCAGGTCACTTTTTCCCTTTGAAAAAGATGTTTTTCTCAGTTGAAATGATGCACGATGCCTGAATTTAGCATAAATATGAATAAAACTGGGTGTCATGATGAATAAGCTCAGCGAGCACCTGGCAAAGAACAGAATGAAGTGTCACATTCTCCCTGGAAACAGCTCTTTTAAGGCAAGTGTGAGAGAGTCGTTTTAATTAATTTAGTGACATGCTCATTTCTGTAGCATTAACTAAAGCTGTGAGACATATTTAAGTATCAGTCATGATTGCACCTCAGTGCAGCGACTGCCAACACTTTCCCTCGAGGTGGGTGCTGTGCTCCTTTGTGTCTTTGAATTAACACGAGATAATAAATGCAGAAATTGTCTTGAAATGACAACTTATTAAGAGAGTAAAGATACTTTAAGGTACTTTTCGGTGGGTATCTTTACAAAAATGGGAGGTGCGGCCACTAATCTTAGTAAATACACTACAGGTAATAGTTTGTTTAAGAAACAATCTAATATGCATCATTGAAGCCAATCCAAACTATGAAAATGAAAATGAAATAGGAGGCGTGCTGGTGATTGCACGGCTCGGTTCGGCCCGTTTGGAGTTTGCATGTTCGACTCGTGGAGTGGATGGATGGATAGATGGATGGACGGATGGATGATGGATGGATGGATAGATGATGGCTGATGGATGGATGATGGCTGATGGATGGATGATGGATGGATGGACGGATGGATGATGGATGGATGGATGGATGGATGATAGATGGATGGGTGGGTGGATGCATGGGTTGATGGATGGATAGATGATGGATGGATGGATGGATAGATGGATGGGTCGATGGATGGATAGATGATGGATGGATGGATAGATGGATGGATGGATGGATAGATGGACGGATGGATAGATGATGGATGGATTGATGGATGATGGATGGATGGATGGATGGATGGATAGATGATGGATGGATGGATGATGGATGGATGGATGGATGGATAGATGATGGCTGATGGATGGATGGATGATGGATGGATGGATGATGGATGGATGGACGGATGGATAGATGATGGCTGATGGATGGATGGATGGATGGATAGATGATGGCTGATGGATGGATGATGGATAGATGGATGGATGGATGGATGGATGGATGGATGATGGCTGATGGATGGATGGATGGACGGATGCACAATAATCAGTACATAATGTATGTATCTTGTGACCCTGTCCTGGATACACTTGATTAGGGAATATGTTATGCTCCAAATGTTTATTCGTGACCATTGTTCAGCTCCTATCTGGACACACTGAACCTAATGGCCTTGCGAACCCAATGTGAAGTAGAGTCAGATGCGTCAATGGACCCTCGGAGCGAATGAGTGTGTGTGGATGTTTTTTTGTCTCTGGGTTGGTCCTGATATAAACTGAGGTCCTGTTCAGCGCGATCAGGGAGTATAAACCTGATATAAACCTGAGGTCCGGTGGTAGCTGCGATAGACTGCAGCAGCTCTGAAACCCTGAACTGGATGGATGGATGGCTTGTAGGCCCGGCTGAAATGAAAAACAAACCTACTTAAAAGCACGTTTCCACGTCTGAACCTCTCTGTTCAACCCAAAGACATCACTTGAAATTTAAAATGTAAATCTGCCGAAGCGAGGGCTTTAATGACAGGAGGTTGGTGTGATCTTCCAAAACTTTGACCTTTAAGTTATAGTTTTTTAAATCCATCCATCCATCCATCTTCTACCGCTTCTCCGGGGGTCGGGGGCAGCAGCTTTAACAGAGAAACCCAGGCCTCCCTGTCCCCGGCCACTTCCTCCAGCTCCTCCGGGGGGACCCCGAGGCGTTCCCAGGCCATAGTCTCTCCAACGTGTCCTGGGTCTTCTCCCAGTGGGACGGGCCCAGAACACCTCCCCAGGGAGGCTTCCAGGGGGCATCCTAACCAGATGCCACCTCATCTGACTCCTCTCAATGCGGAGGAGCAGCGGTTCTACTCCGAGCCCCTCCCGGATGACTGAGCTTCTCACCCTATCTCTAAGGGAGGCCCAGACACCCTGCGGAGGAAGCCCATTTCGGCCGCTTGTATTCGCGATCTCGTTCTTTCGGTCTCTACCCACAGCTCGTGACCATCGGTGAGGATGGGAACCGGTAAATAGAGAGCTTCACCTTCTGGCTCAGCTCCTTCTTCACATCGACGGGTCGGTGCAGAGCAACACTGCAGACGCTGCACCGATTCGCCGTCAATCTCCTGCTCCATTCGTCCCTCACTGTGAACAAGACCCCGAGATACTTGAACTCCTCCACTTGGGGAAGGATCTTTTAGGTTTTTTAAGGATGTTTTAGATCTTGAATGGAAAAAACAGGTCTCCCTGACTTTGCTCTCAGCCCAGCTGCCTTTGCCACAAGGATCTCGTGATTAATGGGAGCTAACAGCAATTCTGGATTCACCACAACACAATCGCACGAGTTTGCAAAACTCGGTCCATGCCAACACGAAGAAAGAAGATAAAAAGAAAATGAAATGCAATCTAACTATTAAAAAATCATCTCCAATTATCAACGGTTTCAATGCATGAGCTAAAACTTCCAGTAACTGAAATTTCCACTGGCAGGGAAATGAAACATATTACCACCAAGATGCACGATAATAATACTCCCTGATCACGCTGAGCTCTAACGGGAAAGCTCAGTCACTTTTCTGGGGGAAATTTTCTTGGCTCACATGAGCTTTGCCTAATGGGGGAATTGAGGTTGACAGCTTTATTAATGAATGCTGGGGGAGCGCTAAAGAGGCTGACAGAGGGAGGGTTTAACCATCAGCAGAAGGTGAAAGTGATGATGCAGCCTGCAGGGATCCCAAAAAAATATGGGCAGATAAGTGAATTACTGAAAACAGCTTACAGTTCAAATGGAAATCACCTGTCAGTGAGAGAAGCTGCTGGGCTGATATTTGATATCCCGCCAAACATTTGCAGCTCTTGTATTTGTTAATCACATCATTTGTTTTATTTTAGGCCACTTTCACATCTGAGAGTCCGTGTCAAAGTAGAAACTGAGGTTAATGTGCTGCTTTGTATTCATTAGGTCACACGAATAGGGTTGGCATGGTTCCAAAGTGGTAGAAACATTGAAAAGTTACCTGAAAAACAGGCAGAACAACCAAGAACAAGCAAAGAAATCAAAAGCAAGACCAGAAAGCTGGCTGTCGAGTCAGTATCTGTCATTAAATACTGCAGATTATTAGAGATAAATATGGTGTCATGCTTATCAGTCAATAGAAATGTTATGTGAGGTTGAATATCTGCCAGTGTTGAGCATTTTCTCGAGTTCATTAACGTTATCAAAATCAATGGCGTGGATATGCGGAACACGTGTTGCATTTACAGGCTTTTTCATGTCAGAAGTTAGTGTTATTCTTTGTAGAAATGGATGGACATCAAGGAGGAATCAGCTGGAGAGACTGTTCAGTGGTGGTAGAGAGGGTCCGGGACCCCAGACTCACAGCTGTGGGTGAGCATTAGCAGTACATGGGGGGGAGTGTTTATGTTTATGCATTTAGCAGACACTTTTATCCAAAGCGACTTACAGGTAGGCAGATAGGGTAAGGGGGCCTTGCCTAAGGACCCCTACTGGAGGTAAGGTACTGGAGGTAATACCTTTCATGCAACCCAGGTCACCCACATGAAAGGTGGCGATCTTACCACTATACTATCCAGTCCCTTAGTGGGCACCTCCCAACGGATGCTGGGAGAACTCACAGAAAAACAAAGAGATTTGAGTTTTTCAGCACCTTTTGGACATTGTTGTCAGGAACAGCTTCACTGTGCACAAGGAGCTGAGCGCGATGGAGCAGCAGAAGCCAATGGCATGGCAGGAGCTGCTCGGCGGGCCGCTGGTGGGCCCAGCTCAGCCCCCCACTCAAGGCCACCAACAAAAGGGACACTGAGAAAAGACAGAAGGCAGCCCAAGGTAGGAAACCAGGCTGGGCTCAGTCTGTAAAACATGAAAGCTCTGGCAAACACAGCTGATGGAAGTCTCAAAAATGCATTTAAAATACTTCAACTTTTCTTGTTGTTACCCACAGTTTTAAGCATTTATAACATAAAAATCACAGATATTTCTCTTGGAAAAAAAGGGGTAAAATAGGACATTTTGTGACACGTTTACTGAGAGACAAACAGGACCAGGCGGCCTGCTGTAATTACAGTCGGTACAGGGTTGAAGGCCTGTGAAATTGACTTGCTGGTACTCGTGTGTCATGGGATATGATGCAAGGAGGAGGAGGAGAAGGACCCAAATGAAAGACTAACAGGAGGGAGATGGGAAAGTGTCAGAACTAAAACTTCATTAATGCAAAAGCGCTGCTGAGGCAGGAAGGAGACTCAAAATAACAAGAAGGAGGGTAAATATTAGGAACCACAGGACCAGAAAATGAGGCCTGAGAAAGCCAGAACAGCAAGGATGTTCAGCTGAATGAAGGAAGCCAAAGGAGCTGATAAATGATGGAGGAAATGACTCAAGTCAGGTGAGGATCAATAAAAAAGCCCAAATTACAAACTTAAACGGCAGAACCCACAGTTGTGAGACTTTTCTGTGGCAGAGTGAGAATTATAAACGTGAATTAGTTTATTTTGTGAGCTGAACTTTGGGATGACTCATGAGAAATGTGAACAGTAACACGGCATGAATAAAGAATACGTCTATTCTGCAGCCAGTATTCAGGGTTTTAAGTTAAACCGATATGTTCTGTTACGTATTTTCTAAAACTGAGTTGTAGGAGTGATCACATCTGGCCAGGCACATCCAGATGTGTGTTTATTTTGACACTTTGAGCAGTAAATAAAAGTAAAATGGAGGAAAACCTGCTTTATTTTGCCAAAGTCAAAGGATCATCTCTCTCTAAACCTACCAACATTAAGTGTTTATGGCACAAACCATTATAAATCAACCCATTTTAGTTCTGTTTTCATTATCTCTCAGATTTCTACTCACTTTTTCAGTCTGTTTTCACACCACCACACTTTCTCTTATACATATAAATATATATAAATGTTCCCTTTGTTTTCTCCCCCCATGTCTTTATAGGTTAATCCAATCCAACATCTGTGGAATCACTCAAAAATACTGAAACATACATGTAAATCAGGCTGTTTTTGTTCTGAAATGGTGACATTTATATTTGTACCCAGCAGCAGTGTGAATGCAATCTGCTTTTTTCTGCATTAGATCCAGTCTGAGAAGTTTTAGAAAGTCAGTTAAATTTAAAGGGCAGGAATAAAGCAGACACCCAACAGCAGTGATTGACGTTTAAGCTGAAAATCGCCCTGTTCGGAGACAGTTTTCAACCCTTTGAACTCCTTTTGTCCACTGAAATGAAGTCCTGTTTAGATGCAATGAATCCAGCCCTCTGAGTCTCTGCTATTAAATGTCATAGCTGAAGGTTGCTGAATGAAATGTGGTGCATTGGATGGTATACACAGCAGCTGTGATCAGTCTTCTATTGATTACTAATGACTTTTTCGGCCACACTAGCTGCAGTATCCCACAGAGGGTCGTTTCCTCGCCGGGTTGCAGTATAATTTGATCAATTCAAATTGATCTAATTTGAGTATATTCATCCATTTTCTAAACCTGCTCCGTGTCGTTCAGGGTCGTGGGAGGCTGGCGCCAACCCAGCTGCTTCATTTGAATTCAAAATGATGCAATTTGAGTTTCTCCATGATCCCCACATTATGAATCATGACACATTATTCTGGCCATCTACTAATTTCACCTCAGCTAAGTCTCATGGAAACATGTAAAATAAGCACAACCCCTTAACACCACTTTAATTGGCAGAACCACATTTGAATTCAGTGCTTAAATCAGCTGCTGTTGCATGGAAACAACAAGGTTTCCACTGTTTCCATGAACAGAATGCAGATTTATCATCATTATTATTAAACTGGAGCAAACATTGAGTGAAAGTAAAGGCCTTGCATTTATGTTGGACTGACGACTTCTCAGGGGATTAAAGTATGACACATCAACCTCTCCATCCACCAAGACAAATCTGTTAATGCCACTGGTACGGTTCAGTGAACATGGTGTCACCAGCTCATACGATGCTGTTAAAGAAGCTGCCAGTCTGGGTACTTCTGTGAGACAATGCCTCCAGTGCTGTGATCACTTTAGTTCTCCTTCAGCAGCAGTTTTCATCCAATCATCAGGAACGATGTAAATAAAACTGAAGAATGCAGCGAACCAGTATTTTATTCACAATGGAACATAGAAAACATATTGTTGTTGAAATCAGCGCATTTTGCTTTTTCATGGAAAAATATCAGCTCATCATCTTCTTTTAAGAACATCTGTTAACATCTGGAAACTGAGGAGACCAGCTGCTGGACCCATTCTGGCCTGATAATGGATTCTAGCTACTAAACAGGGCTGGATAGCGTAGTGATTGCTACCTTCCATGTGGGTGACCTGGGTTCAAATCCCCTGCTTGGAAGGTATTACCTCCAGTAGGGGTCCCTAGGCAAGACCCCCTTACCCTATCTGCCTATCTGTAAGCTGCTTTGGATAAAAGTGTCTGCTTAAAGATGTGCAAAATGCTTTCAGATGGTGAAAGCTCTGACCTGCAGGCAGGTCTATGAAGCCAAGCTGTTGTAACAGATGCAGTACGTGGTTTAGCATCTTTATTTATGAGATTTTGTCTCGCTAAGGAGCTGATTTTACACCCAATCACATTACTTACCTGCTGATAACCTAATTAGTTCTCCTCCAGCCTTTTATTGCCTCCGTCTCCCTTTTTTGAGACATGTTGCTGCCATCAAATTCAAGATGCGCGAATACTTTCTATGAAACAATAAAACTTTAACCTTATATCCATCATTCCAACACCTTTCAGGGTTGTAAACTTACTTTTGTCCCCATGCAAACTCAGCAGTTCAGCTGAAGGACATTTCAGCACATTTTCTAAGCGTATATAATCCTTTCAGACGCTACAGGGTGAGCTTAAACATTGTTCTGCACATGGAAAGGCGCAGGAATGTTCTGTCTTGCAGAATAAGGGCTATTCCCTGAAGAAATGACAGTACTCTTGGCTTAAGAGATACAACCCGCCAACAGACACTTATATACCGAAATAAAGTTATAACTCTGAGCAGAAAAAGGGGATAAAACAGGCTTTTTGAAGAGAGGCAGATAAAATAACAGGAAACTAAAAAGGAACATTATGTGGGAAATTGCTGCCAATGTATTACAGAGACTGAGATAATGTGAGTTAGAACAACAAAAGTTGAACGGGGACAGAGAGAACAAAGGCCAGTGTTCACTGTGGCGTTATAAGAAACCAGCTTCCCTTTGAAAAGCAGCCAATAAGTCCTGTTCCTCTGGGATGCTGAGGAGAGCATATATTTAACCCTGACATTCAGCAGTATTAGCACATCATATTAAAGACCCTGCTCACCTCATATCAGCTCAACACGACAGCAAGCTGAGCTGTGCAGAACTTACAGGTCGCTCGAGTTCCTTTTAAATTAAGATTTCAGCTTAAGTTCAATACGGAAGATCTGTTTAATCTCACCTGCTCTTCTGAGTGTGTACCGGCCTTTCTCCCATTCTTCTCTGTCACTTCTGTTATCCCACCCAGTCAGATTCAGCTCATTCTTCTTCCTAATCAGCCTGATCTCTTGTTCCGCCATCCATCCTCAGCCTGTTTCAGCACAACTCTCCTCCTCCTCCTGCCCAAAGCTGCTCATCCAAGTGGGCACAGGCTGGTGGGAAGATGAGTTTCGGGTATAACTCAACACATATTAGTCCTCTGTTTCACCCTGACTGGATGACAGATGTCAGTTATGGGTTGAGGCCAAGCAGCTCAGTGATTGGTTGTGGCACAGAGAGCACCAAAACAAAACTTTATTTCATTTTCTGCCTGGAACTGCAGTAAATGTGTCCATTCAGGGATCATCTGCCCTAAAGCTCAGGCCCACGGACAAGGAGCTGAAGATCGAGACAGAAACACAGAAACTGCTCCACAGGAGTAAAAAGTGGGGCTTGTTGATATCAAACTGGGAATATTATGGTGCTTGGATAGGAGCAAACTCATCAGTCGAAGAGCAACCATTAAATTTGTAGCTCTGATAAATAATAACTTCTGTGGATTGTGTTTCATCTCATTAAAACTGGACCAGCTTGACTAACTGCTTCCAGTTCTGATTCTGATTCTAACTTTTCTTCTTATCCCATCTTCTGTTTGTTATTGCTCAAAAACTAATATGTAATTTCAAAGGCTTCAGGAATAATCTAATTTAAACTAAGATGGTGAAAAGGGCAACCATTACACTCTCTATGTCTGCATTAATGCAAGCAAGCGAGGCCTCCCCTGAAAAGGATGAGGTCGAGATGTTTCTGTTTCTGTATTTATCAGACGCTTTTATCCAAAGCGACTTACAAATGAAGATATAACAGCTTTACAAAAAGCTAACAATAAGCTACATAGAAGGAACCCAGGAGTCCGACTCTGTCAGAGGGGACAGAGTAGAGATAGGGTGCAGGCATAGAAGGAAGTGCAGAAAGATAAAGTGCAGAGATAGAGGGGGGAGGGAAGTACAAGGTAAGTGCTGGGATAGGAGATGCTCTCTGAAGAGCTGG
Source organism: Leuresthes tenuis (assembly GCF_036924035.1). NCBI lineage: Eukaryota > Metazoa > Chordata > Actinopteri > Atheriniformes > Atherinopsidae > Leuresthes > Leuresthes tenuis. The sequence goes on from NW_027325365.1 coordinate 1,937,539, forward strand.
GTTTTCAGGAGCTTCTTGAAGATAGACAGGGACGCCCCTGTTCTGGTAGCGCTCGGTAGGTCATTCCACCATCGTGGGACGACACATGAACAGAGTTTGGATTGTCTTAGGCGTGGTGTAGGAGCTGCTAGACGACAATCCTGGGACCAACGGAGGGACCCAGTTGGGACAGAAGCCTTTGCAAGAGCATTCAAGTAGATGGAGCCGTTCCATTAAGCTCTTTGTAGCTAACATCAGGGACTTGGATCTGATGCTAAGGGCAGCCAGAGGAGCTCAATGAACAGAGGGGGGGCGTGTTCTTTTAGGCTGATCCAAGACCAGACGCACCGCCGCGTTCTGGACCATCTGCAGAGGTTTCACAGGCTGGAGACCAGTTAGGAGACCAGTTAGGAGACCAGTTAGGAAACCAGTTGGGAAACCAGTTAGGAGACCAGTTAGGAGAGCAGTTAGGAGACCAGTTAGGAAACCAGTTAGGAGAGCGTTGCTGTAGTCAAGGCGGGAGATGACCATGGCCTGCACCAGGAGCTGGGGGGCATGTTGGGTTAGGTATGGTCTGATCTTGGATGGATAAATGTGCCTCCTGCCAGGTGACTCTATGCTACTGCTGCTGAAATACCAAACTGTAATTATATGGAAGATTAATCCTGTTCTTTAACATGAAAAAATGTCTGTGAGGTTCTCACCAAACTTACAACAACAACAACAGCAGCTAAGTTCGCTGATGAATCTGTCCCCCTCCCTGTTTGATTTACCATCAACGCCATCTTCCAGCTGTGAAAGAGAACTGCTCCTAACGGTAATCACAAGTAGGGCAAGTGGTAGTTTGTCATTTCTTGCAGACTCCCACTTGAGCTTGATAATTGTTGAAAGGTGTTAAATTCAACTCTCACGCTGCTTTTTAACGTATTGAACAAAACTGTCTGACTGAACCTTCTTTTAGGCTGATCCAAGACCAGACGCACCGCCGCGTTCTGGACCATCTGCAGAGATTTCACAGTAATGAGATAGAGATGTGGTGAGAACTCAACTCACAGAATGATTAAACATCTTCTTTGGCACTCAGTAGCACTGATTCTAACGGTGTCAAAGTGCTTTGGCTGACAGGCTCTTATCTTCTTTGAAAGCCCCCCAACAGATGCTTTTTCAGTGAACATATCGTGGAGTTTGAGTCTGGTCCTGCTTTAAAGAGTCGATCTGACGACAGTCTCTGACAGATGTGAAGAAGCTCTTAGCCGAGCCGTGGTAGAGGTGAAAAGTAATGCACTGGTATGAAAATGCTGACCACATTCTAGCTGTCAGGACAGTTTATGTCTTCACAGATGACGCTCGCAGCACCAGGCAGGACAAATCCGGGTTACTGCCTTGAATAGATGACCTTAGCTGCATAAAGTATAGCGTTGGGTCTGTTTGTTGTCGACCTGAATTAGAGATAAAGGTAGTCTGGTAAGGTTCTTGCAGCTGGAACAGCTTCTTACTGCCCATTATATAAGATTTGATTCATGTTTTGTCATCTGGACTGGATAGTGTAGTAGGTGTAGGTACTATGTTTATATATTTATGCATTTAGCAGACACTTTTATCCAAAGCAACTTACAGGTAGGCATATAGGGTAGGGGGGTCTTGCCTAAGGACCCCTACTGGAGGTAATACCTTTCATGGAGGGGATTTGAACTCAGGTCTCCCACATGAAAGGTGCCAATCATACCACTACACTATCCAGTCCGGAGGCCTTACCTCCAGTAGGGGTCCTTAGGCAAGACCCCCCTACCTTAAGTCTGCATAAACATAAACATAAACATCTGGAGGAATCAGTCAGATGTTTTCCTGTTGGAAACAACGAGCCACTTTGGTGCAAATGACAACATGAAACCATTCCTTCTGCCAATAAGCCAAAGCTCCTCCAGATGTGAACCGAACAGATTGATGCATAATGCTGTGCAGCAAGGAGCATTATCTGGAGTCATCAAGGTTTTCTGCTTGTTTTTTTGTCAGTCTCTCAGGCCTCAGGTGTGGTTCGATTACGCAATCAGTGATGGAGGGAAGGAACTGTGAAATCTGACTGTTGACCAAAGACTTTGCTTGAGTGACATTTGACAGACAGCCCTATGAATAGCTGCCGCCTAAAGGACCCCAACGCATGAATGTTTTATAAATGTTATGTGTTCTGTGTGTAAGTGCATGTGTCACTCCAGCATTATATGTAGTGACAACAATGTCTGCGAAGCAGCTGGTGCTTCATGAGCTTGTGACCCGGCCTTATGCTTTCCTTAATTTAACCCCGAGGCGGTCGGATGTTTTCTAGCTCCTCAACTGCTTGCCTTCCTGTGCATCCCAGCCTTTGAAAAGATGCGTTACTCGATGAGTGCTTTCGCGTAAGTTCAGTAAAAATTCAACCGTAAAAATCAAAAACCAAAGACTGAAGCTGAGGACTTGAGAAATAATTGTTTTAGAGTATTTTTTGATTGTTTTCAAGCTGGAAACAGTTCCTTAATCTCCTCCTGTGCACCTCCCACTCATCCTCCACCCACCTACTGCGACCTCAGTCAGGATGATCAAAGGTGCAGCTTTAAATGCACGAACAGGTGGTTTTAAGAAGATATACAGTGTGCTTTTACTCTTTTCCGTGCGCTTAAAGCCTAGCCGCTAATGAGGTCTGCAGATTAGCATGCTTATAAGTTACATAAAAGCAACATTTGAATTTTTCTTTGTTTTTAATGTGTTTTTCCTCCTAAAAATGATCAGATAAAAAGGAAGATGCAACAGAGTGGGAAACATAGCATCAAATTCAGAATAAACAGACATTATAGAACATCTTTTCCCAGTTTCAGCATTCGATCTGCTGTCTGTGGTGTTTTCAGTTAAAAATTAAGCTTAAATAAACTGTAAATCACTGCATTCTGTCCTTAACACCCAACCTTTTATGGAAAAATGAACCTGAAGCACAGATTCAATGAGTCTGATCTGCTCGTTATCCTGCTTCTCTTTCCCCTCGTCACTTCTTACTCTATGAACTTCATCTCTGAATCAGTTTCTCAAAGCCCTGCACACATCCTGTAATCTTTTACCTGCTTTCTCTGAGCACATCATTCTGCTGTCCTGCTAAGATCTCAGAGTCAGTCGGCCTTCTCTGATTAGCTTGCATGGAAACCTCCTTCGGCCCATCGCCTCATCTTGGGTATCAAGGCGTCTCAACCATGTCAGTCATCTCCATAATCTACTCCCAGCCCAGCAACATTCAAACTGTAGGGAGTCCTGCCTCCATCTCCGAGCTTCATCTGGGACTTTTGCTCTAAATGATCTCTGTTCTAAGAGGGTTGAAGGTTTAAAAAGACCCTCGTCTGCGTACTTATTTCTGATGATGTACGGTTGAACAGTAAATGTGACACTTATATATATATAATATTCTATTTAGCTACTTATGTTGTTTCACGGAGGCTATAGCCGACCATATATATGTCATATTATTTTTTATGTCCATGTGACATTATTGTGGTTATTAACTTGTGTTTCCCTGTTCCAGCAGGTATCCTTTGAATGGTGTTATGGTGTTTTTCCCCCCTCTTTTCCCTCTTTTCTGTCTTCTCAAACCCCAGCTGGTCGAGGCGGATGGCCACCCTTCCTGGTTCTGGTTCTGCCAGAGGTTTCCTCCCGAGTCATGGTTCTGCCAGAGGTTTCCTCCCGAGTCATGGTTCTGCCAGAGGTTTCCTCCCGAGTCTGGTTCTGCCAGAGGTTTCTTCCTGAGTCTGGTTCTGCCAGAGGTTTCTTCCTGGTTCTGCCAGAGGTTTCTTCCTGGTTCTGCCAGAGGTTTCTTCCTGGTTTTGCCAGAGGTTTCTTCCTGGTTCTGCCAGAGGTTTCTTCCTGGTTCTGGTTCTGCCAGAGGTTTCTTCCTGTTAAAGGGAGTCGTTCCTTTCCACAGTCCCTCAGGCTCAGGACGGGAGATTGGACTGAAGACCAGTTTCGGTCCAATCTGTTGGTTTCCTTAGCTCGGATATTATTTTTGAATTGGCTCCATATGAATTAATTGGATTATGATTACAATGAATTGAATTCCAATTAGCTTGAATTGGACTTTATTACCTAAGTGCCTTGAGATGAAAATTGTTGTAATTTGGCGCTATATAAATAAAACTGAATTTGATTTAACATGAAATATTATTGGGTAGAATGAGAAAGGATAGAAAAAGCCTCGAAGGGCAGATATAATGCTGTCTTTAGTTGCTCTTCTGTCCTCATGTTCGTCCAGGAGTCCTGGTTACTGTGGCTGTTAGAAAATCAAAAGAGTCCTGCTTTGAATATAATAAGGAAGAGTGAGAAAGAGTTTTTACAAGATTATTCCACAGCGTTTCCTGTGCTAAAGACAGAAAAGAGGAAGCACTGAAGCTTTAACATCTAGAGGCTTTATTCAGCCTCCAGGTGATTTCTCTCAGTCAGGAACATTCTGACCACATCCTGAAATTAGGGGTTGTGTCCTTCAAAAACGGACAGCCTGACATTCACACCTAGCTCAAACAGTTGCAGACATGTCAAACTGAGCGGGGGGGAATCTTTCCAATGCAGAGCAGGACGGGAGATGTGCAGAAACGGAGATAAAACTGTATAAATTAGACTGAGTCTGTCAGTTTTCCCGCATATTACCAGCTAAAGTTCCTCAGTTTAACAGCGCTGGGACTTTTCTTAAGGTATCATCTTCATTTTTGTGTGTTTATGTCATGAAAATATCTGTATTCAGATACTTTAAGATGAGATAAAAAGAGAGACGGCCGTTGGGATGATGCAGATGTAGTAATTAATTGCAAAAATGATGCATTTAATTGTGTTTACACCCTCAACATGCAGGTTCAGTGCTTAAGAAGTGACTTTAGGTCAACATTCCCTCACATATTGTCCTCTTAATAAGACTTTTTGTTGGCCAAAGGTAGGAAAATGTAAGTTTTGCCCTAATAAGGATTTCTTCTGGGAAGACGGTCTCCATCATTCGAACGTGGCTTTAAATCAGGACCATTACATGGTGGCTAAGCAGCGCCAGGAGTCATAAATTGAGCTTTTAAAGCACGGTGGATCTCTCAGACGGAGACGTCATGTCCCAGGTTGGAGATTTTCTTCTGGACAAGAAAACAAGGAAACTTTTCTCTTCCTCTCTTTGCTTTTAAGCAGAAGAACTTCATCTGTGTTTAATCTTGGTTCAGGGAGGATTTTTTTTACAATAACAAAAGGTATTATGATGCTCAATCTAATAGATAAGATCTTAAACATAAATCCGCGGCTCTGTTTTATATCTGCACAGCTTTTCTTTTTCCATTTCCTCGAAGAAAACCTTGTTTTATGCAGAATGGAAACAGATTAATAACTGATGTACAAGAGTAGAAAAACATCTTCAAGAGCAAATGTTCAGGGGGACACTGCTGCTTTTAACCATCTTTCAGTCCTTCAGTTTCTCTGAGAACAATCAAACACAATAGCAACAACAGTCAGTTTAGGATAAACCCAACATGCACGACTTTGAACTCTGGCAGGGAAGCAGAGCACCAGGTGAAAACCCATTTAAAGTGGAAATGGAGACATCTTTCTACTCCAATTTATTCTGTTTCATCTTTTTTCATCCCGTCTGAACAGTGTTTCACAGTGAATGGGAGAAAACTGATAAATTACGATCATTAATCCTCTTTAAACAATTATAAACTTTCCTCGGTACAAAGAGCATTAAGTCCAGTAATCCCTGTGATATTTCCTGCAGTGTGCTGTGTTTTTAATGCCTAAATGATGTGACTGAGTTTAGCTTTTAAGTCACTTTTAATGTGACGTGTCTTTTGATTTGTGGGAATTTTAACTCGATAAATTAAACGTTTTTGAAGTGAATCAAATACAACAGATGTTGTAATCTATTCATTCCCAGTTCTACTTTTAGATAAAAAAGTGACAAAAAGACTTTGTTCTTTTCCCCTCCAGATTCTCAACAAATACCTGAACTTTGCCAACCTGCTGCTGAGAGTTTTCCACCTGAGCTACCTGCACAACTGTGAGACCAGAAAGGGACAGGTAAGGCTTAAAGGGCAACGCCGGTGTTTTTAAACCTTATTTCTGGCATGAAATACGTTCATCTGCTCACTGAGAACAGTTTGGTGAAAGTCGGCGTCCTTCAGAAGATATTTAGATAACTGGAGATCCATATAACGGAGAGAACGGGGCTTAGAGGATGCAGCCTCTAAATAAGGCATTATCTGTCTTTATTTCACCAATACTTTAAGAAGAATGAATGAATGAACGTGTGCTATAGCTCTGTTAGCTCATAGCTGCTGTGTTGTGGCTACTTGCAGCTATAGGAGAGCTAACGGAGGGATTTCTACACACTCGATGACGTCATCAACGCCGCTGCAGCACAGCATGATATTTAGTGTTTTCTCTGCCAGTTACTGTGCAAATTCATTTCAATTCAATTCAGTTTTATTTATAAAGCGCCAGATTACAACAAATGTCATCTCAAGGCACTTAAATAATAAAGTCCAATTCAAGCCAATTGGAATTCAATTCATTGTAATCATAATCCAATTAATTCATATGGAGCCAATTCAAAAATAATATCCGAGCTAAGGAAACCAACAGATTGGACCGAAACTTGTCTTCAGTCCAATCTCCCGTCCTGAGCCTGAGGGACTGTGGAAAGGAACGACTCCCTTTAACAGGAAGAAACCTCTGGCAGAACCAGAACCAGGAAGAAACCTCTGGCAGAACCAGAACCAGGAAGGAACCTCTGGCAGAACCAGAACCAGGAAGAAACCTCTGGCAGAACCAGACTCAGGAAGAAACCTCTGGCAGAACCAGAACCAGGAAGAAACCTCTGGCAGAACCAGGAAGAAACCTCTGGCAGAACTAGAACCAGGAAGAAACCTCTGGCAGAACCAGGAAGAAACTTCTGGCAGAACCAGAACCAGGAAGAAACCTCTGGCAGAACCAGAACCAGGAAGAAACCTCTGGCAGAACCAGAACCAGGAAGAAACCTCTGGAAGAACCAGAACCAGGAAGAAACCTCTGGAAGAACCAGAACCAGGAGGAAACCTCTGGCAGAACCAGGAAGAAACCTCTGGCAGAACCAGGAAGAAACCTCTTGCAGAACCAGAACCAGGAAGAAACCTCTGGCAGAACCAGGAAGAAACCTCTGGCAGAACCAGAACCAGGAAGGGTGGCTCATTTGAAACTTTATCACCTAATTTAGACCCAAGTTCCAGTAAAACCTTCCAGCTGACTTCCTTTCACGTGTTAAAATTTAATTTCTATTGATAGTAACGAAGACTTTGTATTTTCCATGCTTCTTTTATTAATTAGTATCATACAATTAGGCTGTATCTATAATCTATAGTTTCTTTTCCTCTCACCATGAGTGGATTTGCACTTCTTATCTTATCAGGGGACCTTTTCATATAGAAAGTCCTACCTAACTGCTGTCTAAAACAAGCCAAAGTTCCCCTGTAGACTCTGAGGCCTCTGCACACAGGACCTGTGCAACAATTAGTCAAACTGAACACATATAAGACCTTTCAAACAAATTATTCACAGTTTAAAGTGATTTAAAAAGAGAATAATGCAAAGTTAAAAAGTTAAGCCAATAAGACAATGATGGAAAAATAGATAATCTGGCCAAAAAGAAACAGAAAATAGTTTGAATTAACTGTCAAAAAGTCATTTAGCGACGTTCCAGACACTAGAAACTGTGGAATTTGTCCACTTTTTAACATATTTGAACAAGCAAATCATTCTTCTGAATATCTGAACTTCTACACTGATCAAATAGAGCGAATCAAAGGGTGTGGGAGGCAAAAATAGCTTGAAATGCAGAACCCAGAGGAGCAAACAGTGTGTCTGAGGCTGGCATCCCACTGAGCTGTGCAGCAACAGCATGTAAATCTGAGTCATCAGATGTTCCAATCATCATCTCACTGTGTGGAAAAATGGGAAAATTATAAATGCAATAACTCTGCTTCCTACCTTTTACCACCTACATGCTCCAGATGGTGTTTACGAAGACTTCTGCAGACTGCAGAACTTTTGGAAAAAGTCAAAGCAAGTTCAGCTGCTGAGACGGAGACGGGAAAGGCCTCAGACTGGAAATCTCCTCTTACCCGACACTCAATCACACGTGAAACTCTGGCCTTTGTCAAACTCTGATACTCTGCCTCGGCTCCTGAGAGAAAACGATCGCTCCGAAGAATGAAAATATTTGCCTAACTGGGAAAACTAGGGAAGATGAAATGGTGGTTGTGTAATGGCTGAAACAGGAGATGGTTTGAGACCATGGTCTGGGGTGGGCGAAATTACTCAGGAAAGGTGGAGAAAATAGGAAAATATGTTTTTTAAAGTAACAAAAGTCTCTGCTACTGCAGAAGATGAAGATGTTTGATGGATCTGTCCTTCAGCTGAGCTTTAACCCAGGCCTGAGTACACTTTACTGCTGCCTCGTCTAAATGGATTTGGTGTTTTCTCAATGCATTTAGAGAATAGGTCTCAGGAATACTAAAAAAATTTATTATTAGATATATTCATTCATGGGTGGACATGCCATCTGAACCAAGGTGGTTCCATGAACCTTCATGAGGAAACAAACCATTTTAAAGGCCAAAAAAGGACCAACAGCACCAAACCATGCACAGAAAAGGCTTCACGTCTCAAATAGAAGATGGGTGCGAAAGCTAAAGAAGGTTAAAGTGGGCAGAAATGGGAGAAACAGGAGATGGTTTGAGACCATGGTCTGGGGTGGGCGAAATTACTCAGGAAAGGTGGAGAAAAATAGGAAAATATGTTTTTTAAAGTAACAAAAGTCTCTGCTACTGCAGAAGATGAAGATGTTTGATGGATCTGTCCTTCAGCTGAGCTTTAACCCAGGCCTGAGTACACTTTACTGCTGCCTCGTCTAAATGGATTTGGTGTTTTCTCAATGCATTTAGAGAATAGGTCTCAGGAATACTAAAAAAAAGATTGAAGATGCTGTTTTATTAGATATATTCATTCATGGGTGGACATGCCATCTGAACCAAGGTGGTGCCATGAACCTTCATGAGGAAACAAACCATTTTAAAGGCCAAAAAAGGACCAACAGCACCAAACCATGCACAGAAAAGGCTTCACATCTCAAATAGAAGATGGGTGCGAAAGCTAAAGAAGGTTAAAGTGGGCAGAAATGGGAGAAACAGGGATGTTCTAATGGCTTTGGACACAGTTAGGGCTGAACTATTGACTCCTCTGGCCAGGGTCTCATCGCTCTGTTGTAAATCTGTTCCCTTTCTACCAGTTAGCCCATTTATAACCCTCATTTAGCTATGAATAACTGAGGAGTTTAATTCTCAGTATGTAATATATATGTATCACACAAACAACTGTAAACGATGCTTAAATCCAAGAAAACATTGAGATTTGGTTGAAAATTGGTTAATTTGCAGTCTTTCACTCACTTTAAGTCCCAACAAATATCTAAAACACGATGTAATTTCAGTGTTTTCTAAAAAAAAAGTAAGAAATATTGAACTTTACAGGCTGTAAACTGCCAACTAAATGCTTCCTGGACATCATAAAGGGGGCAGTTCAACATGTAAAATCGATGCAATGATACAACCTGTCCTGCAGAGTCATTTTAATGAAAAAAGCCAAAGGGCCCTTTGTGTTATCAGACATCAGGTGCAACCTAAATCCATTCTTTTTATGCAAGTTTGCTAAACTTTTCCTTTTTTATGCAAAGTGTAACCCTGATTATATTTATAGCACTCAGAAATATCGGGTTCCTTGAATGCATCGTAGGTTTCCCGTATCGTAGGGTTATCGTCTGATAATTTAATTTTCGAGCTTGTCCTGAACGCATCACCTGCAGCAAAGGTGCGGAACAGAGAAAAGACCGGGAGAAAAAGGAGCTCCATGCTGCCGTGAAGCACGCTGCTTTGTAATTAGCAGAGGAAAAGGGAGTTTCCACAGACATTTGGAAAGAGCTGCTGTTGGTGGTGAACCAGAACCCGGTACCTACCTCGAAAGAGTCGGAGTGTCTCCTCAAACTTTTCGAACTATTCTGGTGAGTTAGCTTAGCTCAATTAGCACTATAGTTACAGTTCAATGCGTTGGGAAATAAATAACCAGTCAGAATAGCAGGTGAATGTTGTTCAATTATGCTTGAGACGTGTTTGTATTGATTATTGTGATGATGTGATGAATGTTTAGCACTTTTCTTCCTTTCCGGCCTGCTAATTCAGGCTTTGCACAGAGCATAAACTGGAGTGATGCAGAGTGACGCCATTCAATGTATAATGTGTTACAAAATGCTGTATTTTTCATGTTGAAGCTTTATAATTCATGTTTAAAGCCTGATATGCACATGATAAATCAATTCATTACTTGTTTCATCCCATCTGTGAAGAAAAAGGGGAATAATTTAATTAATGTGTGGGTTAACTAGCTAAAATGCTATTTTATATATTTGTTTTAAAACAAGGACATTAGAGAAAAAGACATTGAAGAAGTGTGGAAGTCTAACGGTTCTGCACACTTGTGTGCAGACTGGGTTTTTTGGCACAGACAATTCTGAGGAACCCCCCCCCATCGTGGTCCAGGACGCCATCGCTGCTGTTCCAGGAGGACGGTAGGAACAGAAAACTAAAGGAAGTTCACCTGAGAGCCGCCCTTTTAATTATTTTACTGCTTTTCTCCACCTGAGACTCGGGTTGTTTCTTGTTCTTTGGCCCAAGATACACGAGATAAACTGACTAAAATAAAATAAGGAACTGAAGGTTGGAAACCAGTAAATAGTGAAGTGGAACCACAATTTCTTTTCCTTTTCTTCATTTTTGGGGTATTGAAATATTTCATTGTTTGTTTTACATCCATTTTGGTTGTTTAAATTATTTTTGTGATATGTTTGAGTTCTCTATTTTACTTTGAAGGTATTCCCACTGAACTGAACAAGATGTTTACATAAAGCTACATTTCTATTTCATAAATCTGTGGTCCTGTGTGGATTGGGGGGGTAATTCATTCTTACAAAGCCTGCCGTCTCCTTCCCAAACCTAGTAGATTGGTGAGAGAGAATCTGAGTAACCTTGTGATGAATCTGAGCTGGAAGATTGTAAGTCTAAGATTTTTGGTACAAGCCTAGACTCACCTTTGTAGATATTATTTTGGGGTCAGTACAGATCTCTTTATGAGATAGAAAAACACACATGCAGGTTACAAAAGCAATACTCTGTTGGGAGACATCAAATGAAATTCTTCTTATTATTAGCATTTTCCCGGCATTGGGAGCTGACCTCATCTCACACTCCCTTTAATCAGTTTTGCATAAAGACATTTCTTGCATATCATGCAAGTGTTGAAGCGGAGAAAAATTAAAACGATGCCTGCAGCATCATAACAAGCACATGAAGAAGCTTTAGGTATGCAAAGGATGAACATTCAACTCACTATGGAAGCCCCCAAAATGCAAAAACACCAGAGTCTTAATACTGGAAGACAAAAATCTTTGTTAAAGTGAGATTTTCCTTATGCAGGGGGTGAGAATTTGCTCCAATTTGGGTAATTATGTTGAAACAGAGAGCATCTCTGTTGGTTTAGAGCACTTCAGCTGCATGCGATGGGATTATGGTTCATTTCCAGGGACACCAGCCCAAGGAGGACGCTTATTTTCGGACGTTTTTTTCTCACATTTGTGTCTGCAAAGCAGCCAGGGGAAGAGAAGTTCAAAGTTCACTGAACTAGAGTCTGGCTGATTGATCACATGCTTCATTTTCCAACTGTCTGGCACAACCAAAGCTGTGAGTTGGGCTTAATAAGCAGGCCGAGTTAGCGTCTCCAGTTCTGAACGGTGACTGTTCTGCTTTGTTCTGCTGGATCGGGACATCAGTCTCAAATCTGAGGTCAGTTTAGGAGGAACGAATCCCTGCACGACCACATCCAGAAGCCGTTTTGGACTAAATCTTAGACCAAAACGATGGAAAACTTCAAAAGACGCTGCCAAATTGTTGTGGCATGCGGCGTAATTAACCAAACTGTGGTGCATAGTGGGCTGGAGATGCAGACCTTGAATCAAATCCTAAAGACACATTGGATGAGGATGTTAGTAAAAAGGTACAGTCAGGTGAAAACTGCTGCACCTGTACACCCTATTTTAGTTCTAAGGATTAAGGTATCAGGACATAATGAAGGCAAAAACAATCCCCTGATTCTTTAGACGTGTTTCAGTGTGTTAAAATGTGAAGACATGAAACAGAAATCCCTGCTGATGCCACCCAGCATGGCTTTCAAAGCCATTTATTTCATGAGGACGAGTGGTTCGTGAGTCCAACCGCTTCGGTGTGTTTAGCCAAGGGGCGGAGCCTGGCTTTCAATGAATCCTTTGGCCCTTTTCCACTACTACCCACTCAGCTTCACTTGGTTTTCAAGCTTTTCCATGAGGTGGTAGCACCTGGTACCAGGTCCATTTTTAGCATGCACATGGCTGGGGTTCCGAGGAGGCTGGGTCGCGCTGAAAATGTGACGTCTACAGACTGCAGGCCACTGATTGGCCAGAGCAAGCTTTGTAGCGCTGAAAATGTGACGTCTACAGACTGCAGGCCACTGATTGGCCAGAGCAAGCTTTGTCGCGCCGAAAATGTGACGTCTACAGACTGCAGGCCACTGATTGGCCAGAGCAAGCTTTGTTGCGCTGAAAATGTGACGTCTACAGACTGCAGGCCACTGATTGGCCAGGGAGTGACGTCTACAGACTGCAGGCCACTGATTGGCCAGGGAGTGACATCACTGGATGAGTCATGAAACCGACTCCATGTTTAAAAACCCGGTGTGGTACCAGATCTGCTCGGGGCCCTGCGCCTGTTTGGGTTTACGTTTACCCCACTATTTACATTTTATGAATGAAGTATTTTTTGCCAATATGAGGTTATTTAATAGAAACTCCAACTTTATTACAAAGTACATTGCGTCCCATTTCATAAGAATCAGATGTGCTCGGGGTCCCTTTCGAAAGATAAAGCTGGATTTCTTTGTAAAAGCCGTCCATGTTTCCTACGAAGAGCCGCAAAAACGACTTCAACAGGTTGTTTTTTTTTTTTTTTTTTACCTCTTCAGTAAGTTGTCCAGACCAATCACATTCCCTTACGTTACCGTGCCAACGTCCAGCCAATAGGCGCAGGGCCCCGAGCACATCTGGTACCTACACCGGCGACAGCACCCCCGTGACTTTGATTCCGACAAAAAGCCATAAACCGAGCCGCAGGTATGCTGTTGCCTCCATGTTTGTGTGACGTCCGAGCAACAGAAAGCGATCTAAACCGAGTAGATCCGAGTCGGTCCGAGTGGAAAAGGGCCAAAAGTGTCTGTTGCAGTATTATCCTACAGATACTTCAAGGTAAAGTTACTTTAACAGCTGTTTGACAGCTGTGTTTGAAGCTCCATCATCCAAGCACTTCAACCTCCAAATGTTAAATATTAAATGTGATTCAAGAGTCATTTTATGGCTGTTTAACAAAATGTGGTGACGCTGTGGAACTACTTTTTGTGTCTGGTTGCTCCAATAAACAGCCATGGATGACTTTTTTAGGGTGATTCCATGCTCTTTTCTATCATCCACACATATTTATTTTAAAATGCATCCTGTTTATGCAGTAGAAAAGCTTCAGATTGCACATTATTAAATCGAGGGAATAAAAGTTCATATTCATTAGAGTTAAAGTTAAATGTTCATCCTGTATTTATCAGCTGGATTCTCACATTTCTTTGAATAGTCTTGTTTTTGCCCCTCGTTCAATAGCTTTATAGATTTTTGTGCGTTTTCAAAACACTTGCTATTCGTGAACTTTAAATATTCTGTTCATTGCTGCCATGAATGCCAGAAAACTCCAGGACGCTGTCTTTTGAAAGGCCTTTATTTTGACACATAGTCATATTTGACCTATGAAACTCAGTCGTGTTTTGGCATAAAAATCTTTCCCAGGAAGTCGAGGCAATTTCATGGCGGCTCAGCCTGGCTGGATATTCCATTTCAGTGTTGTGGGGGTGGGTCTAAGAGCAAGTATTGGGCAGACGCTGCTGCTTCTACCATCATTAACTTGGCCCAGTACATTCCTTGACTTTTAAATTTGATAAACAGATTAGTTCACTAAGCCTTCCCGACTTTTTACATGACTTTCAGAGAGTTTCTAACGCCTCTCGGTGAGATATTTGCACTTCTGCTGCTTGCAGGCCGTACAAAGTGCAGCCGCTCGTCCTCCAACAGGAAAGGGAAGGCGTGATGTCATCACACCTGTTTGGGCCGCTCCACACTGGCTTCCAGTCCACCACAGGATGCAGTTTAACACTGTGACGCTTGAGTCTTAAAGGCATGACGACGTCCTACCTGTCTTTTGAAGTCTCAAATTATGAATCAATTGCTTTTGGATGAACCGGTAAGAAGTCTTTTGGGTCGTGGCTCCTTTTCTTACCAAATATGACAGAAACTAAACAGAAACTACAATAAAACACTGGATTCTGTAATAAATAGATAAACACAAATAAATGAATGTCTGCTAGTTTTACAAAAGGCCTCTGAGGTCTAATTTTTCTTAAACTAAACCAAAGGGAAGCATTTTGGATTTATTCAAAACTCAAGAGAGCTTGTTTTATTTTAATAATGGATTCATTTAGTAATTACCTTGAGATGACAAAATGTGTTTTTTCTGATAACAGATACTTTTGTCATTATTCCAAGATAACAAAGTTTATTTTCTTGAGATAACAAGTTGATATGTATTGATTTTTCAGCCCGAGAAGAGGCCGTTAAACTCATATCTTTGCCCGAAGGCAACAGAAATACACAGATGTTATAGATCCTCCCCAGCTGTCATGGCAGCGATAATAAGCATTGAAATGAAGTGTGTGCAGTGACCGCTCATTTTGCAGCTTAACACAATCACCTCCTCATGAAACTAAAACTAGGATTCATGTGTTAACAGGTTCCAATGATAAACTCACTTATTATCACGTGAAAAATAAGCAAACGATGAATAACTGCAGACAAACACGCTCGGCTTCCATAAATCCAGATGAGAACTGGTATCGAACTGCTTTTTTTGTAAATAATATAACATAATAAGGGATGTCTCCATGAAAAATAAAGGTTAAAGCTTTGTCTGTGCCTGCATTTAATATTTCCATGTTTTCCATTTCAGAACGTTTGCTTGAACCATTACTATCTTCAGTTAATGTTCAGTGGTTCCCTGATCAGCTGGTGTCATTCTGCACAGAGTTTTAATATTTTAAAGGGGAACTCCGGTATTTTTAAACCTGGACCTTATTTCTGGCATGAAATACGTTCATCTACTCACCGAGAAGTTCATAGCTGCTGTTATGTGGCTACTTGCAGCTATAGGAGAGCTAACGGAGGGATTTCTACACAGGCACTCTACTGGGACCACTTCATCCACACGCCCCCCTGCAGCACAGTTTATTCACTCCGTGCTCTGTGACAGTCGGCTAACTTCACACAGAGTTTGCTGCTGATAGTTTTGTGCAACATGGCAGGATATTTATCAGATTTCAACAATGTGAACGACGACTTTGAGTAAGATGGACGTTCTTACCGGAGTGAATGAGCTGTGCTGCGGGGGGGGGGCGTCGATGACATCATCCCAGTAGACGAGAGTGTAGAAAGCCCTCTGTTAGATACAGATACAGCCTAATTGCATGATACTAATTAATAAAAGAAGCATGGAAAATACAAAGTCTTCGTTACTATCAATAGAAATTCAATTTTAACACGTGAAAGGAAGTCAGCTGGAAGGTTTTACTGGAACTTGGGTCTAAATTAGGTGATAAAGTTTCCAATGAGCCACATTTGCACAGTAACTGGCAGAGAAAACACTAAATATCATGTTCACATTATGCTAAGCCCTCTATAAGCCCCCCGATAGCTGCCAATAACAGCATCACAGCAGCTATGAGCTAACAGAGCTATAGCACACGTTCATTCATTCATTCTTCTTAAAGTATTGGTGAAATAAAGACAGATAATGCCTTATTTAGAGGCTGCATCCTCTAAGCCCCGTTCACTCCGTTATATGGATCTCCAGTTATCTAAATATCTTCCGAAGGACGCCGACTTTCACCAAACTGTTCTCAGTGAGCAGATGAAGGTATTTCATGCCAGAAATAAGGTTTAAAATTACCAGAGTTCCCCTTTTAATATTTCCATGTTTCCAAAACTCAACTGGCTTTTTTTTTTAAATCAAATGAAACCCAAACAGCCCGGTTCAAAAGACATTTTCCTCATTTCAGTCATTACAAAGCTGTCAGATACATTCCCTTACTTTGGAATATTTACTACATCTAAATGTCCAACAGCTTCTGAATCGACTAATTGGAAACATGAGACAGGTTTCTCCCAGCAACAAGCAGCAGCGGGGAACCGCTGAGCCCTTTTAAATCCCTTCTGTTTCTGCTCAGAGACTCAGATTAAAGAGCTAATTATGTTTGTGAGCACCAGCTCAGCTGCCCAATACACACTGAAACGGTCCCAAACACTTCCACAGAAGCAGATATGCACATAAGTGTTTACATACAGCGGAGATCCACCAATGGATATGCAATGGACCTAAAGAGAGCACAAACACATAGGCTTACTGACGGATTGTCACATAACTGTGTTTAACAGTGTTGGTGGAAGATTTGATGGGAAAAAAGCACAATAATTATCACCAGTTCTGCTGAAATCCTGTGAGAAATGGTTGTATCTCCAGCTGAAGCTGCAAACATGCTATAAAAAACAACTGCACTCCAGAAACATGTCGAAATAATGATCTTTTGCATATAAAACTTTAAATTAATGCCTGAGCAGGCGTCTAATTGGGCCAAATCTGAACCAAATCTAATGTAAATCAGGAATCATTCAGTTTCACAACACTTCTCCATCCGCTGTGACGTCCATGGTGGACCGAATGCTGTTTAACGCCATCAACAGAACACTGGCACAGATATTTATTGTAACAACAAGCAGTTTATTACTTTAAAAAGGAAGAAAAAGTGATAAAATGGGTCCGAATCAACCCAGTAAACCAGTGCATGCATGCTAAATTTTCTTAAATCTAACTGTGAAGTAAACGCAAAGAAAAAAGCAATGAATTATGTAACACTTTGACACTTTGTGAAGGTGCACGAGCTCAGATAGTCCACGCCACACTGATGCAAGTCTTAATGATTCAAATAAACTATCAGAAGCAGCAACTTTAGCAGGTCAATGTTATATTTCTGCTTGGTGTTTTACAAGGTTTCCCTTTGTTCTGTCGACAGGTTTATTCCAAATCCGACCTCTAAATGAACCCGAATGTCATTCAGATTGTGCAGTTTATGTAGATGGAAGGCGTGAAGTGTTTGTAACATAAAGACAGTTTAAAAACTGGTTTAAAATTACAAATCTTTTGAGAATCCAGCCGTCTCACAAGGTAATGAATCAGGTCAGGGTTGGGGTTGGTGTGCAGTTAGGAGATGCAGTTCACCCACAAATGTCCTCACAAAGGAATAAATGCATGCTTTGGTATGTGTGTGTTCGTTATATCTAATTAGCTTTGTTATGTGCAGCGAGCTGTGCTCAGTTTGCTCAACTGGAACAATGGCAAAATCAGCGACCCTTTGGATATTAATTGGGAATCAGGTGAGTAAAACTTTACTTTCCTCCTGCCACTCATTCGGTCGAGAGAAGTTGACAGAAACCAGAAGAGTGGAAGAAGTTAAGTCACTGAAAGTATGGAGGACAACTGGCACAGCAGCCCTGTGCTTTCTTTAGTCCAGTTGGTTTAATTAGTGTTGTGCTTTCATGGCTCTTCCCTGATTTCTGCTTCATAAAACCTGTCAGTTTTGGTTTATTGCATCTCTATTGAATCACATTGACATCACGGCTGAGGTGTTTTGCACCAGTAAATCAGAAATTCAATCAGAAATGATTGAACTTTTATGTTGGAGAAGCAGATGTTACTCGAGACAAAGTGCAGTCCAGGACAATCGGCTGTTGTTGCAGCTCATGGTTGAGAAGGGACCCAAAAAAAGGCTATTTTTCATAAACTTCAGGCACTGCAGAAGCAGAGTTACAAGAAACCCTGAAAATACCGACAGCAAAAGGTGTTTGAAGGAAACAAAGAAGCTGAGGAGAGGAATGACCAACCAAAGATGGGTGTGAAGCTCAGACAGGAGACGGATCAGGCTCAACAAAGTGAAACAGGAAGCAAAACTTAGCAAGAAAAGACAAATTAATTCTATCGTATGATAAGAATTCAAGAGGAACTTTGGAAAGTTAGTCAGGAAAGTGAAGTCCTCAGATTTATCATGTGTTTGTGAGTTTGATTGCATGGAATATATGAAATTATGACACAAATTTTGACCTATATTTACCTTTTTAGAGGTTATCCAACTTCCAGCAGTCATGAGAACAAAAGAATCAGAGAATTTCAGCTCTAACCTGATCTTTTACTAAACCGAACTGCGTTGTTTGGGAGTTTTAGTTCCTAAACCCAAATGTGTTGCTAATTTGGTTTAAGATAACCAACGAAATGGCATAAAAACAATCAATTTCATCCTTTTCTAACCAGAACCAAGTAGTTTTGATTCATAATCCAAAAGGAATGATCTCTAAAACCAACCAGATATGAGAAAACTGTTGAAACTGGGTCTCATTTGATAAATGTAACCCTGAAGTTGTCCCAGCTCTACACCATCTCTGCCTTCTTAAGATCCACTTGGGAACGATGCTCTGTTCATGTTCCGATGTGGAAACTGTCCAGTTGGAGGGTGAAAATGATTAGTTTAAGATGCCTGTCAGGGTGTTGGTTTAGAGTTTAGTTTAGTGCCCCTAATCTAAACCCAAATGTGTTGCTAATTTGGTTTAAGGTAACCAACAAAATGGCATAAAAACAATCAATTTCATCCTTTTCTAACCAGAACCAAGTAGTTTTGATTCATAATCCAAAAGGAATGATCTCTAAAACCAACCAGATATGAGAAAACTGTTGTGGAACCGATGTGGAAACTGTCCAGTTGGAGGGTGAAAATGATTAGTTTAAGATGCCTGTCAGGGTGTTGGTTTAGAGTTTAGTTGAGTGCCCCTAATCTGTCGGGGTCTATCGTTGTTTTGTTTCTCTCCCCCTCCCTACAGTATGTTCCTGTGATTTGCTCCTGCTTCCCTGTGGGCCTGGCAGCGGGTGACGCCTTTAATTATTCACCTGTGGCTGATCCAGTTTTCTCTCCTCGTCAGTTCGTAATACCTCCCGAACTCGTACAGCTCCAGCCAAGTCATACATCTCTCTTTCAGTGAAGATGTGCATTTTTTAACGGCCTGTCAGGACATCAGTCGCTCAGTTTCTCTTGGACCATCCAGCCTGCCTGGATAACTGCCCTCTGCACCACCACAACCTAAAGGGAGGCCTTACGGGTCAGTGTTCTCCCACAGTTCTATGCAAACCTCTGAGAGATGTTTATGTATTTAGCAGACACTTTTCTCCAAAGCGACTTACAGGTAGGCGGGTAGGGTCAGGGGGTCTTGACCAAGGACCTCTACTGGAGGTAATACCTTTCATGCAGGGGATTTGATTGCCACATGAAAGGTGGCAATGATACAATTGCACTATCCAGTCCCTCCAGATCCAAGCCACCTCCCAGGAAGGTTCCCCTCCATCATAAACTGTGTCTGTTGCTGCTTCTGTTTAAAACGTTTCTTGAGTTTCTAGAATAAATCTCTTCAGGTTTAACTCATCCCGCTCATCTCCGCTTATCTGGGTCCCATCTGTGGAAAAACTGGGCATAAACATCATATTTCCACAAACAAGCTATCAGGCATGACCTGGTTTATTTTTTCTTTGAGCGCTTCCATCTATGAATCAACTACACACCTGTAAGGTTTTGTAGTTTGGTGAAAGTCTGCGTCCTTCGGAAGATATTTAGATAACTGGAGATCCATATAACGGAGTGAACGGGGCTTAGAGGATGCAGCCTCTAAATAAGGCATTATCTGTCTTTATTTCACCAATACTTTAAGAAGAATGAATGAATGAACGTGTGCTATAGCTCTGTTAGCTCATAGCTGCTGTTATGTGGCTACTTGCAGCTATAGGAGAGCTAACGGAGGGATTTCTACACAGGCACTCTACTGGGACCACTTCATCCACACGCCCCCCTGCAGCACAGTTTATTCACTCCGGTAAGAACGTCCATCTTACTCAAAGTCGTCGTTCACGTTGTCAAAATCTGATAAATATCCTGCCATGTTGCACAAAACTATCAGCAGCAAACTCTGTGTGAAGTTAGCCGACTGTCACAGAGCACGGAGTGAATAAACTGTGCTGCAGGGGGGCGTGTGGATGAAGTGGTCCCAGTAGAGTTCCTGTGT
Organism: Leuresthes tenuis; assembly: GCF_036924035.1. Taxonomy (NCBI): domain Eukaryota; kingdom Metazoa; phylum Chordata; class Actinopteri; order Atheriniformes; family Atherinopsidae; genus Leuresthes; species Leuresthes tenuis. The sequence continues at coordinate 1,957,910 of NW_027325365.1, forward strand.
AGAAATCCCTCCGTTAGCTCTCCTATAGCTGCAAGTAGCCACATAACAGCAGCTATGAGCTAACAGAGCTATAGCACACGTTCATTCATTCATTCTTCTTAAAGTATTGGTGAAATAAAGACAGATAATGCCTTATTTAGAGGCTGCATCCTCTAAGCCCCGTTCTCTCCGTTATATGGATCTCCAGTTATCTAAATATCTTCAGAAGGACGCCAACTTTCACCAAACTGTTCTCAGTGAGTAGATGAACGTATTTCATGCCAGAAATAAGGTTTAAAAATACCGGAGTTCCCCTTTTAAATGGTTCATTGGTCACTAGAAAATTCCTCCTTAAGTGCAAAATAAGGATTCATCTTTAAATGATCTTTGATCAGTAAAGCTCTGGATGTTTTCTGTGTCCACTTAGCAGAAAACAAGCTGCTGCTTGAACTCATCAGTCAGCGTGAATCACGGGTGAGTTTCTACACAGAGATATTCTTGCTTGGCTGAAAGTGAACATTTAGAAATGACTCACAACCTCTCAGGTTTAATCTGTTCGTTACTGAGTGAGTTAACCAGATGCTGGAAAGAGGCTTGCAGCAACACTGGAGTGTGCTGTCCAAGTATAAATCAGAGACTGTGTATGAGTTCTACTTATTTCTGTCTGGAGAAATCATGAGAAAACGTGTTTTCAGACCAATTTAAACCAACATGATGTTTGTATATGAGACATATATGACATGAAACAAGCAGGCAGTGTCCTGGCCAAGCATTTCCATCTGGAACTGCAAGGTAAGGCCAGTTTATTCGTGTGGCACATTTTAATAACTATTAGAGCTATTTAGATGGCTTATATATACATATAAAACAACATTTACAGTAATAAACACGAGTTAAACATACAACCTGGTTCCCTTCGGTTATCTTCATCTTCGTCCCCATCATGCTGTTGGATATTCGCTGTTAAAGAGGCTGGCAGGACTTTGAGTGCACTCATTTTATTTTATTTATTTAGGCCTATTTTTTCCATTCGTTTAAACTTTTGGGACAATTCACTTTTAAATACCTGAGATCTCAGAGGTTTTTGTTATTTTCATTTGATATTTTTGGTTTAATTGTGGCCCAAATAACTAAGAAAATTTACTGTTTTTTACTGATGCACAAGGTACTATAATATTTTCTATGCTTTTTTTTTTTTTTTTTAATGATCATGTGAAGGATCTTTATTATGATATACATTCTTTAAACCTTCAGTCTGTTGTTGCATTTTATTTGGGGTAAACATTACAGGTCTAAATAAAAAATGAGTCAGGTTATCAGCAGTCTCCTCATCGAGTCTCGTTTAAGTTGACCCTCATTTTCATATTTTAACACTGACTTAAAGTGACAAGTGAAGGGAGGGATTGAGTAGTCAGTAAATTGTTTAAATTTCTTTGACCATGTGTCTCCATCTCGCCAAACGAATAAACTGCATCCCAACTCTGCTCGATGGCGGCTTGTTTCTTCTGCAGAACAGAACTGCAACTAAAACCCGGTTTAAAACCAGGTTTTAGTTGCAGGAAGGAACTCTTTGATTAAATCTTACCGCATGCCTTTAATAATTGAATCGAGCCGAGCTGTGGGTCTTTGGTGCACAAATATAAATAATTTCTCCTCGTTTTTTACCTCCTCATAACCACGAACATTGTTGAGTATAAACAGTCGAATTCTCACTGTTCATCTATCAAATGAGCCTTTTCCAGTAATCAAATACAGAGACTTTTATTTGTCATCCCGCCAATAAAACCATTGTCATAATTACTCAGATGCTTTTTGCGTGCTTCCATTGGGATTTTCAATGGTCTCCAGAGGTTGGAACGCTTCCTACCATCACTCTGGTCTTTATTCCCCTCCTCAGCCTCTGGAAAGGATTCAGTTCTGCAGACTTGGAAATGTGTTGACCGCTGTGGCTGCAAGGTTTGGATCGCTGTCATGTTGGAAAGTGCAGTGTTTTGCTGCAGACTGCCTGGTTTTATCCACCAGAATCTTATTGTATTTCTCTTCAAGGATCATCCAAGGAACAAGGATCATCAGAAAGGTCACCCTGACGAATCAAAAGAAATTCTGGTGCCAATGTTTTAATTACAGGTCACTACAAGCTGGGAGGATTTCATCCCTAAGACCATCCCCCCCTCGGCTCAGCAGGGTGCTACTGTGATGCTCTGGAGGTGTTTGTCAGCCAAAAAACTTGATCTGAACCTTCATATAGATAATTTGGGGCTCAAAGGGGAACTTCTGGCATGAAATACGTTCATCTACTCGCTGAGAACAGTTTGATGAAAGTCGGCGTCCTTCAGAAGATATTTAGATAACTGGAGATCCATATAACGGAGTGAACGGGGCTTAGAGGATGCAGCCTCTAAATAAGGCATTATCTGTCTTTATTTCACCAATACTTTAAGAAGAATGAATGAATGAACGTGTGCTATAGCTCTGTTAGCTCATAGCTGCTGTTATGTGGCTACTTGCAGCTATAGGAGAGCTAACGGAGGGATTTCTACACAGGCACTCTACTGGGACCACTTCATCCACACGCCCCCCTGCAGCACAGTTTATTCACTCCGTGCTCTGTGACAGTCGGCTAACTTCACACAGAGTTTGCTGCTGATAGTTTTGTGCAACATGGCAGGATATTTATCAGGTTTTGACGACGTGAACGACGACTTTGAGTAAGATGGACGTTCTTACCGGAGTGAATAAACTGTGCTGCAGGGGGGCGTGTGGATGAAGTGGTCCCAGTAGAGTGCCTGTGTAGAAATCCCTCCGTTAGCTCTCCTATAGCTGCAAGTAGCCACATAACAGCAGCTATGAGCTAACAGAGCTATAGCACACGTTCATTCATCCATCCATCCATCATCTGCCGCTTCTCCGGGGGTCGTGGGGGCAGCAGCTTGAGCAGAGAAACCCAGACGTCCCCGCCCACTTCCTCCAGCTCTTCCAGGGGGACCCCAAGGTTCCCAGGCCATAGTCTCTCCAACGTGTCCTGGGTCATGAGATACTTGAACTCCTCCACTTGGTGAAGGATCTCATTCCCGACCTGGAGAGAGCGTTCCACCCTGACTGAGAACCTTTGTCTCAGATTTGGAGGTTCGTTCATTCTTTCTTCTTAAAGTATTGGTGAAATAAAGACAGATAATGCCTTATTTAGAGGCTGCATCCTCTAAGCCCCGTTCACTCCGTTATATGGATCTCCAGTTATCTAAATATCTTCTGAAGGACGCCGACTTTCACCCAACTGTTCTCTGTGAGCAGATGAACGTATTTCATGCCAGAAATAAGGTTTAAAAACACCAGAGTTCCCCTTTAATTGGACATTCAGTCATATGTTCCTGAATCCCTCACTGTGATAATTTGTGTTTCTGCTTCTTAGCCAGTGACAGTATGCTAACATACTAAATCAACATGGTGAACAGGGTCAACATGGCAGAATTGTTACTTTGGGCATGTTCACCTGCTGATTTTGGTACCGAGCTCAACCCAACAGGACCTCCAGGATGGTCTCAGTCTGTCTGACTGATGCTGGCTTCAGGCTACGGATGTCTCAAACAGTCAATGTCATTCAGGACTCAGAGGTGTCATTGGTTGGCATCCTATTTTAAGGGCTCACGACCTTTAAAAACGTCTCTCGAGCCTTATTTTGAAAGATTGCACGTCTGATTCAACTGGTGGGAATTTAATGTGACCCAGTTTGGACATTTCACAGAAAGTCAAATGCTCACTGATGATTTGGATGTGTCTCTGAGAAGGTCACCTCCAGCCAACAAACCCGAATTTCCTGTTAATGTTTGGTAGATGCTAGAATAAAGTGCATTTTCTACAAATGTACCAACCTTTTCAGTTGGGATTGAGACATTAAATCCAGATTTTACGCTTAATCAGACATTAGAAATAGAAAATACTGATTTTTTTTTTTTGTTATTTGTAAATGCATCAACATACCTGGATTCTTCCTTTCTAACTGTGTATAAGGCCACATTTTAATTTAGCTATTGATGGGCTTTTTATTTAATATTTTAGGTTTTAAAAACAGCTTTACAACAACTTCTCTGCTTAACTACTCTCATGTAACTCAATCATTAAATAAGAACAGTCTTGGAAGTCTGACCAGTTAAAGCCTTAAAGCCAACAGGTACAATACAGATAATATTTGCCAATATTTATACAATTCTGTTAGAGTTAAGATGATTATCAGGATTCAGTCAGTTGAAACTTTTAAACGCTTTAATTCTTGTTAACAAGAAGAAGCATAAAATTAAACGGAGATCAAAATTATGCCCCGAGGGCAGTCCTCCATTTTCCAAATAAATGCAGCTAAAAAAATGTTGCAAATATCTGAATATTGGTTGCAAATTATCCCCAAAGTAGGAGTAAAATAATAACCAACAAAAACTCTGACCTTTCAGAACAATATATGTGGAATTACCTCAAAATATCTGTTGAATATCCCCAGAATTGGGATGAAAAGTATTAATAAAATGTGTAAAATTCTGTGCCTGTGGACATCAGACTGATAAGCTCATTCATTCAATTCTTCCTTTTATTACTCATTTATGCAAATAAGATAAGTCCAGGTGACTATATCTGAATGTGAAATATGAATCGAAGCCTCCTCTCTTGTCAGAAAGGAGCAGATCTTTTAAAATGTAAATGAGGAGCGTCTGTGTCACGTTCGTTCGTGAGTGGAGACGAAGAAGGTCGACCCCGGAAAAGGAGCCGCTTCATGAGGCTTAATCTCGCCATCGCCAGCCATGAGGCAAGTTTGAATCATTATAGAACAAAGATGATGGTTGAAACACTTGATTAAAGCATGTAAGGACACACTTTTTCACTTCAGCTGGTGGGACTGAGACCAGCTGATATCCAGATTGCAAAATGAAGGGAAACTTAACTCATTTATGTAGAAGCTGGAAGAAAAAGTGAAGCAAAGCTGGAACAGCGTGAAACTAAACTAAGCAGGAAAGGAAGAAAATAACAGCCCCAGACTGAAATACTTACAGGAACACAGACAAGGACTGACTGCTCTGAGGAGGATCTGACGAGGAGTGAAGGAAACGGGAGATTAAACGCTGAGGGGAGAGTGATCAGTGACAAGGTGCAGCTGAGGGGAAGTGGGCACAGGTGAGGTGAGGTGAGCTGGAGCCCGGAGCTGAGGCCCCGGAGCTGGAGCCCCGGAGCTGGAGCCCCAGAGCTGAAGCCCCAGAGCTGGAGCCCCAGAGCTGAGGCCCCGGAGCTGGAGCCCCGGAGCTGGAGCCCCGGAGCTGAAGCCCCAGAGCTGGAGCCCCAGAGCTGAGGCCCGGAGCTGGAGCCCCAGAGCTGAGGCCCGGAGTTGAAGCCCCGGAGCTGAAGCCCCAGAGCTGAGGCCCCGGAGCTGAGGCCCCGGAGCTGAAGCCCAGAGCTGGAGCCCCAGAAAGCTGAAAGAAAAATGGCTGAACTTTGACAGAAACGTAATAAACTTTGACCCTGACAATCTGTATTTGTTCTCCTCCTTTTCTTTTCCATTTTGTCAGCTGAAGGCACATTTTCTGCAGCGCTCCTTCAAACACGACGCAGGTGTAAATAATAAAAGCATGAAGACTGAGGCTGAAAGATCTGAAGCTGTTTTCATGTCATCACAACTCGTTTTGTCTTAATCAGACGTGCTGCAGATCTTTTCAACACAAGGACTTTTTACTGTAAGTCTTTAACGCTGAAATCAACCTTAAGTGTCTAATTAAATCATGAAATTGCTCCTGCTGTTGATACTTGTGTTGAGACGTCTTTATTGATTGTGGTCTTTGATGAGCAGTTAAGGTAGAATATATTTATATATAAGCATAAAAGTTAAGTGGGTTAGCCTCGTTCTCTCACAGTTTGCACTTATGAAACTCTTTCATCAGCTGTAAACCGCTTGTTTCACGCTTTATTTATGAAAATAAATTCTCCAGAAAACACAGAACACGTCTGCTTTCTCACAGTTATCATCAGTCACACTTTGTACTGAGTTAATGTGAAATTATAATTAAAAACAGAGCTGAGACACTGGAAGTTTTAAATGAGCAACTTTACAGTTTTCAGTCCATTATAAAATGAATTCTAATGTGAAATAATGTTATTCCACAGACAGGTAAGCTACGATAAACAAGATTTAAATAGTCTTAGACGCTTGTTTGCTTGTGCTTCAGCATTACATGACAGTTCCTGCTCTGACCTTCTTCTCTGTGGGCTGAAATAATCATTTTTCTTTGAGGTTAAAGGTGAGATTTGTTTGTACTTCAAATGCGATTCAAGAAAATGTTTCTTTCTGTCTTCCACTGAAGGTCATTTGGATGTTGACTCTGCCTTAATGCCTTATCACGCCGCCACGGGAGGATTTGTAGCTCTCAGTAAAAACCTGTAAGAGCAGCCAGAGATGAGAGAGTACATCACACAGAATCCACATGTATGTTGACACCGGAGGTGCAAGAAAATTACTTGAGGAAGAAAATCTGACAATTTGCTGTGAGCTGCCAAAGGTCATGTGCTGGCTGCAAATATTTAGAGAAACTAGCCAGAACAGGAAAGTCAGCAGACACAAAGCAGGAAATTACACCTGAATTATAAAGCAGATTCCAGTGGGTCAAGATGTTATTCGTCAAAATGAAGGAGAAACAGAACATTTCCTAATCAGACGATGAGAACTTTATAGTTCCTGGTTACACGAAGAACAGAAACTGGGTTAGAGGGAAAGAAGTCTTTCAGGTCATGATTCTGTGAAATGAAAGAGCTCGTGATGGAGGTCATTTCAGCAGAACACAGAGACCCAGTGAGCCCAGAACCATTACGAGCCATCAGGAAAGATGAAAGGCTGCACCTTCCATCATCTAATGCACCTCATATTTCAGTTCTGGGGGGGCTATCTGATGCTATTTTATGGAGGTTTGCAGGCTTTAAATTACAGACCTCTCTGTCCTGTTCTGAAATAGTCTCCTCATGTGTCTCAAATGGCGTGTTTCTACGTGTTTCTGCGAGTTTCTACGTGTTTCTGCGTGTTTCTGCGTGTTTCTATGTCTTTGTGTGTTTCTGCGTGTTTCTACGTCTTTGTGTGTTTCTGCGTGTTTCTACGTCTTTATGTGTGTTTCTGCGTGTTTCTGCATGTTTCTGCGTGTTTCTACGTCTTTGTGTGTTTCTGCGTGTTTCTGCATGTTTCTGCGTGTTTCTACGTCTTTATGTGTGTTTCTGCGTGTTTCTACGTGTTTCTGCTTGTTTCTGAGAGTTTCTACGAGTTTCTGCGTGTTTCTACGTGTTTCTACGTGTTTCTGCGAGTTTCGACGTGTTTCTGCGTGTTTCTGCGAGTTTCGACGTGTTTCTGCGTGCTTCTGCGTGTTTTTGCGTGTTTCTACGAGTTTCTACGTGTTTCTACGTGTTTCTGCGTGTTTCTACGTGTTTCTGCGAGTTTCTACGTGTTTCTGCTGTACTTGAATGTGTGTTTTTGCGCGTTTCTGCGTGTTTTTGCGTGTTTTTGCGTGTTTCTGCGTGTTTTTGCGTGTTTCTGCGTGTTTTTTGCGCGTTTCTGCGTGTTTCTGCGTGTTTCTGCGTGTTTTTGCGTGTTTTTGCGTGTTTTTGCGTGTTTCTGCGAGTTTCTGCGTGTTTCTGCGTGTTTCTACGTGTTTCTGCTGTACTTGAATGTGTGTTTTTGCGTGTTTCTGCGTGTTTTTTGCGCGTTTCTGCGTGTTTCTGCGTGTTTCTGCTGTACTTGAATGTGTGTTTTTGCGTGTTTCTGCGTGTTTTTTGCGCGTTTCTGCGTGTTTCTGCGTGTTTCTGCGTGTTTCTGCGTGTTTTTGCGTGTTTCTGCAAGTTTCTGCGTGTTTCTACGTGTTTCTGCGAGTTTCTACGTGTTTCTGCTGTACTTGAATGTGTGTTTCTGCGTGTTTCTGCGTGTTTTTGCGTGTTTCTGCGTGTTTCTGCGCGTTTCTGCGTGTTTTTGCGTGTTTCTGCGTGTTTTTGCGTGTTTCTGCGTGTTTCTGCGTGTTTTTGCGTGTTTTTGCGAGTTTCTGCGTGTTTCTGCGTGTTTCTACGTGTTTCTGCTGTACTTGAATGTGTGTTTTTGCGTGTTTCTGCGTGTTTTTTGCGTGTTTCTGCGTGTTTCTGCTGTACTTAAATGTGTGTTTTTGCGTGTTTCTGCGTGTTTTTTGCGCGTTTCTGCGTGTTTCTGCGTGTTTTTGCGTGTTTCTGCAAGTTTCTGCGTGTTTCTACGTGTTTCTGCGAGTTTCTACGTGTTTCTGCTGTACTTGAATGTGTGTTTCTGCGTGTTTTTGCGTGTTTCTGCAAAGAAAAAAAATGCAAAGAAATGTCTTTGACAGGGTTCAGTCTCTCCTTTTGTCACTTTGGTTTTTATTTAGTTGTTTACGGGAAAGATAAAAACTATTCCATCGATCTTCAGAGACTGAATTTATTCAAATAATTCTCCTTTTTGAGGTACAAATCAGCTTAAGTTGGCGTCAGTCTGCTCCGTCAAGTCTCTGCTTGATTGAATTATTAAATTAACTCCCTCAGAGATGATTGCAGATTGTTTTTTCATACTTTTTGAGGAGCTTTTTGAGATGATTACAGTGAGATACAGAAATGATTTGCTGTGTCTGACCTGGAATATGAGAGCAGGACACAGACTCAGAGGAAAATACTCTTTAATGCTGCAATCGAGCTTTTTTCTGACCACTGTCTGCAGGCTGCTGCAGCATTCGGTCACACAGAGCGCACGCTTATCGGTTATAGACACACTTACTGCTTTTGTTGTAAGAGTTTTTTGTCTCTTATATAAGTTACTGTGAGGCTGATCAATTAGATCCACTCTGGATTTTTTTTCTTGGTTGATTTGTAAATACCTATCAGGGCTCATCTGCCTTTATGTGGCACTCGAGGTCACTTTGATAGACCGAGCCAGTATCTGAGTAACTGAGACCTCGCTTGACACCAGAATTTAGAACAATAAGGGTTCGTATTTGACTAAAAAAGGTAAAAATCTAGTGTATTATGTGCTTCCAAAGAGTGCTGCAGTGCCACTGTAAGATGTGGATGATCCACATCTATATGCTGTCTTTAATCAGCCCAGAAAAGAGACTGCATTTGGTGTCTGAACTCGTACAGCATCATCAATACTTTTCAGGGTAATGTCATGCTAATGCACTTATTCTAGGGAATTAAACTATGTTGGATGATTTCTCTCAGACATAAACACACATAAGCTCTGTTATATTCTGTTTAAACCAAAAACAACAGCCATCCTGGGCATTTCTCACTATTCTAATGTGAAAGAGGCGATTTCTGCTTTGACCTTGAAAAGAGACAAAATTTGATTTAAAAAAAAAAAGAAAAGCATTGTAGAGTTTCTATGGAAAGAAAAAGTGGCCAAAATTAGAAACTAATCATCGTTAATGTGCAAAGTGTCGACATGCATGCTGATTCCTCTGAAGCAGAATAGTCCCGCTGTGAGAGGAGTTTATCTCATTATGATGAGTCCCTTTTCCTCGCTGTTAAAACATAATTCATCAGCCGATGCAGAGCTTCCCAAACTGCATTTATTTCTCTCAAACTTACCTCGTGTTTCAGTAACAAAACTCATCCAAGTGGATTTTTTTGGCTAAGCCCAACTAAAGAAACCAGAAAGAATGATGTGCTGAATAATTGGAGGGAAATGTCGTGCATTTGCTCTTCTGCGCTGCCTCAAGTTTCCTCTAAAACTGGATTTATTTCTATCTGAGTTGACCACCACGATATGTAAAGTCTGCCAACCTAAGAGATATTCTACACCCACCACGACGTTTGTTGCTTATTTCAGGCCTTCTGCTGCATCAGGTGGCACTGCAGCCTCTAAATAAGGCAAGGCGAGTTTATTTCATAGCACAGTTCAACGAGAAGCTGATTCAAAGTGCTTTACAGAGACATTAAAACAGAAGAAATAGAAAATAAAAAGCATGATTTAAAATTTAAGCAAAAGAAAGAAATAAGAACAATAGATAAAATCAGAAGAAATTATATATATGAAAGATAAAATCAGTTAAAATATGATTCCGTTTTGAAACTCAAGCTTATTCAAAAGCAGCTGAAAACAGATGTTTCTTCAACCTGGACTTAAATCCTGAGAGTTTCAGCTGATCTGAGGCTTTCTGGGAGTTTGTTCCAGACATGTGGAGCATAGAAGCTGAATGCAGCTTCTCCAGGTCTGGTTCTGACTCTGGGAACTGATAAAGAACCGGATCCAGATGACCTGAGGGGTCTGGGAGGTTCATAGTGGGTCAGGAGGTCACTGATGTATTTTGGACCATTCAGAGCTTTATGGACCAGCATCAGAACCTTAAAGTCTATCCTCTGATGGACCGGCATCAGAACCTTAAAGTCTATCCTCTGATGGACCGGCATCAGAACTTTAAAGTCTATCCTCTGATGGAGCAGCATCAGAACTTTAAAGTCTATCCTCTGATGGACCGGCATCAGAACTTTAAAGTCTATCCTCTGATGGACCGGCATCAGAACTTTAAAGTCTATCCTCTGATGGACCGGCATCAGAACTTTAAAGTCTATCCTCTGATGGACCAGCATCAGAACTTTAAAGTCTATCCTCTGATGGACCAGCATCAGAACTTTAAAGTCTATCCTCTGATGGAGCAGCATCAGAACTTTAAAGTCTATCCTCTGATGGACCGGCATCAGAACTTTAAAGTCTATCCTCTGATGGACCAGCAGCAGAACTTTAAAGTCTATCCTCTGATGGACCGGCATCAGAACCTTAAAGTCTATCCTCTGATGGAGCAGCATCAGAACTTTAAAGTCTATCCTCTGATGGACCGGCAGCAGAACTTTAAAATCTATCCTCTGATGGACCGGCATCAGAACTTTAAAGTCTATCCTCTGATGGACCGGCAGCAGAACCTTAAAGTCTATCCTCTGATGGACCGGCATCAGAACCTTAAAGTCTATCCTCTGATGGACCGGCATCAGAACCTTAAAGTCTATCCTCTGATGGACCGGCATCAGAACCTTAAAGTCTATCCTCTGATGGACCGGCAGCAGAACCTTAAAGTCTATCCTCTGATGGACCGGCATCAGAACCTTAAAGTCTATCCTCTGATGGACCGGCATCAGAACTTTAAAGTCTATCCTCTGATGGACCGGCATCAGAACCTTAAAGTCTATCCTCTGATGGACCGGCATCAGAACTTTAAAGTCTATCCTCTGATGGACCGGCAGCAGAACTTTAAAGTCTATCCTCTGATGGACCGGCAGCAGAACTTTAAAGTCTATCCTCTGATGGACCGGCATCAGAACTTTAAAGTCTATCCTCTGATGGACCGGCATCAGAACCTTAAAGTCTATCCTCTGATGGACCGGCATCAGAACCTTAAAGTCTATCCTCTGATGGACCGGCATCAGAACTTTAAAGTCTATCCTCTGATGGACCGGCAGCAGAACTTTAAAGTCTATCCTCTGATGGACCGGCATCAGAACTTTAAAGTCTATCCTCTGATGGACCGGCATCAGAACCTTAAAGTCTATCCTCTGATGGACCGGCATCAGAACTTTAAAGTCTATCCTCTGATGGACCGGCATCAGAACTTTAAAGTCTATCCTCTGATGGACCGGCATCAGAACCTTAAAGTCTATCCTCTGATGGACCGGCATCAGAACTTTAAAGTCTATCCTCTGATGGACCGGCATCAGAACTCTAAAGTCTATCCTCTGATGGACCGGCATCAGAACTTTAAAGTCTATCCTCTGATGGACCAGCATCAGAACTTTAAAGTCTATCCTCTGATGGACCAGCATCAGAACCTTAAAGTCTATCCTCTGATGGACCGGCAGCCGGTGGAAAGACCTCACAGCTGGACTGAGCTGCTCCACTTCTTTGGTCTCAGTAGGACTCCAGCAGCTGAGTTCTGGATGAGTTCTAGTGTCTGACTGACTTTTTAAAGATGCTTTTACAATAATCAAACCGACTAAAGATGAATGCAGGGACCGGTTCTTCCAGGTCCTGCTGAGACATCAGATCTTTAAGCCTTGATATATTCTTAAGGTGATAGTCGGCTGACTTTATTATTGCCTTAATGTGTTCATTCTGAGTCCAAATAAGCTAATATTTTGCATCACAAACCTACATTACAGACACAATCAAATGTAAATCAAGGTTACAATCACCTTTTTGTCTCTTAAACAAAAGAAAGTGGTGAGAAAGTATAACTTTTAATGCCACCGGTGCTTCTGAGACGCCTCCAGTTGCAGAGGAGACGATGGCGGGCTCCATGTGCTGCACTGTGCTGTGGCCAGCTTCATAAATGGGGCATCGCTGCTCAGAGATTCTGCAGAAAAACAGGCAGCTGTCAGACTGCCTCTGTGTGTGGATCTCATTATTTTCTTGCCTGTGACGGCTGATTTGCACTGACATACAGCACATGTCAGCTACTTCTCACATTTCCTTGTGCAAATGTACTGTTTGCAGCCTGTTTCCAGCTATGAACTGGAAACTCCATCTGCAGGATTTGCATGGATGCATTTTAAAAGCAGCATCGCTCACATTCGAGTCCAACACAGGTGAAAAGCTCACCGACTTTCCAGACGTCTGAGTGATGCTTTTGGGCATTTTTCTTCTCCTGAACTTATCCCAGCTCTCCATCTCGGGCACCAAGTGTTCGCTTTTGAATCCCTGACATCCATTTCTCACGGCCCTGAGGTTGGTGCAGTCATTCAGCTCTGCAGCGGGACCTTTTTCAGAAAACTAAAGCCACAGAAGTTGCCTGAATTCTGGCCCTCTTGCAGGATCTAAGCAACAGTGATCCCTGCCTCGCGTCACAGCAGCTCAGGCTGAGCAGCTTCACTCTGCTTACTGCACAGTTCTCACTGACGTTAATAACTTCAAAGTCTCAGTGCCTTCAAGCCACTGTCAATATCCTGGGAGTCTTTCTTAGTAAAGGGGTGATTTGAGGAGCACTTTGTTGTAATATGAGCTGCAGGTTTCTGCCTGTGACATGTATTGATTTTCTTTTTGGGACCTCTTCTGTGACATTTTGATTGTTTTTGAACTCATCTAAAAGCAGTTCTGCTGCTCTTAGGAACCTCTTTGACTTGCATCCCGTCCTTCTCTTTTTTTCACTTGTCAATTATATCGATCAACTGGAAAAATCCATACAGCTGTCTTCGGCTGCAGGAAATAAACGTCTTTCAGTCTCACATTTATTCCACAGTTTTCTTTCAAAGGGAACCGCAGAGTTATCATTTCTGAAGAGATCGACTACATGTGAAGTATAAAAAGTTTGAGTAAAAGTAAAGAGTTTTACCAGTTTCCTTTCAAATGTAAGATTTATTCATTCCTCATTAAATCTTCCAGTACTTTCTTCCTAAAAGGTATCAGTGAGAGAAACGTGAGACTTTTCTTCATCAGCTTTGCTGCTGTTGGCTCTTTTCATAAAAAAATCCTCAAGAAAATATCCGACCAACAATAAAACAAGTATATAAAACCAGTATCTTCCCATTGTGATGCTACTGCTGATGTTGTGGCTCACAGTAACACAGCTACCTTTAAATCTGCTCAGTTTACACTGTGTGACTGGCTTGTTTTTAGCCAAAGACCCACCGCCCTGCAGGTTTTAGATGTTTCCCTGCTTCAACACACCTGATTCAGATTAAATGGATCTGTTCGAAAGATTAAGTTCTGCACAAGTCTGCTAATGATGCATTGATCTGAATCAGGTGCGTTGAAGCAGGGAAACGGCTAAAACCTGCAGGACAGCGGCCCTCCAGGACCGGAGTTTGACATCCCTGTGGTGGAGGGAGGACCCAGATGCAGATATTAAAGGTAAACTTGATGTTTTTCACACAAAAGAACATAAAGGATCTCAATAAATCCAGACTGTGGAATAAACAAGAGGCAAAACCTCACCAGACAAAGCTGAAACACAAGAACCACGTGGGATGCATGAATGAAGGTGAGGTGCCCAGACCTGAGGAAAACCTGGAAACTAAAACACTGGTGATGGGGCGCAGCTGTGGGACAAAGACCGGTGACCTGAGTGAACCTAATGATGTGAAAAAACTATTGATTATAGATAAACCTGAAAACAAAACCATAATCATGACAGAAAGCACAAAACCCAAAATATGACATCCAGCTCTTTGCTTTCATGCACCAGGAGCAACAAAGGCCCATCAGTCCTGGCTTGAACGAGCCTCAGCTGCACGGAAACCTTTTCTTTTATGTTTTTTACAAACCTGCTGGAGGCTGAACGTGAGTTTTTATGTTTGAAATGTTTTTTTATTCTACAAAGAGCTCCTTTAAGGTGACCGTTTTAGCCCCCAAACGCGATTGTTTCCTGGCTGCAACGTTTTATTGTGGAACCAGGAAGTGAATGAATGAATGAAGTGAAAACCTTGGGGAAAAAGCAGCTGTTCTATCCTGGGTCTGGGCTGGAATCCAGTGGTTTAAAATCTGTGTGTGATGGAACCATCCCCCACTCTGTAGCTTGTAAAAGGAAAACTCTTGATAATAGTGTTTGTTTCAGTGAGGAAACACACGAGTCATACTTTAGGGAATCATAGACTTCCCGTAAAGCTGTTCAGAGATGTGAAATATTCATATTTAAGAGTGTGTGACCTATAAAGGAAACATTACCAATTCTAGATCTGCTTCTACTAATTTACTCATTTTGACGAACCAACGTTGTTTTAATAATGTTTTAGTGCTGATTGAGGTTCTAAAAATAGAATTTTTATCCTGAAAAAGAACTGAATTCACACGCAATGAACCGGAATAAGAATGCAAATTAAAAGCTAAATATATACATATATCTGCATGTGAAATTGTAACCAAAGGTAATCCATTGACTTTCTCTTTTCTGCTATTGTATATGGACAGAAAAGTAAGTACATGTAGGAACATAACCTGACCTTTGACCTTTGCAGTAGAAGTTTATCATCCAGGCAGTTAATCTTCTGTCCAGACCAGTATTTTCCACTTTATTTTGTCCTAAACCCACTGCTCTGTGGTTAGTTTTGCCATGTGTTTGTAAAACAATGTGATTTTTATCTGAGAACGTACAGAAAATGTTGTAAATCTCCCTTTTCTGGGTTATGAGTTCCCCCCCATCTACAAACTAAGCGACTGTTTTGCAGAAACTTTGCTCTGAAGAAACTCTGAATTGAAATATATTCCTCTGAAAGTCCTGCTGTTGGTGATAAAAGGAAAGCTAAACTCACTTTTTGTGCCTGGGATGATTATCTTACAGTTTCACAGGTTAGATCAACCTGTCATGACCTCCAACACGTGTAACTAAGTCTGTTTTTGCTCAGTTTTTATCACTTTATGCATGCTAAAGGCCACATTCTGCCCCTTATGTTTGGACAGATTTAGCAGCTACATCAGACTATGACTCAGAGTGAGAGGAGGCTTTCCTTCGTTACTGCTGCCTGCAACTTCTGGACAATGTTTGCCATCTCTGATGAATAAATTGTGGATAGAACAATGCATTGGCTACAGGGCATCTATCCAGCTGTCATGCACCAAATGCCACTGATCGAATCCTGACAAAGCTCAAGGGAGCCCTATTTGTCACTGGGCTCATATTGTCACTCTTACAATTACAGTTTGGCCTGAAGGTGGAAATCATTTTGTCACACACAGCAGCTCATAACTTTGTCTCATAACGAGAGAGAAGTGTGAAAATAACATTTCCCCAGAGGACTGTGCAGTTCTCCAGGCTTCTTGAAGGACATCCCAAAGCTCTTCTTTGGATGTGGGCTGCCTTTTGTTCCGTTCTCTGTCAGATGATCCCACACTGCTTCAATAATGTTGAGGTCCGGGCTCTGGGGAGGATTCATCCCTCCATAAGACCTGTTGCCACTGATTTTCAGTCCACTTCTTGTGTCATTTGGCACAGCTCAGCCTTTTCTCCCTGTTTCCCTTCCTTAAGAACGGCTTCTTGACAGCCACCCTTCCATGGAGACCATTTCTGATGAGGCTTGGGCCAACAGTAGATGGATCAGCTGAAGGTCCAGATGCATCTCTCAGGTCCTGTCAGGTCACAGCTGGATTTTTTCCTCTTTCTTAAGGACATCACTTTCAGATCCTGTTCATCTGCTGGAGATAGTTTTTTAGGCCTGACACTTCTTCTTTTGTCCTCCACTTGTCCAGTTTCCTCAAATGTTTTAAGGACACACTGCACACCATGCTGAGATATGCCAAGTTTTCAGCTAATAGCTCTTTGGGAATCACCTTGTTGCTGCAGAAATCCTATTTTCTGTCTGTCAAACTGTGTTTTCTTTGCTGTTTTTCATAGATGCAGCTAAAGAAATGGGAACAAATGATGTGTAGATGGATTTGTGTAGCTTTATTATCTGCTCCTGCTACAAGGACATGACTGAAAATTAGTGAAAAAAAACAGCCAATGACCAAAGAAAAACTTTGAAAGGCTTTCAGAAAACCTGCAGAACTATTGCTCGTGACAAATTTAAACATTTACAAGAATATCTGGCTTATTGGGAGCAAAATATGACAAAAAATAGCCATGGATCAAGACTTTCTCACAGTATTCGATGTCCTTGCACTTGTTTCTTTTGTCATATTGAAATTCTCAAGCATCACAAACTAATTTAAAGAAAACTAGAGGAAAATATGCTCAATCATGTGAGGAATTTGATTGCCTTAAAGCATTCACAACAACAGCTCTGACAGGGTCAAAATACAGCTATTTATTTCAGTATAAAGTGAGTTATTAGTCGTAAAGCTGCCTCGATAAGTGAAAATGAAAGTGTGATGGTTATCCCAGGGAACAACTGGGCTAATGATTCAGGGACGAGTTTAAAACAGATGAATGTTTGACTCAATAATATTAACTTCATTTGTAGGTGAGAAAAGCCTGATCTTACAGGGATGCAAAGTGAAATGAGCAGGACTTTTACATGGCTTTACAAGCAAAACTACTCCTGAAAATAAAAGTCTGAATGAGGTGAAAGAAATGGATCAAACCAAGGTCTCTTATTAATAGTCTAGGCACTTAATTTCAAAAGATCCTCAATTAATACATAAAAGACTGAGACGAGTCAAAGTGAAGCAAATCTTAAAGGTGCAGCCAGCAGCTGCTGATCAATGCTCTGATTATTGATCCTCAGTCAGTGTGAGCAGCTCTATAAAAGCAGGAGTTCTGTCAGTTTAACACAATGCCAAGGAGGAAAGACACCAGCAATGATCTCAGAGAAGCAGCTGCTGCTGCCCATCAGTCTGGGAAGGGTTATAAGGCCATTTCCAGACTATCTGGAGTCCATCATTCTACAGAGAGAAAGTGGAAAACATTCAGGACAGCTGTCAATCTTCCCAGGAGTGGACGTCCCAGCAAGTTCACCCCAAGGTGAAGAAGCCCAGAGCTACATCTCAGACTCTACAGGCCTCAGTTAGCATGCTAAAGGTTAAAGGTCACCCCAAGGTGAAAAAGCCCAGAGCTACATCTCAGACTCTACAGGCCTCAGTTAGCATGCTAAAGGTTAAAGGTCACCCCAAGGTGAAGAAGCCCAGAGCTACATCTCAGACTCTACAGGCCTCAGTTAGCATGCTAAAGGTTAAAGGTCACCCCAAGGTGAAAAAGCCCAGAGCTACATCTCAGACTCTACAGGCCTCAGTTAGCATGCTAAAGGTTAAAGGTCACCCCAAGGTGAAGAAGCCCAGAGCTACATCTCAGACTCTACAGGCCTCAGTTAGCATGCTAAAGGTTAAAGGTCACCCCAAGGTGAAAAAGCCCAGAGCTACATCTCAGACTCTACAGACCTCAGTTAGCATGTTAAAGGTTAAAGGTCACCCCAAGGTGAAGAAGCCCAGAGCTACATCTCAGACTCTACAGGCCTCAGTTAGCATGTTAAAGGTTAAAGGTCACCCCAAGGTGAAAAAGCCCAGAGCTACATCTCAGACTCTACAGGCCTCAGTTAGCATGCTAAAGGTTAAAGGTCACCCCAAGGTGAAAAAGCCCAGAGCTACATCTCAGACTCTACAGGCCTCAGTTAGCATGCTAAAGGTTAAAGGTCATACATCTCAGACTCTACAGGCCTCAGTTAGCATGTTAAAGGTTAAAGGTCACCCCAAGGTGAAAAAGCCCAGAGCTACATCTCAGACTCTACAGGCCTCAGTTAGCATGTTAGAGGTTAAAGGTCACCCCAAGGTGAAAAAGCCCAGAGCTACATCTCAGACTCTCCAGGCCTCAGTTAGCATGTTAAAGGTCAAAGGTCACCCCAAGGTGAAAAAGCCCAGAGCTACATCTCAGACTCTACAGGCCTCAGTTAGCATGCTAAAGGTTAAAGGTCACCCCAAGGTGAAAAAGCCCAGAGCTACATCTCAGACTCTACAGGCCTCAGTTAGCATGCTAAAGGTTAAAGGTCATACATCGCAGACTCTACAGGCCTCAGTTAGCATGTTAAAGGTTAAAGGTCACCCCAAGGTGAAAAAGCCCAGAGCTACATCTCAGACTCTACAGGCCTCAGTTAGCATGTTAGAGGTTAAAGGTCACCCCAAGGTGAAAAAGCCCAGAGCTACATCTCAGACTCTCCAGGCCTCAGTTAGCATGCTAAAGGTTAAAGGTCATGACAGCACAGTTAGAAAAAGACTTAACAAGGATGGCTTGTTTGGAAGGGCTGCAGGAGAAAGCCTCTTCTCTCTAAAAAGAACATGGCAGCACAGCTTAGGTTTGCACAGCTGCATCTGAACAAAGCTCAAGACTTCTGGAACAATGTCCTTTGGACAGCAGAGGATTTCTGGAGCTTTAGTTCACCGGTTGCTGGGGTCCTCGGTCATCTCTCTGAGCCAGAACTCTCTTGCTTAGTTATCCAGTTTGTCTGAGAGTTTAAGAAAACCAGCCAGTGCCAGCTGCATGGGAACTTTTTAGTGAAAAACAAGTAAAAAATAGAAACAAATCATGATAAAGACACATAGTGACTGACAAACAGGGGTTTAAACACATCTTAAATATATTATATAGATGTCCAAAGTCACTGATCTTGACACAAATGGATAAATACCAAATAACAGTGAATAAATACTGCATATTTTTGTCTTTATTTGGACAGGCTGCTATTTATAACAGTAAATTATTATTAATATTAATTTAATAACAGTAAATACATGAAAAGTATCAGTTCTGGTGTTGGTCCCTGTGGGGGAACAGGTTATCTAAGTGCTGCTAAAACACCAAAAAGGACAGTCTGGTTGGCCTCGTGGGTTAGGTTTAGGCTTTTTGGTGTTTGCATATAAAGGTCAAAAGGTGGCTCCTTACACGTGTTCTTTGAGTCTGCCGGGCACGACAGCAGGGGCAGCCTCAGTCAGATGGATCATGGTGGTTTAATGTCGTATCCCAGGGACGGAGACGGTGCCTGAGCGCCAGGGAGAGAGGGCTTCCTTCACTTCACGGCCAAAGAAAAGAGGAGGGACTAGAGCTGAGCGGGTTAATGCCCGCTGTTGGGTTCAGACACAGCGCAACATCTCTGGCTCTCTGACTTCTGGCTCAACACGCTCCGCTAATACCTGTGAAGTCTCCCTATTTCAACTCGAGGCTCCCACTCTTTCCCCCAGAGTGTTACTCCGAGCGCGCGGCGCACATCTGTCCTTTTGCGCGCGGTCATTTCTCCAAAGTCCGGCTCGGCTCCGCTGCGCTCATCTGAGCGGTCCTGAGCGTCAGCCCCAACCTCCGGCTGTAGCTTTGCCTCTTCTTCAGGGTCAGTCATTAGTTTCGCTTTAACTCGGACTGAAGACCTGCGTGATTTTGGCTCATGGGGATTTAGTCTCGTGGCATGCTGTCAGGACCCGGCGCCTCATCACAGAAATGGTGAGTTAAATCCTTTTTATTCTGGTTTCTGTGCGTTCGCCTGCTTCAGCGCAGATAAAGTGACGCGCACACGCCGACGATGTCTGTCCCCACCTGTGACTCCGTAGTCTAAGCTATGAATTCCAGCCAGTTTTTGTGATATTTTGGTGTATTTTAGGGTCTCTTCAGCACCACTTTTGCTCTCTGTAATGATGCTTTCTGTCCGGTGGGATTTACAGCATCAATCCCTCAACATGACATAACATTTGCCAAAGTTGTCTTTGACTTTCAGTGTAACACGCACGTGTTGCGCCCGTCAGTCTGCCTTGATTTGGATTACTTTTCCATACGTTTGACCCGGGCTGTGTTAGGCAGGGCTGCGCCCTTTTATGTCGATCAGGGATCTATTGATAAGGAGGGCTGTAGATGCACAAAGTGTCCCGACTGTCCGCTGTCACATGCTGCGTGCGTGCGTGCTGAAGCAGGAGGCTGCGGCGAGCCGCTGGATCCAGTAAGTGGGTTGTCAGTGATGGCAAATCTCTTATTTTGCTGGATTAGGGGAGTTTATAGCATGTCTGAATTTGTCTGCTGCTTCAAATCCTTTTTCAGTTGTCAAAAGAAGATTGTAAAGCTGGAATGAATTACCACCTGGGTGAAAAGCGGTTCTAAAACATGGAGGTTGTTGTTTGAATGAAGCAAAGTGTGCACTCTTATGAGAATAATCATCATTTTGAGACCTTTGCATGTTCAATCAGAGATTCTCCCACTGCTGTTGACCTTGAAATTTCAGTTTCCTTTTGTGTTCTCGCACATTAAATCCAAGGACTGCACGGTTTCCCTGAAGCTGTCATTTCATGACTTTGTTTCACACACTTCCAGAACAATTCAGTCTCTGAGATGAAACACTTCACCTTAACTTCACCAATTTTGCTGTGCAGTTACCTAATGGCTTGAATTGCAATCATTAGGTAACATTTATGGATCCACAGCTCAAAGGTTCAGGTACAATGTGCCGTTGTGTCACCTTTAAATGCTGATTGGAGGATTGCGGCTTTATAATTTACAGTTCTCATTCTGTGGCTCGCCCACAACTATTGGAGACAGTGGAGAGCAGCCAGATGACTGCTGGTGACTTAATTTTCCAGGCAAATGACCCCAGGTGTCATTGTTGGTGACAGGAGTCTCACACATGAAGTCAGGAGAGTAAAAGAAGCTTTCTGATATGCTGCATTCTCCCACAGTCTAACAAGAAGAAGCTATTCTCCAGCTGTGTCTGTGATTATATTAACTTTTATGACTTTGCTTTACAAGTTGACCTCCGGCATGTGTTTTGGAAGCTATATGCGTGCATGTGCTCCAGTGTCAGTGCCTTACATGCTGTTGTGTTGGCACTGGTTCGATTTCTGCAGCCTGAATCCAACTTTTATGCCACATTGAGTAATAAACAAGTCGATTTTCAGCCATAAAAGGTTAGCAAAATATTCTTGGATATGTATCTTTCATTATGTAGCAAGTCGGACATAAATCTTCAGATGGAATATTGGGCTCTGGGAGAAAGTGTCATTAGTTTTTGACATTTTATGAAGTGCGTTTTACTGGGAGAGAGTATATATTTCATCTGCTATGGGATTAGATGTGGAGAAACTAGAGGAAGGGATGGAGAGGTAATTGACAGTAAATAAGCCTGCAAAAGCTGACTTTTTTTCAGGAAAATAGCCAAATAAATCCTTCGTCCTACTCTGGGTTTTCATTTCTTTCTGGGAAAGTGTTAGATTAACTTGAGTTGGTAAATATGGTAAATAATATAATACAATTTAGATGAATAAATGCTTAGTTTGTGGAGGACTGTCCTTTTCTGCAAGTTAACAGCTTAACTTGTTAAGAAAGTTTTTTTTTTGCTTAAAATGAAGTGATTTTTGATCCACTAGAGGGCAGAATAAATGATTCAGAGTCTACCAACTTCAGTGCAGTAGTCAGCTGCTTATTTTAGGGTTTTATGACACATTTTCACATGAATATCTGTGCTTTTGGTTCTGCAGGGTCGGCCTTGCTGCCCTCTGTCTTCTTAGAGTGTGAGTTGCTTGAATATGTGCGTATGAGCTGTTATGGATGACTTATCCTGATGGATCAGCACGCCAAAGCAATCAGATGAAATTGCCTGAGAGCTTTGAAGAGCTGCAGTGTGTGTGTGGCTGGGGGTTGCTTATGAGAAATGTATCTTCACTATTTTCCTGGATAATATATGCTTATCTCAACAAGGGTTAAAGTCGGAGTGATCTGCTCTTGACGCTGAAACACGCAGTCCATCCATCCTCTTTAACATCGTCTGTTCTTGCAATCAGTGTGTGGTTATTAGCTATTGATAGCATGAGAGCTATAGAACAGCGATAAAGGAGGAGAAAGGACCTCTGAAATGGAGCAGCTTGGTAACACACAGTCCGGTACACATTGTACAGAACGACAGGAGACCCTGAGTGCAGCACATGAAGTCCAGTATATCACTCAGTAGTTTATCATCATGTACACTGAGGGACAGTCTGACAGGCTGCATGCAGGGGAAAAGAAAACGCTTTAAGGTGCAGATGGTGGCTGAAATGACGTTAGAATTTGTTTGTTTTTTACTGTGGAGTTGGGATTTTTAACATGCTGTGAAAGACTTCTTCTGGCAGCGAGTTGAATGTAGTTTATTTTCATAGCATTTATCCCTCAAGTCCCTTAAAGGGGAACTCCGGTGTTTTTAAACCTTATTTCTGGCATGAAATACGTTCATCTGCTCACAGAGAACAGTTTGGTGAAAGTCGGCGTCCTTCAGAAGATATTTAGATAACTGGAGATCCATATAACGGAGTGAACGGGGCTTAGAGGATGCAGCCTCTAAATAAGGCATTATCTGTCTTTATTTCACCAATACTTTAAGAAGAATGAATGAATGAACGTGTGCTATAGCTCTGTTAGCTCATAGCTGCTGTTATGTGGCTACTTGCAGCTATAGGAGAGCTAACGGAGGGATTTCTACACAGGCACTCTACTGGGACCACTTCATCCACACGCCCCCCTGCAGCACAGTTTATTCACTCCGTGCTCTGTGACAGTCGGCTAACTTCACACAGAGTTTGCTGCTGATAGTTTTGTGCAACATGGCAGGATATTTATCAGATTTTGACAACGTGAACGACGACTTTGAGTAAGATGGACGTTCTTACCGGAGTGAATGAGCTGTGCTGCAGGGGGGCGTGTGGATGAAGTGGTCCCAGTAGAGTGCCTGTGTAGAAATCCCTCCGTTAGCTCTCCTATAGCTGCAAGTAGCCACATAACAGCAGCTATGAGCTAACAGAGCTATAGCACACGTTCATTCATTCATTCTTCTTAAAGTATTGGTGAAATAAAGACAGATAATGCCTTATTTAGAGGCTGCATCCTCTAAGCCCCGTTCACTCCGTTATATGGATCTCCAGTTATCTAAATATCTTCTGAAGGACGCCGACTTTCACCAAACTGTTCTCTGTGAGCAGATGAACGTATTTCATGCCAGAAATAAGCTTTAAAAATACCAGAGTTCCCCTTTAAGAGTAAAGGACATCAGGAAGAGCTTTTCTTGGCTAAAAACATGTAATTTCTCTGCAGTTACCTACCAAGTGTTTTTCAGAAGTTTGTGGCGTTAATCAATGCTCGATAAGCTAAGACTTTATTTATCCCACAGTGGGGAAGTTCAGTGAATTGTGGCGTCGCTATGGTGACGTAAGATCGGGACTTGAGGCGAGTTGGTCCCTCCCTTCAGAAAAGTACGCTGCTGCATTGATGGACTAGTATTAGATGATGAATACACAAAGTGCTCCACAGTTTCAACTGATCTGTTTCAGCTTTTAAATGGACCTTTTTGGGGTTTTGATTGGTTGCTCAAATGTCTTTCGAGCTGAAAGCACCGGGCGAGCCAGCTATCGTGATGCTGGGTTGAGACCAGCAAGCACAACCTTTGCTTTAGGTCCGGACTCATAAATGAGCTCCACAGCCAGAGACATGTTCTCTCAGCTGGAGGTTCTCCAGAGTGACGTCTGGATGGAGCATTGTGTGAATACAGTCTCTTCATCAGGGGACGTCACATTAACTGTGATTAATTCAACAGAACTTAAGCCTAAATGAAGGACTCGTCCTTAGATCTATGGATTTACATGAAGCCAAATGAAAAGATGTTGCTCACACTTTCTCTCTGCTGCTCAAAATGAGCTTATGCAATTGTCCGGCCTTTCGGGTTAATTGCTGAATTTTCTGGGCACACAAACACAGACTAACTAACATTTGCAGAGGATCGATAGTCACTTTTCTGTCTCCTACACCCCCTCTCACTGCCTGCTTCTGCTTTATATCTGCTGTGGGATCACACCTTCCAGGTCGACTTACTTAGAAAGGCTTAGAAACGGCTGTTTGGACGGATTGAATCGCTCCAGACTGAGTTTGTAGGACAGTGCACCAGGATAAAGACTAGAAAAAAAGCCGAAAAATGACTTTTTACTCAACACTTTTTGTTGAAAAGTGACACATGCAGTCTGGATCAGTGCTGTGAGCAATGTGGAAGGGGCTCTCGATGCCTTTTGTCTGAGTCACCATTGTTATTGCTGCCATCCTCAGAAAAGGGGCTATTTCCTCGAGCAGGACGCTGCCAAAGGATGGATGCAGAGTGGAAGACGGCTGCAGTGACGCATCCACTTTGGGGGAAATGAAGTGTCTAAAGGAGAGTCGGAAGTGTGTTGTACTGACAAAAAGGGGGAAACTGCTGCTTTTGCAATGAGCTGAAGAGATTTGGGGGGGGCTAGGCCCTGCATGTCTGAGGGAAATGGGTCTGATCCGTTTGGAGGCTTTAACTCAGCTTGTGGAACGTGAAAGAATGGACTTTCCTCTCGAAGATATCCTCCTTTCTGGCATTTCTCTTGCTCATTTCCCTTCAACATGTTGGCCTGTAAGCAGCCTGTTTACAACAAAGTCAGTCTTCTGTAAACAATGTAGAAAAAAAGAAGTTATTGTGTCCAAGAACACTTTCAGAGGAATAACTCATATTCTAAGAGAGAAACACACAGAAAAGACATTAAAACGGTTTATTTCCTTTCCTTTTCTCGGTGCGTCATCTGGTTTATCTGATCATTTTCCAGCAAAATGCTCCATTTCATTACAACTCGCGTCTTAATTGTTATGATCATACATTCGGGGTGTTATCAGCTGCTTAATTACTGTGATTCAGGAAAGAAATCACCTTAACTGCATAAGATGGTGCAAAAGGAGTCGAGCAGTGCATTAGAAAAGATAAACGCCCACTTGAGCTAAACTTGGATGATGGAGTGTTTTTGATAATCTCATAATTAAAGATTAGCATTAGCAGTTGTCTCTTGGTGTAATTTTTTCAATAAAAACACATGGAGAAATGGTAAAATGTAACATATTTCACGTGACATTTCACTCTCACACTTTTTACTACAAATAAAAATGCTAACAGGACTTAAATCTTATAGCTATGCTCTGCAGACATCACGTACTTGGTGTGGAAACCAAGACTTTTTGTCGTTTGCTAATCTGTGCATCAGCAGTTGACAAAATGTGACCTTTTTCACTCCAAATAAGGGTAGATATTTGGAGTATGAATGGCTAGAAAAGCTGCAGAGTTCTTAAACTCCACTGGCTGCCCTTAGCCGCCCGCATCAGGTTCAAGTCCCTGATGTTAGCTACAAAGAGCTTAATGGAACGGCTCCATCTACTTGAAGGCTCTTGCAAAGGCTTCTGTCCCAACTGGGTCCCTCCGTTGGTCCCAGGATTGTCGTCTAGCAGCTCCTACACCACGCCTAAGACAATCCAAACTCTGTTCATGTGTCGTCCCACGATGGTGGAATGACCTACCGAGCGCTACCAGAACAGGGGCGTCCCTGTCTATCTTCAGGAAGCTCCTGAAAACCCAGCTCTTCAGAGAGCATCTCCTATCCCAGCACTTACCTTGTACTTCCCTCCCCCCTCTATCTCTGCACTTTATCTTTCTGCACTTCCTTCTATGCCTGCACCCTATCTCTACTCTGTCCCCTCTGACAGAGTCGGACTCCTGGGTTCCTTCTATGGAGCTTATTGTTAGCTTTTTATAAAGCTGTTATATCTTCATTTGTGAGTCGCTTTTGGATAAAAGCGTCTGATGAATACAGAAACAGAAATGGGTCATGCTAACAGTAGGCTGGCATACCAAAAGGAAAGGAAAAACTGGAACTCTGTCCCAGAATACACAGAAAAATTAATAATCTGCTTTTAAAATTGTGCCAATGAAATATTAAACTATATTTTTTTCAACTCTGTATAAACCAAAACAGTTTGAGAGCTCAGTTGAAGGGACAGCATTAGCAAACCTTTTCTTTCCCCCATCGACATTGACAAATGCATGAAACTGTGCAAAGACCAGAAGTATTATACAACGGAGCAGCAAAAGAATATCATTACTCTGAAGAATTGCCCTTTTGCTGCTTTTTCTTTGTTCAGGGCCAAAGAAGCCATTGATGCTGATTGGCCCATCCTGGCCATGGAATATGGAGGTGTTTCTGTGGTGGTTTGGGAGGCTGTACTGTACTAAAGCTGTATGCTAGTTGTAGCTTTGTGGAGTATTTGTCATTTTAGGGTGTTTCCAAATGGTGATGCCGTCTGCCAGGAGGATAATGCATAAAAACGAGCTCAGCAGTGATGTGGAACACTCGAACTGGCCCAGATTTAGCTGTTCACACCAGTTCTTTATGTGTGAAACAGTAAAACTGTTGTTCAGCTTTGTGTTTATTCATTATTTTGTTTCCCAGTTTTCTTTATGTGGATGAAAAGACCAGGAAATCTGGATATTGATGTCAAACTTCCCAATGATTATTGGAATACTATCTTTTTATTTGAGTATTTGTAGTAATTATAAATTGTATCTACAGAGGAGAGATTCATGCACAGCGTTTAAAAGTCTGAAAGCCAGCTGAAAGCCAGCTGAAAGCCAGCTGAAAGCCAGCTGAAAGCCAGCTGAAAGCCAGCTGAAAGCCAGCTGAAAGCCAGCTGAAAGCCAGCTGAAAGCCAGCTGAAAGCCAGCTGAAAGCCAGCTGAAAGCCAGCTGAAAGCCAGCTGAAAGCCAGCTGAAAGCCAGCTGAAAGCCAGCTGAAAGCCAGCTGAAAGCCAGCTGAAAGCCAGCTGAAAGCCAGCTGAAAGCCAGCTGAAAGCCAGCTGAAAGCCAGCTGAAAGCCAGCTGAAAGCCAGCTGAAAGCCAGCTGAAAGCCAGCTGAAAGCCAGCTGAAAGCCAGCTGAAAGCCAGCTGAAAGCCAGCTGAAAGCCAGCTGAAAGCCAGCTGAAAGCCAGCTGAAAGCCAGCTGAAAGCCAGCTGAAAGCCAGCTGAAAGCCAGCTGAAAGCCAGCTGAAAGCCAGCTGAAAGCCAGCTGAAAGCCAGCTGAAAGCCAGCTGAAAGCCAGCTGAAAGCCAGCTGAAAGCCAGCTGAAAGCCAGCTGAAAGCCAGCTGAAAGCCAGCTGAAAGCCAGCTGAAAGCCAGCTGAAAGCCAGCTGAAAGCCAGCTGAAAGCCAGCTGAAAGCCAGCTGAAAGCCAGCTGAAAGCCAGCTGAAAGCCAGCTGAAAGCCAGCTGAAAGCCAGCTGAAAGCCAGCTGAAAGCCAGCTGAAAGCCAGCTGAAAGCCAGCTGAAAGCCAGCTGAAAGCCAGCTGAAAGCCAGCTGAAAGCCAGCTGAAAGCCAGCTGAAAGCCAGGTTCCAATCCATGTTCCAATCCATGTTCCAATCCATGTTCCAATCCATTTCGGTACCAAAGTGCTTTACAGCAGATAATAAATAAAGAAAAGAATAAGTACAAAACAATAAAATAACAGTAAACGCAATAAAATACAGCAAAATTGAATAAGATAATATAAAAGAGTCACCATACTACTGGGTATTAAAAGCCATCTGAAATAAATATGTTTTTAGCCCTGATTTAAAGAGGCCCAGGTCAGAAATAAGATACATCTCGGGGGGGGGGAGCTTATTCCAGAGCCTGGGGGCAGCAGCAGAAAAGGCTCGGTCACCCCAGGGTTTGTATTTTGACCTGAACACTTCCAGCTAAAGTTGATTTGTTGACCTCAGAGCTCTGCCAGGGTTACAGTTAAAAGCTCAGATAAATACGATGGGGTGAGGCCGTTAAGAGCCTTAAAAACAAACTTTAAAAGTTTAAAATCAATTCTATAAAGGACAGGAAGCCAGTGAAAGGAGTTAAGAACAGGAGTGATGTGCACAGGTCTGTTAGTGTTGGTTAAAAGCAGCATTTTGCACCAGTTGAAGGCGACTGTAGTTTCCTTTCCTCTCACACTTTTGGCTCCAAGGCCAAATGTTCAAATCAATGTTTTCAGATGTTTCTGAACCATCTGTTTGAAGCAGATTCTTTCATTGACAGCAACAGCTGATCCATGTAAACATTACATTCACATGTGTGTTAAAAACAGCTGCTGTGTGTTCTGTCCATCAGCCGCGTTGCCGTGGTGACGGTGCCTTCAGCATTCTTTGAGAGTCTGGGCTGAGAAATGCTCTCTGACTTTGTCTCAAACCTCTCCAGTTTGTGGGAAAAAACTATAGCCGCAGTTGTTCCCGTGGTTTTAAAAGCAGCCAGGCTTTGCTGAACAGATCGGTGCATCGTTTGTGTTACTGAGGCAAAGAAAAGCTGCGTTTTTTTCAGCTTCAGGGAGTAACTGCTGCTCTGAGTTTGCAGTTCGTCGGGCAGGTGGAGGGAACTCCTGTGATTTAGAGGCTTCTAGCTGAAAAAGTAAACTTCAGGCTATGAAAGTCTCATTTATGAGTGAGAGGACTAATTTTTCTACGTTTTGATGGTAAAATGATGCCTCCTGACCCACTATGAACCTCCCAGACCCCTCAGGTCATCTGGATCCGGTTCTTTATCAGTTCCCAGAGTCAGAACCAGACCTGGAGAAGCTGCATTCAGCTTCTATGCTCCACATGTCTGGAACAAACTCCCAGAAAGCCTCAGATCAGCTGAAACTCTCAGGATTTAAGTCCAGGTTGAAGAAACATCTATTTTCAGCTGCATTTGAATAAGCTTGAGTTTCAAAACGTTTTTAACTATTGATTTTATCTTTCATATATATAATTTTTTCAGATTTTATCTATTGTTCTTATTTCTTTCTTTTGCTTGAATTAAGTTTCTTGTTTTAATGTCTCTGTAAAGCACTTTTGAATCACCCTGTCGTTGAATTGTGCTATAAATAAACTTGCCTTGCCTACGTTTTGATGGTAAAATGATGCCTATGGGTTAAATTTTGTGGAGTGGACACTGTGATATTAGAAAGTATTAGTACAGAATGTCACAGATAACTTTAACATTAAAGGAACACCGAAGGAAAGTACCACGGTAACACACGGAAATACACTGAAAATAAATAAGACATAACAAGAGACCGATCCCTGGACAGGGTTCATAAAAGGAGAACATGCATTTTACATATTTTCTTCTGTATATTGGGGGGGACAGGTTGGTATTTTCTCAATATTGGGGGGGACACGACCCCCCCAAAGAATGCGTGGTTACGCCATAGTATTTGAATGATGGGAAATGCCAGATAAAGTCTATCACAAAAGAGTGCCCCCTGAGGTATTTCCCCCCTGTATAGCTGGTGTTCTGTTGTAGTAATTCCATGTAAAACAGCTAAAATCAGCCTTTCCCATCTCTGCAATGACGCTTTCATCCATCTTCTGCTGAACAGTAGAGGGCATAGTTCCATATATCAGATGTTGGAGTGACAGACTGTAGTAACGAGGCGTAACAGCTGCTTTCCAGCCAAAAGGGCTTTTAAAGTGAACTCTGATGGAAAAGACGTCTCAAGCTGCTTATTTTGCCCTGATTACACACTTGAAAACAAAACCACACAAATACATGTGTACACAGACCCCCCCCCACACCAAAAAAAATATTTAAAGGCAATTCTCGCTGTCACATTCGGTGCCAGATGTGTATTTATGTGTATTTTCGTGGCTAAAACTGGCAGAAATGGGCACACACAGTATCTTTTTGCTGGATTTTTGCTGTATTGTGTATTGCTCATTTGCATATTAATACACAGTTTGGATCACAGCTAAATAGGCACGATGCTGAAAGCAGCAGCAGAGAAGGAGCAAGATTTAACCAATAATAAAAGCTGTGAAGTATTTAGTCTGGTTTGGAGATGCTCAGGAGGGAGGAAGCGATGCAGAAACGGATCATCGTGCATTTGCTGTTTTCTGAAAGCCCCTGAGCCAGAAGATCTGAATAATCTCTACATGTGTTTTCTTTTAAAGCTCTCATCAGAGATCCTCCACGGCTGCAGCTAAACATCATTTGATACCCACAATTACTGTAAATAAGAGAATATATTGAAAATCGATGATGAGAAACAGAAAATAAAGAATTTGCTACATCTTTTGGTAAATTATGAGGCCTTTTTTCCATTTAAGCCCCATATTAGGGTTACATATTATAAGTTTAAGTGGAGAAACGACGTATGCAGGATTATTGTGTGTTTTCATGGTTTATGCACCTTGTTAACCCGGTTTAATGATACCGTATAAACTAAAGTAAGATAAACATCTTTGTGTATTTAGGGTGTTAGTCCTGTGAAGTTGGAGGTTTTTCAAAGACCAATGAGACGTTGATGGATGATGGATCATTCAGGGGTAGAAATAAGGGGTGTTTGCACATTTCTCCATCATAAACGCACTCCTTTTATCACATTTATCAACTATTTTTACCCAAATATGCTCTGAAATGTGCCCGGTGAAGCCAGGAATCGTACTAATAACCGACTGGTTAGCTCTAAGGACGACAGCCCCAGCGTGATGTCTGTTAAACGTCTGTATTTGAGTTTTGACCCACTCGTTTTGACCCACCTGCTGTGGGGCAGAAGCATTTTGACAGCTGTCAGATCTCAGTTCAAAGTGGAAAACAATAAGAAGCATAAAAATACACTTTTATCATCAAAATGAACCAGGAGTTGAAGTGTTTCACACCACAATGAAGTCTGTCTGAGCTGTCAGACAGAAGGGAAACATCCTGCTGGAGACCGACGATTGAAAAACTAAATCAGACCATAAAAACGTACGTTTTCGGGGTATTTTTCCCGTCCTGCTGCTTTTCTTACTTCTGCTTTAAGGAATATCCGCCTGACAAGTTCATTTCCAAACTGGGTCAGTTACAGCTCCACAAAAGTGAGGTCAGGGAGCAACCTTCGGCTGCATGGATAAGGGACATTTTCATTTTAAAATGATAATTCTTCATCAGAGAGGGCCTGACTCAGTAGATGCTGGATTCAACAGAACTCCTGTTGTTTCCGTAGCTGTTAGAGTGTTTTATTCTGGTGAAGAAGACTTCAGTTTGCCTACATTTCCAACCACTGAGTCTGAGATCTGATTAATTCCTTTAAAGTTGATCCTCCTCCACCTCAGCTCACGCTACATTAGGGAGGAGTGTGTTGGATCCTGCAGCGTTCTGCTGCTCTGCTGTAATCTCTTAACTCTGCCAAGTTTCAAGCAACTTGTCACATCTGTAGGATTAAATTTTTTATTTGAATACAACAAACAAAAAACTAACCTCAGAACACAAAAGACTAAATAATAAAAAACCTGACGAGGGGGAAGAACCAGAGCAGCGAGGAACCAGAAAACAAAGATGATGGAAGATGAAGGATGACAAGGAGGGAGCTTCACAAAGGACTTCATGTTCTGAGGAGAACGAAGGAGGAAGTAACTGCAGCCGTGGCTGATCGGGCGGATTCCCACTGTAGGAACCTTCAGGAATAGCATTCGGACATACAGGAACTCTGGACCACGGCCCTCAGGAACTAGGGACCACGGCCCTCAGGAACTAGGGACCGGCCTTCAGGAACTAGGGACCACGGCCCTCAGGATCTAGGGACCACGGCCCTCAGGAACTAGGGAACACGGCCTTCAGGAACTAGGGACCACGGCCTTCAGGAACTAGGGACCACGGCCTTCAGGAACTAGGGACCATGGCCCTCAGGAACTAGGGACCACGGCCCTCAGGAACTAGGGACCACGGCCCTCAGGAACTAGGGACCACGGCCTTCAGGAACTAGGGAACACGGCCTTCAGGAACTAGGGACCACGGCCCTCAGGAACTAGGGAACACGGCCCTCAGGAACTAGGGACCACGGCCCTCAGGAACTAGGGAACACGGCCCTCAGGAACTAGGGAACACGGCCCTCAGGAACTAGGGACCACGGCCCTCAGGAACTAGGGACCACGGCCTTCAGGAACTAGGGACCACGGCTCTCAGGAACTAGGGACCACGGCCCTCAGTTCCTGGAACCTTTTCAGGAATAGGGACGTTTTTTCGTACATTCGGACATACAGGAACTAGGGAACACGGCCCTCAGGAACTAAGGACCACGGCCCTCAGGAACTAAGGACCACAGCCCTCAGTTCCTGGAACCATTTCAGCTCCTTCAGGGTCTTTTCTGGGCTCCACAGGAACATGACGTAGGTGTTTGGTGGCTGTAGCTCCGCCCCTTGTCTGAAATGTTTCCTCATACGACACGGACCCAACCGGCGCCTGTTTAATAAGTTAAACTTCGTCTCCTTTGTCTGCGGCGCTCTGCTCTCCTTCTTTCCTCCATGAAAGGAAGAAGTATCGCTGCTGCTGGATTCTCCGTCTCCTGACTCTCGCTGTGCGCTCTTCCAGCCTCCATCTCAGACGCCTGATGTGATCGTCCATGATTAATATCACCGCCATGCAGACCATGAACACGGTGGCCTCCTCCTCTCCATGTTAGCTTCTTGGTGCTGTTGTTTTCTTCTCTCCTTGATTTAGCGGGTTTTGTTTTGTTGAGTGGCGAATTGTCCAAATGCGGCTGATTGTGTGCAGACGGGATTGAAAGGGAAACAGCATGAAGTAGCCTAAGAACACAGAACAGTAAGACTAAGAAATGATTAAAGACAAGGAAAACATTACGTTATTTTATAGAATCCAAAATGAAAAATGGGACCTTTTAACCTTCCTGATTTATTCCTAAAGTCCAGATTTGTTGAGTTAAAATCTCTGAAGTCACCTTTAAATTAAACCAAAATATTCTGTCACCTGAGTCCTTTCCAGCAGTGTAATTATTCCCATATTTGTTCAACTCCAGCATGTTTTACCACACTGAACTCTTCGTGCTTTCAGTCTTTTCAAAGCAGAGCATCGGCTAAGTTCCCAGACTGTGAGAAAGCTAATGCAGTCCTTCATTATTTATGCATGCAGGCTGCAGGCTGCTGGAGCCTTCCTTCACCTCTGATAAGACTCAGGAACTTTCTTCAAGCTGAAACGCAGAGAACAATGTTTCTCAGGTGTTTGCTCCTTTGGTGTTTTCTGTTGGGATCATTTTTCAATGGCAGGACATCTTCAGGCTTGTTTTAAGTTGCTTTCGCTTGTCAAAGCATATTTGCTCAAACTTTCTTTCTTATAATTAGACTTTTGTGGTAGATCTGTCATTTTTTAGCACTTTAGTTAAATCCACATTTGTCTACTTTCAGCATAGAGTTTATTTTTGGTTTATTTTATTTTAGGTTTGTTTTGTTTTATTTTATTTTAGGTTTTATTTTAGGTTTGTTTTATTTTAGGTTTATTTTAGGTTTTGTTTTTGGTTTATTTTATTTTAGGTTTATTTTAGGTTTTGTTTTATTTTATTTTAGGGTTTATTTTAGGTTTTAAGCTGTAATCCAGTTAATCTCATCATATAAACCTGCTGACTGTTAGCTTCTTGCAGTGTTGTTGAAAACATTCGAGACATGAAGACAAATATCAGGAAATACTGATGTTAGGCAGATATTTCTGTGAATCCCTGTTTATATCGAACATATACTACTACTGTCAAGGAAAAAAGCAAATATTTCTGAATTCTGGCCGTTATAAGTCAGGATAGCTGCATGAAATAGTGAAATAGATCGATTGATCAGTTACTTCAGCTTTAGTTTAGATGACTTCACCACTTAATGTTAACTCGCTCTTTGGAGCCGGAACAGAAACTTTCTCCGGGTCATTTCAGTTGAGTTGATGAATTTAATCAGAGCTCGGGACTGATTGGGATTTCTGCTGACTTTACCTTCATCTCAGTTTCCTTTTCACTCTGCTCACTCACATTTTACCTTTTTAGATGATGCTTTTCTCCCCTCCGCTTAGTTTCCTGCCTGAAGTCACTTCCAATGGCTGCAAATGTTAAGCAGAACCAGTCAGTAAGAACAGCATAATCCTGTGTAAAGGTCAAGAGCTCTTCTTCTGACCGTAAAGGGCTCATAAAGTCAGGTTTGAGACGGTGATGCGAGCTGAGCAATGATCCATGATCTCCACTCCAGTTCTGAGATGTTCAGCCTGGGGAGCAGAGTCCAGATTCACTTTAACGAGGTTCCGACCAGAAGCCAAGCAGAGCAGGATGGAAAAGGACGGAAACGGGGCGGCTATTCGGCCAGTTAAGGATAGAAATGTAAGTTATATATTCTCCAATCTTTGGATTATTTTTGTCAAAAAAGTAGAAAGCAAGGACTCATCACCCCAGTGTAATTATGCACTTATTGGTGTTTTCTGGCCACGTTTCTGTGGAACTTCTTTGATTCTCTGAACGTATAATAACTGATTTCAGTAAAGAATCTTGAACCAATTTGTCACATTTTTGTTTTAACTCATCTTAGTGGTAAATTAGCACCTGTTTCTGTGCAAGAATCACATGGCTGAGGCTTTCATCTCTAAGATTTACCACAAATCAACCAACACAAGAACACAATCTGCCTGAGAACTGAACCTTTCAGAGGACTGGTTAACATCACTTTTTACTCCAAAACCCAATTATCAGAGTCGCATCCAGACTGCACTGCTCCTTCTTGTAATTTGACCCCTGTGTTTTACTTTTGCCCTTTGCTAAAGATGTTTTATGTCACAGTAAAGCCTGAAATACTAACACACCGTCCTCTCCTTGTGATGCAGTTACTGGCCTTTTTTGGTCAACTTTTTCACCTTTTATTGTTCTTATTTTCAACCTTTAGTCGGTGGGACTCAGGGTTTAGGTTAGATTTGAAATAATTATTGTTTATCACCATACTTGCTTTATATTTACTTGTATGTTACTGTCCCTCATGTTCTAATTTTAAAAAAACAAAGGATCAGGATGAAAGATGTTACTAAATATGAGAAATAGTTTAATTTGTGGCATCATCTGACAGCGACTGAAGCAGTCTTGAAAAGATGAGCTCCCTGCACAGATGAGAAGTGGCTGGGATCCTAAAATGTTTTTTCAGGCGCTCTACATCAAAGGTGACTTCAAAGTGCCTGAAGAGTCCGTGAACAGTGTTCTGAAGGCTGCCCACCTGCAGATTTACAGATTTTAATGGAACAAAGACATACAAGTGGACTCAAATCACAGAATTCCACATGAAACGCCTTCAACGAAATGTTGGATTAGTTCAAATCCATAATAATGTGATGATATTTTTAAGTTTCTTGCTACTTCGATGAACTTTTACACAGTTTAAACTATCTTGCTCATTACAAACTGTGCAAACATGTGGGGATAAACCTGGAAACTGACTTTAGTACCGTAACCAAAAGGATTATCACGGCCTCAGACTCGTCTTGTTAGATTTTGTGCCTCAGTTGAAGCTTTATGTGGCCTCAGTTTACTGATAATAGTTCAGTGTTAGTATGACAGCGGTTAGCATGTTAGCATTCATCTCAAAGCACACCTGAGGCAGACTGGAGCTCGGTCCCCGGTGCAAATGGTGTCTGAGGCTCTTTGTGGCTCCTATTGGCAGCAGATCCCTGTAGTTTTTTGTGTCTGCACTCCAGGAACTGTGGTCAGTTGTGCTTCATACAACTCCTTTGTAGGCTAACCGTTTAGCTCATAAAGTGTTTCCCATTGTAAGGGGACTGTGATGCATGTGAACAGCGATAGGTCCAGATGACCCTTGCTCTCACGAAAACAGCTTGTACACCTACCTGGTCTCATGAAAAGTCGTAGTTATTGGATGCTCAGTCATTTTGGGTGTTATTTCAATGCTTTTTCATACTTTTGCGTGTCATTTTGCACCATGTATTCAGAGGAAAGGACGTCCTGCCCTGTACTTTTTACCCTAACCCTAATAATTTCATGGTCTGTGCAGTCATTGTGATGGTATGTAGTGTGAAAGGAGGTGAAACTCCATCATACTGGTCAGGCTTTTTGTAACACCACACTGTAAGACTGCATGAGATGAAGTATTAAAGCACTTTTTGGAGGATGTTTATTGAACAGCTTCAGTTTCAATAATGCAGACCCACATCACAGCTGCCCATTAGGCCAGTATTAGGCCAATGATGTACTTTTTACATGCACAAACAGATTCGTTAAACACGGGAAAGTTGAAAAGCCCAAAAAGCACAACTTGTCCTTTTTAGTGAAAAAACAAACTGTGCTTTTTATGAGAAGCATTCGACAAAAGTTCAGTGGCTCAGAAAACCTGAGAAGTACAGCTTTCTGAACACATATTTAGGGGCTGAATGTTTACCCAGATGCTTAAGAAAAGTCCTCGAATCAAGCGATGAGCTCTATTTATTTTTCATAAATGTCAGAGCTGTGCAGATAAATGCACTCAGACTAAATGTAGAAGAAGAACTCCTTTGACCTTAGGAGGTTTGAGCTCTGAGATGTAAATGCACTTGTATATTTGCCGTTTTATTGCGTGTGAACCGTGTCGAATGGGATTTTAGTGTGAAACTTCAGTGCTAAAACACACTGTTGAGGGCTGTTTATTCCAGGCTGGTTCCAGGAAAGGCTCCTTTTTCTTCATGTCCTCTCAGGAATACTGAAAATAGGATTGATTTTCCTGTGGAAAAGGAATTGTTGGTTAGATTTTGGAAACAAAAATCAGTATTTCAATTCAATTCAGTTTTATTTATATAGCGCCAAATTACAACAAATGTCATCTCAACTGATCTCTCATCTCTCAAACTTTGAGAATTTCTGCCCGCACAGTGATAGAAATGCATTGATTTTGTGTCCAGAAAGGAGAAAACACGTCATTTTATAGGCTATGAATAAAGAGATTCATGGACATTTGTCAGACTTGCTGTGTCTTTGTGCTGTAAAGAGCTTCTTTGAGCTACCGAATCCACCCCGTTATCCAACCTGAGGCTCGAACATGCAGGTTTGACTGAGGGTTTAAGGTTTGTGGTGAACCTCAGGGTATCACAAAGATGTATAATCCATAAAGTAAAGACGAGACTCGATTCTAAAGGAAAAATCCAGTTGCAACTTTAGCTTCTTTTCCCAAAAGTCTCTGGGTGTGAGGCACAAAAGACGAGTCTGAGCCATCAAGTAGAATTCCTGTTTCTCTGCAGAAACTACAAAATCTCAAAGGCTTGGAAAGTTTCAATGAACGGAGGTTTCTTTTTCTGTATTTTAGACCATCATAAAGATTTAAATTACACATAGAAAGCCTGGTTAAGTGTGGGTACAGATCAGGTGCCGCCACAGAGATGCCAAAGCAAGTAAATATATGAATAATCCACTCCGTGCACGAGCCATAAGATGAGAAATAAATATAGGTCAAGTGAGATGAGGCGTTTACTGACAAATATAAAGGAATGGTTAAGAGGAAATGCTTTTTTGTGTGTGTGCATGTGCCGTGGCGTTGCCTTTTTCATGTTTCAACAGACAAAAAGTCATTATTTGGAGAATTTAGCGTAGTCCTAATGAAGTTTTATGTCCTTTGTCCTATTTTGTTTAGCATAAATCGATGAACTCTTAGAAAAATCCTTTAACTTTATTGGTCAGATTTTCCCTTTTTTGTCCTTCTTAGCAGTTTGGCTCCTAATTCAGATATTTTTGACTAGTTTTTTTTATTTTTATCACTTGATTTTGTCATATTTCAGTGTTTTGATGCACGTTAAAAACAGTGCTTGGAACAGAGAGCTCCATCTCCAGTTAGCTCATCTGAGAACTGCTGCGCTGCAGAGAAATGTGAGTCTGTAAAATGTAAAATCAGATCAACTTTGTGTGTTGAGATTATTTTTAGTGACTGACACAGAATTAATTCATCAGCGAACTGAAAACTGGGAATCAGACCAGTCGTGTTGGGGCTACACATGCTTTTAATTACACATTTATACATCTGTGCTCAAGCATTGGTTCTTCATGGCCTCTAAAATGATGTTTGCAAGATATTTCTGTTCTGTTCTGCCATCATTTTAACATGAAACAAATCCGCTACTGTCTTCCTTTTATTGTTTCCATGTTTATAATCGAAAATGGTCGAATAATTGCCTTTGATTTCAAGTTGTATTCTCAAAAAATACTGAAGGGCTTGTAGTTCTCATCCTGAGCCCCAAACACGATGAGAAGGTCAGCTTCTTTTTCACGCTCAGTGTGTGCTTTTGATGATGGGCTGTGAGTGATTGTTAAGAGCAGAAAAGCAGAGACTGCAGTGTGACCCTGAAAAGATGGTCTTTCATGCACATGTTAAGGCGCTGAACGCATCTTATGCTAATTTATAAGAGTGGAACAACAGAAGGAAGCTTTGAATTGAGCTGGAGCTGGAGCTGGATTATCAGTTGGTCAGCTCTTGGGGGGATAAACACGATAATCTTCAGGAAACTCAGAGGGAATGAGATGTGGATCAGTGCTAAAATATCTGAAGGAGGCACTGAGTAAGTGCTGGAGCTGATTATGTGCTTGTATGTGTCCTGGTGTTTTTAGTTCTAAATTTAGGAATATGTTGATTATAAGCATGTCGATGAAACTACTCCATAGTTACATATTGCATATTTCTTGTTGTCACCTGCATGTTTCTGTTGTTTTTCCATGAAATATGAGTTATTTAACTGGTAAATACGTCTCAGAGTTGTGAAGCAACCCATATTTTAATTATTTGGGTGATATCTTGTTCCCATTTCTGCCTTTAACAACTTTTATTTTCCACTTTGGAAGTGGTGGTGTTAGACCATCACAGCACCAAAACCACTAAGCAAAGATTACATTTTGAGTTCAGATGCAAGTAGTCGCCTTCAAAGCGTTTTGCACAGTTTATACAGTTAATGGGTTTATGAATATAATCATTTCTAAGCTGCCAAAGTGTTGAGTCTTGTCTCGATTATAGGCTAAATAAAAGCAGCCTGCTGCAAAAATAACAAGAAGGGACTTTTTACTGCATTATTTCACTAAAGACATGTCAATTGGAAGGAAAAAGATAGAAAAAGATCATCATTTAGACTCCTTGGAGTCTAGACTCAGGTGGTGGATGAAATGGGGATAAGGAGGCAGGGACTTGGGCATCAGATGGAGGTGGAGAAGGGAGGACTGGAGGAAAAATGAGAGATTTAAAGAACAGGGAACTGGCTTAGAAAACGGCATGCAAGGAGGTCACTGGGTCACAGCAGTGATGTCCAATTAGGAATGAGGTGAATTTGACAGCGTGGGAATGCAGAAGTGCCAAAAAGAAAGGAAGAATATAAAACACCAGGGAATGAGGGCTGGCAAAAATGTGCACGAGGAACATAAATATACAGTAAAACACAGCCAGATGGGCCGAAAACAAGAGAAAAGTCCTAAAATTATAAATAGTTACAGTGTCAAATGGGGCCAAATGACTTTGGATGGTTCTGTATCTGCTTTATTTGTTATGGATGTAGAGCTCTGTGTCATAAGACTTCTGATGGCTGCCACTTCCCTCCTAAAGCATCAAAAACCTTCAGTAAGTTCATCCCTA
This sequence comes from Leuresthes tenuis, assembly GCF_036924035.1. Lineage (NCBI taxonomy): Eukaryota > Metazoa > Chordata > Actinopteri > Atheriniformes > Atherinopsidae > Leuresthes > Leuresthes tenuis. Next base: position 1,997,449 of record NW_027325365.1, read on the forward strand.
AAAGGAGAGATGTGGCAGCTGAGTCTCTACCTTTTACCAGTGAAACTCAGACACCCACATGTAGCAAATTAAATTAAAATGCTCCATATGTGGAGCTGGCAGGACAGACTTTTCACTCATCAGATTTGAATGAGACAAGAAAATTCATGCTTTAAAATATCTGCACCCTTCTCATGCTTCTCAACAGGTTTCCTGTTGTGCTAAACGGGGCGTTTGTGTGCATGAAAACCCATTTTATGTGCCTGCACTGCAGCACTCTTTCAGGTCTGGACCCTCCAGTCCTCTGCGATCTAATCTTTGTCAAAAGGGCAGAAAGTAAACCCTCTTTGTTGGGTGAAGCTACTTGCTGGAATGACCTTGACATTTCTTCTCTGGCTCTGTTTGCATATTACGCTGTGAGCCTTTTCAGATTGTCAACAGTCTCTTAACTGAAGATTTTTCTAACTGTCAGCTGAAAATAAACCCTCGACTTCTCCAAACAGCTCCACTTGTGGTCGGAGTGGCAGCAGAAAGTGGGTCGTCTCTGTTCTCTGCTGCACATCTGTCTCTCTCAGTAACTCAGCGGTTATTTCCATGACTGATGTTGGCTTTATGAAGCATGTATCGGGTACTCGTGTGTCACTTAATGAGATAAGTGTTTCACAAAGAGCTGTGACAGAGAAGGTTGGTGTCTGGGGAATGTGAGCCTGTGGAGTTTTACTCAAGTCTTTATTTATCGTTATCTACAGTCTGTTTCTGCCAGGCTTCAAACACGAGCAGCTCAGAGACTCGCAGACGAAGCAGAGCAGCCGCTTCTTTCCACTTATAGCTACAGCTTAGCTCACTGGGAATCTCAGATCTTCAACCAAGGTGTGGGTCGGCACGGCAACCTCGCTTCCCTCACAATACGAGTGGATGAACACGAGGCTTTAGATTTAAAAGTGTTATGAGTTTTAGTGGAGCTGAGGCTAAGGATTCTCACACCTGCTGCAGCAGCATGGTCTCTATCTCCAACACAAACTTTCACACGAAGCCACGGTTTACAGAGACGAAAGTACATCATTCCCCGCATTTGGACAACTGATTTCTTTACCCTGACTTTTCTGCCTTTTTGGCTCCTATAAGAAATCATTTTGGTATTGTGTGACCTTTTGTTGACTAAACAACTAGAGTGATGTGAAAAAAATACATTATTTTCTGAAAATATTGTATAATATAAAGCTTAGATTTCCACTTTTAACCGAAAATAATGGGAAGATTTACTTGATTTTACATAGAAATTAGATTTAAGATCTGAGATGGAGAGGTGACATCCTTACACCCCCCCACAATCCTAAATAGGATGAAGTGGGGATGAAGATAAAAATAATAAAGTGTAAAGAGACACCGAAAGCCACCCAAACACTAATAGATATTAGTTAAATGCAGAAAATGGTCCAAAAACAGGTGTAAATGCTTGTGTTGATGAGGATCTATATGTATCAGGGATATAATAATCCACCAACACTGATCAGTAAGCTAAACTGATGATAATGATGAGTGTAAAAACATAAATACAGAAATATCCAATAAAAACCGATGTGAAGAATCCATCACTTTGTGCCTCTCTGTCTTACCAAAGTTAATAAATTAGGAGGAGGAATGTTTGAGATAATAATGACAGCACATTCTCACTTTTAGCATTTCTTAACTAAACAGAGTGGTATAAATAGCTGAGGTAGGGCTACTTCCAAATGTGTACAGTCACAGAGAAATGAGCCCAAACCTGAAGAATATCCCTTAATTTGGGTAGACTCGAGTCTATAAATGAAAACACATATTCAAAACTGTCATAAATTGGAACCATTTGGAGATTAAACAGGGGAACAAATGAGGTAAGAAACTCTTGATGTTGGAAGCTCTAATGTGAAACAATTCAATAAATGTAAGGGTTCCAGCCTCGTTTCATCCTTTCAGGATGTTTGTGTTGCAAAGAGCTGCCAGAACAGGGTCTTTCACATTTCACTGTACACAGGGAGCCCATCTGTCAGTATGCTGCTCTGGAGAGGCTGGCGGGCAGCCTGGCCCAGCGAGCCACCTGGAGCAGTGCCTCCTCCTCATCAGACCTCCTCTAACTGCGCTGGCCGTGCGCAGCAGAAATCCTCCTCGAGTGTTTGCTTTTCTGTGTTTGTGTGAAGACGGCTGGAGAGGAAGGTGAAAAGAGGAGCAGTGAGAGAAGTGGTTTCAGGCAGAGCAAAGAAAGGGGAGCTGATACTTTACAACACTGGCTGTGTGCAGATAGTCCCTCTCTGCGCGATCGCAGTTTTATTTTCATTTAAACTCTTAACTGCATCTGTATCCCTCACATTTACACACAGCCTCCTCTCCCTCAAGCCCCAAAAGCTATGTTTTTCCTAAATAAAAAGAAAAACAGACCATATCCAGAGTTGCTTCTCCACACCACAACTATAACAACAGCAATAAAGCCAAAACATAAGAAAGATCAGACCATACCTGACCCAACATGCCCCCCAGCTCCTGCTGCAGGCCATGGTCATCTCCCACCTTCACTACTGCAACGCTCTCCTAACTGGTTTCCTAACTGGTTTCCTAGCTGGTTTCCTAGCTGGTTTCCTAGCTGGTCTCCTAACTGGTCTCCTAACTGGTTTCCTAACTGGTTTCCTAACTGGTCTCCTAACTGGTTTCCTAACTGGTTTCCTAACTGGTTCTCCTAACTGGTTCTCCTAACTGTTCTCCTAACTGTTCTCCTAACTGTTCTCCTAACTGTTCTCCTAACTGGTCTCCTAACTGGTCTCCTAACTGGTTTCCTAACTGGTTTCCTAACTGCTCTCCTAACTGGTTTCCTAACTGGTTTCCTAACTGGTCTCCTAACTGGTCTCCTAACTGCTTTCCTAACTGCTCTCCTAACTGCTCTCCTAACTGGTCTCCTAACTGGTCTCCTAACTGGTCTCCTAACTGGTTTCCTAACTGGTTTCCCAACTGGTCTCCTAACTGGTTTCCCAACTGCTCTCCTAACTGGTTTCCTAACTGGTCTCCTAACGGGTCTCCTAACTGGTCTCCTAACTGGTTTCCTAAATGGTCTCCTAACTGGTTTCCTAACTGGTCTCCAGCCTGTGAAACCTCTGCAGATGGTCCAGAACGCGGCGGTGCGTCTGGTCTTGGATCAGCCTAAAAGAACACGTCCCCCCTCTGTTCATTGAGCTCCTCTGGCTGCCCTTAGCCGCCCGCATCAGGTTCAAGTCCCTGATGTTAGCTACAAAGAGCTTAATGGAGCGGCTCCATCTACTTGAATGCTCTTGCAAAGGCTTCTGTCCCAACTGGGTCCCTCCGTTGGTCCCAGGATTGTCGTCTAGCAGCTCCTACACCACGCCTAAGACAATCCAAACTCTGTTCATGTGTCGTCCCACGATGGTGGAATGAGCTACCGAGCGCTACCAGAACAGGGGCGTCCCTGTCTATCTTCAGGAAGCTCCTGAAAACCCAGCTCTTCAGAGAGCATCTCCTATCCCAGCACTTACCTTGTACTTCCCTCCCCCCTCTATCTCTGACCTTTATCTTTCTGCACTTCCTTCTATGCCTGCACCCTATCTCTACTCTGTCCCCTCTGACAGAGTCGGACTCCTGGGTTCCTTCTATGGAGCTTATTGTTAGCTTATTGTTAGCTTATTGTTAGCTTTTTATAAAGCTGTTATATCTTCATTTGTAAGTCGCTTTGGATCAAAGCGTCTGATAAATACAGAAACAGAAACAGAAACTATCACAGGGATACCACAGTCATTACATTACTGGCTACAGACAACCAGTTTGAGAAGAATATCCTTGATCCTTTTCCAACCCTAACAAACTAATAATGTTGTCTAAACCCAATTGGAAAGCAAGAAATTTGTTTTAATGAAGTTTTTAATGAACTTTTTTTAATGCAACTACTCAAGCCAATTAAAGTCAATTAGTTAATTAGTCGTGATGTCATCATTAAACTAACATTAGTCACTAAAGCAGTTATTTGTTCGTCGTTTACCTTCACGAGACGGTTCATCTTCATGTTGTCTTTCCTACTTTTTGCTCCTGAAGCGCAACATTTTTGTGATGTTTTAGTGAGTCCTCATCAGAACTATGGAAGGCCAGCTTCCGCACAACGTGCTGTCGACTTTGTTGCGTCGTTACGTAAAACACTGCTTCGCTTCGCTTCATTTTGTTGCCTGAAGCTTCCGCTATAGGTGCAAAGTCCTGCAGGAACAGTTCATCGTCTCCTCCTGCCCCAAACAAAAAGGAGTCGACTACGTTTGCTGTTCTGACGAATCGGTTCTGTTCTGACTTTTCTGACTGTTCTTCCAGAGGTTTCTTCCTGGTTCTGCCAGAGGTTTCTTCCTGGTTCTGGTTCTGCCAGAGGTTTCTTCCTGGTTCTGGTTCTGCCAGAGGCTTCTTCCTGGTTCTGCCAGAGGTTTCTTCCTGAGTCTGGTTCTGCCAGAGGTTTCTTCCTGGATCTGCCAGAGGTTTCTTCCTGGTTCTGGTTCTGCCAGAGGTTTCTTCCTGGTTCTGGTTCTGCCAGAGGTTTCTTCCTGGTTCTGGTTCTGCCAGAGGTTTCTTCCTGGTTCTGGTTCTGCCAGAGGTTCCTTCCTGGTTCTGGTTCTGCCAGAGGTTCCTTCCTGGTTCTGGTTCTGCCAGAGGTTCCTTCCTGGTTCTGGTTCTGCCAGAGGTTCCTTCCTGGTTCTGGTTCTGCCAGAGGTTCCTTCCTGGTTCTGGTTCTGCCAGAGGTTTCTTCCTGGTTCTGGTTCTGCCAGAGGTTTCTTCCTGTTAAAGGGAGTCGTTCCTTTCCACAGTCCCTCAGGCTCAGGACGGGAGATTGGACTGAAGACAAGTTTCGGTCCAATCTGTTGGTTTCCTTAGTTCGGATATTATTTTTGAATTGGCTCTATATGATTTAATTGGATTATGATTACAATGAATTGAATTCCAATTGGCTTGAATTGGACTTTATTACTTAAGTGCCTTGAGATGACAATTGTTGTAATCTGGCGCTTTATAAATAAAACTGAATTGAATTGAATTGAACTTCTCTCGAGCTTACAGCACACGATGTGGCACCAGCCTTCTTAAATGAATGTTTGGTTGGAGGACATGTTGGCAAAGTGCTCTTTGGCTCTGAAGTTTGTTGATTACTGATGTTTTATATGAAAATTGGCAGGATATCATCAATCTGATTGTTTAATGGAAAAGTTTGAATAAAATTTGCTCTTGAAGAAGACTGCTCACATCATAGATGATCTTAACTTTGTTGGTCTTTGTAGATTTTCGTGCACTCGTTTTCTTATTCTGTGCAACATAGAGCAGTGTTTATTGTATTTATTGTGATTGCTGTTCTTGGTGTTCACAGACCTTTAATCTGCACAAAAAGAACATGGCATAAACTTGCACTGTTCATTAAAATTACATTTCAAACACTAATAGAACCGATAAGTATTAAATTAACTGTGCATGAAAACTACAACCACACACATTGCTTTGTATAATTGGATCACACACAACAGTGGTTGTAACTGCTAATCTCATCAACAACAGGCAAAGTTTACATTTGCACCTGTCACAGCAGCCTCAGTCATATCACCTGCAGCGTTTTACCACAGATGATCTAACTCCCCTGTATGGTGAGCTCTCAGCTCAACTGGAAACTCTCTGAAACCTCAGGCAATGGAAATGGAAATGAAAAGGAGAGGCCAGTGGAAGACAGAGAGGAGAAATAAAATGAGGTCAAACAGAAACTGTAAGACACAAGGCAAAGGTGAAGAGTGGAAACAAAAGAGATGATGGGGATGTGAAAGGAGGTAAAAGACCAATTAACTTTGCCTGGAAGGCTCGTCTGTGTGAAACTAGGACGGACAGTCGTTGCCCACAGAAAAGTGGAGCTGCTCACATGGCAAAAGATCGGCCCGAGGAGAGCTTTGACCTGAACCTTGACCCGAGGAGAGTCTTGACCTGAGGAGCCTTAACCTGAGCCTTGACCCGAGGAAAGCCTTGACCTGAGGAGCCTTAACCCGAGCCTTGACCCGAGGAGAGTCTTGACCCGAGGAGCCTTAACCTGAACCTTGACCCAAGGAGAGCCTTGACCCGAGGAGAGCCTGGACCCGAGGAGAGCCTTAACCTGAGCCTTGACCCGAGGAGAGCCTTAACCTGAGCCTTAACCCGAGGAGAGCCTTAACCCGAGCCTTGGCCCGAGGAGAGCCTTAACCCGAGCCTTGGCCCAAGGAGAGCCTGGACCCGAGGAGAGCCTTAACCTGAGCCTTAACCTGAGGAGCCCTAACGTGAGCCTTGACCCGAGCCTTGACCCGAGACTTGACCCGAGGAGAGCCTTAACCCGAGCCTTGGCCCGAGGAGAGCCTTAACCCGAGCCTTGGCCCGAGGAGAGCCTGGACCCGAGGAGAGCCTGGACCCGAGGAGAGCCTTGACCTGAGCCTTAACCCGAGGAGCCCTAACGTGAGCCTTGACCCGAGCCTTGACCCGAGACTTGACCCGAGGAGAGCCTTGACCCGAGACTTGACCCGAGGAGAGCCTTGACCCGAGGAGAGTCTTGACCCGAGCCTTGACCCGAGGAGAGGTTTAACCTGAGGAGAGCCTTGACCCGAGCCTTGACCCGAGGAGAGCCTTAACCTGAGGAGAGGTTGTTCTTGGGCTGCACAGGACCCCAGAGAGGAGGGAGACAGACAGAAAGGGAGCGCAGCATTCCTTCACCTGACACTTGAACATCAGTCAGTGAACGCCCGTCTGCCAACTCTGTCTATTTACCCGAGGTTGGTGGGTTGGTGAGAAGTCATCAGTTTATCCTGGCGGGGCTGTCTGGGTAGCAGACCCAGGAAACACTAATAATACATCAGGATCTGACTGGAAAAACACAGACGCAGTGTTAAATCACAGCATGTTGTTAGTTTTATGTGCTTCACTTTCACTGTCACACAACAACAGCAGCTGTCCCATGAACACATCTCACTGCATTAATGTCAGATTCAGTTAGGGCCTGTTTGTGGTGGAAGGGCCACAGGGGTTATGATCACATACCTTCTCATAACCACTTCACCCCATTGAGGGTCAAAGGGAGGCTGGAACCTTTCCCAGCTACCTCCAAGTGAGAGGCAGGGTGCACCCTGGGTAAGTCAGCAGTCCATTACATCAAGGCCTGATGATTTAAAACCATAAATTATCCAAACTTGCATGTTTTCCGATGGGAGGAAAGCCAGAGTTTCCTGCTTTGAGGCGACTGTGCTAACCACCGCGCCCCTTTCAGCTCCCTGCTCCGTCTTATCAGCGGAGTTCATTTCTAAAATGATCCCTCAAAAAGTTAGAGAAACATACTTCCCCTCACTCCCCTTCTCACGTCTATTTCTGTACTGCAACTGTATACGTTTCCTTTGGGGGTAAATAATGTATGAAGGGGTCAAACAGCGGTCTTTGTGCTGCTTCTCTATGCAGTTTAACACCAAAACATTGTTTGTCTGACCACAACTGGACTATTTAAATGCATGTAAACGTGAAATCACACTAAGTGTATATGCTCTGTTAGATTCAAATGGTTCTTGGTGCTCCAGCTCCAAAGTTACATGATTATACAACATATAATGACAAATCAAGCTGCTGTCCACCATGTATGTTTCTGTTTATTCGTCAAACAGCCAAAGGTGTCACTGAAAAACAGTTTATTAGGACTATGTGTCAACTTGTAGAGTAGCACGATACCCACGGTACCCCGCGGTGCCAAATCGTTACGGTTCCTACTATACTAGAAATTCTACACGACGATACTACCGTGGATTACTACACTAAGCTTCCGCTACACAGCTTCTGACCGCTTGCTACTCCCTTGTAAACAAACCCACTGCAACCGAACTACGCAGCTGCTGGATGATTGGCTGTTTGCCTCTGGGTCCGCCCATCTGTTAGCTGATTGGCTGTTTGCCTCTGGGTCCGCCCATCTGTTAGCTGATTGGCTGTTTGCCACTGGGTCCGCCCATCTGTTAGCTGATTGGCTGTTTGCCTCTGGGTCCACCCATCTGTTAGCTGATTGGCTGTTTGCCTCTGGGTCCGTCCATCTGTTAGCCGATTGGCTGTTTCCCCACGCTGGGTCCGCCCATCTGTTCGCTGATTGGCTGTTTTTGTGTTTCTGACGGCTAGAACGAACTCCATGTGGACAGCTCCGCTTTGACAGAAATTCGCTTTAAAACTAAAGTTCTGTCTCGCCCAGACGCGCGCACAGCGGTCACAAACACGAGACAACACACACACACACTCACCATAGCAGAAGCACCGGGCCCGAGCTTAGCGCACTGTGCTAGTGGCACCACTAATCAAAAAAACATACTCCAAAAGCCACATTTGGAAGTATTTTGGGTTTAAAGAAGGCACAGACGGTAAAGCAATCGAAGATGGCCTTCCACTGTGCAGGCGCTGCCATCAAACTATAGGAGCCAAAGGAGGCATCACATACAACCTCATAAAACACCTGCAGTGTCACCCAGATTTATATGTCGAATACCTGGTTAGTATTTCCTGTTTATTTTCTAATTGGCTAATATTAGGCTATATGCACCGTGTACAGGCTGAAGAATGAAGAGTTAAAAGATGTTAAAGCACCTAGAAAATACATAAAAATATAGTTTTCACAGGGAATCAGTTCCTGTATATTGTATTTTGTCCTCTGTTTTATTATGTTGGAGAAGAAGCATTATTGTCAAATAGATTTTTTAAAAAGACAGTGGGTTTGTTATCCTAAGTCCAGTATTTATATTAGTATTATGTTTATCAGGCACATAACATACGTAATTAGTAAGTATTTATCACTTGTACAAATAAATTGCAGTTCATGAAATATTAATAATAAAAACAGGCTGCAGTATCGCGATAACATCCGGAACCGTGATACTTTATCTGGTATAGTATCGTGGTTACTTATTTTATCAACTGTCGCTCTGCTCTAATAAAATGCTGATTTTATAACCACATCCTCATCTGACAGAATCACCGTTAAAGTAGCTCAAAGACAGCGTCTGAGCAGTGAATTCAGCTGTTCTTATATGTGCCGTGATCTCCCAGAGGAGGTTAGAAGCAGCAGATTGTCTCGAACATTTTCTCACAGTCCGCAGTGTCGTAAAATACTTGAGTCAATAACTTGGTTCCCCTCCTGTGCACGTATATCGAGACAAGCACAGCGGTCCCGTTAGATGTCGAACTGTCACCGTGGCTCAACTCAACGTGTCATGGAACCACGCTGAGTGGAAATCGTTACCATGGTAATGAAGAAAATGATTAAAGCAATCGAAATATATGAAAGAATTGGTGCCACACAGGATGCTGACCTCAGAACAGCACCAACACGGCTCATGTTATTTTGGTAGTCACTGTTGACATGTTCTGTCGAGGCTTCCTTGGCTTTCACACACTATTCCTGCGTGCACCCTGTGCACGAACTTGACCCACGGCTGTGTGTGGCATTCTATAAGCAGCACTCCAGTAGGTGGGTTATGGGAATATGGTTCCCATGACACGCTATTCCCTGAGAGAGCTAACTGTCATCTGCTGATATATCAGCAAATGTGCGACGAAACGTTCTGATTTAAAAGTGGTTGACGTGTGACCAGGGAGAAAAATAAACAGGATCTGTTTGGCTTTTCTTAAATTGGAATCAAAACTGGTGAGAAATTGACAGAGGAAACAACCTCAGTGGTTATATACTGTGAAGCTATTTCCCTTCTGTGAAGAAAGAGCGTGTGAATTTATCGCTTTTAATTAGCGGATCTATTAAGAGCTGAAAAACACGTCTGAACTTTAACGAAATTTACATTTAAAGCATTTAAAGGCTGTAGCTGAAAAGAAGTTCCATCAGACTTCTGCTGCTGTCCAGCGAAATAAAGCAGGCGCTCGTCAGATAACTCTCTGGTCTGAAATGACAAGAAGGAGGCAGTCATGTACTTCTACTTTATTAAAAGTTCAACTATCCGGTTATTTGTCCTCTCTGAGAATCAAATAGCTGGCAGTTGTTGTCACAGTCTGCTATAGAAGTTTATGTAATGTCACAGTTTGTTTAATCATGGTTTCAGTTATGTTCTAGTCCTGTTTTTCCTGCCACCTCACTCAAGTCACCTGGTTAATTGTTCACAGCTGCACATCATTCACTGATCACTCCCTCCACAGTATTTAGTCTTCTGGTTTCCTTTCAGTCACTGCAGAATCCTCACCATCCCTTCATGCTTCCACGAAAAAGATAAGTTTGATTGCCAGCCTCATAGCCGTTTAAGATAGCCACAGTCAGTGTTTTTTCATAGCCTGGTTTTGTTAGTGTCTTTTTTTTATGTTAAGTATTTTTGATAATCCGCCTTTTGTTCCTGCTCCCCGTTTTGGAAATAAACCTTTTGATTTTTTGGAAAAAGAACTGCATCTGGGTCCCTTCTCGCACCACGCATTGTGCCCAAAAGTGCTCAAACGAGAATGATTAGAACGACACGTGCAGCTGAGTCGGTTTTGTGCTGTTCTATAAGACACCAGCAGCACTGAAAACTAAATCTGGTTGTTTTTACGTTCTTTTATAAACCTCTTAAACACAAGATAATTCTGTGGATTTCCATTTGATGCATGAGTGAAGTCACATTAATAAACGAGACGCACAACTTAATACAATTTAATAAAGTCCAGCATTTATAAATCCACTGTTTTTGCCGGTAAAAAACACCCGTCATGCCTTTGAAATGGCTCAGAATATGGCTCATCTGACACCAGCCTTCCCTGTGTCTGCTAAGCTATGAGCAGTTCTAATGTTGGTTTAATTCATGGATAAATATGTCATAATAATCTCAGCCACACGTCTTTATGGCAGTATCGTCATGGTAACTGACTGCCAGAAGCAAGGCCGTCGCTGCTGGACTGTAAGCCAACTGGAATCTCTCGAGCCTTGGAAGCCACCAGCTGTAGGAGTGCCAGACTCCATGGGCTTGGGAAACAGGGCTGGCTCCAGAGGTCCTTCTGCGGTTCCCGGACGTGAATCTGACCTCTCCTTTCTTTCACTTTAAGTGTCGCTCTGCTGATTTAAAGCAGAAATCCTCCGCCGTAGGCCTGATGTAGCTCATAACATGCTTTGTAATGTACAGGGAAGTGGACAGAAGGAGCCTTTAAATGACTCTATTCCCCTCCTTAAAGCAGCTTTCATGGCTTCTAAATTATTTTTGACATGTTTTTGGTAATAAAGCCGATCTTTAGCGTCACTAAACCGTGTTTTGCAGTTAGTTTCTGCCACACATGAGTCCTCCCCTTCCTGACACAGTTTGTTTAACATGCATGTTAAACATGTATGATGCAGCTGAATCTCCTTTAAATCAGCTTCATGCTTTTCCCTCTGGAGAAGGGAATCTCCTGCTTACTCACCACTTCCACTGTGAGTGATACTAACAGCATCTGCCAGCCGTCGTTCTGTTCAGCTCCAAGCTTATAAAAGTCGAGTCAGTGACAGGGCTGCAGCCTAAGAATAGAATCTGATTGCCTGGAAATTATTTCATTACGAAGGTGTTTTCGTCTTCTGACATGTTATCCTTTATTTGAATATGACTTTTTGATTTTCCTGCTTGTTTCTTCATTGATTTGTTCCGTTTCCCTCCTATTGTGACTTTTAGATATCCTGAACACAACCTCATCTGGTTTATTTTCTGTTATTTTAAGGATTAAATGATTTTTATGTGTTTGTAACAGTTTTTTATCGACTGAAACAACCACAGAATGAGTTTAAACTCTCACTCAGTTACTGGAATTCATTAATATGAGTCTTACATGTATATTAATGTTATCAGGGGCTTATTATGTGGACATCATTTTGCTGACTTCCACAAATTATAACTTAATACAGTGAATTAATGTGTTTATATACAGTAGTACCATAAAAATAGTTGATACTTTAAGGAGTCTTCAGGAATAGTTCTCCAGGCTTCTTGAAGGACATCCCAAAGCTCTTCTTTGGATGTGGGCTGCCTTTTGTTCCGTTCTCTGTCAGATGATCCCACACTGCTTCAATAATGTTGAGGTCCGGGCTCTGGGGAGGATTCATCCCTCCATAAGACCTGTTGCCACTGATTTTCAGTCCACTTCTTGTGTCATTTGGCACAGCTCAGCCTTTTCTCCCTGTTTCCCTTCCTTAAGAACGGCTTCTTGACAGCCACCCTTCCATGGAGACCATTTCTGATGAGGCTTGGGCCAACAGTAGATGGATCAGCTGAAGGTCCAGATGCATCTCTCAGGTCCTGTCAGGTCACAGCTGGATTTTTTCCTCTTTCTTAAGGACATCACTTTCAGATCCTGTTCATCTGCTGGAGATAGTTTTTTAGGCCTGACACTTCTTCTTTTGTCCTCCACTTGTCCAGTTTCCTCAAATGTTTTAAGGACACACTGCACACCATGCTGAGATATGCCAAGTTTTCAGCTAATAGCTCTTTGGGAATCACCTTGTTGCTGCAGAAATCCTATTTTCTGTCTGTCAAACTGTGTTTTCTTTGCTGTTTTTCATAGATGCAGCTAAAGAAATGGGAACAAATGATGTGTCTTTGTGACAAAGTGCCTAAAGATCCAGTTTAAAATGGCTTCTTTGCTAAGTTGTCTGTTCTGTGTCGACACAACACTGGTTCATCCCTTGAGTTAGGAGCCTTTTTTCTGCCTGAATGCTTCATAGCTCAGAGTTAAGTGGCTGAACAAAGAAAAAAACACTAAATAAGTCAGTTAAAAGGCTGAAAATGAGTCAAAAAGCAGCCAAAGTCCAAAGAAAAACGTTCAAAGAAAACCTGGAGAATGATGTAACCAAAATAATTTGAGTAAACTTGAATTTGAAGAAATGTTCCTTTAGTGGTGCTGAGCCCTTCAGAAAGTCTCGTTTTTCCTTTTTAAACTGTGTACCCAGCTTGATAAATGAGAAAAAAGGTCAGTTTTCCTCTTTTTATGATTCAAATTAGCTTAATTTCTTTTTGTCCACTGTGAAATGCAGCTGTTGCCGAACCTTTTCTAAATTTTCTGTCAACACTCCTCCTCATTTGGTCAATATTGCCCTTGGGCTTCCCACCTCCTCGTGAAAGAAAATGCTCAATGCAGCAGATTCACTCTCTGGGGGGACTTTTACTGGCTTTTGGAAGAATCTGTTTAATTGAGCTTCAGAAACGCCTGTAACGAAGATTTTGAACCTAACAGTGTGAGAGACTTTTACTTTTCAGGGCAGGAAGGATAAAGAAACTTTGCTTTGCTCTGGAAGTGAGAAAAGGTCGAGCTGCATCCTCATGATTTAGCTTTGCTTCACTGCTCGGGTGTTTGATTTGAAGCCCGACGGGGGGAGTCTCATTACTAAAGTCAGTCAGCTCCTGAACTTGTGATGAGCTGAGGCCACGCCTCCTTTTTTTAACCGAAACCGTCTGTCAGCTGGTCTGCTTTGAGGACCTTTCACTCCAACATCCATTTCATCTTCCTCGGTTACAAAGAGCCTTCGTTCTGCCTGAATCAGAGTCAGAAATTCAACATAAGTCACGATATTTCACAGCTCTATCGGGAAGACAAACTCGTGAACACTGATGAATATTTAGAAAATAATTCAAAGGTTTAGCTTTGGTTTTTTTTTAGAATAACGGCAGCTAAATGTGTGCAAACAGAGGCGATGCTCCTGGTTTTCATGAGTTTGTGTGACCTGCTGCCTTTATTTCACAGGAGTTTCAGATATTAAATATGCTGCACATTTGTATTTATCTCTGACTTCCTTTATATGTAAAGTAAAAGACTCTGAAAGTCGTGTGAATCTGAAATCTCGACCAACATAAATGATCCATTATTTTTGTGCGATTAATTCAGGAGGTGATAAAGTTATAAATAGACATTTATCTTTGCTGAGGTCAAAGTTTGGCGTCAGACTTATCACAAACACCTCTCCTGATTGAGAGAAAATGCTTCCTTCTTCATCATTTCTTCTTTCTAATGAAAGCCTTTCTGGCAGAGGTGAGGTGAGCTGCTCAACATTTTTATCTTTTTATTGTTCCAAGTTTCCAGCTCAGCACAACGAGGCTCCATTCGAGCAGATAGCAAGTGGCTGCTTTGTAGATAAGAGCTTTATATTACCATGTGTGACATGGAATAACATGACACACAGCAGTGGACTCTGAGGTCAAGTGTGGTGATCAGATCTGAGCCACTGTGCCAAGAAGCGCTGGCTAAAGACTACAAGGATTATAGCGCCGTAATAAAGATATCAAAGCAAACACACTCAGAGAAAACTGAGCACAGGTGGGGATTTATGTAAGTGCAATAATCAAGAATACACTTAAAATAGTAACAAATAACAAAGAGTACTGATCCTGTTTCATTTATTTCTATGATTCCAGCAGCTGATACGCGTATAAAGCCCATAAAGTCACTTTAAATATCTCCTCCGGCAGGTTTTACTGTATTCTTTCACTGTATTCTTCACAAAAACAGCAGCTCACAAAGTTTCTCTTCTCCCTGCAAACTTATCCTTAACTGTTCAGTTTAGTTTCGAACTGTTACACCTGACAGCGCTGATTAATATGTAAAGTATGCAAACAATTCAGCTGGATAGACTTTAAAGTTCTGATGCTGGTCCATAAAGCTCTGAATGGTCTCATCAGTGACCTCCTGACCCACTATGAACCTCCCAGACCCCTCAGGTCATCTGGATCCGGTTCTTTATCAGTTCCCAGAGTCAGAACCAGACCTGGAGGAGCTGCATTCAGCTTCTATGCTCCACATGTCTGGAACAAACTCCCAGAAAGCCTCAGATCAGCTGAAACTCTCAGTATTTAAGTCCAGGTTGAAGAAAAACATCTATTTTCAGCTGCTTTTGAATAAGCTTGAGTTTCAAAACGGAATCAGATTTTAACTCCTGATTTTATCTATTGTTCTTATTTCTTTCTTTTGCTTAAATTTTAAATCCTGCTTTTTATTTCTTCTGTTTTAATGTCTCCGTAAAGCACTTTGAATCACCTTGTTGTTGAATTGTTCTACACAAATAAACTTGAACAGGAGCCACCGCTGATGTAAAAGCTCAAACAGCTGGATGATCACAGGAACCCTGAGCTCTCCTCTTCCTTGGCTGCCTCTGCTCGGCTGGTGCTGGCTTTGAGTTGTTGAAACACTGGTTGGAAACAGAAACCGGGACCGCTTTGGTGTAAAAACCCTTTGAGATTGACAGCAGCATGATGCTGCCACCGCCATGCTTAATACTGAGTGATGTGCAGCGCCGTAGCTTTTTCTGCGTGGGGGTTACTCCGGGGGGTCCGGTTTCCTCACAAAGGAGTGAATGGTTGTCTGTCTGTCCCTGTTAACCCTTGGATGGACTGAGAGTTTATCCAGGGTTAGGGTTTGGCCCCGCCCACTGACAGGGCTTGAACCTGATTGGCTCGAGCCCCCTGCCACTCTCAGCAGGATGAGAAAGGATGGATGGAGCCCTGCCTGGTGCTCTGATAGTTTTTGTTTCATCAGATCAGGGAATATGTTCCTTCATGCTCTCAGAGCTTCTTTCTGGAGAGCAGATTCCTGATTGTTCCAAAATTCCTCCAATTATTTTTCCAATTATTAAGGTCATTGAGGTCCTGGGAACACACAGGCCTTTAGAAATAGATTTATACTACTGCCCTTTTCCCATGGCTTTGATTTTCTGTGGACATACAGTGTGAATTGTGGGACTTATTTTACACCGTTTGTGGTTTTAGAAATGATGTGAATTCCAGTTAAGCTCCAGATGCATCTCAGGTATATTTATAACAGCAAAGTTGCATAACATTGAATATAAGTGGAGATTATGACAGCTGGGATGGGCTTGAGCACCCTGTGATATGATTAAAGTATATTTCCTTTGATTATCCTTTTAGGTCTGCAGCCTTTTCCCACTTTTAATTATCTCAAATGATAAAAATGCAGCAGATAATGGAACAAACCATCAGCTGAGCTCCAAATCTGTGCTTACAGTCATCAGCTGAGCAACCCTAATTTCTCCTTCCTCATTTTTGCATTTCTATAAATGAGGATGGAGGGATGAACTTTGTTTTTCTAAACTTTTAAAGCTGGGGGGGCAATAAAAAGGACTATAAATCTATCCCTGACCCACAACCACAGAGATCCTGGTCTGTGTGTGGCAGACAGACGGATTTCTGTGCAGGATTTTCTCACTGCAGCGTTTGCTATCAGCTTTTTAACTCTGGTCTTTCAGTAATGCGCTGCAGCAGAGACGTTTGGAGGCATGTCTGCGGCCAACAGACAGGTTAATGGTACTGTGGACTCATGCTGGCTCTGGTGGAGTCATCCCCAATGTTCTCCTGTTCTGTGAGGTCATCGTTTACAGGCCTTAATGCCACTTTTATTGGTCCGCTCCAGGAGAATCCTTATTGGGTTAAAGCTCTGGCAACAGAATCCATCTGACCAGTAGAAATTAGCCAGAGATGATGAGCTTATTTTGATGAATTTAACACAAAATCTGTTTTATAATCAGCTGTTGACTGGATGTTTTTGGGGGTTTGGTTGGATGAAGACGACCAAACCTTCCTAAAAGTTTGTGAACATGAAGCATTCAAAGATGCCTTTTGGGACACAAACGACTTTCTATCATGCATGAAATGATAAGAAAGCATTTGGAGCATTGGAGCAATCATGGCGAAGACATTAAACTCAAATATTACAGCCTCTAAAAAGAGGAAAGCAAATGGTTTGTCTTTACAATGTTGTTGCACTGCTCTACAAGAACAACAAGAACAACTGGATGTTTAAAGGATAGGTCAACTTACAATTAAGTTTATACTCCAGCTGCCTGCTGTGGGGTGCGAAACTTTGCTCAAATTACAGCTTACATCGATGTTTGAGCCCAATTATTTCCCAACTTTGAAAGAAAAAGAAAAAAAGACAGCCTGATTTAGGACAAGAAACAAGCAAATCCAAATGATAAGAAATGGTTGTTGTCTGTCTCAGCTCTGCAGAGTTGTACTTCTTTCCAGGAATCAGTTTCTTTGTCCAGTTATCAGTGAAAAACTCTCATTTTCAGAGCCTCTCATCATCTAATAACTAAATGTTTCTGAAGCATATTGTTTTCTTTGTTGGTCATTGTCTGCATATTGCTGTTTGGGTGGTTGAAGACGGCCTTAAAGGATTGCAACACTGATGCTGAAGACCAAGCTTTGCTCAGCATCAGCGAGGATAGAATCAGCAACAAGGCACATTTGAAGTCTAAATGGACAGAAAGGGCATCACAGCCTTCTCTGAGCTGTCTATTTTCACACAAACATTCACAGTAGCAACTATTGTATTTATATTTAATGAGTGAAATAATTCTTTCTTTTTGAGATTAGTTAAACTAGAGTCATAGATGTGTTCACTTGCATCTGGATTGGAGACAAACGAGCAAAAACAAAGTCGTAGAAAGAGTGAAAAAACACCTATAGGTTGCTGTTTGTGTTTTATTCAAACAGGCTGAAGTAGCAGATGATATAAGCACTTTGAGCATAATAAAAGCAACAGCTTGACAGAATGGCCCTGGCCTTGGACCTTGCCCCGGATGTGCTAAATGACAGGAACTGTGGCTGGTAATGTCTCGTTAAAATGTTGAAGGTGCTATAAAAGTAAGGCTTGTGTTAAATTATGCACGAGACAAACGGCTGCATTGTTCCCAGAAATAAAAAGTTGTGTCCGTCTGGGGTAACTGCTGCCAACTCTTTGGCCCGACTGAGACTTTGCTGCAATAAATTGTCACTTTGAGGAAGTTTTTATCTGCTTTTGATATGATTTCTTTGAAATGTAATTGTTGTGGCACATTGTGTTGCATATAAAAAGCTTTGAACGCATGTTTATGACGTTGGAACATGGGTTAAACCCTGTGATTTAGCAGGAACTTGTTGCACGGATAGATACTGAAACTGAGTTTCGGAGTGAATGTTTCAGAACAAATCTGACAGCTTATTTAATTAGTGAAAACAGTTTTTACTGCTTTACTCACTGAAACGACCTCTTGTGGATGTGTGAAAAGGTGCGTGTAGAATCCTGGTTTCCATCATGTGTTTATATGTGAAAATCATCTCGTAAACCTCACCAAACAGAGCGTGAAAATTCAACTCAAGCCTCCACTTTGGGCTCAAACATTCTGTTTGATAGAGCTGAAAACTACACAAATGCGCCGTGAAGTTAGATTACTCACAAAAGTATTTGTTTAGAAGGTCAGTTTTGATCCCATTTCCACAGTTTTTGCACAATGCAAACAGAAACAGTCCAGATGTCCAACTTCTGCTGTGATAGATGCTTGCTCTGGGTTGCTCTCTGCAGCCAGACACTGGATTAGATGCCTTAGATTGTTCCATCCCCACACAGCTTCTTAATTAGTTCTGTAAAACAGTTTCTAATAAAGTTTTTCATTTTGATTACATACAATTTTGTCAAACTGTCTAAAAAAATTCAATTGGAGCCTCCACTTTGGGCTCAAACATTCTGTTTGATAGAGCTGAAAACTACACAAATGCGTCGTGAAGTTAGATTACTCACAAAAGTATTTGTTTAGAAGGTCAGTTTTGATCCCATTTCCACAGTTTTTACACAATGCAAACAGAAACGGTCCAGATGTCCAACTTCTGCTGTGATAGATGCTTGCTTTGGGTTGCTCTCTGCAGCCAGACACTGGATTAGATGCTTTAGATTGTTCCATCCCCACACAGCTTCTTAATTAGTTCTGTAAAACAGTTTCTAATAAAGATTTTTCATTTTGATTACATACAGTTTTGTCAAACTGTCTAAAAAAATTCAACTCAAGCCTCCACTTTGGGCTCAAACATTCTGTTTGATAGAGCTGAAAACTACACAAATGCGTCGTGAAGTTAGATTACTCACAAAAGTATTTGTTTAGAAGGTCAGTTTTGATCCCATTTCCACAGTTTTTGCACAATGCAAACAGTCTGTTCCGTTCATCATGTTTGTGGTGCTTCTCCTTGTCAGTTATTACAGAAAAAGCAGTTTTTAGGGAGTCTGTTATTGGACAGAAAGCTGTTGTATGGCATCTCATGCATGCTTTGAACTTGAAACTCAGGGACATGTGATGACTTACTGACTTATTACATAAGTCCAACTTGCAGGAGTGCTCTATTAAATCATCATCACATCTCTTAACATTTGTCCTCCATCTGCTGTCTAATAAAGATTTTTCATTTTGATTACATACAATTTTGTCAAACTGTCTAAAAAAATTCAATTGAAGCCTCCACTTTGGGCTCAAACATTCTGTTTGATAGAGCTGAAAACTACACAAATGCGCCGTGAAGTTAGATTACTCACAAAAGTATTTGTTTAGAAGGTCACTTTTGATCCCATTTCCACAGTTTTTGCACAATGCAAACAGTCTGTTCCGTTCATCATGTTTGTGGTGCTTCTCCTTGTCAGTTTTTACAGAAAAAGCAGTTTTTAGGGAGTCTGTTATTGGACAGAAAGCTGTTGTATGGCATCTCATGCATGCTTTGAACTTGAAACTCAGGGACATGTGATGACTTACTGACTTATTACTATTAAATCATCATCACATCTCTTAACATTTGTCCTCCATCTGCTGTCTAATAAAGATTTTTCATTTTGATTACATACAATTTTGTCAAACTGTCTAAAAAAATTCAATTGAAGCCTCCACTTTGGGCTCAAACATTCTGTTTGATAGAGCTGAAAACTACACAAATGCGTCGTGAAGTTAGATTACTCACAAAAGTATTTGTTTAGAAGGTCAGTTTTGATCCCATTTCCACAGTTTTTACACAAAGCAAACAGAAACGGTCCAGATGTCCAACTTCTGCTGTGATAGATGCTTGCTCTGGGTTGCTCTCTGCAGCCAGACACTGGATTAGATGCTTTAGATTGTTCCATCCCCACACAGCTTCTTAATTAGTTTTGACTTAAGTAGTACTCACAAAAGTATTTGTTTAGAAGGTCACTTTTGATCCCATTTCCACAGTTTTTACACAATGCAAACAGTCTGTTCCGTTCATCATGTTTGTGGTGCTTCTCCTTGTCAGTTATTACAGAAAAAGCAGTTTTTAGGGAGTCTGTTATTGGACAGAAAGCTGTTGTATGGCATCTCATGCATGCTTTGAACTTGAAACTCAGGGACATGTGATGACTTACTGACTTATTACATAAGTCCAACTTGCAGGAGTGCTCTATTAAATCATCATCACATCTCTTAACATTTGTCCTCCATCTGCTGTTTCCTTCTCTCTTTTTTACGGTACCCATTAGAGTTCATAGATGCTTTGCTTTTAAGCTGCGACTAGCCTCTCCTGACATTTATATCACCGATGTTTTAAAGGTTCAGTGTTCTGCGTGTGAGACGTTCTTTGGCCATAGATTTTACAATCATACATAGTTTATATGGTTGTGAGTCACTCTGGAAAAGCAGCAAGTTTTAATAAGTTCTGCAGCCAAAGTCTCAACTGAGTCACCTTGCAGCTTGATTTTCAGAAAGGTCTTGTGTACTTATGAAGTCAATACTGACTGACAGACAATGAGAAGCCTGACGGGACGCTCGGTCTGTCTGAAAGGTCAGTTTGTGCTCAGAGTGCAGGAGAAACTCTTTATAACATGTGTTATTGAGTATTCTGACATTCACTGGAAGCCAGTATCTGAGAAAAATACCAGCTGAGGCATTTTCAGTCCCAGCAAGGGATCATTTCGATTAACCGCAGGTTCTTAAGTCTGTTGGACAAGATGTTCAAGGATACCTTGTCTCATTCAGCTTTTCTGAGAGTGAAACCAGACATTGATTCATAGAAGCTAACATCTGTATCAATATGTTGAATCTATTGGCAACAGAGAAGACTCTGACACCAAAGGTTTATGGTCTGTTGTCATCTTGAAACTATCACCTATACTCTGAAGATGAGTTAGCTTTTATGGTCTTTTATTTGCACAATGAACCCAGAAGCACTGGTCGTTGTCCGTAGAAACCACATGAATTAAAATCAATTAGGAGCTAAAGGAGCAAAGTTTATACTTTGTGAAAGAGGGAAAATCTGTTGGCATCCATCTTGTTCAGATTTACGGTTCAGTAACACCGATATGACCGAGGTTCATACAGCAACATTTGCATTGTTACTTAATTCCAGCTTCTTGCTTTTTGTGACGCTGACGACTCATTTGTGGTGTTCTGTGGGGGTTGCTTTGGCTGCATGGGGCACCTTTTCAACAGGAGTGAGACCTTTCACAGCACCGGTAGCAGGTCCAACTCATTTCTGGTGCGTGTTGGACCATTTGTCACAGATTCTGCTCATAACTTTTATGGACAGAACTTCCAGGTGCAGTCCAGAGCTGGAGGGTTTCCAGCTCGGTTGGCTTCGGATTGCATCTTTGCTTTGGGATCTTGTTGGTTACATCAAACAGATACGTCCAGCCAGGGTGAGAATTAGGACCTCCGAGTCAGAGGTCCTCAGTCAGAAAAGAGTAAACTGCCCCCTCCATCTGCTTTGGCTGTTTTACACCAGTTGGGATTGGGGCAGCATTGTCACAACCGGTGTAAGGGGGATGGAGGTAGGACCCAGATGCAGAGTTCAAAGGAAAACTTGATTTATTATCAAAAAGAACAAAAGATAGACTGCTGGGATAGGCTCCAGCCCACCCGCTACCCGATTAACGGACTGTCGGTATAGAAAAAGGATGGATGGAAGAACAAAAGATAACAATAAATCTAAACTGTGGGGAAAAAACAAAGCAAAGCTGTGGAAGAACGAAAGATAAAACCTGACCTGACAACACATGAATGAACAAAACATCAATGGTGGTGAAGCTGAGGTGAGGATTTTGCACTGAACTGAGGGAAACTAAAGTAATGTAGGGAGGGGAGCTGTGAAAACAAAGACAGGTGACTTAAATGAACCTAACAAGGTGACAAGGAAAAACTGTTGAGTAAAATTAAACCTAAAAACAAAACCCAAGACAAGACGAGCATCTGTAGTAATAATGACGTTAAACTAAACTTCTGTGGTGAAGGGAGAGCGAAGCCAAAAGCAAAAGTGTCGATTTACCCGTCAATCTATATTCTAACCAGCACCTATGGCTGTAAACTGTGGGCAGTGGCTTAAAGATTGAGATCATAGATGCAAGAGATGGGAATAAGCTTCCTCCAAAGACTCGCTGCACTGAAAAAAATAACTCGTAAGAAAACATATTGTAAGTATTTGCATGCAAATGATTTAAGTAAACTTTAATCCTGCAATATTAAGTAAAACTCACTTGCCAGTATCAAGTAAATGTTACTTTCCATAAAACATTACAGTTGTGAAAATATTAAGTAACATTTACTTGAGTTTATCAGAGTTTTAAAGTATATTTAATTAAACATATTAAGTAGAGTGTACTTGCTTTTCATAGGCAGGAACATCATTTTACTTAAAATTTTCAGTTTTACACCTAGTCTGGACCTTTTGTAACACCCAAAATGTTTTCCAACAATCACTCTTCTTCTCAAGTGTTGGAAAACTTGGCAGCTATTTTCACTCCTTTTGACTCAAGTAAAACTTTTTTAAGTAAAATGATGAATCTTACATATCTGTAGAATTTGCATTACATTGCTAACTAAAATTAGGTCCATTAGTGTCCATTTTCTATACCGTATACATTTTCTGGAGCCTTTCCCAGTCATTGGGTGAAAGGCGGGGTTCACCCTGGACAGGTCGCCAGTCCAAGGACAATTTAGAGTCACCAATTAACCTAACATGCATGGTGGGAAGAAGCCAGAGTAACGGGAAAGAACCCATGCTTACACGGGGAAAACATGCAAACTCCCCACAGAAATGCCCCAGGCGGGGATCGAACCTGGAACCCTCCCGCTGATAACCACCACCCAATTGGGTAGTTACCAGATTACCAGATATAGTTAAATATGCGTCATTAAATATGCAGATATATTATATATTATTACAGATTTAAAACAGAGCAGAGATGCTGCTGTAACATCGCTTCATGTGTGGATGCGTTTCCAAACCCGACACTTTCAGAGTAAAGTTTATGTAAAATCTTTAGGTTTATGGACATACATCTATTAAACATTTAAATAAAACTTACTTTTCCCCTATAATTCATGTGTTACGTTAATAAAATGTTTAATTTTACTCTAGTTCTTACTGAATCTTAAAAATACAAGGTAGAAATTATGACAATTACTCTAATAGAATTTATGGCACCAAAAAGTCCCTTTTTTCAGTTTTTTTTCTCATCTTTAGGGATAAAGTGAGGCTTCAGTCAAAATCTGTATAAATGGCAGCCGTTGAGGTAATTTGATCTCGGAGAGCTGCTTCCTGGTTTATCTTTTTTTTTTATCTTTATTGACCTGTTAGCACTCAGATTTCAATTAGTAAAATGTTGCTTTAGCTGAAATGACAGAAATGAAGGATGATCAGAATTATCAACAGAGGAAATAAAAAGCGAAGTAGCTGCCCTTTACCTTTTTATCCTCGTGTCTATCTACAGTTTGTCTTTGTTTTAAGTCTACGACTGAGCTCTCCCTGACATTTAACCGGATCAATGGGCCTGAAATACCATCCAGTGTCAGCTGAAATTAGAAATCAATAACATGAATAGACGCAAGGTCCAACAAACTTCCTTCAACCCAACTGAACTCCAGCCTCTGTCATCTTTTCTCTTCTGTCCTCGTTGATTTGAAGCATCTATTTCCTGGTCTTGTCTTCTCCTCTTTGTGTTCCCTTTTCTATTTTCCTTTTATTTTCCTGCTCTCTCCGACCCAACATTGCCTTTCTCTGCCTTTACCGGTTACCGGGATTATTCCAACTCCTCGATCAATACCTTAACGAGTGTAGAGAGGTGCTCTACAAGCATAAATTGCATAAAAGACTTGGTGGATTTCATCAGTCCTGAGTAAATAGACTGTCTGAGCTGTGCAGCATGCTAGCAGTTTGCCCAGAGACCACAGGATGCTCATTATTATTGGCAACTTGGGCGTAAAACTGAGGCCTCCATGTGCAGAAAGTACTCTGAGAGAGTCATGAGAATGACTGGAAGCTTACTTCAGCTACAGCAACAGAAGACACATTCATCTACTTAGTAAAAGAGACCAAGACCGCCATCAAATTCGAATTAGCATTTGAATTAAATGGGTGCAGACGTGTGTGTCCTGCCTGGACGTGAGCAGGATAACAGGCTCCTTGCTCCCAGAACGGCAGCAGAAGTTAGTTCTGTGCTGCCCATGTCAATGCACAGGCTCCCCACTCTGTCACTGTGATGTATTACCCAAGCTGGGAGCCCAGGCAGCTGAACTGCACCTCCACAGCATTTAGACAGATTTAATTAGAGCTGTGAAAAAACAACAAAGGGATGTGTGTGTGTCTCTGTTCGAGGGAAACGGTCCAGATGTCCAACTTCTGCTGTGATAGATGCTCTGGGTTGCTCTCTGCAGCCAGACACTGGATTAGATGCCTTAGATTGTTCCATCCCCACACAGCTTCTTAATTAGTTCTGTAAAACAGTTTCTAATAAAGATTTTTCATTTTGATTACATACAATTTTATCAAACTGTCTAAAAAAAATTCAATTGAAGCCTCCACTTTGGGCTCAAACATTCTGTTTGATAGAGCTGAAAACTACACAAATGCGCCGTGAAGTTAGATTACTCACAAAAGTATTTGTTTAGAAGGTCAGTTTTGATCCCATTTCCACAGTTTTTGCACAATGCAAACAGTCTGTTCCGTTCATCATGTTTGTGGTGCTTCTCCTTGTCAGTTATTACAGAAAAAGCAGTTTTTAGGGAGTCTGTTATTGGACAGAAAGCTGTTGTATGGCATCTCATGCATGCTTTGAACTTGAAACTCAGGGACATGTGATGACTTACTGACTTATTACATAAGTCCAACTTGCAGGAGTGCTCTATTAAATCATCATCACATCTCTTAACATTTGTCCTCCATCTGCTGTCTAATAAAGATTTTTCATTTTGATTACATACAATTTTGTCAAACTGTCTAAAAAAAATCAATTGGAGCCTCCATTTGGGCTCAAACATTCTGTTTGATAGAGCTGAAAACTACACAAATGCATCGTGAAGTTAGATTACTCACAAAAGTATTTGTTTAGAAGGTCAGTTTTGATCCCATTTCCACAGTTTTTACACAATGCAAACAGAAACGGCCCAGATGTCCAACTTCTGCTGTGATAGATGCTTGCTCTGGGTTGCTCTCTGCAGCCAGACACTGGATTAGATGCTTTAGATTGTTCCATCCCCACACAGCTTCTTAATTAGTTCTGTAAAACAGTTTCTAGTAAAGATTTTTCATTTTGATTACATACAATTTTGTCAAATTGTCTAAAAAAATTCAATTGAAGCCTCTCAAGGACCAGTTTTCCCACCATTTACTCTAAAATAACATATTTTAACATGAACTAATTATTTGAATTTTCCAGATATTAAGCCAAATGAGCATTTTGGTTCATATTAGTTTGTGTGCAGAAGCTGCTCAGTGTGATCCCCTGATGAAAGCTTCCCTTTATCGGTGTTAGAGGTCCCAGTTCAGTTCATTCGGGCTCGCTCAAGTCACCTGGTGTTGATTACAGAGTCAGGTAGATGCTGATAGATATGATGGGTGTGTCACTATGTGCATCATTAATCTTTACTTCCCTCGGCTAATTATCTGCATGTGACGATGATTTGTTTAATTTGAAGCTAAGCTGCATTAGCATCATCTTGCTTTTTGATTTACAGACTTCATATATTGGTTATTAACATGTTTGAGGTGGGTGGAAACATTTCTACATTGAGACCGAGCACATGGGTGCGTTTTAGCTGGCCTAATGGGAGCATGTGCAAATTGAACAATAGGGGTCCCAGGATTGACCCCTGGGGAACCCCACAGGTCAAAGCTATTTGGTCTGAAACACAGTTATCAATTTCAACAAAGTACCTCGACATAGGACTTGAAGGTAAGGCAAGGCAAGTTTATTTAGCACCATTCAACAACAAGGTGATTCAAAGTGCTTTACAGAGACATTAAAACAGAAGAAATAAAAAGCATGATTTAAAATTTAAAGAAAAGAAGGAAATAAGAACAATAGATAAAATCAGGAGTTAAAACATGATTCCGTTTTGAAACTCAAGCTTATTCAAATGCAGCTGAAAATAGATGTTTCTTCAACCTGGACTTAAATACTGAGAGTTTCAGCAGATCTGAGGCTTTCTGGGAGTTTGTTCCAGACATGTGGAGCATAGAAGCTGAATGCAGCTCCTCCAGGTCTGGTTCTGACTCTGGGAACTGATAAAGAACCGGATCCAGATGACCTGAGGGGTCTGGGAGGTTCATAGTGGGTCAGGAGGTCACTGATGTATTTTGGACCATTCAGAGCTTTAAAGTCTATCCTCTGATGGACCGGCATCAGAACTTTAAAGTCTATCCTCTGATGGACCGGCATCAGAACTTTAAAGTCTATCCTCTGATGGACCGGCATCAGAACTTTAAAGTCTATCCTCTGATGGACCGGCATCAGAACTTTAAAGTCTATCCTCTGATGGAGCGGCATCAGAACTTTAAAGTCTATCCTCTGATGGACCAGCATCAGAACTTTAAAGTCTATCCTCTGATGGACCGGCATCAGAACTTTAAAGTCTATCCTCTGATGGACCGGCATCAGAACCTTAAAGTCTATCCTCTGATGGACCGGCATCAGAACTTTAAAGTCTATCCTCTGATGGACCGGCAGCCGGTGGAAAGACCTCACAGCTGGACTGATGTGCTCCACTTCTTTGGTCTGAGTGACATAGGACTTGAACCAGTTTAAAGCAGAACCAGAGAGTCTTTTAACCTCTTTAACTGTGTCAAAGGCAGCATTCAGGTCCAGCAGAACTAAGACTGAGACTTTTTCTAGGACTTCTAAGACTGGCAGGTTTGATCTGAGCTGGTAGTTGTTCAGTTCTCTGGCATCAAGGTGCATTTCTCCGTAGAGACATCCGGGCTTCCTGGTATCGTGCTGTTGGGATTGCTTTCGAGCTGCAGCCTTTTGACAGCACAAAAAACATTGTGATCAGTACAAACATCCCACGTTTCCCCCGTTGTCCTCTCTTTAGACACTCGTGTCACAAGCTGAGGCTTTATCATCAGAGTGGAGACTTTGCAGAACCATGTGGAAGTGTGGCTGTTTTAGTTGTGTCTAAACTGCTTCCTCTGCAGCAGCTGCTCAGGTTTAAATGCTGCGTTTGCAGCTGTTCACCTGTAAACTGCCATCATGACTCTAACATTTGAGCCAGTCAGCAAGTCCTACTATATTACTACAGTAATTCACACAGAATAGTCATCATTTAAATGCTGAATGTTACTTTCTGGAATAAAAAGCTGCCTTTCTCTGCTACAACTCAGCAAAAACTGAAATTACATCCTTTTTGCTTCACATTGATATGGAAAATACTTTAGCACCTGAATACAGTTTAAAATGTAGCCCTGCTTGTGGATTGAAGCTTGAAAGGGAAGCCATCCCATGATGGAAAGTTCTAATACCGTAAATGTATCACTCCATGTGAAACTATATTTAAAATCTAAGAGATAAACCTTGAAACATACATAAACAAGGCAGAAAAAAGTGGAAAAGAAGCATTTGTATAAATTAAATTAAAGTAATTTAATCTCTTGGTGAATTGCATTAAATGCCTCCCAAGATTTAGAAATCCAGAACTCTCTACTGATGATAAGAAAATACAGTTTCCTGCACTTTAGATATAAATCAGTCACTGAAATCTGACTTACATGGACTAATATTCCTCTCATTCCCACATATTCAGTTCCATTCACTTCAGTTCTATTCATAAAGCACAAAATCACAACAAATGCCATCTCAAGGCACTTCAAAGATACAGTCCAATTAAACTGATTACAATCCAGTTAATTTTAAGTCATGATTCAATCAAATCAAATTAATTAATTCAAAATTAGTCCAATTCACACAGAGACAATTAAAAAAAAGACTAAAGAAAGCCAGCAGACTGCACTGAAACTTCTCTCTGATCCAATCCCCGTCCTGAGCTGAACGAGGCGACTGTGGAGATAAAAAACTCCTTTTAACAGGAAGAAACCTCCATCAGAACCAGAACCAGGAAGGGTCCATCTGCCTGGACCAGCTGGGGCTGAGAGGACAGGAAAGAGGGGACAACAAGCAGCGTAACACCAGGCCAGAGACACCTGCTGAGAGAGAGAAACACAAGTTAATGACAGCAATGATGTCATCTGTACATGGAGGGAGGAGAGGTGCATCATGGGAGCTCCCCCAGCAGGCTGGGCCTATAGCAGCAGAACTATGGGATGTTTCAGGCTCACCTGAGCCATCCCTAACTATAAGCTTTATCAGAAAGGAAAGTTTCAGCCTGATCTTAAAGGTAGAGAGGGTGTCTGCTTCCTGAAGCCAAACTGGCAGCTGGTTCCACAGAGAGGGGCCTGATAACTGAAGGCTCTGCCTCCCATTCTGCTTTTAGGGGCCTGATAACTGAAGGCTCTGCCTCCCATTCTGCTTTTAGGGGCCTGATAACTGAAGGCTCTGCCTCCCATTCTGCTTTTAGGGGCCTGATAACTGAAGGCTCTGCCTCCCATTCTGCTTTTAGGGGCCTGATAACTGAAGGCTCTGCCTCCCATTCTGCTTTTAGGGGCCTGATAACTGAAGGCTCTGCCTCCCATTCTGCTTTTAGGGGCCTGATAACTGAAGGCTCTGCCTCCCATTCTGCTTTTAGGGGCCTGATAACTGAAGGCTCTGCCTCCCATTCTGCTTTTAGGGGCCTGATAACTGAAGGCTCTGCCTCCCATTCTGCTTTTAGGGGCCTGATAACTGAAGGCTCTGCCTCCCATTCTGCTTTTAGGGGCCTGATAACTGAAGGCTCTGCCTCACATTCTGCTTTTAGGGGCCTGATAACTGAAGGCTCTGCCTCCCATTCTGCTTTTAGGGGCCTGATAACTGAAGGCTCTGCCTCACATTCTGCTTTTAGGGGCCTGATAACTGAAGGCTCTGCCTCCCATTCTGCTTTTAGGGGCCTGATAACTGAAGGCTCTGCCTCCCATTCTGCTTTTAGGGGCCTGATAACTGAAGGCTCTGGCTCCCATTCTGCTTTTAGGGGCCTGATAACTGAAGGCTCTGCCTCCCATTCTGCTTTTAGAAACTCTGGGAACCACAAGGAAACCTGCAGCCTGAGAGCAAAGTGCTCTGTTGGGGAAATATCCAACTATGAGATCTTTAAGATGTGATGGAGCTCGGTCATTAAGAGCTTTATATGTGAGGAGAAGAACCTTAAATTCTATTCTGAATCTAACAGGGAGCCAATGAAGAGAAGCTAAAACTGGAGAAACATGATCTCTGCTGTTAGATCTCAGCAGAACTCTGGCTGCAGGGTTTTGGATCAGCTGTTTCCATTGTTTTTAAATGGCAGCTGTGCTCTTTACTCTGTTTTCAGTGTAAGACTCGTCTGCATTTTCTAATTCATGCCACGCCGGAGCTCAGGTGATATCATGTGAGGCTTCTGCTGTCCCTCAAATTGCTTTCTTCAGCTCTTTTTTCACTAATCAGTGGGCAAACTGCCATTTACTGTGAGCCACTTAAAGTCCTCGGTTGATTGAATTGCTGAATTTACAGGTTGAATCTCATTTACATTCTCTTTGACATTAAAGTGCCTAATTGATAACAAGACAAAAAGATTGTTAATTAACATATAAATGACATTTAGCTGTTAGACTAAAAATTACAAAGCTTTACTCTCCCTTTAATTAAGTCGGGTATGACTCCGAGAGGCTGAACAATGACCTTCAGAGTATGGATCACAGATGTGTTGTCTCATATTTTCACCTGATTGGAGCCAAATCTTATTTTCTTTGGGCTCAAGGAACCAAAAAAAGGAAAATCCAAAACAATGACATTTATATATCTATGAAATAATGTGTAAATTAGAGAATTAGTAAGATAATGCATTAATAAGGCATTAATAAGGCATTAATGGGATTGAGTGGTAAAATGTAAAGATGCATTTAATGATATAAATGTTAAACATATGATCTGAAAATGTTGGCTTTAGATATTCCAAAAGGTATCAAAGTTACCACAAAACAAAGCAAATAATCAGAACAATATTCAATGTTTCTTTTTTCTGACAAATCCAAGAAGAAATCGTCATATTTAATAGACATAAAGTTGATACGAACTTGATATTAACCAAAATACTCCGGTATTTTTAAACCTGGACCTTATTTCTGGCATGAAATACGTTCATCTACTCACTGAGAACAGTTTGGTGAAAGTCGGCGTCCTTCGGAAGATATTTAGATAACTGGAGATCCATATAACGGAGTGAACGGGGCTTAGAGGATGCAGCCTCTAAATAAGGCATTATCTGTCTTTATTTCACCAATACTTTAAGAAGAATGAATGAATGAACGTGTGCTATAGCTCTGTTAGCTCATAGCTGCTGTTATGTGGCTACTTGCAGCTATAGGAGAGCTAACGGAGGGATTTCTACACAGGCACTCTACTGGGACCACTTCATCCACACGGCCCCCTGCAGCACAGTTTATTCACTCCGTGCTCTGTGACAGTCGGCTAACTTCACACAGAGTTTGCTGCTGATAGTTTTGTGCAACATGGCAGGATATTTATCAGATTTTGAGTAAGATGGACGTTCTTACCGGAGTAAAACTGTGCTGCAGCCATGCTTAAAAGGATTTTCAACTAAATAATTGTTGTAATTGACTGGAATGAAGACTGCTTTGAGTTAAGTGGCACTATTAGTTTGTCTGAAGTCTAAAAGTTATTATTTTCAACATGTTTTCATGCATTTGTTTGTTTTCTACGATTGGATTACCTTAAATATAACTGGGACTTTGATAAATTATTAATATAGAACCAGTGCTTGGCAGGAAATGGTTGAAGAGAGCAGACAACACATTGCTGCTATGGCTAAAGTAAATTAATAATAAAGCTACTATATTAGTGTTTAAATTCTATGAGGAGAGAGTCTGTTCCATGCATTCATTCATAAGTGATATCCGTCAGTAGGGCTGGGTACCGAACTTCAGTTCTTTTAAGGCACCGACTGAAATGCTTCGAGTATCAAAACACGCTTCGTCTTTCGGTGCCAAGTTTCGGTCCCCAGAGATTAATCAAGTGATCAAGAACTGATGGAGCTGCCCTCGATTGGCCGTATTAACGTTACACTTTGATGCAGGAAACCGTGGTTACGCCCACAGACGGGTTCTGCGTTGGGAACTGTAGGCGTGTGTAGAACCGGTTAAACGATGCCACCGAGGTCTGAAGCGTGGCTCCATTTCACCAAGACTGATGCCAACATCTGCCAAAAAGTCACCGCTGCTGAGGCAGCAACACGACTGATTTAATGAGTTATTTGACCTGCATAAAGTCAGTTTAAGAGCAGAAAGTTGCTCCGTGTTTGACTGGAAGAAGGTCGGACCGCAGCCATCCTCCTCTCAGCATTCAGCCTGTGGCCACAGAGCCGAGCGGCTTCATTCAAAGTCTCCACATCTGGACTCTGGATTAGAAAAATACTGAGCTGAAAAATAAAACTGAAGATTTGTACTGTTATGTGTGATTTAATTTCCTTTTTGTTAGAATTTATATTATAAATTGGTATCGAAGTGAAGGTATCGTATCGAAAACCTTTGATTGATACTCAGCCCTACTAATGCATCACTGACAGCATGGAGCTGTAATCAGCTCCTTGGGCGTTCAAAACGGATGCAAACGTCTTGATCTGGATGGAGAATGGGTTTTTCCAGCAGTCTGATAATAGTTGAAGATTGTGTCAACCCGGGAAGTTGATGTGATGTTTATGCTCTCCTAAACCGAGGGGCATCTGGTGGCTGAACTTTAAATATTTTCTGTGATTTAGTCTCTCAGTTAGTCTCTTAATGGCTGCAGGAAAACCAAAGTACACAGTAAACACTTTCACTCACTGTAAGTAAACACATTCACAGGCAGTTTCTCATATTTCCAGTGGCTGTGTTTACATCTATATCCTGGCATTAGGCTCTAATGCTTCCACTATGTGATGTAAAAGAGTTATGATGCACTTTTGATACCCAGCAGCTGATTCTCCCATTCAAACTGCCTTTAAGAAATCTCCTCTCCTTTCTACTTTTGATGTCCCTTAATGCTTTGCCTCAGATTATTGTGACATCAAATGTCACGATTATGCGGTGTGAAATTACTCTGAAATGTTTCCCTGACCTCTGTTTTATAGACATTAACACAAAACCAGTATCCCTGAGCCTTCTGACTTTCTCTTACCCAGCATTCCTTTCTGTTTCTCCATCTCCTCTGTTAACCACGACTTTCTTTCACTCAGCTTCATCACTTTCTGGACATCATCATTCTCCTTGAATTCTACTTTTTCTGTGACTGGATAAGAGCTGACAGACCCCAGTAAACCCTCTCAGCGGCCTTGCCCATTAGTTCTGTCATGCATTCAGCTTGCCTCACCTCCCCCACTGAGTCTTTTATAGAACAGAGGCTGCTGTGACCTGAAGACAGTACCAAGGGGGGCTGAGACTGATGGAAAACACAGTCTCATCTTATTGGAAATTGAGGGGAATCAGTGTATACTTACACCAAATTCCAGCATTTTTTCTTTTGAAGTTGACATGGTTCTTTGAAAAGCTAAAGGTAGGAAAACCATAGTATGAAATATGATATAAATCACAAAGATAAAGATTAAAGAATATAAAAAAATCAGAATAAAGAATATCGATATATCGATTCATATTTAATTCAATTGAACTGAATTGAATATTCTCCAGTAAATATGAAATAAAATGATATGAATGGCTAAAAATGGCTAAAACTGAGGCATTAGTACATTTTTCTCTATCCAGTTAGGAATATGAAGATATAACAGAACAAAAAGAACCAATAATGCATTTGTTAAAGCAGAATCATCAGCACAGTTTAGCTGATTATGGTATAAAACTATAAATCTTTCTCTGCAGAAATTACATAACAACTTAATGATTCAAATCAGTGAACAGTAAAGTTTAATTGATCTGTCTCCACCTACACAGCTGTAGCTGTAACTATAACAAAAAGGAAGTAACTTATGTCATGATTCGTGGCTGCAGCAGGGCGAGGAAAAGGGCCGCGAGGGAGCAAATTACTAAGGAAAGGCAGGTGGTGGAGATTAGCTAAACGAATCCAGGTGGAAAACAAGAACAGAAAGTAATCTTTACAGAAAACACAAGGGCTCAGACTCTTCTTATCAAAGCACGAAGCAAGACAAACTGTAATATTAGCTAAACCAGAACAACATGGACTAAAACACAGACCCTGACATGAATATGTCAGAATAAAAGGAAGTAAGTAAAGTAAAATTTATTTATATGGCAGTTTTCACAGAGGAAAAAACTCACAAAGTGCTTCATATGGTTAAAATCTAGTTAAAATCATGAAACAGGTACACAAAAAGACAAAACCAACAGACAGAAACAGTCAAAATAACACTACGACTCATTAAAAGCCAGCCTGAACAGCTGTGTTTTAAGGTGTTTTTAAAAATGTCCACGGTAGCTAAGTCTCTCAGGTCCTGAGGAAGACTATTCCACAGCCTGAGGAGGACTATTCCACAGCCTGAGGAAGACTATTCCACAGCCTGAAGAAGACTATTCCACAGCCTGAGGAAGGCTATTCCACAGCCTGAGGAAGACTATTCCACAGCCTGAGGAGGACTATTCCACAGCCTGAGGATTATTCCACAGCCTGAGGAAGACTATTCCACAGCCTGAGGAGGATTATTCCACAGCCTGAGGAGGACTATTCCACAGCCTGAGGAGGAGGACTATTCCACAGCCTGAGGAGGACTATTCCACAGCCTGAGGAGGACTATTCCACAGCCTGAGGAGGACTATTCCACAGCCTGAAGACTATTCCACAGCCTGAGGAGGACTATTCCACAGCCTGAGGAGGACTATTCCACAGCCTGAGGAGGAGGACTATTCCACAGCCTGAGGAGGATTATTCCACAGCCTGAGGAAGACTATTCCACAGCCTGAGGAGGATTATTCCACAGCCTGAGGAGGACTATTCCACAGCCTGAGGAGGAGGACTATTCCACAGCCTGAGGAGGACTATTCCACAGCCTGAGGAGGACTATTCCACAGCCTGAGGAGGACTATTCCACAGCCTGAAGACTATTCCACAGCCTGAGGAGGACTATTCCACAGCCTGAGGAGGATTATTCCACAGCCTGAGGCAGACTATTCCACAGCCTGAAGAAGACTATTCCACAGCCTGAGGAGGACTATTCCACAGCCTGAGGAGGACTATTCCACAGCCTGAGGAGGACTATTCCACAGCCTGAGGAGGACTATTCCACAGCCTGAGGAGGACTATTCCACAGCCTGAGGAGGATTATTCCACAGCCTGAAGAAGACTATTCCACAGCCTGAGGAGGACTATTCCACAGCCTGAAGAAGACTATTCCACAGCCTGAAGAAGACTATTCCACAGCCTGAGGAGGACTATTCCACAGCCTGAGGAGGACTATTCCACAGCCTGAGGAAGACTATTCCACAGCCTGAGGAGGACTATTCCACAGCCTGAAGAAGACTATTCCACAGCCTGAGGAGGACTATTCCACAGCCTGAGGACTATTCCACAGCCTGAGGAGGACTATTCCACAGCCTGAAGAAGACTATTCCACAGCCTGAAGAAGACTATTCCACAGCCTGAGGAGGACTATTCCACAGCCTGAGGAAGACTATTCCACAGCCTGAGGAGGACTATTCCACAGCCTGAGGAAGACTATTCCACAGCCTGAGGAGGACTATTCCACAGCCTGAGGAAGACTATTCCACAGCCTGAGGAAGGCTATTCCACAGCCTGAGGAGGACTATTCCACAGCTTCAGGACTATTCCACAGCCTGAAGACTATTCCACAGCCTGAGGAAGGCTATTCCACAGCCTGAGGAGGACTATTCCACAGCCTGAGGAGGACTATTCCACAGCCTGAGGAGGACTATTCCACAGCTTCAGGACTATTCCACAGCTTCAGGACTATTCCACAGCTTCAGGACTATTCCACAGCCTGAGGAAGACTATTCCACAGCCTGAGGAAGACTATTCCACAGCCTGAGGAGGACTATTCCACAGCCTGAGGAAGGCTATTCCACAGCTTCAGGACTATTCCACAGCTTCAGGACTATTCCACAGCTTCAGGACTATTCCACAGCCTGAGGAAGACTATTCCACAGCCTGAGGAAGACTATTCCACAGCCTGAGGAGGACTATTCCACAGCCTGAGGAAGACTATTCCACAGCCTGAAGAAGACTATTCCACAGCCTGAGGAAGGCTATTCCACAGCCTGAAGAAGACTATTCCACAGCCTGAGGAGGACTATTCCACAACCTGAGGAAGACTATTCCACAGCCTGAGGAAGACTATTCCACAGCCTGAGGAAGACTATTCCACAGCCTGAGGAAGACTATTCCACAACCTGAGGAAGACTATTCCACAACCTGAGGAAGACTATTCCACAACCTGAGGAAGACTATTCCACAGCCTGAGGAAGACTATTCCACAACCTGAGGAAGACTATTCCACAGCCTGAGGAGGACTATTCCACAGCTTCAGGACTATTCCACAGCCTGAGGAAGACTATTCCACAACCTGAGGAAGACTATTCCACAACCTGAGGAAGACTATTCCACAGCCTGAGGAAGACTATTCCACAGCCTGAGGAAGACTATTCCACAACCTGAGGAAGACTATTCCACAGCCTGAGGAAGACTATTCCACAACCTGAGGAAGACTATTCCACAGCCTGAGGAAGACTATTCCACAGCCTGAGGAGGACTATTCCACAGCTTCAGGACTATTCCACAGCCTGAGGAAGACTATTCCACAGCCTGAGGAAGACTATTCCACAACCTGAGGAAGACTATTCCACAGCTTCAGGACTATTCCACAGCCTGAGGAAGACTATTCCACAGCCTGAGGAGGACTATTCCACAGCCTGAGGAAGACTATTCCACAGCCTGAGGAAGGCTATTCCACAGCCTGAGGAAGACTATTCCACAGCCTGAGGACTATTCCACAGCCTGAGGACTATTCCACAGCCTGAGGAAGACTATTCCACAGCCTGAGGAAGACTATTCCACAGCCTGAGGAAGGCTATTCCACAGCCTGAGGAAGACTATTCCACAGCCTGAGGAAGACTATTCCACAGCCTGAGGAGGACTATTCCACAGCCTGAGGACTATTCCACAGCCTGAGGAGGACTATTCCACAGCCTGAGGAAGACTATTCCACAGCCTGAGGAAGACTATTCCACAGCCTGAGGAAGACTATTCCACAGCCTGAGGAGGAAGACTATTCCACAGCCTGAGGAGGACTATTCCACAGCCTGAGGAAGACTATTCCACAGCCTGAGGAGGACTATTCCACAGCCTGTGGAAGACTATTCCACAGCCTGAGGAAGACTATTCCACAGCCTGAGGAAGACTATTCCTCAGCCTGAGGAGGACTATTCCACAGCCTGAGGAAGACTATTCCACAGCCTGAGGAAGACTATTCCACAGCCTGAGGAAGACTATTCCACAGCCCGAGGAAGACTATTCCACAGTCTGAGGAAGACTATTCCACAGCCTGAGGAGGAAGACTATTCCACAGCCTGAGGAGGACTATTCCACAGCCTGAGGAAGACTATTCCACAGCCTGAGGAAGACTATTCCACAGCCTGAGGAAGACTATTCCACAGCCTGAGGAGGACTATTCCACAGCCTGAGGAAGACTATTCCACAGCCTGAGGAAGACTATTCCACAGCCTGAGGAGGACTATTCCACAGCCTGAGGAGGAGGACTATTCCACAGCCTGAGGAAGACTATTCCACAGCCTGAGGAGGACTATTCCACAGCCTGAGGAAGACTATTCCACAGCCTGAGGAGGATTATTCCACAGCCTGAGGAGGACTATTCCACAGCCTGAGGACTATTCCACAGCCTGAGGACTATTCCACAGCCTGAGGAGGACTATTCCACAGCCTGAAGAAGACTATTCCACAGCCTGAGGAGGACTATTCCACAGCCTGAGGAGGATTATTCCACAGCCTGAGGAAGACTATTCCACAGCCTGAGGACTATTCCACAGCCTGAGGAAGGCTATTCCACAGTCTGAGGAAGACTATTCCACAGCCTGAGGACTATTCCACAGCCTGAGGAAGGCTATTCCACAGCCTGAGGAGGACTATTCCACAGCCTGAGGAGGACTATTCCACAGCCTGAGGAGGACTATTCCACAGCCTGATGAGGACTATTCCACAGCCTGAGGAAGACTATTCCACAGTCTGAGGAAGACTATTCCACAGCCTGAGGAAGACTATTCCACAACCTGAGGAAGACTATTCCACAGCCTGAGGAGGACTATTCCACAGCTTCAGGACTATTCCACAGCCTGAGGAAGACTATTCCACAACCTGAGGAAGACTATTCCACAACCTGAGGAAGACTATTCCACAGCCTGAGGAAGACTATTCCACAGCCTGAGGAAGACTATTCCACAACCTGAGGAAGACTATTCCACAGCCTGAGGAAGACTATTCCACAACCTGAGGAAGACTATTCCACAGCCTGAGGAAGACTATTCCACAGCCTGAGGAGGACTATTCCACAGCTTCAGGACTATTCCACAGCCTGAGGAAGACTATTCCACAGCCTGAGGAAGACTATTCCACAACCTGAGGAAGACTATTCCACAGCTTCAGGACTATTCCACAGCCTGAGGAAGACTATTCCACAGCCTGAGGAGGACTATTCCACAGCCTGAGGAAGACTATTCCACAGCCTGAGGAAGGCTATTCCACAGCCTGAGGAAGACTATTCCACAGCCTGAGGAAGACTATTCCACAGCCTGAGGAAGACTATTCCACAGCCTGAGGAAGGCTATTCCACAGCCTGAGGAAGACTATTCCACAGCCTGAGGAAGACTATTCCACAGCCTGAGGAGGACTATTCCACAGCCTGAGGACTATTCCACAGCCTGAGGAGGACTATTCCACAGCCTGAGGAAGACTATTCCACAGCCTGAGGAAGACTATTCCACAGCCTGAGGAAGACTATTCCACAGCCTGAGGAGGAAGACTATTCCACAGCCTGAGGAGGACTATTCCACAGCCTGAGGAAGACTATTCCACAGCCTGAGGAGGACTATTCCACAGCCTGTGGAAGACTATTCCACAGCCTGAGGAAGACTATTCCACAGCCTGAGGAAGACTATTCCTCAGCCTGAGGAGGACTATTCCACAGCCTGAGGAAGACTATTCCACAGCCTGAGGAAGACTATTCCACAGCCTGAGGAAGACTATTCCACAGCCTGAGGAGGACTATTCCACAGCCTGAGGAGGACTATTCCACAGCCTGAAGAAGACTATTCCACAGCCTGAGGAAGACTATTCCACAGCCTGAGGAGGAAGACTATTCCACAGCCTGAGGAGGACTATTCCACAGCCTGAGGAGGAAGACTATTCCACAGTCTGAGGAGGACTATTCCACAGTCTGAGGAGGACTATTCCACAGCCTGAGGAGGATTATTCCACAGCCTGAGGAGGACTATTCCACAGCCTGAGGAGGACTATTCCACAGCCTGAGGAAGACTATTCCACAGCCTGAGGAGGACTATTCCACAGCCTGAGGAGGACTATTCCACAGCCTGAGGAGGAAGACTATTCCACAGCCTGAGGAGGACTATTCCACAGCCTGAGGAGGACTATTCCACAGCCTGAGGAAGACTATTCCACAGCCTGAGGAGGACTATTCCACAGCCTGAGGAAGACTATTCCACAGCCTGAGGAGGACTATTCCACAGCCTGAGGAGGACTATTCCACAGCCTGAGGAAGACTATTCCACAGCCTGAGGAAGACTATTCCACAGCCTGAGGATTATTCCACAGCCTGAGGAGGACTATTCCACAGCCTGAGGAAGACTATTCCACAGCCCGAGGAAGACTATTCCACAGCCTGAGGAAGACTATTCCACAGCCTGAGGAAGACTATTCCACAGCCCGAGGAAGACTATTCCACAGCCCGAGGAGGAGGACTATTCCACAGCCCGAGGAAGACTATTCCACAGCCCGAGGAAGACTATTCCACAGCCCGAGGAAGACTATTCCACAGCCCGAGGAGGACTATTCCACAGCCTGAGGAGGACTATTCCACAGCCTGAGGAGGACTATTCCACAGCCTGAGGAGGACTATTCCACAGCCTGAGGAAGACTATTCCACAGCCTGAGGACTATTCCACAGCCTGAGGAGGAGGACTATTCCACAGCCTGAGGAAGACTATTCCACAGCCTGAGGAGGAGGACTATTCCACAGCCTGAGGAGGAGGACTATTCCACAGCCTGAGGAGGAGGACTATTCCACAGCCTGAGGAGGAGGACTATTCCACAGCCTGAGGAGGACTATTCCACAGCCTGAGGAGGACTATTCCACAGCCTGAGGAAGACTATTCCACCGCCTGAGGAAGACTATTCCACAGCCCGAGGAGGACTATTCCACAGCCTGAGGAGGACTATTCCACAGCCCGAGGAAGACTATTCCACAGCCCGAGGAAGACTATTCCACAGCCCGAGGAGGAGGACTATTCCACAGCCCGAGGAAGACTATTCCACAGCCCGAGGAAGACTATTCCACAGCCTGAGGAGGACTATTCCACAGCCTGAGGAGGAGGACTATTCCACAGCCCGAGGAAGACTATTCCACAGCCTGAGGAGGACTATTCCACAGCCTGAGGAGGAGGACTATTCCACAGCCCGAGGAAGACTATTCCACAGTCTGAGGAAGACTATTCCACAGCCTGAGGAAGACTATTCCACAGCCTGAGGAAGACTATTCCACAGCCTGAGGAAGACTATTCCACAGCCTGAGGAGGACTATTCCACAGCCTGAGGAAGACTATTCCACAGCCTGAGGAAGACTATTCCACAGCCTGAGGAAGACTATTCCACAGCCCGAGGAAGACTATTCCACAGCCTGAGGAGGACTATTCCACAGCCTGAGGAGGAGGACTATTCCACAGCCCGAGGAAGACTATTCCACAGTCTGAGGAAGACTATTCCACAGCCTGAGGAGGAAGACTATTCCACAGCCTGAGGAGGACTATTCCACAGCCTGAGGAAGACTATTCCACAGCCTGAGGAAGACTATTCCACAGCCTGAGGAAGACTATTCCACAGCCTGAGGAGGACTATTCCACAGCCTGAGGAAGACTATTCCACAGCCTGAGGAAGACTATTCCACAGCCTGAGGAAGACTATTCCACAGCCTGAGGAGGACTATTCCACAGCCTGAGGAGGAGGACTATTCCACAGCCTGAGGAAGACTATTCCACAGCCTGAGGAGGACTATTCCACAGCCTGAGGACTATTCCACAGCCTGAGGACTATTCCACAGCCTGAGGAGGACTATTCCACAGCCTGAAGAAGACTATTCCACAGCCTGAGGAGGACTATTCCACAGCCTGAGGAGGATTATTCCACAGCCTGAGGAAGACTATTCCACAGCCTGAGGACTATTCCACAGCCTGAGGAAGGCTATTCCACAGTCTGAGGAAGACTATTCCACAGCCTGAGGACTATTCCACAGCCTGAGGAAGGCTATTCCACAGCCTGAGGAGGACTATTCCACAGCCTGAGGAGGACTATTCCACAGCCTGAGGAGGACTATTCCACAGCCTGATGAGGACTATTCCACAGCCTGAGGAAGACTATTCCACAGTCTGAGGAAGACTATTCCACAGCCTGAAGAAGACTATTCCACAGCCTGAAGAAGACTATTCCACAGCCTGAGGACTATTCCACAGCCATAGGAGGACTATTCCACAGCCTGAGGACTATTCCACAGCCTGAGGAAGACTATTCCACAGCCTGAAGACTATTCCACAGCCTGAGGAAGACTATTCCACAGTCTGAGGAAGACTATTCCACAGCCTGAAGAAGACTATTCCACAGCCTGAGGACTATTCCACAGCCTGAGGAAGACTATTCCACAGTCTGAGGAAGACTATTCCACAGCCTGAAGAAGACTATTCCACAGCCTGAGGACTATTCCACAGCCATAGGAGGACTATTCCACAGCCTGAGGACTATTCCACAGTCTGAGGAAGACTATTCCACAGCCTGAAGACTATTCCACAGCCTGAGGACTATTCCACAGCCATAGGAGGACTATTCCACAGCCTGAGGACTATTCCACAGTCTGAGGAAGACTATTCCACAGCCTGAAGACTATTCCACAGCCTGAGGACTATTCCACAGCCTGAGGACTATTCCACAGCCTGAGGAAGACTATTCCACAGCCTGAAGACTATTCCACAGCCTGAGGAGGACTATTGGGCGAAGACCATGAGGGCGAAGAAGTTCAGACACGTGATCTGCTGCCTGACCACAAAGCGCTCAAAGTTCAAATCAAGACTTTAAAATTAACCCTAAAACTAACCGGAAGCCAGTGCAGCGAGGCCAGGACAGGCGTTATATGGCAACACCACCTAGATTTAGTCAGCCTGGCTGCAGCGTTCTGCACTAACTGTGGTTAACAGCTGCCTTCTCAGTTTGGCAGCGTTTCTGAGCTGGAAGAAACAAATGCGAGACAAAGAATAAATGTGTTTGTCAAAGATAATGCCCCAATGTCTCAGGGAGGAAGATACGTTGGTGCATATAGACCCAAAGCAGTCATTCACAGCAGAAATTCAACAGTCTGGACCAATAATGAGAACCTTATATTAGCATTTGAGAGCAGAAACTCCTGTGATTATTCAGAATGTGCAGAACCAAGCAGGAGGAGAAGTTTACTTCTTCAAAACAACAATAATTGAAACTTTTCAGCAGATTATTAATGTCCTTGGCTGTATCTCCAGTCCATGCCCTCCGTGGCCTTCTTCCTTTACCCCATTGTTTTCTGTTCACATCTATCTGTGTCGTGCACTGGTGCCAAAGCACTGCTTCAAAAACCTTCCAGTCCCAAAGCTGGAACCAGTGCCAACTAGTTTCAATGCAAATTAGGAGCTAAAAGTTGCTGCATAAGCCTCATTTAGAGACTGCGACAAGCTGTAAAGCATCAATAATCATAAACATTTGCATTCTCATTAGGGTTCGTCATTATCAGCCAGTTACATCTTTTTATTTTACTCCTAATGAACGGGAAATATATGAAAATTCCCATTTAAAGTCATTTTTGTGTCCATATTTTGTTCTTCTTTCATCGGAATATGGAGCAGACACTTTCCAGCTATTTCCAAAGTGCTGCTCAGCTTAACCTCCTTTTATTTTTGTGATCTGTCAGAATCGTGACCACGGCTGGGAGTTTGATAGAATCAGTCAGCTGTGGACACCTGGGTGTCAAATCGGCCTAAATGCAGAACTTACTTTGATTCTGCTTTGAGGAATCATTCCTCAGGAGTGAAGACTTATTCAGTTAAGACTACAGACAAAGACCCTATTGTTTGTTCATATGAAGCTTTACCAGTTAATGCATTGATATCCTGGTGGTTACCATGCATTTATTTACAATACTTCAGCTGCTGTAGGTGCAAAATCTCCTCGGCATGGGTTCTAGTTTAGCTTTTGTTCTCTTTTAGATTTAATAAAGTCCTCTTTTGCACACTTTTTTCTGACATAAATCTCATGTTGTGTGTGATGCCATCTCTGGTGTCCTGGTATTAAAGACAGGACTTCCAACTTCCGATCCCATAGATTTAAAATGTCTGACTGGAATTGAGTTTTTAAGCGTCTCATCCAAATATTTAGATGAAAAACCTTATTTTTCTCCAATCAAATCAAGCTTAAAATGAAAAATTAGCAGTTTGGAGGAAACAAACAGTCAATCCAACACACTTTTCTGTGCCTCTTGACTCCATATCAGTATATTCAGACACATATATGTACATCTGTGGATTATCTTGTGTGTTAGTTGACTTTTATGTGAATATTCTATGTGAGACTGAGACCAGCCCAGCATAAGTAGAGTATTTGAGGATGAATCTTTCTAACAGGAACAC
Organism: Leuresthes tenuis; assembly: GCF_036924035.1. Lineage (NCBI taxonomy): Eukaryota > Metazoa > Chordata > Actinopteri > Atheriniformes > Atherinopsidae > Leuresthes > Leuresthes tenuis. The sequence continues at coordinate 2,040,465 of NW_027325365.1, forward strand.
ACAGTACAGCCTTTTACATGAAGATCATCCACATTGACACTTTCATATGCCGTTTTTCTCCAGTCGTCTTCCTTTTGACCCTCAATCTTTTACCTTAAGCAACCCCTGGGTGTTTTCTCTGCATATTAGCGGCTGAGCCACTGAGACCTGGCTTCAATATTCTTAGAGTCGTTTTTAAATTAGCTTTCTGCAGGTCTAACATTTTTTATAAAGAGTAGATATTTTGCAGGCTGCGTTTTGTTAGCACTTGTAATGGAGACATTATGGGGCCTTTGCTCATTGTGCTGCTGAAACACACTCTGGTTACGATGAGTTTTGTTATTTAGGGGATGATAGAGGTCAGTCTGTGACCTCTCTGCCAGGCCGACCTTCACCCTCTGAACCCTCTTTATCCCAGTTGCATGAGCAGAAATGTGCACTCTCTCAGCAGCAAAGCCATGTTCACTCACTGCAGCTTCTGTACAGCACTTTCTGATGTTTTTAACCAGTTACTTCTATGTCTCCACGTGTCACATTCCCTGATAACTCGTTGCAAATGTCTTAAATTGGCCAGTATTAGTAATTTCATCAGTGGCCCGACCAGTTTATTGCCCTCAGTGGTCAGACTGAGGACACATCGGGTGTCCAGAAGATGCCGGGCGCACTTTGATGGTCCCTTCTCCTCTTTTTGTGACTGTGACTGTGACTCGGATGAGTTTGTTTTAACGTCTCCCTACGACTGGACCCAATAGCTTCGTCTTTATTATCTATAACAGTAATTATCATGATTACTGATGCCTGATTACTGTGTGGAAATATATGTATATATTACACATTAAATATAACTGTATATAATTTAATTATTTAAATATAACTATATAAATATAAATATAACTATATAAATAAAATATAACTGTATATAATTTAATTATTTAAATATAACTATATAAATATAAATATAATTATATATAATTTAATTATTTAAATATAACTATATAAATATAAATATAATTATATATAATTTAATTATTTAAATATAACTATATAAATATAAATATAACTATATATAATTTAATTATTTAAATATAACTATATAAATATAAATATAACTGTATATAATTTAATTATTTAAATATAACAATATAAATATAAATATAACTATATATAATTTAATTATTTAAATATAACTATATAAATATAACTATATATTATTAAATTATTTAAATATAACTATATAAATATAACTATATATAATTTAATTAATTAATTTAATTATAATTTAATGATATAATTCCTCTATCAGCACTATAATCTCACACTCATTGTTGGGTTTCATACCTGAGGTGAGTGACAGTGAAACTAACATTTTCCCTCAGTTACAGCTGAAAAACAGGAAAGTTTATAGATTTAAAGTCTGAAATGCTGTGTGTTTATCCTCCAACATCAGCCCCTCTGAACCTGATGCCACACACACCGTGATAATTGCATAATCCTGATGCAGGGTAACATATTTATGCAAATGTAATATTTTGAGGTTCATTTCTTTTGATGATATAAGTGATGAAGTTAATTTGCTCGCCGTTTTCCTCTGTCTGCAGGGACTCTGTGCATTTATGGTTACATGAATGTCAGCACTGCAGGCCAGATGCCGGTGATGGAGGAGCTTGTCAATGAAAGGTGAGAATTAATCAACTTTTTTGTACTTTTCTCACCACACACACCAGTTAAAATGCAAACATGCTCATTTATTTTTTGTTTTTTCTCCTTTACCTGTGTGCTGTTAGTTGATTGTTATATTTTCCTCTTTTCCACTGATTGCTTTTGTTTCTCCCGGCCTTTGTTCTCTTATCTTTTGCTGGATTGTTTGTTCCTTATTTTTTTAATTTGGACTTTCATTGAAACTTTGAAACCCGCCTTTTGGTGCCGTCCTCACCTGTCTGCCCTCAGCGTATTACTGCACCCAGATCCTGCTCCATGTTTGATAGTTTTCATCCTGTTCTTGGGTGGATGGATATGGGCCATAATGCATCCCCAAACAAATCAAAGTAAGCACATAGCAGCCGTGGAACATTTCTTCTTAAAAAAAGAGCAGAAACTCTCTTTGATAATTGTTCAAGTCATTTTTCATGGAACAAAACTGCGATTTCTTCTTTGAAACTTTGATTCATTGGGTGAAATAAGCTCCCACTGGGCTCAGAAATGAGTTTCTAAGATTTCAAATCAATCCAATTAGAACATAATCAGCTAATTGATGTTAATTATAAGTCATGATGCACTCCACCTGCATCACTTTCCTCATTATCTGTGCAGTAAATGCTGAACAGTTCATCTTCCACTGATGAATTAGTCCACATACACTACATGACTGTGTCCTCACCCTGGAAAAGAAGGCATATAGCTGTAAAAACATGATAATGCAAAGAGATTTACGTTGTATTATTTCATCTGAAAGAGCAGGATGCAACACTTTGAACACTCTGCAGATCTAAACATATCATCCTAATTAAAAGACATTGTTCTGTGAGGCAGGAGAAGAGCAGGTCCTTTCTTCTTTTACTTACCAGGCAGTGCTTCATCTGCTTAAATGAACCATTTCCCCTGATGTTAACAGCATGTCTGCAGTCTGTGTTCCTGCATCCCACCGCAGTATTTTTGGGTTTGTACCATCGGATCAGCTCAGTGACCTTAACTTGCACTGATGCTGGAAGGTATTTTCCTGAATTATGTTCATCTGCAGATGGGCGACAGATAAAAAGGAATAAAGCAACACATTGTGTCTCTTTGAGGTGCATTTTTAAGGCTCGAGAACATCTTCAATGCTTCATACTGTACAGTAGAAGATGCACATCTGTGGAGGATTTTCCCTCATTTTGATTTTTACGATAAAAGCTGTGAAACCACATTCCTCTTCAGAATCAAATACCCATTATTCTTCTACCTATTGACCACTTATGGTCTGTATTTATTACATTCTCTATGAACGGATGCACAGAGTTTTCAGATCTTTTCAGGATTTACAGAATTTCATGTTTCAGACTAATCTTAAAAGATTATTCTATGTTTTTAACCGTCTACAAGCCATCAAAACACAAACTTTATTTCAAGTAAAAGACTTTACTAAGTATCCAGACTGACTGGCTGTAAAAACACCCCCCACAGAATGATGTATGGGGTTACCTGCGATATGTTTGACCACATTTATGTGTGTGGAGGAAACAAGACACCGAGCAGCACTTCATTAGGACCATTCCTAGTGTCAAATTGGTCAATCTGTGTTTCATCCAACCTGAGGACCTTTTGGCAAACTCCCAGCAGCTTGTCATATCCCTTTGGGTGAAAAATGGCTGCTCTGTCACCACTTGTTGAGGTTGCTTTACTCAGAGGAGGGGGACACAGCTGTGAGAAAAATATAAACCATTATTCCAGGTCAAACCCAGTAGACATATCAGACAGATGACAAGCAAAGACATAAAAAAAAGGCTGTGCTTAGTCTCAAATCCTAAAAACACTGGTGGAAGGAAAGCCAGAGGACAGATGAACACCAAATTCAACTGGAATGCTTGACTTCATTGAGTACAAAGATAATCCGGTGAAGGACAAAGAAAACCACAGAATTACACATGAAAGGCATCAACTAATAGACTAAAAGGCTTGGTTTCCTGTAAGGTTCTGCCATTTTACAGTTATATTTCCCACGTTGGTTTCTTCTCAGAACAGGACCCTTCATCCCAGATTTCTCACATTTGCTGACCTTCTGTTGAATGAACTTCTTCCATTTTTGGAACATGGCATCAGTTTCAGGAGAGTAAAAGTCTCAAACTACGGATTTTGCTGCTGCAGTATGTATTGTTCCAGAAAAACTGAACTGGCATCAGTGGTTCCTGCCTCAGGGAGGCTCTCAGTATCTGGCTCAGCTGAGGAAACAATGGGCATTGTGGGCTTTCTGCAGCTCCACTGTCTGCCTCTGTAGCTGTCTCAGCCTCAGGCTTGTTTGCTGGATTAAAACACGGGAACTCTTGGGTGGTCCTTTGTTGTTGCTTTGGATTGTAAAAAAGAGACATTTTAGGGTTGTTTTTTTTTTTGCTTGGTTAGCTTTCTGCAGCCCGGAGGGTTGGCAGGAGATAATCGTTTTTTATACATCATCTTTGTGAAGGCGTAGTGGGATGATGTTCTCTGACAGCTGACTTCGACTCTCAGAATGACAATAAAAGGAAAAGATGTGCAGAATGAACGAGATAAAAGGACTATATTTCAATAATGGTAAAAGAAGAGTGAAGAGTGTCATTAAATACTTTGAACAACAGTCGAACCCTAATTTTATGATGTATTTTTGTTTAGTTTACTTTGATCCTCATCTATAGAAGAGCACAAACATCTCCCAACACATTTATTACGTATATCAGTAGGGCTGGGTACCGAACTTCAGTTCTTTTAAGGCACTGACTGAAATGCTTCGAGTATCAAAACACGCTTCGTCTTTCGGTGCCAAGTTTCGGTCCCTAGAGATTAATCAAGTGATCGATAACTGATGGAGCTGCCCTCGATTGGCCGTATTAACGTTACACTTTGATGCAGGAAACCGTGGTTACGCCCACAGACGGGTTCACCTGCATCTGCGTTGGGAACTGTAGGCGTGTGTAGAACCGGTTAAACGATGCCACGAGGTCTGAAGCGAGGCTCCATTTCACCAAGACTGATGCCAACATCTGCCAAAAAGTCACCGCTGCTGAGGCAGCAACACGACTGATTTAATGAGTTATTTGACCTGCACAAAGTCAGTTTAAGAGCAGAAAGTTGCTCCGTGTTTGACTGGAAAAAGGTCGGACCGCAGCCATCCTCCTCTCAGCATTATCAATAGCAATACTGAGCTGACAAATAAAACTGAAGCTTTGTACTGTTGTGTCTTTTGTTAGAATTGATATTATAAGATTGGTATCAGAAAAGTATCAGGAACCGGAATCGAAGTGGGATTATAACAGGTAACGTTCAGCGAAATCCGGCAGTAATCTCAATGTTACTGCAGCTTAATATGAGCAGAAAGCAGACATGTTGATGTTTCTGAAGGAAAACTGCTGAGAGAAAAGTATCCTCAGTGTGTGGGATGGTGTTAGACACCAACCTGGCAACCTGTTTGCAGCTGTTTTACACTGGAAATGATTTGTTGTTAGTTATTTCTGTAAAAAAACTGCTTGGAGTGGAAAAATACTGAGCTGACAAATAAAACTGAAGGTTTGTACTGTTGTGTCTAATGTAATTTCCTTTTTGTTAGAATTGATATTATAAGATTGGTATAGAAAAAAGTATCGTTCAGGAACCGGAATCGAAGTAAAGGTATCGATAGCGGCATCGGTATCGGTATAAGTATCGAAGCGAAGGTATCGGTATCGTCATCGGTATCAGTATCGTCATCGGTATCAGTATCGGTATCGGTATCGGTATCGGCATCGGTATCAGTATCGGTATCGGTATCAGTATCGGTATCGGTATCGAAAACCTTTGATTGATACCCAGCCCTATATATCAGTGATAATAGTAATTGTTAGAGGGGGTGTGCTTTGGGGAATTTTTACAACTGGCCAGTCAATGTGTTATTTTAAGTGTTGTGACCCAGTTTTGTACCGTGACATTATGAATGGGATCCAGATCTAGATTGATGGCTGCCTCCAGCAGCCTGGAGACGAACTTAATGGCATCAGCAGGTGTGATTTATGCGTTCTCTCACCTTGGCCCACGCAGTACACTGCAGACACACATCTTAGTGTCACATATGCATGTTTGTTTTGTCCATGACGGATTCTAATTTGAGGCGATAGACACATTCATGCCTGAAGCTGAGAAACTGTAAGGAAAGATTCTCCATGCTTATGTTAACTGGTTTCTGAGTTACAGCTTTTAACTTCAGCTAAACCTGTGCTAAACTCAGTCAAAATGTGCACAACAGGACATGATTCGTAGGGAAACTGAGCGGGACTTCAGGTGTCTGCAGTTCTGATGTGGCTCATGCTGCTTGAAGCTCGTTATTTATCACCAGAACTGCTCCGTCTGAGCTCTCATTAAAATGCAAAAAGCTTAAAGAGTCAAATCTTTTATGCATGCATGTTAAAATAGTTCAGACTTGCATTCCTCCTACCAGAGTATCTGCACTTTCAATTCCTCCATTAAAGGATTGGGAATGTTTTACAACCCATCAGGCATTGTCTGAATTTGCTGATCTATGAATTTGGCAACACTGCAGCTCGTTAACAATTAGTTTGGACTCTTGCTTATGATCACAATCACTGGTAATCACACCTTTAATTCGCAGGTACACTTCACCACATGTATAGTTGTGATTTAAATGATATAACACTGCTGAGTGTGTGAAATGTACACTGATGATCTAGAAGTTGGTTGAATTTAAATTTCCATGAATTTCCATGATATATTTTTAGTAATCTCATATTTATTCAGATTTTAGTTAAAGTGAATTAAACTGTTTTTATCCCTAACTGTGTAAAGGTTATTTACACAAAACCAAATTAAGCTCAGGTGCTTCAGGTGTCAGTGGTGATTTTCTGTGGAAAAGATGAGAATTTGTCTCTTTTTTTTTCCCGCCAACAATGGAAAAAAACAGCTGATGGACAGAAAAAGAACATTTTTCATGTCACTTCCAAAGCCTTGCAGGGTATAAATGCCATAACTATAACATGAACAAGCATTAAAGAAGCAGCACTCTGGGCCCACAGCTCATAAAAGTTTAATTTGGATATGCATATTTGGATTTTCTGGTGCATATGTACAGTTGTGGGATTTGGATTGAAAAAAAACAACAATCCTGAATATAGGTGTGTTCTCCTGGCTGTGCTTCGCCTCTGCAGGAGCAGGTTGTTGCACTGGCAGCAGAGAAGCCAAGGAATTTCTGTGTGGCCCCACCATGACCTTTACTTTTCCTCTGACCTGCATAGAAAGACTGAGCTGTGTTGTGTTACGCTGTCATGTATTATGCAACAGATCGCTGCTGACTGGGACTGTTCACCCTCAGCTGCACTGCTGCAGCTCACCAGCCTCTCACTGACCACTGAAACACACTCTGGTTACCATTAAAACCCCCGATTATACAGCTGTCAGCCTGGCTGTCGTAAGCTAGTCTTTTTTAAGTTTTGCATCAAAGCTTCTGTGTTTCAGGGCCACAGCAAGTTATATCTGCGGCTGCTTGGTCTGAGCGTGAGATCTAAAAAGAACTTTTCCAGTTTCCAGGCAAAGCGGCTGCTGTTGTGCTCATACTGGCTGTTTGAAATGAGTAATGAGAAGTAAATGTGTTACATAAAGTAAGGTCAGCATCAAAAAGCCAGACTGCAACACTAAATAATATTGCATTTGCTGCAGAAAGGTTTCTCAGCTGTTTATTTTGCTGAGATCTGCTCTGCTGATGCTTACCGCTCACATAAGATCACATCATCGACCTCCACAGCATCTTATTTATGTTTCCCTTTTGCACAATGAACTTTTCCCTAAAATGTTGCATTTCATTTCTATCTTGTGACGAGACGTTTTAAGTAACAAAATTCAGGATTGTTCTTATTTTAGACCAAAAAAAAACACAAATATAAGAATAAAAAAGATGGAAACCAGCAGCAAGGCAACTGAATTTGTTGCTGAACTTCATGTCTGCTCTATAGACAGTAAATAGAAATTATCTTTAGTCTCCTCAGGTTTCATTATGTTATGTTTATGCATTTAGCAGATGCTTTTATCCAAAGTGACTTACAGATAGGGTGAGGGGGTCTTACCTAAGGACCAGTACCTTTCATGCAGGGGATTTGAACCCAGATCTCCCACATGAAAGGTGGGAATCATACCACTAAACTATCCAGTCCCTGGATTAAGACATTACAGTAAAATTTGAGCTTTATTTACTAGGTTTGACATGCAAAAGTTCATTTAAAATGATATTTTGGGGGCCGTGATTACAGCTTTATTCCTACTGAAAAAAATCTCTTGCAGATTTAGAGGTTGAGAGATTTGGAACTCAACCATACTTCTCAACGTTAGACTCAGGTCTATTAATTTAAGTCCATCAAGTATCGATCCGAGCTGCCATTGGTTAAGAGGCGGGGTGCAAACCGGACAGATTGGCAGTCTGACACAGAGACAAACATTCAGACTCACTGTAGAATCACAAATGAACCTAACGTGCATGGATTTGGACTGTTAGAGGAAGCTGGGCTGTGAGGAGGCAGTTCTCATCAGCACACCACCGTGCACACCACCGTGCACACCACCGTGCACACATACTAAAATTGGTCTTGACTCAGTCTTGCACTCAGTCCCATTCAGTTTGTCTTACAGAGAGGCTTGTGCAGAAAATCTTGCAGCTTCTCTCGTTGATGTTTCTGAAAGCATGAATAAAAGGCGACGCCAGCAGCAGGAATCAATCAGCAAATGCCTGCACTTCCCTGGACCTTTGTCCAGGTCTTTAAAAACAGGACGTATCCCAGTTGGCTATCTTTAACCAACACCTAATATGTCACATGTCAACACATCCTGCAATGTAATAGCTCATGTTGGGGACTTCTGCGACCACAGAGTGCGATCATCCCCGAACAGGCAGCTGCGTTCGAGCAATAAGTCAATTTGATGCAGTCAGTGAGACTAAGAGCGATCAGATAGCAGCAAGCTTCTCTTTCCTCTCCACGAATCGGGTTTCTCTCCTGATCTGCTGTTTGCTTTGCCTCTCTGCCCTCTGCAACACCTCAGGTGTGCTGTGACAGATCCGGTTTTCTGGCTGGTTGCTCTTAACAGGAAAGTTTGGCCTTAAACAGCATGAAAAACCGAGCACAAAGCTGGAGAGAGTGCATATTATCTCAGCCAGCTGTGTTGTTACAGTACATCTAGAAGCCTGTAGCATCTTTTGGATATGCTCAGGGCGCCCTTCGGTGCATGCCTTGTTGTTTTTCTGCAGTTCACTCCCCAGGTTGGGACTGTAGTGCATGAGCACATCTTCAGCCCCTCCTTCAACTCGCTCCATCTCCTTTTCATCTCATCCTTGTCACCGGTCATCTACGCCGGGCCTTCAGGTCACCATGGTGTCCTAATATAAATGGATAAAGTCATGATAGATACCTGCTAACAGTATAATTCATAGGAGGATATTTTAAGAATGTAAAAGTACCTGAGAAATAGGAATATTTTCACCATAGCTTAGTGACTCCAGTGTTGACCTTTCCAGAAACACGACTTTGTGAATCCAGTGCAAATGTCTTAACATCTGGTTTAAATTCTATGTATTTTCAGGCCTCTGTTCACCATCTATCACCTCTGGCCACCTGTAGATACTTTTAGCATCTCATTTCTTTGCTTGTTTCCTCACCACACAGTCTATTTAACTGTATTTCAATCAACTGAAACCATATTTGTGCTGTTCGGCGGCTGTGTTTCATTCTGTGGACTTGGCAGGCAACAGTGTGCGCCATCATTTTCTTTCACTGACAGAATTATTCATTCAGCAGCAGCTTACATGATCTCAATATGAAATCCTTTATGAGTGTGAGCACGCACTGAAAGTATGAAAAACAAACAGGATGCAGTGGCTTCCATTCAGCCGAGGCTGGATCATATCAGTGAAGTGTAGCGTTCTAACAGGCCTGTCAAACTCTGCAGTGATGAAACTGAAATCTGTCAGGCCTCTAAGTAGAGAGGAGCCTGCAGAGAGTGTGCAAATATCTGCTGGACTGAGCGCTTCATCAGTGTTTCCAGCTGCTTTGTGTTCATGCCTGACATGGTGATTTATCCCACCTGTCACTGAACTTTTAGGCACATGATCTCTCTCCACCAGCTTTTTCATTCACACTGAAAACAAGGTCAAGTCCTTCCAGTTTCTGAGGGGAAATTTCAGATGATCCAGAACTATTTTGCCACTTTTTTCTTTCAAAGCAACGAGCTGCCAGTACCTAACATGCAGGAGAACGCTCTCAGTTTGGAGAAACATGACTCTGATGAGGATGATAAAGATGACAAAGACTCAAACCCCATAAAGTTCATATTGATTTGAGCAAACTCTACATAAAGTGAAGTTTTACAGTAAAAGTCTCTTTTTTCTTGCTGTGTGGCACACTTTAAGCACAATGGCTGCTCATTATATCATCCCACTGATCAGCTGTGACAGCATTTATCAGCTGGAAATACATAAAAACGTACCGTCTTCTCAATCTTTGCAACATTAACACCCTAAAATAAGTTTTCCAAGTAGCCTGACAGCTCCTGAGAGGCAGAGATTATCAGCCGGAGCATGTTTCACCACCTTTCCTGTGATAATAACAGTTTGCTTGAGAAAATAGACACAAAGAGATGATGCAAAAGTGAGGTGCTGTGAAATTCACTTCCTGTAGTGCCTGCTCAAAATGCCATGAAATCTTTTAGGGTCTGTGTTGTTTTAGATGTAGAAAAGGCTCTTTTCTGTGATAGCTGAGCTTTACTGTCAGGATTGACCTCCATTCTGACGTCTTCTGACTAATCTGAAGTTGACACAACCACAACAGGAAAAATAAAATGCCTATCGCTGGTCAGTGGTTCTCGTGACTTCAGCGTCTCAGAAGATTAACACGTGATAAACTACATAGAAGTTGAGAGCATTGCTGCTGTATCTTATCTTCCATCTTTGCAGGAGAACCTCAGCAGCTTGTTGCAGGCGTTGTGAAAGGAAACCTGAGAATCTTCCACTGAAACAAATGTCACGTTTTAACCTGAAATGCAGAGACTCTGAGCTGTTTCCACTCAGAGATCCGTTCTGATGCAGAAAGGCTTCCATCTTTGCAGTATTGGTCTCTACTCAGAGGACAGCAGTTCAGATCTTATTGTACCCCTGGAGGAGGAATCATGGCTGCTCACTTTGTGCTTTAAGTCAACAGTGTCTCCTCACGGCCAATCAAAGCTGCTTCTCCCTGCAGAAGGGAGAAAACCAGGAGCTGATAACGGTGGAGGGAATTTAGCACTCGCACAAAACCAAACATGGACACGAGTACATGCATCTGTGTTTGTGCATGTAAGCCAGTGAGCATTTAAGGCCTATCAATTCAATTCAATTCAATTTTATTTATATAGCGCCAGATTACAACAATTCATCTCAAGGCACTTAAGTAATAAAGTCCAATTCAAGCCAATTGGCTATCGTGTGCAGATAAAAATAAAAACTATTTGGAAATACAGAATTCATGCAGAGCAGAAAGAAAAAACACATTTTGAGATATTTAATCGCTCCATTTCTTTAGATGTTTGCTAAGATAAAGACTTCGATTTATTTTTCTTCATGCAGCGGTGAATAAAACAACTGAATATAGCTAAAAATGAGGTGATCCATTAAAAAGAGGCTGATTTGTCCCAAATTTAGCGTGATGACACTGTTCCATGATACCTGGCTGCTGCAAATGCACACAAATTTAGTCAAAACTTTCATTTATAGCTGACAAACCACTCATTTTATCCCACAGAATCCTCATTTTATCCCACTGTCACAGAATGTGTTGGTCATTAGCTTTTTCAGGATGAGTAATGGAAAAGGTTCGCCTCACTGTAACCCGCCAACCTGCATCGATCTCAGCAGACACTGCAGCTGCTCCTGTTGATGAACTATCAACAAGCTTTCGCTTCACCAATTTGGTGGCTGCGTTTTTTCATCCGAGGGCTTATGTTCCACCTCGACTCGCTGTAGAAAATCTTTAGCTCTTATGTGGCTAAAGCATGCTGCCAGTTGACCGGTTTGCTCAGGAATCCTCTTCCTGTTTACTGCTTTGGAGCATTTCAGCAAACATTCCCCAAAGTTCAAAAAGACTGAATTATGCTTCCTCCCTTGATTATTATAATTAGAATATGGAGCTTTTAGCTTCAGCTCAGCCTCATAAGTCGATTTATAATTGTGAATAATTCCTACAGTGTTTGGGATTTTCCATAATGACAAAGTGTAAAAAGAAGCCATTAAATGTCTCTGAATTAACATAAAAGCTTTGCATTTAACAACATGCATTTTCAGCCAGATCATGTGCATCATTTTTATCCATTTGGACCTTAAACTCGGTAGAGATTATAAATGTTTTAAATGTAATGTGAAGGTGAAGAAGAGGGTTTCGCTTATTTAAACTCCATAGCTTTAAATGATGAATAGAAATAACAGAGGAGGTTTTTGTGATGCTTGGCTGCTCTGAATTTACCAAACACTCACTCAGGTTTGCATTTTGTATATTTAATTCTCCTTTTATCCCTTTATCATAAAACAAAAGACATGGTTTTCATCTTCCTCACCCTAAACTGAGACATCGCATTCAGAAGCTCAAGTTTATACAAATAATTTCCATCCATGCATTTGTCTGCCTCCCAATAATCTCCCAGCCAGCGTGTAAACTGTTGCAGTATATTTATACAGTTCAGCTGGACTGTAAAAGGTGGCGAAACATTGTCCTGGTGTGTTGTTCCAGCAGCAGAACGCCTTCAGTTTGGACTTTAGTTACCCATTCAGACTATTGGACTGCAGGAGGTTCTCTGTGTGAAATGTCCTCTTAAAACTGGTAAAACTAACAGGATGCAGAGGTACTCTTGTCAGTCCTTCAGAAGGCAGCATATAGTACATATAATAAGGCTTCTAACTCCTCATAATGATGGGTTTTTATTATTAGTTGCCCTATAACAGGGGTCGGGAACCTATGGCTCGCGAGCCAGGTGTGGCTCTTTTGATGATTGCATCTGGCTCGCAGATAAAACTAAATATTCTCACTTCTTTTAATCCATCCATCGATTTTTCATGTCCTGTTCAGGGCTGCAGGAGCAATTGTCCATTATTTTAATTGGATGATACTGGACTACGTTGGCCGTTGCAGCGTAAAACAGGTAAACGCCCCCTTTTGAATCAGTCTGCTCGGTCATTAGCTCAAAGCTAACCCTTCGACGAAGAAGATGGCGAAAAGAAAAAAAGAGTATCGTACATTTCAGGCCGAATGGACTGAAGAATTCGCCTTTGTGGAGAGAGCAAATTCTGCGGTGTGTCTAATTTGCAAAGACAAAATTACATCGATGAAACGGTCTAATGTAAAGCGGCACTTCGACACGCGCCATGCTACCTTTGCATCAAAATACCCGGCAGGAGACAGCAGAAAGAAAGCGAGCCAAGAGCTACTGAGCAGGGTACAAGCTAGAGCTACTGAGCAGGGTACAAGCTAGAGCTACTGAGCAGGGTACAAGCTAGAGCTACTGAGCAGGGTACAAGCTAGAGCTACTGAGCAGGGTACAAGCTAGAGCTACTGAGCAGGGTACAAGCTAGAGCTACTGAGCAGGGTACAAGCTAGAGCTACAGAGCAGGGTACAAGCTAGAGCTACTGAGCAGGGTACAAGCTAGAGCTACTGAGCAGGGTACAAGCTAGAGCTACTGAGCAGGGTACAAGCTAGAGCTACTGAGCAGGGTACAAGCTAGAGCTACAGAGCAGGGTACAAGCTAGAGCTACTGAGCAGGGTACAAGCTAGAGCTACTGAGCAGGGTACAAGCTAGAGCTACTGAGCAGGGTACAAGCTAGAGCTACAGAGCAGGGTACAAGCTAGAGCTACTGAGCAGGGTACAAGCTAGAGCTACTGAGCAGGGTACAAGCCAGAGCTACTGAGCAGGGTACAAGCCAGAGCTACTGAGCAGGGTACAAGCCAGAGCTACTGAGCAGGGTACAAGCTAGAGCTACTGAGCAGGGTACAAGCTAGAGCTACAGAGCAGGGTACAAGCTAGAGCTACTGAGCAGGGTACAAGCTAGAGCTACTGAGCAGGGTACAAGCAGCCAGCAGCAACCCGGCAAGGTGGCTATAATTCTGCTAGCTTTGCTGGATCTTTAGCAATAGTGAGGAACGGAAAACCATTCACAGATGGCGAGTATGCTAATAAATAATATGCTAATATATGCTAATATAATATGCTAATGAATTCAGAGGCTTATTATACTGACATTTAGTTGAATTTACTTTTAAAATATATTATATGGCTCTCATTGAAATAAATTTCCAAATTTTTTGCTTTCATGGCTCTCTTAGTCAAAAAGGTTCCCGACCCCTGATATAGTACATACAATAAGGCTTCTAACTGCTCATAATGATGTTCACATCTCTGTTACATGTACAGTTAAACACTGAAAGGTCAAAGTGCGATGTTTCGCTGCAGAGTTTTAGTGCTGACCTCTTTGGATGGCTGTGGAGGTGGATGGCGCTCAAACTTTCTGTCATTTTTGATCTGAAATGTTCTGAAAGGAGGCTATTTATCTGACAGACATGGCAGACGTGTTCAGGCTCAAATCTTCTCTAATTACTCGCAGATAAACCAGAGAGAGAAATGGAAATCAGCAGCGTCAGATGTGCTGAATGACACATTCACGTTAGCATTTCAGAAACTCGCCTCTAATGCTTCATAAATCTGTCACAACCTAATGAGCTCTTGGCTGGAATGAGCTTTATTTAACAGTCTCAAACACTCTCTTCCTTGTCAGCAATTTCCTGCAGCGGTATTACTCTGGAAAGCGATTGTGATACTGTTTACAAGGCTGTGCAATGAAATATTTGTGAATGCAGAGCAGTGTTTCCTCTCATCCTCCCATTCATAAGAAGGAACTCCTAATCCTCCATCACACGAAACCGTAGACGGGCGCCATAGTTTATTAAAAAATATATTGTCTGATTTATTAAAACACTTGAAAAGTTTGTAATCAGTCACTTTGGTCTGAAAATAATGCTTTTATGCTCTCATTATTCACATGTTTTCTTAGATTAACTTGAAGATAGCCTGGAAATTACTGCCTTCTGCCCACAGTGTAGATCAATAGATTATCAGAGAGGGAATTTTAGAGGTTAAAGCTAAATACTTTCATGTAGTCATATGATTATTTTTTCCTGAAGATGGGAGTTTTTGTAGCTAAAATGTATGTATATCCGGACATAAGTTAGATTTAGTGGGTTTACATGATGAGATTAACTGGATTACAGCTACAGTTGGGTTCTGCTCCTTATCTGAGGGTAATTATCCTTGGATATATGGCGGTGAATGAATGGAATCACTGGCACAAAGCATGTCATACCCCGGTACCATAGGTGGCGCTGTCCCCATTTCAGCTATCGCTAATAGAGCCACTTCCTGTTGACGTCTTCACCACCAACAACAACAAACTCATAGTTTGGGCTGTCATAGTTAATGCGTTAATCGCAAAGGGATTAATTAATCGTGATCTTAGCAATTAGCTTAATAAATAGGAGACAAGTCACTAAGAGTTCAGAGATCTGAATGTGATGTGTCTGATGACTGCAGTTTTTCATGAATTTAACTGTCATTAGGCCCAGTTCTATTTGTTGTCTACTACCTCTTTAGTTTTAAGACCATTGTTGTGGCATTTTATGTGCTGTTTTTTATATAGACATGTCAACTGGGTCTACAATGCACTTTTCTATTTGAAATAAAAGATAAAAGACATTTTTTCTTTGTGTTTATTTGATTCTAACTATATTTTTAATATAGCGATTAATCGCGAGTTAACTATGGAACAGGGTGCGATTAATCGCGATTAAAAAAAAGCCCTAATTTTAACACATTACTGAATGTCCAGGCTGTACATGGAATATTATTGTTAATGATAATAATAGTAATTCTAATAATAATTCTGGCACAGAAACAGTGGTTTCACAAGTGCTTCACCCCCAAGGAGCCTGAATAGAGTAAAAGAGGTTTGGAAAATGAGTGTTTATGAGTTTATAAAGGCCAAAAAGTCTGTTTGGAGGATCTGACAGTGGGTTAGAATCCTTTCCCATTACAATTCTGGCACAGAGGGTGTCTGGAAGCTGCACCCTGGATAGGTCACCACTTCATCACAGGGCGAGCTTAATATTGTTTAACATCCTTTATTATGCACACATGTATGAAATCAGTTCATTTAAATCCTCCATATAACTCCACCAGTATCCCATGGTTTAATAATTATAATTCTTAAGTTATACTTTGACTCCCTTTTACTAAAAGCACCTTGCCTGTGCCTGATTTTCTAAATCTGAAAGGCAAATGAAGCCGGTTTTGTTGCTGGAGGAACACTAAGGTCACTGACCCGAAATTAAGGCAAATTTTTTCAAGGCAGACATTCGCTGAAGGCGACCATAGTAATGAAGGCTGCTGTCCTTTCGCTGACAGACCGTCGAATCCCCTGAAGTGTCCTTAAGCTGGAAACTGAGCGCCTGCTTTACACTATTCTTAAATAATGCGATCTGATGATAAAACATGAAGCTGACATTAAATAAAAACATTTTATCACAGCATATGGACACAGGTTGTGCTATTAAGTGATGTGCTTCAGTGGGTTTGTGTGTTTTGAGAGGAGCTGGTCACCTGTGAAGCCAGAAGATTTTAATGTGATATTATGACAAGGTCAGTTTTTAAAGGAGAAAACGGCTCATAAATGGTGATATTGAGGTAAAAACAGACCTTTTTATGCTGTGATCTCATCCCTCTCCTTGTTTCAGTCTTTTTAACCAAAGAAAGTGGCCGGGACTGCTTTCAGAAGAGCTTATCAGCAGAAAATAATGTCACAGAATGAATATTTTCTGTATATACATGATATAAACTGACTGTTTATATCATGCATCACATAGCAAATCCCTTCGTACAGTTGCAGTTATTTTCCAGGCAGATTTGCAAATTCAGATGCTTGATGTTCTGGTGTTTTCATGAATATTTAGAATTTGAGGCAGATATCAGTTATTACTGATCGATTAGTTAAACCTACAGGCTGTGTCCCACCTGAAATACCCCCCCCCCTTAATTTGAGACACAGATGTCTGTAAATATATTCGCAGCCCAACTTTTAGAGGTGATTTTAAAGTTATTTGTGCATTCAGAAGCATGATAGTGGAGGTAATTTTTTTACTAAAACAAGGTCCTAATGAGAAAGAAATGAATCACATTAAGATTATATTGATATTATTTGAATAGATATGTCTGGAAATCATTAGTTTAAATTGAATTTTAGTGATATTGAGGTAAAAACAGAGCTTTTTATGCTGTGATCTCATCCCTCTCCATGTTGCAGTCTTTTTAACCAAAGAAAGTGGCCGGGACTGCTTTCAGAACAGCTTATGAGCAGAAAATAATGTCACAGAATGAATATTTTCTGTATATTCATGATATAAACTGACTGTTTATATCATGCATCACATAGCAAATCCCTTCGTACAGTTGCAGTTATTTTCCAGGCAGATTCAGATGCTTGATGTTCTGGTGTTTTCATGAATATTTAGAATTTGAGGCAGATATCAGTTATTACTGATCGATTAGTTAAACCTACAGGCTGTGTCCCACCTGAAACCCCCCCCCCCCCCCCCCCCCCCCTTAATTTGAGACACAGATGTCTGTAAATATATTCGCAGCCCAACTTTTAGAGGTGATTTTAAAGTTATTTGATAGTAGAGGTAATTTATTTTTAATTTTTTTACTAAAACAAGGTCCTAATGAGAAAAAAATAAATCACATTAAGATTATATTGATATTATTTGAATAGATTCGTCTGGAAATCATTAGTTTAAATTGAATTTTAGTTTCTACATCTGTTTTAATTCAGAAAATGCAGTTTATGTAAATTGGATAATTAGTTTGATTATTGGTCATGCATGAATTAGATGAATACAGAAGCTCATTAGGAAGTCCGTTAGTGGAATGAATTTAGGCTTAACCAGACGAGCATGAACTAATGAATGAAACCTAAACATATTGATACAGTGACAAAAATCTATTTTATATCCAAAACAACTCACACTTCCACTTTGTTTCGCTGTGTCTGAATTATTCACAGATGAAAAGCTGTCTTTCTTCACCTCTGCTCATTATAATCAAACATGTCAGCTCTAAATGAGGACGGCTGTTTCTGCCTCCAATTTGCCAGTTTTACCACTTCGGGCTCTGTTTTCCTCACCATGAAGCTTTGAGCCAGCAAAGTGGCATTTTTCTCTGGCATATATGCCCCGGGTTTCTTTCTGGCCTGTGTCTGTTTGACAGCTCCACGGTGGCAGAGTAGGAGGAGCGCTGTCCTGACACCTCGGGCTGCACAGAGGAGCTCTTTTGTCACCTTTTTCCTGCTCAGACCAGATCAAGACGAGCAGTGAGACGTACGGATTGTGTGTGATGTTTATGTATTTAGCAAAGAGACTTACAAATGAAGATATAACAGCTTTATAAAAAGCTAACAATAAGCTACATAGAAGGAACCCAGGAGTCCGACTCTGTCAGAGGGGACAGAGTAGAGATAGGGTGCAGGCATAGAAGGAAGTGCAGAAAGATAAAGTGCAGAGATAGAGGGGGGAGGGAAGTACAAGGTAAGTGCTGGGATAGGAGATGCTCTCTGAAGAGCTGGGTTTTCAGGAGCTTCTTGAAGATAGACAGGGACGCCCCTGTTCTGGTAGCGCTCGGTAGGTCATTCCACCATCGTGGGACGACACATGAACAGAGTTTGGATTGTCTTAGGCGTGGTGTAGGAGCTGCTAGACGACAATCCTGGGACCAACGGAGGGACCCAGTTGGGACAGAAGCCTTTGCAAGAGCATCCAAGTAGATGGGAGCCGCTCCATTAAGCTCTTTGTAGCTAACATCAGGGACTTGAACCTGATGCTAAGGGCAGCCAGAGGAGTGTGAAGTTAGCCGACTGTCACAGAGCACGGAGTGAATAAACTGTGCTGCAGGGGGGCGTGTGGATGAAGTGGTCCCAGTAGAGTGCCTGTGTAGAAATCCCTCCGTTAGCTCTCCTATAGCTGCAAGTAGCCACATAACAGCAGCTATGAGCTAACAGAGCTATAGCACACGTTCATTCATTCATTCTTCTTAAAGTATTGGTGAAATAAAGACAGATAATGCCTTATTTAGAGGCTGCATCCTCTAAGCCCCGTTCACTCCGTTATATGGATCTCCAGTTATCTAAATATCTTCAGAAGGACGCCGACTTTGTTTATGTTTCTGTTTCTGTATTCAGCAGAAGCTTTTATCCAAAGCGACTTACAAATGAAGATATAACAGCTTTATAAGAAGCTAACAATAAGCTACATAGAAGGAACCCAGGAGTCCGACTCTGTCAGAGGGGACAGAGTAGAGATAGGGTGCAGGCATAGAAGGAAGAGCAGAAAGATAAAGTGCAGAGATAGAGGGGGTAGCAGGTGGAAGCAGATCTAGTCGGTTGCAAAACAACAAAACTTAAAGCGCAGGTACTTCGGAGACAGCAAAGAAGATCGACCAACAGTGCAAGAAGCAAACAGGAGGAAACACGAAGACAATAATCTGGTATAAAGGAATCAGTAACTGAAGCCTGGTGTGTGGCAAAGGCAGGAAATGAGCTAACACACAAAGAAAGGAGCAAAAAAAGCAAGATGTCAACTAAAATATAAGACAAATGTCAATCAAACACAGAGCAGGAGCAAAAAAAACAAGAATAAACATAAGTAAAACAAGACTAACTGAACTAAACCAATAACATGACGTTAATCTCAGAAACCGGGCAAAACACAACCGAACCAACGGCCCATGACAGAGGAGCCTGGTATAATTCTTTTAAAACCAACAGGATAACACACTGAATTACTGCCTGTGGGGTGGATCATTCAGGCTCTGCCTCCACCCAACTTAATTTAGGGAGTTTGATTCTGTACCTTCATCAATCTGCTTTGCTCACTCGGTTAATCAGCTCCAAACTGGAGGGAAAAAGTAGAAAATTATTCTTTATTCTTTATTATTTTATTAGATAGTTCCTGATTTAAATAGTAAAACCTAAAACCTGTCAAATTACATGTTATTAAAGTTAAAATTCTTATTAAAAGCAGCTCCATGAATCTCTCCAGTCCGCTTCCTCACTCGTTGGCATTCATCACAGAAAACAGGTAACCTAGCAACAGAGATGGCTCTAACATTTAAATAGTTGCCATGTTATTTATTTAAGTTAGGCAAAAGCACTAATACATGTGTTGATTTACCGTGGCTTTCGGTTTTAAACGATAACCGACCAAATGTGGGCTGTAAAGCAGCTCTGCAGCAGCTCTCATTCAGTTGGTTGTTTAAGCCGGAGGCAGATTTATCAGCTGACTTGGGTGTGTGAAATGATTCATGCTAGTTTGTGTCTTTGTGAGCTTGAATGTGTTTGTGTGCATGTATATCTGTGTAATAATGGTGATTTGTTCCATTAGGGAAGACATTTCCTAACTGAGCAGACAGCAAAGAGGGTTAAAACTTTCCCCCAACACCACATCATGAATATTTGAGCTAAAAAAAACACGTTTTGTCTGAAGATGAATGGTGACGAACTTATCCAAAAGTAGATTTCTTCCATTATGCTGAGCAGATTTGGCTTTTGTGAAATCCACCCCCCGTCGTCTCTCAATGAGCGGGATGAGAAGTTCGTACTTTGTCTGCGTGGCTTCGCAGCGGGGGTCCGTGGTCCCTGTAGGTGGTGTGGGAGCTTTCATTGATTACTGTGACAAAGCTCCACTGCTGCAAGCTGAGAGTACAAGCATCGTGTCTTTGATGTGTGCGCACCCCCAAAAATTCAGTGCATCCCTTCTGGAAGCCTCACGGGCAGTTTGGGAAGCAGCAGAGGAGCCTTCATCCCCTCATCACACTCAAAGGGGAAACAGTGTGCCACTGCAGATAAAAAGATGAGGATTGTTCTTATATTACAGGGGTTGGGAACCTTTTTGACTAAGAGAGCCATGAAAGAAAAAAATTTGGAAATTTATTTCAATGAGAGCCATATAATATATTTTAGTAGCTCTCGGCACGCTTTCTTTCTGCTGCCTCCTGCAAAAAAAGCTAAGATAGCAAAGCTAGCAGAATTATAGTCACCTTGCCGGGTTGCTGCTGGCTGCTTGTACCCTGCTCAGTAGCTCTAGCTTGTACCCTGCTCAGTAGCTCTAGCTTGTACCCTGCTCAGTAGCTCTAGCTTGTACCCTGCTCAGTAGCTCTAGCTTGTACCCTGCTCAGTAGCTCTAGCTTGTACCCTGCTCAGTAGCTCTAGCTTGTACCCTGCTCAGTAGCTCTAGCTTGTACCCTGCTCAGTAGCTCTGGCTTGTACCCTGCTCAGTAGCTCTAGCTTGTACCCTGCTCAGTAGCTCTAGCTTGTACCCTGCTCAGTAGCTCTAGCTTGTACCCTGCTCAGTAGCTCTAGCTTGTACCCTGCTCAGTAGCTCTAGCTTGTACCCTGCTCAGTAGCTCTATCTTGTACCCTGCTCAGTAGCTCTAGCTTGTACCCTGCTCAGTAGCTCTAGCTTGTACCCTGCTCAGTAGCTCTGGCTTGTACCCTGCTCAGTAGCTCTAGCTTGTACCCTGCTCAGTAGCTCTTGGCACGCTTTCTTTCTGCTGTCTCCTGCCGGGTATTTGGATGCAAAGGTAGCATGGCGCGTGTCGAAGTGCCGCTTTACATTCGACCGTTTCATCGATGTAATTTTGTCTTTGCAAATTAGACACACCGCAGAATTTGCTCTCTCCACAAAGGCGAATTCTTCAGTCCATTCGGCCTGAAATGTACGATACTCGTTAGCGATAAGGGTTAGCTTTGAGCTAATGACCGAGCAGACTGATTCAAAAGGGGGCGTTTACCTGTTTTACGCTGCAACGGCCAACGTAGTCCAGTATCATCCAATTAAAATAATGGACAATTGCTCCTGCAGCCCTGAACAGGACATGAAAAATCTATGGATGGATTAAAACAAGTGAGAATATTTAGTTTTATCTGCGATGCAATCATCAAAAGAGCCACACCTGGCTCGCGAGCCATAGGTTCCCGACCCCTGTTATATTAGCACACAGCTTGTGGAGACTTCTGGCTCAAGCTGAGCTTACGATCGTGACATATTTGATCTCTGAAAACATCAGATAGCTACAATCTAATGCTCAGCAGCTCCAGATGTAACAGGATGGCTGATATTCAGCCGTGGAACGACCCATAGGAGTGTCCTCTAAACTCGTACAGGTGACAGGACACATCGAAATGACCATATAGTTGTACAGTATGCTTTGACTGCAGCTTCCTTCCCTCTGGCCTTTCACCCCCCCGCCCCCCATGGCCTGGTTTGACTCCCCCAAACTCTATAACCAGTTCCTCGGTGTTTGAGCTGTTGAGCTGCTGGTTGCTCGTGTTCCTCGCCATGACTCCATGTCGGCTGTGTCATCTGCAGACGTCTGGATGTGACATAATTCAGAGTCTGAGGTGCACAGTCAGAGGGTTTATATGATGGGATTAACTGGATTATAGCTATAGTTGTGGGACAGGAGACATTGGCAACACATTATAAAGGATGCAGTCCAGTCTGAATACTATTCCAGGGAATTTTAGCACTTTAATCTTAGGCCCTGGTCACAATAGATATCATTACTTGTCCTTGTCGATATGCATCGTAGGCCCAAGTTGGCTCTATTATCCACGAATACAAGAATCGTAAAGGCTATTTCCAGGCAAGTTACAAGTAATTTTGTTGCTAAAAATCTAAATTTTAACTGTAAAAAGTCAGTGGGTTTATATGATGGGATTAACTGGATTATAGCTATAGTTGTGGGACAGGAGACATTGGCAACACTCCTATAAACACATTAAAAAGGATGCAGTCCAGTCTGAATACTATTCCAAGGAATTTTAGCACTTTAATCTTAGGCCCTGGTCACAATAGATATCATTACTTGTCCTTGTCGATATGCATCGTAGGCCCAAGTTGGCGATATTATCCATGAATACAAGAATCGTAAAGGATATTTCCAGGCAAGTTACAAGTAATTTTGTTGCTAAAAATCTAAATTTTAACTGTAAAAATCAGTGGGTTTATATGATGAGATTAACTGGATTATAGCTACAGTTGGGTTCTGCTCCTTATCTGAGGTAATTATCCTTGGATATATGGTGGTGAATGAATGGAATCACTGGCACAAAGCATGTCATACCCCGGTACCATAGGTGGCGCTGTATAAACTCAGCAGGTTCTTTAATCCGTGTTTGTGCTACAAACAAAGTCAGAAATCACAATCAGTCCCGAGCTCTGATTAAATCCATCAACTCAACTGAAATGAACCGGAGAAAGTTTCTGTTCCGGCTCCAAAGAGCGAGTTAACATTAAGTGGTGAAGTCATCTAAACTAAAGCTGAAGTAACTGATCAATCGATCTATATCACTATTTCATGCAGCTATCCTGATTTATAACGGCCAGAATTCATCAATATTTGGCTTTTTTCCTTGACAGTAGTAGTATATGTTCGATATAAACAGGGATTCACAGAAATATCTGCCTAACATCAGTATTTCCTGATATTTGTCGTCATGTCTCGAATGTTTTCAACAACACTGCAAGAAGCTAACAGTCAGAGGGTTTATATGATGAGATTAACTGGATTACAGCTACAGTTGGGTTCTGCTCCTTATCTGAGGGTAATTATCCTTGGATATATGGCGGTGAATGAATGGAATCACTGGCACAAAGCATGTCATACCCCGGTACCATAGGTGGCGCTGTCCCCATTTCAGCTATCGCTAATAGAGCCACTTCCTGTTGACGTCTTCACCACCAACAACAACAAACTCAGGCATTCAGAAAGATGGCGAACGCAGAGCGAGATGAAGCTGCGTCCCTCTCCATCTGTGATGAGCTGGTTATGGCACAGACGATGCACAACGGCGCATTCTCCATCGCGTTGTTTCTTTCTTTCTGACGACAGAAACAGGAATATCGTCTCCTTCCACTTCCGGGTGATGATCGCGGGAAAAAATCTGGAGCAGAACGCTCGATCCGATCCGCTGTCCTCTACGTTTGGATCGAGTTATCTCAGGTCTTAATCTGATCCAATCAGTTGTTAGTCAGATTAAGGCGTCTACATGAGCTGAATAACTCGGTTTTATTGTAATTTAGCCTTTAATCATGTAACTGATGAAGATCTTATTGTGTTTTTGAGCTCATAGTTTTAACATAAAGTTTTTTCTTTCCAGATCAGCTGAATTTTAGATGATTTCTCCATTTACACCAAATTTCACAAAGTCCTGCTTCAGATGCAAACACCTCATATTTCTGTGCTTTCTTAGTGTTCTTAGAAGTCTGAGACTGAGGTAGGATCGATTTATCTCAGGTCTTAATCTGATCCGATCGTTTCTTAGTCAGATTAAGGCGTCTACATGAGCTGAATAACTCAATCTTATTGTAATTTAGCCATTAATCCGATCTGATGGCGCTCATTAAACGCTCTGAGTGAGACAGAAATCACAAGAAGCTCATCAGAACGCAACCAATCTGCTGCTGCTCTGCTGTTGGAGCAGAGTAAACTTATTTTACATATTTAGACTTTAGGTTAGGGGTTTTAAAAATAAAATCACGATTTCGATTTTATCTTAAATTGGATCGAGTTATCTCAGGTCTTAATTCGATCACGAGTAACCCGATCCGATTCGATTTCCTGTCAGATTAAGGCGTCTACATGAGCTGAATAACTCAATCTTACAGTAATTTAGCCATTAATCCGATCTGATGGCGCTCATTAAAGTGATTTTACCTTCTTGGGTTTTTACGGGTCATACAGAGATGGACACTTTTCCTGCAGTTCTTCCTGTTTTTACAAACCCGCCTGTTGCAAATCGACACCTTTTCAATTTCTGCTAATTTAGCCATTAATCCGATCCGATGGGACTCATTAAACGCACTGAGTGTGAAGAGAAGGGGGAACAGCACGGTGCCCTGTGGAGCTCCTATGCTGCTGGACTCAGGCGTGACGTACTGCGGTCTGTCGGTGAGGTAGCTGGAAGACGCATATCCATAAATATGTTAAGACTGAAATATCTGGTTAGCAGAAATGCTCGTTTGTAACTTTTTATTCAACTTGTTATTTAATTAGATGTGTTGTAAGTAATTAGTAATTAGATTTGTGAATCTGTAGCACTGAGGCGGTTGTAGGTGTTTCGACACATTCAGCCTTTCCAACTGGTTGAAATCTTGCTGATTTAGTTTGTTTTTCTCATCTTTGCAGTGGAACACGTACATTCACAGCCAATTAATTTGGCTCTTGAAAAGAAATAATTAGCACTTAGACTCTTATCCTCTGAGATCCACTTGCAGGGCTTATTAGAAAAGTGTAGCACCTTCACCTCCCACAGTGATTCGGTAACTAACGGAGGAAGACTGAAGGTCGGCATGAGCTGCAGATCTCACTGAAAGTGGAAAAGCGAGGTGTAAAGGTCATTAATAACCAATTTGGCGAGGAAGCCTGGAAAAGCAGTATGGATATCAGAACATTTTCACACTAGTTGACCCTTACTATTCTTGAATAAAGTACGTTTTCAGGCCTGTCGGGTCTTACATAATAGATGTAGAGAGGACAAAGTTGGATGAAGTATTGACTTATTCACTTGTCAATCCCACTGCCTTCTGTCTCATTCACATAATTATTCTTCTGCACCTATTTTCTCTCTGTCGCCGTCTCCCTTTATTAATCTTGTCAGTGAGTCTTTGGCATAAACTTGCTTACCTCCCTGAGTGCCGTGAGTCCAGTCCCTTTAGCCATATTACACTTTTCTCAGACCCCAAGAGCTTTTGCAGACGTTCATCCCCAGGCAGGAAACTCCACTCCACCACACAGCAATCTCCCAAAGTCCCTAAAGATAAACTGATCTAACAAAAGAGAGATCAATGTGAAATATAGCAGCTTCCTTTGCAGCTGTTTACTTCACTCCACTGGATGCAGTGTTTCACTCAGCTGTAAAACTTTGGCAAATGACTTCCCTCCGATGAGTCATCTGCAACATCCTGCGTGATAGAAATGAGAAAAGATTTATTTTCTGAAGTGTTTTGCATGCGTCTGCTCGACCTCCAGTTTATTTTCGCTGTGTTTATGCCGGTCAGTGTCGTGGTTTTAAAGCAGGACAGACCTAAACGCAGCCTCTGTAGACGCAGGAACAGCTTCAGAGCTGCTTTTTGGGGTCATACATTCGTAAAAAACACACTAAAAGGTGTTAAAAATATCAGTTTTAGTAGATACTGTAATGACACATAATGAGCCAGGAACTATAAACTAACTGCAGTTTTTCATCACTTTTATATCAAAAGGATTGAAAATGTGTTTAGAGTCAGATTATGTCTGATTTTTCATGCCAAATTTGGGAGATATTGAAGTTGTGACACTTCTATAACTGTAGTGAGTTACAGCTGTTGGTGGCTGTGAGAAGGAGAGTGTCTTATGTGGCAACAGAACTGCTGCACTGGCCTCTGATTTCCCTTATTTTCTCTGGAGTTCTGTTCCAGTTCTTCGTTTTATCAGTATTTCAGCAGCTACTGGACTAAAGTTTTGGACTAAAATGATGTAATGCTGTGGCCTACGTGCCCCAGCTGTCAAAAACACATCAGTGGAAGTATCGGGTGTAAACAATAGAACTCATCCACGGAAGATTAGGTTGTAGTTTTATAGATTATCTTTTCTACCAATGCAGGACAGGATCGATATAATTATTTGAATGACTTGGACCTGTTTTATGGTACATTTCTCTTGGCTGCTGCTTTCATTGAACATATTCAGTGCAGCTTTCCTCACGTGGCTTCTCTGGAAGCATCTTTCCGCTGCTGTGTTGTTGATCATCATTTACGCTGGGTCCAAACATGTTGCCTGGCAACCCAAACTGGTGTTTGACGGTGGCCATCAGCAGCTTCTGTCAGGAGATGGATGGGCTTTCTTAAGACCAGCGTATGACCGCTCTATCGGTGTGTAAATAAGAGTGTGTTTGGCTTCAATTCAATGCCTAAAATAGAAGTTTATCTTATCATACTGTACATGATAAATGTACTTTGTCCTTATCAGCTGACTTTCTCTGTGTGGTACTGATTATAACTCTGCTGTAACCCAAGCAACAGATACTGTGTGAAATATGTGAAGCATGCTCT
The DNA here is from genome assembly GCF_036924035.1 of Leuresthes tenuis. NCBI lineage: Eukaryota > Metazoa > Chordata > Actinopteri > Atheriniformes > Atherinopsidae > Leuresthes > Leuresthes tenuis. The sequence goes on from NW_027325365.1 coordinate 2,067,345, forward strand.
GATTTTTCTTCATTTGGAGCTAAAAATGGCAAATGTTTTATGATACATGCTTAAAAAAGAGCCACAACGCCATCAAGTATTCTCACGAGTCATGTCTCTGAGTTGCCAGTCACTTGTGCAACAATAACTGAACGTAAACATTTCCAGTCTCATGCACCAGCATCACGACTTTCAGGCCCATCAGTGATGGCCCCAGTGCATCGAAATGGGCCCAAACCATGATACTACAACCATTGTTTTGCTAGAAAACTTTTACTTTGATAGAGATTTAAAGTAAAGCAGACCGGTGAGTGTTATTGGAGGAAAAAGACTCTTTCAACCTTCCCCATTCTTATCGTTGACCTCAAACTGTTCTAATGTACAAAATTTAATTAGATTAATAAATGTTTAAGCTCCCCAGAAGGTGGCTCCGCTTTACAAAATGCTGCTCATGCCACAAAGAGGCTGGTGTGAACCTGGTCAATCTAACTGTCTGATATGAGCTGCCCTGCTCCTCAGAACAGCTGAACAGAGAGACTGGATGAGCGTTAGTGTCTTTAATGGTTCTATTTCATTATTTTGTGATATTCTATGCTTGGAATAGCACCTAAAGCTAGATGCTCTGACCTAAAAGCTCTGTGTGAGGGTGAGTTTTAGCATATTTAAACTGTATAACGAAAGAAAAGAGTCATAGAAAAAGTCATACCTTTCTGGATTGGAGGTTATTCAGTAGCTAAGCCTCACATGCAGCATGTCCCGGAAGGGAAGATGTGGCGGTTGGTATCGGATCTGTTAACACCTGTTTCCAGATTTCTCCTGTTGCATTAACAACAAAGTCAACATCAGAATGAGGCCAATGAACGGCTGATAATTGAGCGGGAAATGGATGTACTAGCAGAGAAGCTGCTGTAAAGTAATTGGATGAAGCAGAGCTCGTTTAACGTGGCCCGATGCCTTTTTCCCTGACTTTGAAATGTGTGCACGTGGGAAGCTGTCAGAAGCAGGCTTTGTGCCTTCGGGGAAACTCTTATGAACACAATCAGCCTCGCAAATGTCTTCTTATTCCACATGAACCCTAATGGCTGTCTGATACACTTTTCTGTCTCTAATATCGAATCTCAGATGGATGCAGTCAGCTTCTGCCTCCTCTTTTCACTTCTGGCTGAGTTCAGAAATGTGGAAGAATTTAAAGATTTAAAGAAAATTATACGCACTAAAGCACTAAAACATATAATTTTCTGAGTATGTAGGTTAATCACAGCTCAATTAATTATAAGATTAGTTCCAGTTGGAGTGTTTGATAAGGATTTAATAAATTACCAAGTTAGATTCTGGCACAGTGCTTTGTTGTTTGTTTTGGAGGATGTGTTCATATTAATTGTAAGAATCTCATTTTGCACACGTATTACTCTTAAACAAGTGCAATATTTACAGTATCCTGTATTAATTTATGAATAATGCTTCCTTTCTTTCCAGTTTACCGTCTAATTGGCTTTTTTATCCTGGGGAATAACTCAACACAGCTTTCCTTTACTTGTAATTCCATTGAATTTCACAGCTTTGATCAATAAGAATCACCACAATTATCATCACAATACAATGAAAACTGTGCTTTGATGCCTACATTGACGTAAGATTATGTTTATTTGTCATCGTGCAAAAGAAGAATGCAGGAACCCTGCTCCCAGGCATGGCCGGGGCCCTTCTGTGTGCAGTTTGCATGTTCTCACTGCACTTCGGCTTCCTCCCACCAGCCAAAAGCATGTTAATTGTAATTCTTGGTCCTTTCTCCCTGAATTGGATTAACTGGGTAGAGAAAATGGATGGATGTTCGGTGCTAGAAGGAGAAGCACGGATGTAATAACATGCAAATGATTTAAATAGATGTTTTTAAAAAGAATAATGATGCAGTTTTTACAGTCTATGAGAAACGTTCATATTTCATCCTTATGAGTGGACATAATGTTCAGAATATCAAACTAAAATAGCATCAGCAACAAACAGCATCAGTAAAACTCTGGTAAACACCATCCATAACCGTCCCCGAGCGTCTTCTTCTCCATCTGCAGCATCTGGAATTCATCTGAAACTGTTGAAAACAGCGACTGCAGAGATTCCAGCAACAGATGTGAGACTGATAAAGAAGCGCAGCGCCCCTGGGTGTTGCTCCATGACATCTCTCGTAAAATACAATGAGTTGTTTTTAGCTGTGCTGATCTTGTCAAGGCCTCAGGACACAGATGCAGGGTCGAGTTCAGAGTCAAGACTGTTTATTTAGATAAAACAGCGGGTTGAGGATCTGCACAGAGAGCAACTGAAACTCCTGACGCGCTCTCCTCAATAACTGCGGCTATGAATATGAACAACCCAAACCAAAAGGCTATTAAAGGTGACAAAATAAACTCAAGCTCTCCTTCTGAGGCGGACTTAAACAAAAACCGAGACACTATGAAACCTTAACAATTATCAATAAGCACACCGATTAACGGCGGCACAAAAATCGCTCCACTAGAGGAGGAACTATAAGATTTTAACATTCATTGAGCTCCTCTGGCTGCCCTTAGCCGCCCGCATCAGATTCAAGTCCCTGATGTTAGTGCATTACTTTTCGCCTTTACCACGGCTCGGCTAAGAGCTTCTTCACATCTGTCAGAGACTGTCGTCAGATCGACTCTTTGCAAGCAGGACCAGACTCAAATTACACGATATGTTCACTGAAAAAGCATCTGTTGGGGGGCTTTCAAAGAAGATAAGAGCCTGTCAGCCAAAACACTTTGACACCGTTAGAATCAGTGCTACTGAGTGCCAAAGAAGATGTTTAATCATTCTGTGAGTTGAGTTCTCACCAACATACACCACATCTCTATCTCATTACTATGAAACCTCTGCAGATGGTCCAGAACGCGGCGGTGCGTCTGGTCTTGGATCAGCCTAAAAGAACACGCCCCCCCTCTGTTCATTGAGCTCCTCTGGCTGCCCTTAGCATCAGATCCAAGTCCCTGATGTTAGCTACAAAGAGCTTAATGGAACGGCTCCATCTACTTGAATGCTCCTGCAAAGGCTTCTGTCCCAACTGGGTCCCTCCGTTGGTCCCAGGATTGTCGTCTAGCAGCTCCTACACCACGCCTAAGACAATCCAAACTCTGTTCATGTGTCGTCCCACGATGGTGGAATGACCTACCGAGCGCTACCAGAACAGGGGCGTCCCTGTCTATCTTCAAGAAGCTCCTGAAAACCCAGCTCTTCAGAGAGCATCTCCTATCCCAGCACTTACCTTGTACTTCCCTACCCCCTCTATCTCTGCACTTTATCTTTATCGTTCAGCCGCTTTGCATTACTAAACATAAGAAAGATCAGACCATACCTGACCCAACATGCCCCCCAGCTCCTGCTGCAGGCCATGGTCATCTCCTGCCTTGACTCCTGCAACGCTCTCCTAACTGGTCTCCTAACTGGTCTCCTAACTGGTTTCCTAACTGGTTTCCTAACTGGTCTCCTAACTGGTTTCCTAACTGGTCTCCTAACTGGTTTCCTAACTGGTTTCCTAACTGGTCTCCTAACTGGTTTCCTAACTGGTCTCCTAACTGGTCTCCTAACTGGTTTCCTAACTGGTCTCCTAACTGGTCTCCTAACTGGTTTCCTAACTGGTTTCCTAACTGGTCTCCTAACTGGTCTCCTAACTGGACTCCTAACTGGTCTCCTAACTGGTTTCCTAACTGGTCTCCTAACTGCTCTCCTAACTGGTTTCCTAACTGGTTTCCTAACTGGTCTCCTAACTGGTTTCCTAACTGGTCTCCTAACTGGTCTCCTAACTGGTTTCCTAACTGGTCTCCTAACTGGTCTCCTAACTGGTTTCCTAACTGGTTTCCTAACTGGTCTCCTAACTGGTCTCCTAACTGGACTCCTAACTGGTCTCCTAACTGGTTTCCTAACTGGTCTCCTAACTGCTCTCCTAACTGCTCTCCTAACTGGTTTCCTAACTGGTCTCCTAACTGGTTTCCTAACTGGTTTCCTAACTGGTCTCCTAACTGGTCTCCTAACTGGTCTCCTAACTGGTCTCCTAACTGGTCTCCTAACTGGTCTCCTAACTGGTTTCCTAACTGGTCTCCTAACTGGTCTCCAGCCTGTGAAACCTCTGCAGATGGTCCAGAACGCGGCGGTGCGTCTGGTCTTGGATCAGCCTAAAAGAACACGTCCCCCCTCTGTTCATTGAGCTCCTCTGGCTGCCCTTAGCATCAGGTTCAAGTCCCTGATGTTAGCTACAAAGAGCTTAATGGAGCGGCTCCATCTACTTGAATGCTCTTGCAAAGGCTTCTGTCCCAACTGGGTCCCTCCGTTGGTCCCAGGATTGTCGTCTAGCAGCTCCTACACCACGCCTAAGACAATCCAAACTCTGTTCATGTGTCGTCCCACGATGGTGGAATGACCTACCGAGCGCTACCAGAACAGGGGCGTCCCTGTCTATCTTCAAGAAGCTCCTGAAAACCCAGCTCTTCAGAGAGCATCTCCTATCCCAGCACTTACCTTGTACTTCCCTCCCCCCTCTATCTCTGCACTTTATCTTTCTGCACTTCCTTCTATGCCTGCACCCTATCTCTACTCTGTCCCCTCTGACAGAGTCGGACTCCTGGGTTCCTTCTATGTAGCTTATTGTTAGCTTTATATAAAGCTGTTATATCTTCATTTGTAAGTCGCTTTGGATAAAAGCGTCTGATAAATACAGAAACAGAAACTCTATGCTTGACCGAATAGTTCATAACACATTTTCTGCAGTTATTTCAGTTTTACTCTGACTTTAAGGTAAATATTGAGAATCCTGGCACCCAAAAGAAAATCCTTGGTGCAAGTAGGACCCGAAAATTAGCCAAAATTCTACAAAAGGTCACATTTTGTCTAAAAATGGATTTGTCAACCAATATTTCACAATGATATAGTTGATGACGCGCCTTTGTGACAACATCTGCAGTTAAATAAACCAAATAACTGCTAAAACGTGAATAATAAAGTCTTTCTGCACTTCCTTCTATGCCTGCACCCTATCTCTACTCTGTCCCCTCTGACAGAGTCGGACTCCTGGGTTCCTTCTATGTAGCTTATTGTTAGCTTTTTATAAAGCTGTTATATCTTCATTTGTAAGTCGCTTTGGATCAAAGCGTCTGATAAATACAGAAACAGAAACATAAAATTAACAACCCAAACCTCTCCACTGTAGGAGGAAAACAAAAGGCTATTAAAGGTGACAAAATAAACTCAAACTCTCCTTCTGAGGTGGACTTAATCAAAAACCGAGACACTATGAAACCTTAACAATTATCAATAAGCACACCGATTAACGGCGGCACAAAAATCGCTCCACTAGAGGAGGAACTATAAGATTTTAACATTAAACGAACGCAAAGCTCAGCTAACGGACTTTAAAGATCACTCCAAAGAAAACGGAGGAACAAAACCAGGCTATGAAACTTAATAATTTGAATAAATAACACAGGATCTGCAGGAGAATCGCTAGACTGCAGGCTCGAGGAAGCTATGGCGGCGGATACTGTGGAGGGTGAGAGGGAAGAAACACACTGGCACAAGACAAGGGAAACGCAGACTATTTGAGCACAAGAGGAGCCATGAGGGAACAGGTGGAAACACTTTGGGAATCAGGGAAGACACAGGAGGAAGTGCAAGGCACCTGAAATGAGAGGAAGTTAGTGATTTCAAAATAAAACAGGAATCATTGTTTAAATATTTTCACTTTTGCATCAAGAAAAACGAAGTTAAGGCTTTAAAACAGCTGATCACAAACAACCAAGTGACAGCACAGTGGCTCCAACCATCATTTGTTTAGTCTGAGGTCCACATACTGTCATCTGTGGACTTATTTTATCAAAGAGGACCTTAAAGACCTTGGAGCTGCAGATTAAGCTCCCACTGACTTACTGACTGAAGCTTACACCATAACACATGCTATATATATAAATATATATATATATATATGTGTAACTGTATGTTTAGTCCTGTCCAAGTCACTCAGACAGAAAACACAGAAAATATTCAGCGTTTCATATCAAACACAGTTCTCTGACATTAAAAGCACTAAATAAAAAGGGAATTCAAGCTGAACTGAATATATTTATTAACAATAAAGCAGCTAAATATTTACTTTAAGATGCCAGACATCTCAATGCATCTTTTGATGGAGTGGATCATCAACCGGGGAACTGAACTGAATGGAAATGGAGGCAAATGTCCACGTGATTTGCATGTAAACGCCATGATGCAGGCGTTCTCTCTGCATTCTGAACAGAGCACTTTTCCCCTCGTTATCGAACTCTGCCACATAATTAAATTAGCTCTGCCTTAACGAGACGAGCAGCGTTACGACTCCCTTTGACTGGCAAATGGCTTTAATGCTGCGGCGGATCGGTGTCCATCACCAACAAAGGTGGTTAAATATGTGATAAACAGTCAGACCAAACTACACGGAAGTAAACGGCTGTGTTAACGCCATAAAACTGGTGCCAAAATCCAGACCTTTCAGCTGTTTGCCAGCTCAGTGGACTCACCAAACCCAGGAGGACCCAGGAGGTCAAGCAGCTTGGGACTCGGTTTGGCATTTCCTCATAACTCCATCTCAGTTATCTCAGCCAAATGCACTTAGATGAGAAAGAAAAAATGAATAAAACATCATTTTGCACTGAAAGGGACACAGTAATGGCGTTATTCCCACTCTCACACTGCCGGGGAACCCAGAGCGCTGTGGCTTTTTATTATGAGGCGTTTTTTACACAAACACACACGACCGTGTCGGCCTTTTCTAATCTGAACCCCCCCCTCGTGTCCACTTAATGTCAGCATGGCTTGTGGTCACTTATAGTCCTCTGCCTCCACCATTGGCCACGCATCATTAACTGTTCCATTAAAAAAGGCAGGTCCTGGTAATACAATACGTTCAGGCAGCCGTCTCGTGAGTCCAGATGAGTTCTGCTGCTCACCTGTTTCTGGTCCATTAAGGCCCTGCACAGAAAGCAAGAAGCAGACTGGAAAATTAGATTTTATTTAACTTGAACTGTGAAAATCACATTGTACATCTGAAAGCTTTAAAGAGTAACTGCATTAACTTTCCATTAAAGACTCTAGTCTGTTTGATGCTTCGACTTCTTTCTTTTGACACTTTAAAAAAGCAGTTTTACCAATAAAGACCTTTTGTTTCATCATTTATTTACCTGTGGCCTCACAGTATACCTCTGGGGTGATTAAACCACTATTTGAAATCTTTTATTCTTTCCTCTGACAGAATCTAAAATGATTTTAGCATAAAAAAACGTCTTTTAACACCTTAAATCTTGACCCGTGGCAATGTTGCTTGTCAGAAAATATGGTTTTATGCTGACAAATGAGCAGATATCTGCTATTATTAGGTAATAATTAGGTAATTGACTGTGTTATATATTGATTTACATGCATTGGATGTATCTATATATATCTGAACTACTGAAGAATCACAGTGTGGGCTGCTAATGAGAAACCTGAAATCAGGCTACTGATATGCTGTCACAGGCATCTTTGTTGTTGCTATGGCTACCAGCAGTTTTGTCTTAAATTTAGAGAAGAAACTGAGTTTTTAACTTGAAGCCAATCAGCCAAGAGTGGCACACCCGTCCTGATGTTTGGGCAACTGAATGGATTAAAGGTCGCTTCAGTTCCCCTGAGACTTAACTCTGATTTATGATCTCAGGCAGTTGAATCGATGCGGTCAGCATCCAACCAGAACAAAAATGAGAGATAAAAGCAGCTGGTTCAAGTGTCTCGACTGAACGAAAGGCACGATGGACAGAATGCGTCCACGGCTGATGTTAATCACAGCTGGAAAACCAGCCCAGCTGAGTCTGTGGTTGTCTCAGCACATCTGTAATGCTGCTCCAGTAGCTTTTTGACTGAAACTGAAGGAGATTTTTCAAACAAACTGCTGGTTTGAAGGCAGAGTGGCAGACAGCATCATGATGATTCTGCAGGTTATGAGAGAAGTGGCATCAAAAACAACCCCTCAGACTGAAGTTAAGCGTTTCACTTCTACTTTGCATGTGTGAATCACTGCAGCTTTGCTTTGTTTCTCTTGTGTCTGATGCAGACAGTTTACTTCTTTCAACGATTTTTCCTTGTAATTTGCATCATTTGGACCAACCACAGCGTCACATTCAGACAAACAACCTTTTTTTTTTCCAGGTGGCAACAAATTTGTGCAGGTTGTCAAAAAATTGATTGGTGGAACCCAAGGGCGTAACCATGGTTTAGACATTGGGGGGGGGTCCAAATAAAAACAAAATTGTTGAGTGCATTATCTACAATTCTTTATTTATATATGAAAAATTGGACATTTAGAACATAGTTTAGAGGACTACATTGACCATGTAAGTTCACATCTGAAGGAATAGTGTAATTTCTCCGAGACAGTGACTGCCCCCCCCACTTTGTTTTGGTTAGTTGCTTACTGTTTACTGACCTTAAACACACCTACCAATTACAATTCTGCTCTTCCAGTAGTTCTGTAGCAAATAGGACAGCTTCCAGTGGAAAACGACCAAATACCCAAAGCATGTTTATGGAAATATTTTAATAAGGACAACTAATGATGTAACAAATTACAGACTTTTCCTTTAACAGAAAAGGTGCTGAGGACTTTTAAGTCCAGGTTCATTTCCATTGTGTCAATGTCTCAAAATGTGCATTAACAATGAAAAGTCCAATAGTCTAATGTTATTTTTGTTTTAAGTTGTTTTATTTTGAAAGGGGGCGGAAGTTTATTTTGTTGATTCTGTGATTCTGCGCAGCCGTTACCACGGTAACACACGGAAATAAACTGAAAATAAATAAGAAATAACAAGAGACCGATCCCTGGACAGGGTTCATAAAAGGAGAACATGCATTTTACATATTTTCTTCTGTATATTGGGGGGGACAGGTTGGTATTTTCTCAATATTGGGGGGGACACGACCACTTTGGAACCACTTTGAGGTTTGGCGCTTTTCTACATCGTAAAAGAGACTTTTTTTCATTTCAGACAGTGGATTCGGTGAAGTTCTGAGTGTCAGAAGTGAGGAGAATCGAGTTAACTTGACCTAATGAGTTCTACACAGAGCTTAGTCGGTTGGATCTGTGTGAAACGAGGTTTAAACAGGTTGATCTGTGCATCAGAGCTTTTTGTTCTTCTATAAAACTTGTTCCTTTATTTCCTTTTCGAGGCGTTTTTAGGTGATTAATAGCAGCACTTTAATCACTTCAGATAAGTTTGGATCATTTGGTGATTTTGGGTGCTTAAAATCACTTTTTTTAAGCACTGAAGGCACTTCTTCTCTGTCACTCGGGGCTGTTTGCTGCTAATTCACCACAGTAGCAGCTATGAAAGCAGCTGGAACCGTTACAACAACTAAAATGCTTTCGGGAACTCTTTTTGACATTTTCAAACAAGCTTACGCTTCACTCTTGCACACTTCCATGCTGTTAGCTCCTGTCAGAGGTGAAGGTGAACTAAATTCCTGTTTGACCTGCTGGCTCGGAAGCAGAAACATGTCGTCTGGAAGTAAACCTCCGCTGCAGCTGAAGCTTAAAAAGCCCCCGAAAACAGCAAAGAAAATAATCTTCAGGCCCTGGAAAAGCACAGCTCACTGTGAGGGGCACAGACCCACCGTCGCAGCAGAGGGAACCGTCACTGAGGCCCAAACGCTGTGCAGAACTGAGCTGAAAAAGGTCGTAGATGACGGTTCATTTATTGAACCTGGAGCTTGGAAAAGGATTCGGTTTATTTAAAGAGATCTCAGATTGCTGTGTTGATGTATGAAAGTTTATTTTCCTGTCAGGATCAGAGCAGGAATTAGTGGTTTCCAAACTCAGGCTGTGAAAAGACCCTGAAATCCCAACGAATCTGCAGAAATTTCATTTTTCGCAGCTGTTGAATTGGACTCGTCTCCTGCAGGATTCGGGGTTTTGGTTTCGTCTGTCAGCAAAGTTCATTTCTTCACGTGGAGACGTTTAACGGAGATGTTCAGATGGTTTTCGAGGGTTTTCCATCCAACACCGAAGGCTCTTTTTGGACTTTGGACTGAGAAAAGGCTCTCTGCTCATTCCCATGATATAAAAAACCTCAGAAAGGACTTTCAGTTCGATGCATTGATTTATTTCTTTTGTTGAATTTTTCCAGCTGAGTGAACCACCTGCTTTCATATTGCATTTTTTCCAGAGCTTTCAAACATAATTACTTTCTCTTGTGGCCTCAGCTTTAACTCCATTGTGGTCCTGGGCAGCGGGAGACCCTGTTTTACCCCAGTCTGCTGTTTCCGACACATTTTCCCTGTTTCTGTTGACAATAAACAGCATTTGATACCACTTTCAACAGTGCCCAAGGCCTCTGTTGACCGTCTGGATAATAGTTCACTTGTCTTTGCCTGCTGAGAGAGAATGCCAGTGTGTGTTTGCAATTAGGGCTTCCTGCTGTGGCCTTCAGAACCGTCCAGAATTAGTTTCTTTAATTAAGAAACTGAAAAAGAAGGAGGGTCTGGCTGTTGGTAAGCTTTTGCCCACACACAGGATCCGCTGAAAATGGACATTTCAGGCTTGGGTGAGAGGGTCTGCTGTGGGAGGAAGGACACGATCTGATGTGGTGAAAGATTATTTTTACCAAGAAAATCAAAAGAACTGCTTTGTGAGGAGGTTGAGTGCAAATACCCAAAAAACATGCCCACAATTTTTAGGAAAACCTCAAAGGTGGAAGACGTGCTTTTCATTACTGAGCTAATAAATAATGCAGCAGGTTAACATGATATTAGTGACACCAGATAAGAGCGGCTCTTGCATAACTCATAAAGCAGCATTCATTTGTAAGAGTGAGTTCAGGAGAGGACACCAGCGGGTGAATAAACAAGTATCTTTGAAAGAAATCCACCTGGCTGAGTCCAGCAGGGCGAAGACCGACTGGAAGTTTAAATAAAACAAGAATCCAGTCAGAGAAACGCCAAAAAGGTCACGAGGAAACGAGGCAGGACTGGAGAACCAATCACCAGTAAAAGGACGGAGATTTCCCTTTTTTTTCTTTGTCATTATTGAGCTGAAAGAGCTGTTTGGGTTTGTGGGTTTTGGTGTGTTCTTGTATTCTCGTTTATTCTTTTTCTTTCACATTTGAACGTTATTTATGCTTTGACTTTCGGTACTGTTAGTGCCTTGGTTGGCTCTCTGTTTTATGTTCACTTCTGTTTGAATTCTTCTGGTTTAGTTTTCTGTCTTTATTAGATTCAGTTGTTGGAGTTTGGTTTCTTTTTGTGTTCTGTTTAGTTTGGAGATGTTTTCAGTTTATTTCTCCTGTTTTCCTCCAGATGTTCTCAGTCGTCTTGCTCCTGTGTCTTGTGGTAATTAGTGGTGCAACGGACCATCATTGATCCGTTCGGATCGATATCTTCGGTTCGGCACGTGATCCGCGGATTGATTTATGAAACTGTCAGATGTGAGCAGCTGAGTGAATGAAACAAAAGTACAAGAAAGTCTGAGGGACGCTTCCTGGTATGCATATATATGCATATTTCACAGCCACATTACGTATTTCTGTCACTTTAATTTACGTAAAGTTAGATATTAGAGGAACGCTGAGATTGCCTTAGGACTCAGGTCCAATAAAACAGAACTCCACATCTCTTTTGCTGCATTATTAGCCGTAATATTAGCATTTTTAAGCTTTGTGTAACCTGATCTACATGATCTGGTGGCACCAGCAGAGCAAAATATGGCCAATGATATTAAAACCCCTTTATTTAATATTGTTGGGCGATATTTTTCCTTTTACTCTGTGGGATCTTTAGAGGTCTGAGGAGATAAACTATCTAATTCTATCAAGATAAAAGCATTCACAGTGAGAATGAGAGACAAACGAAATGGACGTGATATTTGGACATTATTTTACTTTTTTATATCCTTCATCAGCTTGATTTTGAGCTCATCTAAAAGCTTTTATTTTCAGGTTTCTCGTATTCTCCATTTTCGGCACTTTGTTAGTAATATATCTGACATTAGAAACTAGTCATTGATCCGTTCGGATTAATATCTTCAGTTCGGGACGTGATCCGCGGATTGATTTTTGAAAAAAAAAGAAAAGTTGTGCGCATGCGCAGTCCACTCGCAGCGTTGTCATGGCGAGCGGAGGAACGGAGGAGCTTGATTTAAGTAATTTAAGTCCCCTGAATGGGGAAAAGAGGTCAGAGGATGAAACCGTGACGTTTCTGTGGCGCAAGGAAGAAAATGACAGGAAACGCATCAAGCATGGCCGCGCATTTGAAGCGACATCACCCGGTTTCACTGACAGGAGAGAAAACGAAAAAGAAACGATATCCCAGCAGCATTTATGCAGCTCCTTGTTGCACAATCCGACCGGTTAAAGCCTCACAGACGCTGTTGGTGTGTTTATAGGTGCAGACATTAGGCCAAATTCAGTTAAAGGAAGGAAAAATGCCTTTTTATGATGCACTTTAAGTTGTTTTTCATTAATTATGTTAAAAAGAAGAAATTATGCCTTTTGCACATTAAGATGATTTCATATATTTTAATTTAATAATTTAAAAGTGTTAATAAATAGTGTTTTTCTTGTCTTTTTTTGTTTTGCTGAGCTGAAAAATGATCCAAACCGTGGGTTTTTTATCCGTTGCAGCCCGAGTGGTTTGGTAATATTCATTATTCTTCTTCTTTGTGGTCCATCTTCATGCCCCCAACACATTTTAGCTCACCTGTTTCTTTAGTCAAAGCAACTAAATATGGAAATCGAAAGGAAAACAAGGCACAGATGGGAATAATCCAGAGGTTCATAGAGGAGGTGATGAGAGAAACTCTGTGGGAATGACTGACAAGTTTAAAAAGGCAGAGCAGCCGTGCTCACGCTGTATTTTACCAGGTTTTACCAAGACATTGATGTGGCCCTCCGAGGGTCCTGACTGTCAGTCATCATGCTGGAAAACACACGGCTCTTTAGGGCCAATCAGTGCACCTAAATAGCTCATTTGGAAGTGCCACCTGATATGTTTTCCACCTCTAAGGGCGAAAGAATTGCTCCAGATGTACTGTATTGATTAAAATTAGTCTGTGGGGTGAATTCAGGTTGGATTTGACCTTTTTTAAAGGTTTTACTTCCATCTCAACCTGTTTATTCAGCAGCGTCAAACTGTCCCAGAACCTCAAGGTTTGTTAAATAAATCAAGCCGAAAAACAAATTAATGAGAAGTAAAAGAAACCAGATGTCCTGTGACAGATTGGACATTTAAAGCTTTCGCTCGGTGGAGGTATTTCTCTCCCTCATCTGTCTCTGAGCACATAATTGAGGCTGATACTTGCCAACCAGACGTTCAGCTTACCTGCAGGTCAAAGTTCATGCATATATGTTTACAACCTTTATGTTTCACTCAACCTCTGTCCATTTGCATTCATTCCTGCTCACAGAAACCTGAAGTTGTGCAGAAAAAGCTCTTTTATCACATCTGGAAACCTGATCATGAAGAAGAAGAGATTTGGTGCCTCAGCTTTTAAAACCCGTATTAATCACACCGACCTCCTGTCTCTGGCTACTCTCTGGGTTTACCCCCCATCCCACGCATCTCTCTTCTCTCCTTTACCTTCCCTGCTCCTCTTCACCTCTTGTCCTGTCCTGTCTCTAACTTTGGTGCCTCTCTCAAAATTAAAATCATAGAATTGGTCGACTGGTCTCAATGCAACTGACAGAATGGAGGGATTCTAGCGATTCTTTCCATTGAGGACATTGAGGATCTTTACACATTGGGAACCATGACAACGGGCTATCTGCTGATTGGATTAGGCTGGTTGCTCTGGTGTATCGGAAAATTAGAAAGTCGGAGACAGCAGTCAAAGGCCCCAAGCTGCCTGACATGTTTGAAGCAGTGGGCGGAGCTATTGGCTCTCAGACTGTGGTCATTAACCACAATATGGAAACATCTTGGAGAAGTTTGTGGCTTTGCAAAGGCGAATGGATCGTTTTTGTGACCAGAATGGACAAACAGAGTGGGTCGTGTCCATTGAAATACGACGACTCGCCCTAACCAGCTATCATAATCTAATCTGCATTCCTGCTCTCCTGGCACCGGCCTAAAGCCAAAGCCAAAGCTGCTGCAGAAACAACCCTGAAACAACGCTGGTGACGGTTGACTCCGTCTGGGACCCAATCCTCCGTCTGGAGGACTTCTCCATGGCAACCTGCCGTGGCATCACGATGACATCCTGCGAACTGAGCCTCTGGTTGAGAGCCAGACGTAGCAACTCTCTGGGTTTACCCCCCATCCCACACCTTCAAGTTCAAGCTTATATTCTGAGTTCTATGCTGGATGATGAGCTGATGTTTGCTGTTCTTGATGTTGCTGAGGTTTTTTACCCTCCCCTCTCCCCTCTCCCCCCTTTTTCTCCCTTTCTCCCCCTGTTGCAACTCTTTAAAAAGGGCAAATGTGCCTGAACTCGCTGCCTGTTGCAAAATAATTCCCCCTCGGTTATTAATAAAGTATTTCTGATTCTGATTCTGTTCTCTGGCTGCTGAATTAGTGACCATGAACCTGGAGGAGATGACTGCTACTAGCTTAGTGCAGTCTGCAGACCACTGTTTGGTAAATGCTGGTTATTTCAGCTTTTATTACCTAATTTGTCTGACAGTAAACTTTAGGGCTCAGTGGGGAGACATCAAACTCTACTGTAAAAAGTCTAAGCTTTGCCCTCTGATTCACCCTGTTGGAAGCTGTTTCATAGACCTATCTGTAGCTGCATTTCCTCTTTGCGTCCGTTTCTTTCTGTTGAGGACATTGAGGATCTTTACATATTCGGAACCACGATAACGGGCTTTCTGCTGATTGGATTAGGCTGGTTGCCCTGGTGTGTCGGAAAATTAGAAAGTCGGAGACAGCAGTCAAAGGCCCCAAGCTGCCTGACATGTTTGAAGCAGTGGGCGGAGCTATTGGCGCTCAGACTGAACATTAACCGCAATATGGAAACATCTTGGAGAAGCTGGTGGCTTTGCAAAGGCCAAAGCTGCTGCTGAAACAACCCTGAAACAACGCTGGTGACGGTTGACTCAGTCTGGGACCCGATCCTCCGTCTGGAGGACTTCTCCATGGCAACCTGCCGTGGCATCACGATGACATCCTGCGAACTGAGCCACTGGTTGAGAGCCAGACGCAGCAACTCTCTGGGTTTACCCCCCATCCCACACCTTCAAGTTCAAGCTTATATTCTGAGTTCTATGCTGGACGATGAGCTGATGTTTGCTGTTCTTGATGTTGCTGAGGTTTTTTACCCTCCCCTCTCCCCTCTCCCCCCTTTTTCTCCCTTTCCCCCCCTGTTGCAACTCTTTAAAAAGGGCACATGTGCCTGAACTCGCTGCCTGTTGCAAAATAATTCCCCCTCGGTTATTAATAAAGTATTTCTGATTCTGATTCTGATCTCTGGCTGCTGAATAAGTGACCATGAACCTGGAGGAGATGACTGCTACTAGCTTAGTGCAGTCTGCAGACCTGTTTGGTAAATGCTGGTTATTTCAGCTTTTATTACCTAATTTGTCTGACAGTAAACTTTAGGGCTCAGTGGGGAGACATCAAACTCTACTGTAAAAAGTCTAAGCTTTGCCCTCTGATTCACCCTGTTGGAAGCTGTTTCATAGACCTATCTGTAGCTGTATTTCCTCTTTGCGTCCGTTTCCATGATATTCCACTGAAACAGTTAGAGATGGAGAGACGTTAACCTGCCCCTGACCCACATGTGAGCATTCTGATGAACATCAAACCTGTATGATTAAAGTCTTCCCTGCTTCTCAAACATCCGGCATATCAGCCAAATCTTGGAAGCCCTTCGGCGTTGTCTTTGGAAAAAAACACAGCCAATTAAAGCGTGGAACATTCTTCTAATGCTTCAGAGAAACAACAAACCCTAAAACAAAATGAGGAACTGAAGAACCAGGAAGCAGAAGCCAGCGGCTTCCGCACAAAGTAATGATCTGTGTTGTTAAAGCACCGCCGTAGCTTCTGCTTCTGACTGATTCTTAGTCAAAGAGGACAGAAAGAGGACACTTGTACTTGTTATACCTCGAGCTGGGTTAAAAGAGAGATGCTACTAAAATAACATGCATATCAAAGTTTGATTTTAAGAGGAAAGGTCGGACTCTGTCGCCACCAAATTCAAGATCAAAGAAGATTAAGGTGGCTTCATTGAGGCCTTTTCTTGCCTGTTTTCGTAATGGTACCTCTGCTGAGAAGCTGAAGATTGTTGGCAGCACTGATCAAAGAGGAAGCCTCATTTGCACACCGTCACTGTGGCTTTGAACCTCAGATGCTGTGAATAAGACCTGACAGAGCCTAACATTTTACAGTTAACATCGATGGGACATGAAAGACACAAATAAACTGCTCGTCAGCTTGTGATTTTTTCCAAGAGAAGTGATTTGCTTTCTCTTGTGTAAAGTCAAATCCACAAAAGACCACAGCCCTCCGGAGGATTACTTTAATGCATTACCAATGTCAAACAAGTTCCTGATTCAACAAGCCAGTTGAACTCCTAGGCTACTCTCCACAGGTCACTATATTCTACTTATGCTGCAGCTTCAGATGTGTTGTTGAAGCCAAGGTTATATGCACAGGTGTAAAAAATGCAGTGGAAGCAGTTTTATGCCATAAATATATCAAATTTCCCTTTCAGGATCATGAATAAACGCCCAACATCTTAAACGTTACCAGCCTTGGAAACAAAATGACCATTTAGCACTTTTCCTCACATCAGCCAATGAAAGAGCAGTCTTTGTTCAAGGTATCCTTGGGAAATGATCGTCTATCCTTCTGAACGTCAGCTCGATCAATCCCAACAGGCTTCAGTTATGGAAATTTGTGCTTGAATCCTGTGTTAAAGGTTTTTTGCACAGCACTTCCAACAGTGATGCAGTTTTAGGGCCTTAAAGTTAAGATGAGTTTATCACATTACAGAAAACCTGGTGAAAACCACTTTGCCAAACATGAATAATTAAAAGAATCTCAGAAAAGTCAGAATGAATTGACTCTGGAGTCTGCTGATTGGCAGATCTTAGACCAGCTCTAATGAACTGCTCTAACGTGGCAAACAGAGCGGAGTTTGTTTTCAGCCAATGCAAACTGCTTAGATGTAAAATCATGAATATTTCGTTTGCCTTCCTGCTGTGGTCTGAGCTAAAAACATCGTTAAACACAATTTACATCCCCATTTAGGGCATTTTCATGTGGTTGAGCTGTTGGCATGATGAGGGTAAAGAGTCAGAAGAGGTGTCGTCTGTTGTTCCCAGACACCACCAAAAGTACAGGGTCTTATAACTTCTGTAGGTTCCCCCACGTTCTGCAAAGCCTGGCATCCAGGGAAGAAGCATTTCCACGATGAAGGGAAAGGTTAGTTAGCTGCTCGGTCCAAGTTCAGGTTCAGGTGGGAACTCAGCTGTGCCAAAAACAAAATAATTTAGCTTTTAGCTGTGATTTTCTGCTCATTTTAGCTGCTCATAGCTGTTGAGACACGACCACATGCATCAGGATAGGGTGATGCAGCAGACTGGAAGGCTGTGGATTGGAGTATTTTACAGTATCATGTGAGAAAATCCGAGAAATCCTTACCTACCTTTTGGAAAAAGTGAAAAATACAGTTCTTTGTGCAATTTTGATGGGTGTTTTAAAACATTTAAGTCAGTCAAACCAAAAGAAAAGTCGTCTTCCTCTCACTCCAGTCAGGAAAGTGACCAGATAAATGATGCTGGCTGGATTTGTGTGGGCTGATCACTGTGAAAAATACAAGAAAACAGCTTCTGTTAAGAATACAAACCTGCCAAAAATGTCTTTACCAAATGGTGAGGATGAGAATTTGGTCTGTGAAACCACTCTGACATTTCTGCGGATGGCTCTGATTTCTCTTCTGTTCAGCTCAGACTCACACAGCTGCTTCCTTCTCCATTTATTACTAATCAACCGCAAATGTGAAACCTATTACTGCCTGTGATATTAAACCTTTGGAGTGCCTGTGTAGGTGGAAGCAATCAGTCAGATATCCTTACATTATGCGGGGTAACCGCTGCTCCTTTGGCCTGTGCAAACCTCTCCTATGTGAAGTCGAGCTGTAATGCTGATAAAGGCTTATTTAAAGGCTTATTTTACAGGAAACACTTGTCTTAGTGCAGTTAAACTTCTCCTTATCGCCCTTTTTTACAGTCTCACCTGAACTGATGTGTTTTTTTTGCTTTTCCACAGCGACAGCATGCCAAAGCGGATCGCTCTGATCTGCTTCCTGTCTCTGGTCATGCTGATGAGTGTCCTGGGGAACCTGCTGGTCATGGTGGCTGTCTGCAAAGACAGACAACTCAGGTGAGCATAGCGTTTGTTGCCTTTAACCTTCACACAGACATGTGAAACAGGAAGTTCACCCCACAATTCAGCAACTTTTAGAACCGCCCTCAGCATCGGTTTTTCTCCTTTACGAGCCAGGAAGAGGCTTTCTCCTGCGAGTCATCCTTGTTCAGTCTTTTTCTAACTTCCTTTAACATGCTAACTGAGGCCTGTAGAGTCTGAGATGTAGCTCTGGGCTTTTTCACCTTGGGGTGACCTTTAACCTTTAACATGCTAACTGAGGCCTGTAGAGTCTGAGATGTATGACCTTTAACCTTTAACATGCTAACTGAGGCCTGGAGAGTCTGAGATGTAGCTCTGGGCTTTTTCACCTTGGGGTGACCTTTAACCTTTAACATGCTAACTGAGGCCTGGAGAGTCTGAGATGTAGCTCTGGGCTTTTTCACCTTGGGGTGACCTTTAACCTTTAACATGCTAACTGAGGCCTATAGAGTCTGAGATGTAGCTCTGGGCTTTTTCACCTTGGGGTGACCTTTAACCTTTAACATGCTAACTGAGGCCTGTAGAGTCTGAGATGTAGCTCTGGGCTTTTTCACCTTGGGCTGACCTTTAACCTTTAACATGCTAACTGAGGCCTGTAGAGTCTGAGATGTAGCTCTGGGCTTTTTCACCTTGGGGTGACCTTTAACCTTTAACATGCTAACTGAGGCCTGTAGAGTCTGAGATGTAGCTCTGGGCTTCTTCACCTTGGGGTGAACTTGCTGGGACGTCCACTCCTGGGAAGATTGACAGCTGTCCTGAATGTTTTCCACTTGTGAATAATCTTTCTCTCTGTAGAATGATGGACTCCAGATAGTCTGGAAATGGCCTTATAACCCTTCCCAGACTGATGGGCAGCAACAGCTGCTTCTCTAAGATCATTGCTGGTGTCTTTCCTCCTTGGCATCGTGTTAAACTGACAGAACTTCTGCTTTTATAGAGCTGCTCACACTGACTGAGGATCAGTTAATCAGAGCATTGATCAGCAGCTCCTGGCTGCTTCTTACCCTCTTAGTTCCTGTGGAAGCAGTACAGGTACAAGAAGTACTTATTCTAATTATTTTGAGCTTTGGAGTAGTTTTTGTTACATAAATAATAATGATAACCACAATCTAATATGTGCTGTTGAGGTTTCATTCAGATACTTTTAAGATCTGCTGAGAACCTGAATATTAGATTTCAGAGAGAGGCTACTTACCTTTTCATGTGGCCGTATATCTGTTTGATCTGCTCCGCTACTTTGTAATTTCGTTCTTCACGGATGGTGACAGACTTCGCTCCTCTTGAGTATTGTAAAAAAGTGCTGACTTGGCTCAAACTCTTCTCAGATGGTTCTGAAACTAAGCACCTGCTGGCTTAAATGAGACAGCTGTCAGAAAGAGGGAGCTTCAGTGAAATAAACTGCCTCTTCGTGTGCTTCGATCCATCTTCAGAATGGACTCCCTCATCAGTGAACACAAACCACTGCAGTGACAGTAAAATAAGATATATTCTAAACGACGGGATGACTGATTTCAGGAGGAAACCAGTGTTATGCTGGAGCCACTGTCTTTCAGATAGTTGGTCTCCTCCTGGCTTTGTCTCTTTTTATCTGACGACACCTGAAACTTCAGGCTGGCCTTAGATGTATGTATGGCCGTATGCATCAGTCTTTGTCACTTTGTAAAAGTGAAAGTAACTCAATTTAAGAGTTAGTCTTATGTGAAACTGTAGACCTGGTGTGTTTTCAATAAGACCGATGAGTGACAAAGTCACTGCTGCGTCGTCTTCGTCCCTGAGGACAGAACAATGACCCACGGTCTTTGTTTCTCCTGCCTCATTGTCTCACTGTCCACAGGGAGATGCACAAAACTCTCAAAATGTCTGGTGCAAAAACACCGAGGCACATCTGTTCAATGGGGGATCCCCTGGGTGAGTGTTCATGATAAAAAATAAATTAATAAATAAGGAAGAACACTGAGCACATCATCAACAACCAACAAAACTGTTTCATTCCAGTATTATGAAGAGAATAATGTTTTCAATATGTTTGATTCACCTTTTTTAAACTCTTGTTTTAGCAGCTATAA
This sequence comes from Leuresthes tenuis, assembly GCF_036924035.1. NCBI lineage: Eukaryota > Metazoa > Chordata > Actinopteri > Atheriniformes > Atherinopsidae > Leuresthes > Leuresthes tenuis. The sequence goes on from NW_027325365.1 coordinate 2,087,792, forward strand.
ATGATAAATACGTATATCATATGCATCATAAATTAAGAATAGATTAATAGATGAATAATCAGGAGAATAGTTGTTGTACCAGAGGATGAAAAACTCTGAAAAACAGAAACATGGAGCCAAAACAGAGAAGAGCAGACTCAAAGAAAAGCATATTACCAGCCCGATATTTTGTGGAGCGAGCGGTTCTTTATTTTTTCTGTTGGGACATTAGTGTATTCATGTTTTAGGTTTATATTAAGTCATTAGTTTTCCCCATCGTTCATCCAGGTTCATCCACGTCACCTGTTTTGTTCTCAGCTGCACTCCATCACCAATCACCTCCCCACAGTATTTAGTTTCCAGGTTCCCTCGTGTTCACTGCGAAATCCTCACCATCATTATGGGCGATATGGCAAAAATATATATATCACAATTTCGATTTTATCACAATCTTAAATTGAAAAGTGAAAAACAGGCAGTGTTGCAGAAGTATTTTCAGCTGGGCAGCTCGTAGCGCGGGTCAACTGCTTGAAGCAGGTGTTCGAACCCCTCCTTTTCTACCATCTTGAACGGTACCATATCTTTTGCAAAATAAAAGGTAACTGCTTCTGTTACCTCTTTCTATCACTTGCTTGACTTGTCATACGGAGTGCCTTAGTCAAATGCCTGTTAATGTTGTCTGTTTTGGTTTTAGCTAGCTGCCGCCGACGCTAGCTGCCGCCGACGCTAGCTGCCGCTAACGCTAGCTGCCGCTAACGCTAACTGCCGCTGCACACTTCATGATTTAATATCGTCATATCGCCCACCCCTACCGTCATCTCGGTCTTGTCAGGTTTTGCCTCAAGGTTTTTTCCACCGTCAGGTTTTGTTTATGTTTTTGCTAAAACTTTTTCTCCACAGTTAAGTTTCTTTGTATTCCGACTTGTCATACGGAGTGCCTTTGTCAAATGCCTGTGTTAATATTGTCTGTTTTGGTTTTAGCTAGCCGCCGCTAACGCTAGCCGCCGCTAACGCTAGCTGCCGCTGACGCCGACGCTAGCTGCCGCCAACGCTAGCTGCCGCTGCACACTTCATGATTTAATATCGTCATATCGCCCACCCCTACCGTCATCTCGGTCTTGTCAGGTTTTGCCTCAAGGCTTTTTTCCACCGTCAGGTTTTGTTTATGTTTTTGCTAAAACTTTTTCTCCACAGTTCAGTTTCTTTGTATTCCGGCTCAGCCGCGCCTTGTGTTCTTCATCTGCATCCGGGTCCTCAAACTTCCACCACAACACAGCAAACCGACCCGATGTGACACCAACATGGTGAATAAATAATGACGCTTGAAACTTACACACCACACCGAATATTTAGGACTGAGGAGGCTGCAGGCCGGCCTGAGCTCTGGAGGTAGAGATCTTCAGCGGTGATGTCACATGCGCTTTTTCCTTTGTTTCTGTTCAAAAACCTTATTGTTTTATTTAAACATATATATCAACGAGGCACAAAAAGACAAAGGGAAACTAAAGAAGAGCTCATTTGAAAAGTTATGATTGAAAAACTGTGGATTTATCAAACAGTCAACAGCTAATTCACGTTCTGTATTCTGTACTGAGCCAAGACTCAAAGATCAGGGTCACTGGGAACTGACGTCATTTGGTCTCGGCAGGACATTGTGAATGAGATGTAAAAACCTTAAGGAAGGACTTTATCGGTAGTAATGGCAGTGGTGGACACACGGTCGCTGTTGGGCTTCATTTTATGAGGTTTCCTGGTTGCAGTGGAAGTGGTAAACTGGTTATAATCACTGCAAAGCTGAATTGTGGGTAATTGTGGTTTGACTCGTTTCTGTCAAGCATCTGGATGCAAACACCAAAGGAGAGAGAAAGAAGTTTGAAATTACTGTGATAAAGTTTGCATGCGGTCAGCAGAGGGTTCCAGGTTCAATTCCCGGCTGGTTCTTCTGCATGTGTGGTTGTTTAAGCATTTAAGCATCCCCGACGCATTAAGCAGGGATAGAAGCTGGATGGATTGAAGTTTTCATGCTAGATGCATCATCAACAGCTAAATAGAAGTCAGTGGACAATTTCAAGCAAATAAAGAATGATCTACAGAAATCCCATAATTGTCATGTGCACACAGAGCTGTTAGCAGAACACTCCCAAGAGCTACGAGTTACAATATTAGCTGTTTAAAAGTCATTAAGCTTTTCCATCATGTTAATTTATTCATGAATTGTTTTCCTTTGCCTGAGGTTTGACTGGCAGGCTTAATTATGTTGCTGCGGCCTCTTCCTCTGCAGTTCTGATTGGGCAAAGGAGCTGTTTACCTCCAAATAATATTTGATTTAGCAAAACTGTAAATTCACTTATGATTTGCAATTATGCAATTATATGAGAGTTATAATGAGTTATAAAACAAGGTTAAACAGAAAAACTGCAGTCCTGAGATGTGAAGCTGATGGAAGGTTTGCTTTAAAGACAAATAGGTGCTGATTCTCAGGTTTCTCAAAGAGTTTTAGAAGTAGCACAATGGTGTTAGTCTGTCAACCAATGTTGGAAGCGAGATCTCCAGTTTCTGCTCCTGAAAGAAAATCGTCATCGAAAAGTGTTGCGATCGAAGTTTTGTGCTGATTCTTTTCCACCGGGTCCTGTGGCGTCTCCCTGGGAGACAAAGGCACTCTGATGCAGTTTGTAAACAGTTAAAAGTCCTATCTATCTATCTATCTATCTATCTATCTATCTATCTATCTATCTATCTATCTATCTATCTATCTATCTATCTATCTATCTATCTATCTATCTATCTATCTATCTATCTATCTATCTATCTATCTATCTATCTATCTATCTATCTATCTATCTATCTATCTATCTATCTATCTATCTATCTATCTATCTATCTATCTATCTATCTATCTATCTATCTATCTATCTATCTATCTATCTATCTATCTATCTATCTATCTATCTATCTATCTATCTATCTATCTATCTATCTATCTATCTATCTATCTATCTATCTATCTATCTATCTATCTATCTATCTATCTATCTATCTATCTATCTATCTATCTATCTATCTATCTATCTATCTATCTATCTATCTATCTATCTATCTATCTATCTATCTATCTATCTATCTATCTATCTATCTATCTATCTATCTATCTATCTATCTATCTATCTATCTATCTATCTATCTATCTATCTATCTATCTATCTATCTATCTATCTATCTATCTATCTATCTATCTATCTATCTATCTATCTATCTATCTATCTATCTATCTATCTATCTATCTATCTATCTATCTATCTATCTATCTATCTATCTATCTATCTATCTATCTATCTATCTATCTATCTATCTATCTATCTATCTATCTATCTATCTATCTATCATCTGCTGCTTCTCCGGGGGTCGGGGGGCAGCAGCTTTAACAGAGAAACCCAGACCTCCCTGTCCCCGGCCACTTCCTCCGGGGGGACCCCGAGGCGTTCCCAGGCCATAGTCTCTCCAACGTGTCCTGGGTCTTCCCCGGGTCTCCTCCCAGTGGGACGGGCCCAGAACACCTCCCCAGGGAGGCGTCCAGGAGGCATCCTAACCAGATGCCACCTCATCTGACTCCTCTCCATGCGGAGGAGCAGCGGTTCTACTCCGAGCCCCTCCCGGATGACTGAGCTTCTCACCCTATCTCTAAGGGAGGCCCAGACACCCTGTGGAGGAAACCCATTTCGGCCGCTTGTATTCATGATCTCGTTCTTTCAGTCTCTACCCACAGCTCGTGACCATCGGTGAGGATGGGAACCGGTAAATAGAGAGCTTCACCTTCTGGCTCAGCTCCTTCTTCACATCGACGGGTCGGTGCAGACGCTGCACCGATCCGCCGTCAATCTCACGCTCCATTCGTCCCTCACTGTGAACAAGACCCCGAGATACTTGAACTCCTCCACTTGGGGAAGGATCTCAATCCCGACCCGGAGAGAACATTCCACCCTTTTCCAGCTGAGAACCATAGTCTCGGATTTGGAGGCGCTGATGAAGTCCAATAATATAGTATATATATATATCTATATCAGTTTGGTAGACAGCAAGTAAAGAAGCTTCTTAACACCTTTCGAGGCATTTTACACGCTCCACTAAGACCCATGATAACCCAAAGTCTTCTGTTGGAGCTGATACCAGCAGAGGGGGATTCAGAGGGTGCTAAAGCGCTCGTCAGTAAGTGGCTCCTCTTGCTTCTCTCATGTCAAGTGTGTGTTCAAGAAGCTCCCTCACACAGAGACATGCTGCCACGCTGTCTGCAGGCTGTTTATTCTGCACTCTGCACAGCTCTGGAAGCAGTCACACTGTTATGATGTCAGGAATGCTGGTTCTTCGTGATAATCCGGACTACCGTGAACGGGCTTTTCATACTGAAAAAGCTGGATTTTATTTATTTTACCGCGCTAAATACCAAAAACATTTTGTTTGAAGGAGACGTGCAACTTTAAACAAGTTGACAGAATTTTTGTTCCATGCTTTGGTAAAAATATCACGGTGCAACAATGACTTCACAGCTTCGTTTAAAGCTGGGGACTTACTGTCCTACAGTTAGCTACCATGCTAATGTTAGCCCAATGAAGCTAATCGTCACTCTGTAGTAAAGCAGCAAATAGCTGCAGACCAAACTAAATAAAGAAGTGCATCACAGCTGGGAGATTAACACTTAACAGAAAACTCACTTTGTGATTCCTTTGTTACGGAATCTGCCTTATTGTTGCTCCATTTTTCAGTTTTTAGAGGCTAAAATCAACAGTATTTAATCAATAAAGACTTGGAAAAGAATCCAAGAAAAGCTGATAAGAAGTAAGGTTTTTAAGTGTGGAAATAAAACATCAAAGGAGGTCCTGGCAGACCATCCACAGCTAATTTCTTTCTTCAGCCGAGGGAACTCTATCACTGCTGAGTGTTAACTGGGCAAAGAGGAGTTTTGCTGCAGGATTTGAACCAGAACTGCGACTGAGAAACCTGTAAAAAGAAAAATGTTCAAGCTATTCCACGTTTCTTGTGATCCTCCAGACATTTGTCATGTTTCTCTGCCTTTTTCATTGAAAAACTGTTCTGATGATGCGGCTTTGATGCTTTTATACGAGCAGAACTTGTTCTACTCGACTTTTTACTCGTTCTGGTGCATTTTTTCACTAGCTGCAGAAGGATTGAACAGATCATCATCAACAGACAGAACATCTAAGTGCCGTGTTGCCTCAGCTTGAATCATAGTAAACAGTTTCGTAAAGTTGAACAGAAAATATTTACATAGCACACGGCGTGGTCATCGCTTCGCTGCATTCTGCTCAAATCGTCTCTTTTCCTCATTTAAGCACTTTACACTGAACATCATGTGCATCTGTAGCTGTGAACACAGTCGCTTCCAATAAAGTTTATTTATTCATAACACTTTAATCTTAACAGAACATGTCATCGCAGCTAAACACAGCGCCTCCATCTCTGGGGTTGGTAATGCTTTTTAAACTGTTCTGAAATGCTGCCAACACGGCTTTGTGTGTGTGTCTAATATGTAAACACATGCTCATTCATCTCCAGATTGTGTGTGTGTGTGTGTGTGTGCAGTATTTGTCTGTGATGACATCCATTCATGTGCATTTGTGTGTTTCACATGTGTTTATTACGTGTGTCTGGCCGGATTTACATGAGCTCCACCAGCAGACAGCTGGCTGGTTCCATCATTAACTGCGTGTTTTTGAGGGGCTGTTTGGGTTAGTGACAGGCTGATGGAAAAGCCTCACAGCCGGCGGCGCTCACTGAGGCTATTTATAGACCGCAGACCATCCGCGGCGCAGAGAGTGATGAGAACGCGACGGCTGACTGACCAACTTTCTTACTGGTTTCGCTGAGTAAAAAAGTCAGTAACTGACAGGCTGAGGAGTCAGCTGATTGTGTGTTGCTGTCCATCAGGTTCACATCACTAATAAAGCTGTCAATAATCAATTACTCACCGTGATTCGTCAGCGGGTTTAGAAATATGAAGCTGCTGGCTGATAGTGGCGTCCGGTCACCTCCATCACAAAGTCTCACAGGACTGCCTCCTGTGAAGCTCAAGAAAGAGACAAAGTGTGAGTCTGTCTGCCAAAGGCAGCTGTTAAAGGGATATTTCAGTGTTTTTCAGGTGGGGTTGTGTTCCTGTACTTATGAGCAGTTGTTGTCTCAGTGAACAGCAGTCAGTGTTGTCTCGATTTACGATTTGATTCATGTTTTTCTCGTCATTTCCTGTTTTATTTTGAAATATTAACTTCCCTCTCGTTTCAGGTCCTTTGCCCTTCCTCCTGTAAAGCGTCTAATTTTCTTCCCTGATTCCCAAAGTGTTTCCCCCTGTTCTCCTTGGTCCCTCATGTGTTCAAATAGTCTGCGTCTCCCTTGTCTTGTGCCTCATTACGAGTGTCTTTGATCCACAGCCACAGAATCCATGAGCCTGAAGCCTCCTTCAGAGCTAATTTTTGTTGTAAGTTCTTTAGCCTGTTTCTGTTCCTCTGTTTTTCTGAGTGGTTTCTCTTGTTGTGGCTCCGTTAAAGGAGTGTTTTAAGTTAATCGTTAAAGTTTCAGTGTTTTTGAGAGCTTCTTTTGTTTAAATCCGCCTCCTTAGGAGAGCGTGAGTTTATTATCTTTAATAGCTCTTTGTTTTCCTCCCACAGTGGAGAGGTTTTTGGTTTGATCATTTTCATAGCTGCACCCTCCTCATCCATCATTATTGAGCAGAGTGCTTCAGGAGTTTCACAGCCTCTTGGTTTGCTCTGACTGGAGATCCTCAACCACCTTATTTATTATTAATAAGCACCTTTTGCCTTAAAGACCCTGCATCTGTGTCCTGAGGCCATGACAAGTGGCTGATCTCACTGATCTGAGCTCTAACCTGAGAAATTTAATGGTTCTTTCCTCGTTTACTTTGCTACTTAAACAATTTTCCTTGTTGGTTTGGCTTTTCTTTTTTAAAGAAAAGACCTCTTTGTTAAATTCAATAAGGATATGATGGGAAGAGGGAGAGCAGGTGCAAACCTGGCCTAAAATGTCCCTGATTCAGAGGCCTAATTGGTGGCTGTAAAATTATCCCTCGGAGCAAGCATGAGTGTTTGTCTCCGTCTGGCCCTCTGAATTGGATTGAGTGGGTACAGAAAATGGCTGGATGGATAAAGTTGGTGCAACTTAAGTTCCTTCATAGTTCCTCACATGAATGATCAGCCGGTTCTTGGGGTAAATCCCTGTTTTCCTGTGTCTTGAGGACAGATTCAGAGGTAGCCGCTGCCGGGTTGCTTATATCACCCTAAGAAAAGTTCTGGCTTTCACCCAACTCTACGTTGGAAAGCAAAGAAAGCTTGATCGGGGTCAGCTAAATTGTAAATTTAGTCTTTTATCTCTGCAATAAGTTGCCTAACCTTGTCTCTGACAGCTCTGACAACTTTTTATCACAGAGAACAGGAATAAGGACTCTGGAGGCAGTTAATCAGGCTTCAGTTTTACTCTTTCTGTGTCCTTATGTCTCTAAATGTCTTATGGCTTCTAATCCTTTTCCCTCTCTGCAGTTTTATCTTCTTATGGGTTCATTTGTCCCTTATTTTCTTGTTTATCTTTGCTGCTGTTGGGAGAAAAACCCACCTGGCCTCCACTTGTAATTTAATTGCAGAGGGATTTTATTTGGTTACGAGAGGTGATGCGACCTTGTTTGTGAAAGTTCTCCTGATAGATGTATCTGAAGCTATATGTTAAGAAGCGTTAAAAATGTTTATTATTAAAGCAAATCTGTATTTATTTTACAAATTGGAACTTGTCATTTCGACGTTCCCTCGACAATTCACGATAATTCCTGCAGAAACTGTTTTGTTTTGATTACTCAGGCCTGTTATGAGCTGTTGTTGTTTTTCTATAATTGACTTTAATGGATTTCTGATCAGCTGCCTTCAAAATAACACAAAAACAAACTCTTGGGAACAAAAGGGTCCGGCGCTGTTCTGTTTTGGTGTCACAGAGAGAAACAAAAGTAACTCGATTAAAACAAATCATTTAGTATTAACATTTCAAAGGACGTTTTGTTTTAATCCTCGCCACATATCAGATTTCTCCAGAAACTTTTTCTTTTTCTCATTGATGGAATTATGCAGGTTAAAATAAACCTTTATTTTCTTTATTGTCATTGTACAAGTAGAACAAAACTTTAAAAAAGCACAATCCCTTTAAAGTGCATTGTTAATGAATAATAAAAAATAAATAATGCATAAAAAAAAAACACGAGACAACATAAAAGAAAACATTTTGCAGTATTTGCACGACTCATTAATTGCGGTTAGTAAGAGAGAGATTAAAAAACTCATATTTTCGCTGTATTTAGTGAAGTTATGGCTATAAAAACAGCTTTTTAGCCTGTTTGTCCGTGCTCTCATTGACCTGAAACATCTGCAGCAGTTGAACGTACAAATGGCCTGGCTGGGATGAGTCCTTGAGAATGTCGGTAGCCCTCCTGAGGCAGCGGGAACTGTGCAGATCTTCCAGGGCGGGGCGTGTTGACAACCCTCTGGAGCACTTTCCTCTCTGAACAGGAAGTCAGGAAACTCTCTATGGAGCAGCGATGGAGGGACACCAGCAGCTTTTCCATTGAGGAAGTTACTCCTGAGGACTCTCAGGAAGTAGAGTCTCTGTTGTGCCTTCTTGATGGTGGTCGTGGTGTTGATGCTCCAGGTGAAGACACCCAGATAGTGGATACTGCCTCCCTCTCCACCTGTTTTCCCCCCATGGACTGTTTTGTCTTCCCTCCTGAAGTCTATGACCAGCTCCTGGTCATAGAGACCAGGTTGGTGTCTGAGCACCACACTGACAGCTGCTCCACCTCGTCCCGGCAGGCTGACTCATAATAGTGTTGCTGGAGTGGGCCCAGCACACATCCCTGAGGGGCGCCGAGGTTCATACTGAGGGCTGGGGAGATGTGGGGATCTAACTTCACCCTCAGACAGGAAGTCTTTGATCCAAAGGCAGATGGTGGTCTGACAGTTTGGTCACCAGTCTGTTGGGGAGGATGCTATCAAACGCAGAGAAGAAGGTGTATTCTACTCCACCTTCATGTTTCTTCTCTTTCTCTCCTTCTGTCAGGAAAATTAAGACCAACTACTTCATTGTGTCCCTGGCGTTTGCCGACCTGCTCGTGTCGGTGCTGGTGATGCCGTTTGGGGCCATCGAGCTGGTCCACGAGCACTGGATTTACGGGGAGACGTTCTGTCTGGTTCGGACCTCGCTGGACGTCCTGCTGACCACGGCATCTATACTGCACCTGTGCTGCATTGCTCTGGACAGGTGAGACTTATGCATTCTTCCTCTAAACCTGCACTGAAGCTGATAAAATTATAACCATCTATGATTCTGTCAGCTTTGAAGGCTTTTCTGTGCTGTTGCAAGATGAATGATAGAGTGAGCTTGTGCAGGTCTGAAGTATTGGATCCGTATCAGGGTTGTTTTATTTAAGACGGCACCACCTGAAGTTGTTCTCAGACCAAAACTTTAGTGCTTGACTCCATCATAAAGGTGGTAAGGAGCACACTTCAGCTGATATCTTCTGATTTAAGCAACAGGCTCACTGATGATTGTGACATTAACACCAGTTAAAGGGCTTAGAGTAGCAGCTTTGATGTGGGCAGGATACACTTTTTTAATTGCTTTTTCTAGGCTGCTGAAATGAATTTCTTGGAGTTGCTTTTAAATGCAAAACATTGTGGGATGTGTTATGATTCCACTGCTCTCATAAGACTGCGAGTGAACGAGTTTTCTGTATTTTTCTGATGACAATACGTCGGTATTTGCGTATAGTGACACCGTACCTCATTGTAAATGCTCCTAAACTCTGTTTATTCACAGTGTCAGAGAGTCAGAATAATGGAAAACAAGCTAAGTACGTGCATTTTTAAAGGAACAAACACAGATGAAATTCCAATTTAGACACACCAAGGATGCAAAGCTCATGAGGAAATGGTCTTTTCATTTGATTATCTGTCCGGAGAAGCTTTGAACTCCTCTTTGCATACAGCTGCCTCCAAAGCCTGCCACAGCACTACTTCAATTACAAACCCAGAGCAAAGCAATAAGCCCCCGTGCCCCCTGTGAGCCACGTCCCATCTCCTGTCGAAAGCATTTCCCCCTTCGACTTACTTTAATTGCATTTCCTTTATTGTTGGCTTCTCAGCACAATATTCTTAGTTTTAATCTTATTGACAAAACTTGCTGTTAACTTTCAGTATTTCCTGCTAATTTCCATGCCACCACGTTACTTCTATCACCTATTTAGAATAATTATTCATGTTTTACGCAGCTTTTCAATAAATGGGAATTATTTAAAAAGTAATTCTAATTAAAATCTTGGCCAGGTGAAACGATATATACAGAAAAATGTTGTTACACCCCAGAAACTGCTGGCTCAGCCTCTGTCTTTGACTCATTGTTTAGGTTTGGGCATTGACCGGCTTGTAAACTATAATTAAAGTGTCAGGCAGTTTGAAAGTCATTACATATCTGAAGAATGAGACAGAAAGATGGAGTTTTTATGTAAAACTGCAGGATTACACCAGGAGTTAATAAAAGTATCACTCAAGCTCAAACTGAAAGAGCTCATCTGGATCAAGTGTTTCTCACAGTGCTGAGCAAAGGAGGTTTGTTCTGATGGATATGACACACAAATTCAGTCTGATATTCAACAAAAACACACAATCATTCGTTCTGCAGAACAACAGAAACAAAGGAAACTGGAAACAAGCCTTGGCAGGTTTAACCTGGACGCTGGTAATCTCCATTAATTACTTTCACTCAGAAGCAAACTTCTTCCCTGTTTGGGAATCCATCTGCCAGAGCGAGATAAACACTATCACAGTAAGCTGAAACAGTAAGAGAGCAGCTTGTTTTCAAGCAAAAGCATCTTTGGACAAGCAATTTTCCTCCATTTTCTTATTATTTACGCCTAAAAACACTCGAATGGTTGAAAGAATGGGGGCTTTAATAAGTATTCAGTGAGAGGAGTATTTAAATCAATGTTTGCAGGGACTAATTTACTGCAGATTGAAGCTTTCGACATGGGTGATGAGGAGGAAAACAGCAGCGTTTGGTAGAGAGGAGACCATTTCTTCTTCTTGAGTTTATTTAGAATCCCAGGAGATATTATCCAAACCCCAACATTAATGATGATAATCGCAACCGGCCCAATTTTTACCCCCATTTCTGGTCCAGACATTTCCAAATAACTCTCGAAGGATGTTTCCAGGCTAAGGAAGTTTTTATAAACATTACTGTGGAGATGATGCTGGCAGATTGTATTTAAAATTAAATATCCCCATCGGCCAATCAACACTGACATGCAGATACGGCTAATTTGACCTACTTGTGATGATTTTCAGGATTGTCGGGGGAGACAATCAAGAAGTCTACAGTTTCGCTTGAGAATGTTGGTTATATGCATCTAAAATGGGCCAAAAAGAGCTAAAGAGCAGAAGCTTCTGTCCATCCATCCATTTTCTACACCTGCTTCATACACTGAAAGCATCACGAACCTCGACCATAAACGTGTCATGACGGCATATTTACCAAATAAGGAAATATACTGAAGTAAAAAGAGGAAAACGTGGACGAAAACTTCATTAAAAACAGTATAAGTCCCCTTTATTGTGGCTTCAAGGACACCTCTGCTTCAGAGAATGTGTCAGAATGTGAGATTCCAGTTTTCATGACTCACGGCTGAACATTTCTGTTAAAAACTGCCTCCTTGAAGGTGGTCCTTGATCTTTTCAGGGCTCCTTTTTTGTCAATTAGATTTCTTTTGAAGCAGTCACATGGAATGATTCTTTTTCGGGCTCCTGTTCATTTTTGTGTCAACATACTCACCTTTTGTTCAGAGAATCAGCTGGATCTCTCAAATCTGGACAGAATCTTTGTGAAAATACACCCCCGCCTTTGTTTCCCTGCTTCTATCAGTGGAAAAACAGTGAAAAATGTTTCAATCTGGAGCCCAATATGAGTCTTAGCTGGACAAGCTAAATGGCTAAGCTAAGAGAAAGAAAACCTGTCGACTCACCTCTGTGCTGAGGGCTGAAGATCGAGCCTCCCGACAGCTTTTGCCACTTTGCATAGTGAGCCGTGGTGCAACAGGACAGCCAAAAGAAACGAGCTTCCTCCAGAGACCTGAACTCTGCTGCTGTTTGGGGGCAAAGAGAAACGATTTCACACGAATCCAGACGAGAAGCAGCACATGTTGAAAGACAGACATATAATGTGCAGGACCTGCACACTGACCCATAAACACACACAGATGCATGTTCACAGCAGCCTGTTTCCCATCTGGGGATTTTATTTGTAGCTTTTTCTGTGCAAATACTGCTCAGGAAATACTTCAGTTCCAGATGCTTTAATTGTTATGTAACCTCCTTACTGCTTTTGTTTTGATTATAATCACAGATATGATGTGATATGAGAAAGTTTAAACCTTCCTTCATAGCTGAGTGAGAGGAGGATAAAATGATGCATCTACTTGCATTAATTTGTCACAAAAATAGCAAAATATCCCCTTTTTAAATTGAGTTTTCTTGGATTATACTGAAATTAAAAATGAGGACGAGGGCAAGTGTTATTATCTAGCTATTATCTGCAAAAATTCACATTATTATCGCTTTGCTGGCAGAGACGGTGTGATAGAAGCTGCAGTAAATCAATATTTCATTCGTTTAAAGACATTAAAATACAAACAAGCAACAACTAAACGGATGATAAGAGTTTATGGGAAATAAGTTGCACTGCTCTCCTCCTCCAACACAAGCAGCCAAACCTTTTCAGGTGAAAAACACTGAAAGATGCTGGTGGAAAATTCATCTCCAGCTTGTTTACGCTTTTGACGGAAAGGGAAGGAGGAAGGCTGCTGCTGTCATTTGTAGCTTCCCAAAAACGAGGGGAAAAAAACAGACCAAGAAAGAAAACAACATGTAAATCTCTGCAGGGAAGAGTCTGTTAGCTGCATCAGAGACTGAGAAGGTATAGGAAACAATAAGGGAAAATACACACTCTGTTTATTTCTGCATATAAAGCATATAAATTTAGCTTTTGCTTTGTTTTTAAAAGTTCAGTGAAGCACAAAAACTTCTTCACAGACGATAACTTCTCGAGTGGGACCTTCAAAGCTGACCTTCACCTATTCGTCTTTGTTTACCGGAAAGGTTCTATCACAGTTTAAGGATGGCTTAAGACCCGAAGGCAGAATACAGGGAACTGGATGATGGACCAAAAAGATGGATAAATATGTTGAAAAAGAAAAAGTCTGACAATCAAAATCCAAAAGTCCTGTTCAAGGCTGGAAGAAACACAGACACAAAGAGGAAGACAGTAATAACTCACCGTGAATAAAGAGGAATAATAAGGTGCATGACAGCTCAGTAAAGTAAGATCAGGTGAGTAACAAGCCAGGAAGTAAAGCTAAACTTACTCTTACAAAATGAAACAGGAAGTAAGGATAACTGGAAACCAAACATGGGAATAAGAAGCTTTTTACTGGAGCCAGAGATCTCAAACTCCGGTGCTCGAGGGCCGCCGTCCTGCAGGTTTTAGATGTTTCAAACTCCGGTGCTCGAGGGCCGCCGTCCTGCAGGTTTTAGATGTTTCAGACTCCGGTCGGAGGGCCGCCGTCCTGCAGGTTTTAGATGTTTCAGACTCCGGTCGGAGGGCCGCTGTCCTGCAGGTTTTAGATGTTTCAGACTCCGGTGCTCGAGGGCCGCTGTCCTGCAGGTTTTAGATGTTTCAGACTCCGGTGCTCGAGGGCCGCCGTCCTGCAGGTTTTAGATGTTTCAGACTCCGGTGCTCGAGGGCCGCTGTCCTGCAGGTTTTAGATGTTTCAGACTCCGGTCGGAGGGCCGCTGTCCTGCAGGTTTTAGATGTTTCAGACTCCGGTGCTCGAGGGCCGCCGTCCTGCAGGTTTTAGATGTTTCAGACTCCGGTGCTCGAGGGCCGCCGTCCTGCAGGTTTTAGATGTTTCAGACTCCGGTCGGAGGGCCGCCGTCCTGCAGGTTTTAGATGTTTCAGACTCCGGTCGGAGGGCCGCCGTCCTGCAGGTTTTAGATGTTTCAGACTCCGGTCCTCGAGGGCCGCCGTCCTGCAGGTTTTAGATGTTTCAGACTCCGGTCGGAGGGCCGCTGTCCTGCAGGTTTTAGATGTTTCCCTGCTTCAGCTCACCTGATTCAGATCAATGCATCATTAGCTGCTGCAGAACTCAACAATCTTTGAGTAGATCCATTTAATCTGAATCAGGTGTCGTTAAAAACAATTACGTTCGTCTCAGAAGGCTTTTCCTGTTTTTAAAAGTGATCACATGGATGGTCAGATGTTCCTGCTTCTAAAGAATAAACAGAAAATGCTCACCAACATGGAAGAATAGTTAAAAAGTATCCCTGCATTCCTGTCATTTACGGTTAAGGTGATCAGTTTTGAGTCGTCTTCCTAAATCTTTGGTTTATCACAGTCATGGGTAACATCCCCTGTACTGACGCCTTCTGATGGCTTTGCACAACCTCGTTTATTTTCTGCAGACTTTAAATTAAAAATTTCAATATTTGCTTGAGAATCGGATGGAAACCCATCTGGTGAGGCACCGTTCACTGCCACAGGAGTCTGAAACTGATGATGATTGAGCCTTCACTCATTTAAGATGTCAAAATATCCCCGGCTGCCTACTGTAAGCACCAGCTGTGCTCTTCTCCTTTCATTTTGAGGCGGGTCAAAGGTCACTGCGGATGTGGAGAAAGTTTCAAATGAGGGATCAAATTGAATTATAAAAAGTGGCTGAAAGCAGCAAGACTCCAGGTTTAGCCTCTGGTGTGTTCTTGCTTTGAGAACTCACTTGGCTGACAGACAACACGAGATTGTATGTGCGACAGAGGAAAAAGGAAAAGGGAGACATTGAAAAGAGAGAAGGGGAACTGCAGAAGAAAAAGAGTGAAGGCATAGAAAACAAGTGAGCAGCTGCAGGATAAAGCTTCGCATTCATCTAACGTGAGCCGAAGATGCTGAAAAGGGTTGAATGGAGATGAATTAAGACTAAAAATAACAGAATTGCTACGAGGAGGACGCTCTTCCACTGATGCATTAAGCAAAGGAGCTAACTCAGAGACAATTAGACTGAGAGCGCTGCAGAGAGGGGAAAGATGCTCTCCAAAGAGCTGAACTTTATTATCATGGTTTCATACTTGAAACCTTTTCAGTATACTGCAGAGGCAGAATGCCAAGCCATGTGATTTTCTGCGTAAATGTTTTCCCAAAGTGCAGGATGAATGCTAATCTGACAGCAGCACGGACAAACTATATGGAAGTTTCAGGCAATTTAGAGACAAAAGGGCTGAAACCTCTTTTTCTGTTGACACAACACAGTCGACACAACTCTAAATTCATCTCGTTTTGTTTCTGAAGCTTCCTTTAAGTGCTCTTTCTTACTTTTGATAACTTCTTCTGACCTTAGAGCTATAGAAGACACACATTTTTAAAGTTTTAAAACAATAGATTTAATCCCAAAGTAGCAGGAACTTCAAAAGTCAGTGAGCTGGTGAAGATAATTCAAACCAGCACAACAAGCCTCAGTCAGCTCATCACAGTCATTTGGACTTAACTAAGTCTTTGTCAGAATAAAACACGTTTAGATGCAGAAAATATATTTATTTACCCGCAATCTGACATTTAATGGCACAAACAATACGTACAATATGAGGAGGAGATGGGACAGGAACAGCCAAAGGCACAGGATTACGCCCCAGTGTTGACAGGGACTGAAGATGTGGCTTTAACAGTGATTAGTTTGTTTCTGTGTGGGCTGAAATTCGGTGGCGCACACTCGCTCTCTGTGTTGCTCAGCAGAAGGAAGGAATTAGAGTGGGACACAGAATCAAAACCAGAACCGAGAGGACATGCTTTCTGAGACGGTATCAGGAACAGCCTCATTTTGGATAAACCATTAATCAAGGCTAAAGGCCTTAATTATGCTCAGAGCACAGATTCACAGTCAGGTTTTCTGTCCCTTTTCGCTTGGCAACATTTTAGAAAAGAGTCCAAGAGCAGCGATCCGATACCCGATCGATAACTAGCCAAGGCAGCCACCAAAGGGACATGTTATGATGTGGCTTTGAACCGTCTTCCTCTCCCTATCCAGGTGGTTTCCATGCCTAACCCGAACCAAATGGTCTTAGTTCTTAAACCGTGTCGCACAGCCTTCACCTTCTGATGGTTGAATCTAAAGAAAGAGCAAAAGGACTTTCAGTGCATTAGAAAAGGCTTGAGTCTGAGTTGTCTGAACACTGGAGT
Source organism: Leuresthes tenuis (assembly GCF_036924035.1). Classification (NCBI taxonomy): domain Eukaryota; kingdom Metazoa; phylum Chordata; class Actinopteri; order Atheriniformes; family Atherinopsidae; genus Leuresthes; species Leuresthes tenuis. The sequence continues at coordinate 2,104,103 of NW_027325365.1, forward strand.
TATTTCAGAGTTAAGTAGCTCAACAAATATGAAAACACTGGAGATCTGGACTGAAAATGAGAGAAAAAGCAGCCAAAGAGTCTGAAAAGTGCTTGAAAGCACAGTAAAAACGAGTGAAGAGCTGTATGTGGTCATGATTTAGAGTCTTATGGTTAATTTTACTGTTCATACAGTTTGGGAGACATTAATAGCACAACTTAAAACAAGCAGTGCACCATAGTTTAATTTAAATTACAGCCAGATCTTAATAAACAAGCCAAAGATTATTAAACTTTCACATTCATGTCATAAAAGTTCCCATTTTGGTCATATTTGTCAGCGTTGAGCTAAAATCCTGCATGTGAACGTAGAATGCAACAGGATAGTTTGTCTGGTCTCAGAAACCAGCTCTCAAATAAATAATGTCAGAATAAAAATGTTTGAAATAAACAGAAAGAGATGTTTTGCAGATCAAAGGGAAGCAGGGGCCATTTAAAGTGCTGGTGGTCAAGACATGCTGCCATTCAACTGTGCTGCGTCTGCTTCTAATCTGACCCAGGCTAATGTGGCTATGGACGGGCATCTATTGGTTCTTTGCATGTACTTATGCTTCAGGGGTGTTTGGATATTTGCACAAAGCAAGGACTTCACCTCCACACTTAGAGAATCAATCTGCAGCCTTTCAACACAACTGCTTTGGGAATTCAAAAAGAAAAAAGCGCCTCTTGACCTTTTTTTTTAATGCCACAGCTCATGGAGACCACACACAGTTTGCTCACCCAGTCCAAATGACCGATGGCTGTGAAACGCCACGCACTGCGAGTAGGTAATGAGGTGGGATCACAGCGGAGGAGGCAGGAAAACATCCACAGTGACTGGCCATGGTATAAACTGGATTAAGCTGTCGTAGCAGAGCACAATGTGGCACGTATGGGAGGAAATGTGTGAGTTAGACGTCCAAACTTCCTGTCAGAACTTTCTCCATGTGGTTAATCACATAGTTGCAGGCAGCAGCCATTGTTTCAGCGCTTTGGACAGTGTTAAAACAAGATGTTTGTTCTGTTTAGTTCTGACTGTTGATGGCTGCAACAGGTCAGAATCACACCTTTAGGTTGTTAAAAGTGATATTTGCTTCAGTGTATTTATTTGGCCCATTTCTAGCTCCTTTTCCTTGCCTTGCCGCTCTGTTTAGCAGAGGTAAGGTGCCTCTTTTCTTTTGGGGATTAAGGAGCTGTGGTGATGTGGCCCTTCAACCCAGACCTTGGGGATCAATTTGATGGCTCGTTGACGGCTGACCGAACACGGGGAGAACTTTATCTTGCAGAATGGAGGCTTTGGGAATTGGTTTTGGGTCTTTGTTTGCTGTAAAAAAAAACAGCAAAGTCTGTTCTGATCAAACTAAATCTCAGGACAGGATATGAAACAGGTGTGTTGGGTCCAATGTGCAAAATGTTGCAGTTTTACAATCAAAATATTTAAATATTAGCTTTTGCTTTGCTCTGTTCCCTTTAGAGAAGCTTAAGGTTTGGTTTCTCAGCACATCAAGTTACTGCGTCCACTTCCCACATCTCAATGGAATTTATTTAGCCACAAATACATGTAAAGAGGAAGATGATGGCAGATGATGATGATGAACGTTTGTCCTCCACAGTGACCTTCAGAAGAGACGTTGCTCACCTGTCCTACACATTGTTTTACATACTTCTTGCATTTTTATACTCATCCTTTCTTTTGTACCGTTTCCACACAAATGCTTATGGTTAAGAGTTAAAAGTAGATGATTAGGGTTATAACCAACATAGATGGTTAGATCTACGTGTCTCAAATTAGATAATTGAGGGTCCGCCATGATGAACACCTCCACACGCGTGGGAAGCTCCGGCTCAGCTTCGGCTTCGGCTCTGCTTCGGCTCAGCTTCGGTTCAGCTTCGGCTCTGCTTCGGCTCAGCTTCGGCTCTGCTTCGGCTCAGCTCCGGCTCAGCTTCGGCTCTGCTTCGGCTCGGCTTCGGCTCTGCTTCGGCTCAGCTTCGGCTCAGCTTCGACTCAGCTTCGGTTCAGCTTCGACTCAGCTTCGGCTCACCTTCGGCTCAGCTTCGGTTCAGCTTCGGCTCACATTCGGCTCAGCTTCGGCTCTGCTTCGGCTCAGCTTCGGCTCACCTTCGGCTCTGCTTCGGCTCAGCTCCGGCTCAGCTTCGGCTCTGCTTCGGCTCGGCTTCGGCTCTGCTTCGGCTCTGCTTCGGCTCAGCTTCGGCTCGGCTTCGGCTCAGCTTCGGCTCAGCTTCGACTCAGCTTCGGCTCGGCTTCGGCTCAGCTTCGGCTCAGCTTCGGTTCAGCTTCGGTTCAGCTTCGGCTCAGCTTCGGCTCAGCTTCGGCTCTGCTTCGGCTCTGCTTCGGCTCTGCTTCGGCTCACATTCGGCTCTGCTTCGGCTTCGGCTCACCTTCGGCTCTGCTTCGGCTCGGCTTCGGCTTCGGCTCGGCTTCGGCTCTGCTTCGGCTCACCTTCGGCTCAGCTTCGGCTCTGCTTCGGTTCAGCTTCGGCTCGACTCAGCTTCGGTTCAGCTTCGGCTCAGCCTTGGCTCAGCTGACCCAAAAGGTAGCACAAGTAAAACAATATGTGTATCTGCAGGATGACTTATAGCTTTTTCAATAATTTTCCATGGAAAAACCGAGAATTTCATTCAAAAGAACGACATGATTTTAGTCAGTTCAGGGAATATAGATCATTTATAGACTTAAAAAACAGCTACACCTTGATTTTTATGTCAAGAGAACTCGAAATATGAAAAAGTGTGAATGATAAGGGAATAAATATCTTATTTATTTCATGCTTGACAGTAGCTTCTCCACATGGTCGTCCTGTTTCACTCCCTGTGTTTATCTTATCTTACGTCTGTTTGTCTGGTTTGTTTCCACTTGTTATTTTGGAGTAAATCTCTTTTTTTAAAGTCCAGTCTGTCCCTCTGTGATCATGCTCGTGTTCTCTCTTTATTTCTAACATTTTGTTTCCGATATCACGAGGCTTTTCACATGAAAATGATAAGAGACGGTATAATACATAAGAAACAGGTTGAGCTTTAAATCCCTGTTGACTTAAACACATTCCAGCTAATGAAATGCTTTATTTGAAATTCAGATTTCAGCAGAGTGGATGGTGCCCACTCAAGTCATTTGAAGGAGCAGCTTCTTTAACATATAATTATATGTGAGGAAATAACACTGACAGTAGTTTCGCTGGGACTTTAAAGCCTCTAACCAGCCGTTCTCCAACTGCACATAATTTAACTTATATGTGCCCCAGTCAGACCTTTTTATGAACCTGCACTTGGCTAGTTTTACTGCAGAAAAAACACATAAATGACATTGACTGGGGGGGGTGGAGTTCTACACACATGCAGTCACACATGCACACATCAAGTTTGACAGTCGTGAGGATCTGAGTCACTTCATCAGATGACTTAATCTAATAATGCTGGAACTGACCAGGTCAAGTGGAAGTGAAGATTTAAAGGATTTGTTCCACTCACTAGCACCAAATCTGTCCTTTGAGCTGTTCTGTAAAGGGATTAATCACCCTCTTTGTTACGGTTTGGTGGTGGAGAGAAAAAGGACTTTAACCAAAGGCCCGACAGAGCCAGAAAACCTTAAACTAAAGCTAAATTACAGACAAATCACATGGTGAACGGCAGAGAATAACCATGAAGAAAGTAGCAGTGAGGATCTGACAGTGATGAAGACAAGCCAAGGAGCACAAATACTTATGAGTGAGTGACTGCTGCTGAGCCTGACTGACTTCAGGTGGGTGTGGAGCCGAGGACAGCTGCTGGTGAGGATGAAAACCGGAGAAAACTAGAAACTAAACTGAGACCAGGAGAGGAACTAAAAACCAAAGACAAGGAAAACGAATCCAAAGTCCGAAAATTCAAACCCAAACACTCTTTATCTAGTTTTCTCTCACCTACACATTCTTCTTCTGCTGCTGCCTGTCCCCCTTTTCTCTTCTTCCTTTTCATCTATGCAGTTCCATTTATCCAATTTAGCACCGGCGTAGTCTTTGGGGCCTTCACTGCCTGCTGGGAAATCTCACTGTTGTGTCTGATATCATTTCTATCATTTTCACACACACACAGAAGAAGCTGGTGGCCAAACTAATGCAGGACGTGGTCATGTGTGTTCTGCAGGGAGCGAGTTATAACCTGGTTCCACTTTTACTGACTCTGCCTCACATTGGAGGCCTCGTAGCTCAGCCATACAGCGTCACACACACATCATTCAAAGTTTGTGTGTGACAGGAAAGACTCAGCTTTAACTGTGGTAAAGGGCTTGTTAATAGCTTATACAGCTTTGACACAACGGCAGTTTACGTTTTAGGTGTCCAGAGGAGGTCGTCTCATGTCGGTTACTCTGTAACTGTCACTCTAAGATTCACTGATTTACTGTTGATCAGTACTGATCAGATCAATAAGAGTCACGTGACTCTTTTCCTTATTCAAGCCAAGGCCACCGAGCAGTTTACTGACTACCTGTCCTAAAGAGAGCGAATGAGGCCACAGGTGGACCATGATGGGACATTTAAGCGGCTCATGTGGTCTTTTCTATTATTTCCAGTGGAAATGTTTTGGGTCTAAATGAGGAAGACCAAAATAAAGAAGGTTTATATGTAGAATTAGGACGAGTGAGGGATGAAGGCACTGACAGAGCTAACAGGAGAAGGATGAAAGTTGGAAATAAAAAGGCACAGACTTATAATGGGTGCTGAATTATTGGCATATTTCTCAAATGGACGGGCAGAACAACCTGCTGCAGTTGCCAAATCGGCTCGTTTGAAATGGAGAAGAGAAACAATAGCAGAGGAACTGGGCGACAGCAGTGTCCTCATTTTTGGTTTAATCTTCTTTATAATTAAATGCTCAAAACACTCTTTTTATTACATTTAATGTAATTTTGAAACATAAGGGAATGAATAACCCAAAAAAACAAGAATTTTGCATCAAAATATTAACCAATAATCTCATTTGTAAGCAGCTTAGAGTTTGATTTCATTGTTCTTATTGTGCACAGATGGTGACTATCTGAAGTCCAGTTTAACACAAACATTTTTACCCTTTCAATGATCTCTCTGCAGGTACTACGCGATCTGCTGCCAACCTTTGGTCTACAGAAACAAGATGACGCCCATGCGAGTGGCTTTAATGATCGGTGGCTGCTGGGTCATTCCCACTTTCATCTCTTTCCTGCCCATCATGCAGGGCTGGAACAGCATCGGCATCATCAAGCTGGTGAGTTCTGCAGCTCCTGTGTTTGTGTGGTGGGTCCCGGGTGTGTATGTCGGCGTTTTACCACCTAAAAAATAGAGCAAGGATTAGAAGCCTTCCGTCTAAACCAGACCTGGAAAATCTTGTCCATGCTTTTATCTCGAATAGACTCGACTGCTGTGATGGGCCTTCCAAAGAAAAGCATCCAAAAACTGCAGCGTGTTCAAAATGCAGACTTAAAATGTTCTAAAATAGAAAGAAAAGGTTCAAACCTAAGTCAAAAACTCAAAAACTCAACTTAAAATGTTCTAAAATAGAAAGAAAAGGTTCAAACCTAAGTCAAAAACTCAAAAACTCAACTTAAAATGTTCTAAAATAGAAAGAAAAGGTTCAAACCTAAGTCAAAAACTCAAAAACATTCAACTTAAAATGTTCTAAAATAGAAAGAAAAGGTTCAAACCTAAGTCAAAAACTCAAAAACTCAAAAACATTCAACTTAAAATGTTCTAAAATAGAAAGAAAAGGTTCAAACCTAAGTCAAAAACTCAAAAACACTCAACTTAAAATGTTCTAAAATAGAAAGAAAAGGTTCAAACCTAAGTCAAAAACTCAAAAACATTCAACTTAAAATGTTCTAAAATAGAAAGAAAAGGTTCAAACCTAAGTCAAAAACTCAAAAACTCAAAAACATTCAACTTAAAATGTTCTAAAATAGAAAGAAAAGGTTCAAACCTAAGTCAAAAACTCAAAAACATTCAACTTAAAATGTTCTAAAATAGAAAGAAAAGGTTCAAACCTCAGTCAAAAACTCAAAAACTCAACTTAAAATGTTCTAAAATAGAAAGAAAAGGTTCAAACCTAAGTCAAAAACTCAAAAACACTCAACTTAAAATGTTCTAAAATAGAAAGAAAAGGTTCAAACCTAAGTCAAAAACTCAAAAACTCAACTTAAAATGTTCTAAAATAGAAAGAAAAGGTTCAAACCTAAGTCAAAAACTCAAAAACACTCAACTTAAAATGTTCTAAAATAGAAAGAAAAGGTTCAAACCTAAGTCAAAAACTCAAAAACATTCAACTTAAAATGTTCTAAAATAGAAAGAAAAGGTTCAAACCTAAGTCAAAAACTCAAACTCTCAACTTAAAATGTTCTAAAATAGAAAGAAAAGGTTCAAACCTAAGTCAAAAACTCAAAAATTCTCAACTTAAAATGTTCTAAAATAGAAAGAAAAGGTTCAAACCTAAGTCAAAAACTCAAAAATTCTCAACTTAAAATGTTCTAAAATAGAAAGAAAAGGTTCAAACCTAAGTCAAAAACTCAAAAACTCAACTTAAAATGTTCTAAAATAGAAAGAAAAGGTTCAAACCTAAGTCAAAAACTCAACTTAAAATGTTCTAAAATAGAAAGAAAAGGTTCAAACCTAAGTCAAAAACTCAAAAACTCTCAACTTAAAATGTTCTAAAATAGAAAGAAAAGGTTCAAACCTAAGTCAAAAACTCAAAAACTCAAAAACATTCAACTTAAAATGTTCTAAAATAGAAAGAAAAGGTTCAAACCTAAGTCAAAAACTCAAAAACATTCAACTTAAAATGTTCTAAAATAGAAAGAAAAGGTTCAAACCTAAGTCAAAAACTCAAAAACTCTCCACTTAAAATGTTCTAAAATAGAAAGAAAAGGTTCAAACCTAAGTCAAAAACTCAAAAACATTCAACTTAAAATGTTCTAAAATAGAAAGAAAAGGTTCAAACCTAAGTCAAAAACTCAAAAACTCTCCACTTAAAATGTTCTAAAATAGAAAGAAAAGGTTCAAACCTAAGTCAAAAACTCAAAAACATTCAACTTAAAATGTTCTAAAATAGAAAGAAAAGGTTCAAACCTAAGTCAAAAACTCAAAAACTCTCAACTTAAAATGTTCTAAAATAGAAAGAAAAGGTTCAAACCTCAGTCAAAAACTCAACTTAAAATGTTCTAAAATAGAAAGAAAAGGTTCAAACCTAAGTCAAAAACTCAAAAACTCAACTTAAAATGTTCTAAAATAGAAAGAAAAGGTTCAAACCTAAGTCAAAAACTCAAAAACACTCAACTTAAAGTGTTCTAAAATAGAAAGAAAAGGTTCAAACCTAAGTCAAAAACTCAAAAACACTCAACTTAAAGTGTTCTAAAATAGAAAGAAAAGGAAGGAAACAACATTTTCACCTTTTTTCTTCATGAATCACTTCAGAAATTAACTGTTTATCAAAGAATACTTTGATAAAGACTTAAAATACCTGCTAAATCTTCTTATTCCCTTTTAAACCACCCAGAACCCTGAGGTCACCTGTTAAGGGACTCCTAACGGTTTATAGTCCTAAGATAAAACATGGAAAAGCATAATTTTGCTGCTTATTTCTGGAACAAACCTGAAACACTCAGATGTTCCCAAATGTTTCTGCTTTTAAATCAAGGCTCAAAACTTTCTTGTTTTGTCAGGCCTTTGAAAAGTGATGATGGTTAGTGTTTATTTTCTCCTTTTTACTCGTCTTATCCTTTCTTACCAAAGCATTTTATTAATTCTATCTTGCACTACTTCTGGTTCCGGTTTTATTCTCTTGTTTTGTTTTTATTCTTTCATCCTTTCAATCTGTTATTTATTTCCTGCTTTCTAAAGCACATTTAGTTGTGTATGAAATGCTCGATACGAATAAAATTGCCTTAACTTGCCTTGCCTATGCAGTCCAATACATTTTACATCCCAGCTGGAGATTTGGAGATTTATGGCAGAACAGAGCACTTCTGTTTACTGGAGATGGAGAAATAGCACAAGAGAGACAAGATGAACAGAAGATGTTTTTCAAAAACTGTTACTGTGAAAGAAATTACAGCCTTGAGCTGCATTGTTTAGAAAAGGGAAGAAATACTTCATAAATTTCCATGGAAACAACATCAACATGTCAGAGACAGACGGACGAAAAGGCCATAAATGTGAAGTAGCTTTGTCTGCATTAAGCGTCCTGTTTGTGGAGTAAATAGTTTCTAAAAAGGCTCAAAAACTCACGGTTCGGATCATTTTTCGGCTCAGAAAAAAGAAAAAAGACAAGAAAAATAAACATAAGTTTGGTCTTTTTGTTTATCAGCACTTTTAAATGATTAAATATCATATATATAGGCATAATATCTTCTTTTTAACATAATTAATGAAAAACACAAACTTAAAGTGCAACTTAAAAAGGCATTTTTAGAACAACTGTACTTAGTACTTTATATTTACTGTTAAGCAATAAGTTTGGTGCAATAAGAACAAGTATAATATGAAATTCACCATGATAATAATAATAATACAATAATAATAATAAAAATACAAGCCCTGGGGTGACAGAGCCTTTTCTGTTGCTTTCCCCAGTCTCTGGAATAAGCCCCCCCCCCCCGAGATGTGTCTTATTTCTGACCTAAATCTAGGCTAAAAACATATTTATTTCAGATGGCTTTTAATACCCAGTAGTATGGAGACTCTTTTATATTATCTTATTCAATTTTGCTGTATTTTATTGTTTTGTACTTATTCTTTTCTTTATTTATTATCTGCTGTAAAGCCCTTTGGTACCGAAATGGATTGTTGTAAAGGGCTGTAGAAATAAATTACATTTACATTACATTACATGATATCAGGCTGATAAATTATATAAATATAGAATATACTGATATGTGATCAGTTCAAAGTAAAGTATCTTAGTTAAATAAATGAAGCAAAGTGGTTAAAGACAAAGACAATTAAGGCTTAAAGAGAATAACCTTTGCCTTAATGTTAGCTAAGGTTAGTTTTAGCTGCTTCTGAACAGAAGTCAAAGACGGTGCGTCACACACAAATACGTCCCCCTTCCTCCTTTTCTAATGCACGCAAAGCGAAGCTGAAGACAACAGCAGTGTGAGGTCAGGGCTGCGCTGCAGCGGGGGCTCTCTGTGGGTCTAATTAGAGACGTTTAAATATTCAGTGAAGCCAGTTAGTTCTGGCTCCAAAACTGGCCAAAAACGGGTGACAAGAGGCAGACTTTGGGTGTGTTTCAGTGGAGAACTCAGAGCCTACGACGTTACGTCACAAAGGTCAGGAGGGGTCAAGGTGTGAGCTGACAGATCCAACCCAAAGGGACCATATTTAGGTTGAATTATTCTTCAGGTGTTCAGAAAAGGCTGAGCATCACAGCATTGATGCTCCTGGGCGCGTTAAGCTAGGAAAATTAGCCACATGTAGCCGGACATGTAAAAAAAACGCTCGAGTTAATTGCAACATAGTTTTCAGCAGTGAGCCTTTCAGCCTGGGAACCTTTGACTGACCCAGTTCAATAAATCCATTTCTTGTTGTGAAGTGTTTGTGTGAGTGCATTCAACTGCATGTACATGCACAAAGCATCAATTAGCAATGAATGTCCATTCTGTTTACATACTCTATCGTTCAGTCGTGCACTTTCAAGCAGGAGATCCGAAGAGCTCAACACACACAGATATATACGGAACATTATACACTTAAATATGCCAACTCCTTCATAAGATCTGCTCGTGGGGGAGTGCAGCTTTCATTCAGCAGATTTATCTGGTATTTATCTCATAGCTCTGAGCTGCGGTTTTGCCACAGAGGTTAGATGATCGAGAGGAATCTCGCTGTGATTAATGATTCCTTCTCTCAGCAGAGCTTCCCTTCTTCTGCAGAATGAGTCAGAGAAGGCATATAGCTAACATATGTTAGCATATAGCTTTGGTGAAGCATACAGGGGGCTGTACATGACAGACAATCAGTGTCAAAAAGGAAAGTTTTCAGCCTGATCTTAAAGGTAGAAAGAGACTAAAACAAACACTTGAGAGCTTCTACAGAAAAAACAGAGGATGCATCTTCTGATGCAGACAATAAGAATCTCTAAACTCATCAAAATCTCTTTTTAAAAAGTGTTTCAAAGCTGATGTTTTATGGCACCTGAAACAACAGAATGATGATGATAAAATGAACCGCGTTTCACACTGAATCAAGTCACATGAAGGTGCCTCATATTTCCCTTTTTCTTCTTTTCCAGATTGAGGAGAAACGCCTCAGCGGGGGCAACAACTCCACCTCCTGTGTCTTCATGGTCAACAAGCCATACGCCCTGACCTGCTCCCTGGTAGCCTTCTACATCCCTCTGGTCCTCATGGTGCTGGCTTACCAGAGGATCTACATCACAGCTCGAGCGCACGCTCTGCAGATCAGCGTGCTGCAGCGGGCGGGAGGAGCTGCGGCGGGTGCAGATTCTGCTGACCATCAACGCAACCACCGCATGCGAACAGAAACCAAGGCAGCAAAGACCCTCTGCATCATCATGGGCTGTTTCTGCCTCTGTTGGGCGCCGTTCTTTGTCACTAATGTGGTGGACCCGTTCATAAACTACACAGTACCCGAGCAGCTGTGGATCGCCTGCCTGTGGCTGGGTTACATCAACTCCATGCTGAACCCGATCCTCTATGCCTTCCTCAACAAGTCCTTCCGCCGTGCCTTCCTCATCATCCTTTGCTGTGGGAAGAAGAGGTACCGCAGGTCGTCCATCCTGGCTCCCACCAACACCTGCACAGCCACACAGATCAACGGTTCCACCCATGTACTCAAGTAGGTCCTTTCAGCCATTTTAGCGTGGGCCTCTGGTTGAGATTTTTGAGAAATATGGCTTGGTTTTCAGGAGCCACACATGTTATAAAGAGCTTTACGTGCAAAGTGCGCCTGTTGAATGTTCAGCTGAATTAAGAAGCCTCTTGAGCGGCCGATGGTGACCAGCTGCCATTAATTTTCAACCTAAGCTGGCGCCGATGAGCGGCCGGCGTTCTGAGCTCCGAAAGTTGAGGCTCCAGTTTATGCAAATGAGCAGCGATGTGACACAGCTGGATTCTGAAGGCGGAAAGGTGCAGAGCGAGAGTAAAAACCATGGAACAACCATTCAAAGGATACCTGCTGGAACAGGGAAACACAAGTTAATAACCACAATAATGTCACATGGACATAAAATCATTTAGAAATTAAACAGGAGGAAAAGAGAGCAAAGTGAGGAAAGGTGGGACAGATGAGGTCCCCCAGCAGTCTAAGCCTATAGCAGCAGAACTATGGGATGTTTCAGGCTCACCTGAGCCATCCCTAACTATAAGCTTTATCAGAAAGGAAAGTTTCAGCCTGATCTTAAAGGTAGAGAGGGTGTCTGCTTTTATCTAAAGATCAACAAAATGCTAACCTCTGCTATCCAGCCCATATTTACCGCTTTTCTGAGTGCTTCAGCTTAAATCCTGTGAGTCCGGCTGCAGCTGATCTGACTGATCTCCGAAAGTTGAGGCTCCAGTTTATGCAAATGAGCAGCGATGCGACACAGCTGGATTCTGAAGGCGGAAAGGTGCAGAGCGAGAGTAAAAACCATGGAACAACCATTCAAAGGATACCTGCTGGAACAGGGAAACACAAGTTAATAACCACAATAATGTCACATGGACATAAAATCATTTGAGAAGTTAAACAGGGGGAAAAGAGAGCAAAGTGAGGAAAGGTGTGACAGATGAGGTCCCCCAGCAGGCTGGGCCTATAGCAGCAGAACTATGGGATGTTTCAGGCTCACCTGAGCCATCCCTAACTATAAGCTTTATCAGAAAGGAAAGTTTCAGCCTGATCTTAAAGGTAGAGAGGGGGTCTGCTTTTATCTAAAGATCAACAAAATGCTAACCTCTGCTATCCAGCCCATATTTACCGCTTTTCTGAGTGCTTCAGCTTAAATCCTGTGAGTCCGGCTGCAGCTGATCTGACTGATCTCCGAAAGTTGAGGCTCCAGTTTATGCAAATGAGCAGCGATGCGACACAGCTGGATTCTGAAGGCGGAAAAGGTGCAGAGCGAGAGTAAAAACCATGGAGATGTATAGATTAATTATTAAATATGTTCGGCAGCAGAGGCGGCCGGTTGTGAGCGCCCAGTAAGTCTTTATATGTTTTTCCAGCTGTGACAAATGTTGCATTCATGGCTGATTTAATATGTTTATGCTAAATGGGTTAAATTATGAATATACAGTGTGACAAATGCTGTCATACGGGTCGAGTCTGAACCAGCAGTTTTTTTTGAGGAGTAATCCTTTTCCCGTTGCACTTTTAATCTCTCCGGTTTCCATTTGTTATACACGCAGCAGCCGGGCTTAATGTGAGCAGAGAGAGTAGAAGCAATAAGATCTAAGAGCCGGCACGACTCAGCATTTCTAGTCATTACTTCCCACTTTTATTTTCTTTATAGAACTTTAAGTTCTTCTGCAGTCATCCTTTCACACATTAGTGTAAGTTTCCCTGTAATTCGAATATATCTGTTAGCTTGTTTCTGTCTCGTGGAAATTTAATGTCTGACATCAACATGGTTTGTGTTGTTCAAGCATTCATTTAACAAAGAAAACTGTGTATCATCCATCCAAAACAGGCTTTTTTTCACTGGTGGAGCTGCAGCCTATTCGAGTGATTAAGAGGTAGCCAGTCTTATTGCAACCAAGAGAAGATGATTGAAGAAAATTGAGTTATTTACAGTATTCAGTTTCATCCTCCTCCCTCTCAGTGATGTTACAGATCCAATAAAACTTTAAACTTAGCAACAAAGACAGTTTGGCACTTGGCTCTCTGTGGAAAACCAAGCAAAACGATGCCAGCTTTTGTTGTATTAACAAATGTAAATGTAATTTATTTCTACAGCCCTTTACAAGAATCCATTTCGGTACCAAAGTGCTTTACAGCAGATAATAAATTTAGAAAAGAATAAGTAAAAAACAGTAAAATAACAGTAAACGCAATAAAATACAGTAAAATTTAATAAGATAATATAAAAGTGTCACCATACTACTGGGTATTAAAAGCCATCTGAAATAAGTAGGTTTTTAGCCCAGATTTAAAGAGGCCCAGGTCAGAAATAAGATGCATCTCGGGGGGGAGCTTATTCCAGAGCCTGGGGGCACCCCAGGGCTTGTATTTTGACCTGAACACTTCCAACAAAAGTTGATTTGTTGACCTCAGAGCTCTGCCAGGGTTACAGTTAAAAGCTCAGATAAATACGATGGGGTGAGGCTGTTAAGAGCTTTAAAACCAAACTTTAAAAGTTTAAAATCAGTTCTATGAAGGACAGGAAGCCAGTGAAGGGAGTTAAGAACAGGAGTGATGTGCACAGGTCTGTTAGTGTTGGTTAAAAGCAGCATTTTGCACCAGTTGAAGGCGACTGAGAGAAGTCTGGGAGACATAAAGTGCATTGCTGTAGTTTAACCTTGAACTTATTAGGGCAGGGAGGCTTTAAAACATTTTAACTTTGGCCAGGAGACGCAGCTGGAAAAAACTAGTCCTGAAAACATTGTTAATTTGTTAACAAAGAGAGGACAAGTGAATATGCTATTGAGTTTGAGGTCATTGTAAGCAACCAATGAGTGTGTTCATATCAGAAGCCCCAGCTGATTAATGTCTGTTCTGCTGACATTAAAGATAACATTTTCATTCCTAGCTGACATTTGTGGACCACTTTGAGATAATTGTTGCTCAGGATTGAGAGGAAGCTCTGACTGATACTGTCCATATGGGGGTAATCTTCCCCCTTTCTCTTTACCATGAGGTTCTACTGAAATTGAGCAATTATGTGCACAGGAAATGTGATATCAGGGGTTTACCAGTGATATGTATTAAATGTAGATTATGAGCTGTTAGGCCTTTCCTTGAGCTGTTCAGCAGACCTTCACACACATAATGTTGAAGCCAGGACCTTCTACATCACTGTCATGTGTGGAAATGCTTTAAGTTAAGCTTTAAGTCTTTTATTTTTTTTATTCCAGCTAAAGAAATAAGAAATAAGCAGCGTCACATTCACGCGTGTCGTTGATAAATTTCCTGCTCCTGACTGTTCTCAGGTCAACGGGTCATTGTTTAAATAAAGCAGATTTTACTGTTTCTTCTGATTTGCCCAGTGCAGTTAATCTGGTCCTTGTTGGTCAGAATTTGTGTTTGACGGTTGCTTAAGTCACAGCTTTAAAGATCCCGTTACCTTGGTTACCTCTCAGACTGTCTCTCTGACACATCAACATGGATGAAAGCCCATCACCTCCAACTTAACCTCCCAAAAACTGAGCTGCTTGTCTTCCCAGCCAAACCAACCATACTACACAGCATCTGCATCCAAACTGAATCTCTTGCTCCATCAAAGCTTGCTACAAACTTGGGTGTCATGATTGATGACCAACTAACCTTCAAGGATCCCGTTACCTCGGTTGCTCGTTCAGCCGCTTTGCATTACTGAACATAAGAAAGATCAGACCATACCTGACCCAACATGCCCCCCAGCTCCTGCTGCAGGCCATGGTCATCTCCCACCTGGACTCCTGCAACGCTCTCCTAACTGGTTTCCTAACTGCTCTCCTAACTGCTCTCCTAACTGGTCTCCTAACTGGTTTCCTAACTGGTCTCCTAAATGGTCTCCTAACTGGTCTCCTAACTGGTCTCCTAACTGGTTTCCTAACTGGTCTCCTAAATGGTCTCCTAACTGGTTTCCTAACTGCTCTCCTAACTGGTTTCCTAACTGGTCTCCTAACTGGTCTCCTAAATGGTCTCCTAACTGGTTTCCTAACTGGTCTCCTAACTGGTTTCCTAACTGGTCTCCTAAATGGTCTCCTAACTGGTCTCCTAACTGGTTTCCTAACTGGTCTCCTAACTGGTTTCCTAACTGGTCTCCTAACTGGTTTCCTAACTGGTCTCCTAAATGGTCTCCTAACTGGTTTCCTAACTGCTCTCCTAACTGGTTTCCTAACTGGTCTCCTAACTGGTCTCCTAAATGGTCTCCTAACTGGTCTCCTAAATGGTCTCCTAACTGGTTTCCTAACTGCTCTCCTAACTGGTTTCCTAACTGGTCTCCTAACTGGTCTCCTAAATGGTCTCCTAACTGGTTTCCTAACTGGTCTCCTAACTGGTTTCCTAACTGGTCTCCTAAATGGTCTCCTAACTGGTCTCCTAACTGGTCTCCTAACTGGTTTCCTAACTGGTCTCCTAACTGGTTTCCTAACTGGTCTCCTAAATGGTCTCCTAACTGGTTTCCTAACTGCTCTCCTAACTGGTTTCCTAACTGGTCTCCTAACTGGTCTCCTAAATGGTCTCCTAACTGGTTTCCTAACTGGTCTCCTAACTGGTTTCCTAACTGGTCTCCTAACTGGTCTCCTAACTGGTTTCCTAACTGGTCTCCTAAATGGTCTCCTAACTGCTCTCCTAACTGGTTTCCTAACTGGTCTCCTAACTGGTCTCCTAACTGGTTTCCTAACTGGTCTCCTAACTGGTTTCCTAACTGGTCTCCTAACTGCTCTCCTAACTGGTCTCCTAACTGGTTTCCTAACTGGTCTCCTAACTGGTTTCCTAACTGGTTTCCTAACTGGTCTCCTAACTGGTTTCCTAACTGGTCTCCAGCCTGTGAAACCTCTGCAGATGGTCCAGAACGCGGCGGTGCGTCTGGTCTTGGATCAGCCTAAAAGAACACGTCCCCCCTCTGTTCATTGAGCTCCTCTGGCTGCCCTTAGCCGCCTGCATCAGATCCAAGTCCCTGATGTTAGCTACAAAGAGCTTAATGGAACGGCTCCATCTACTTGAATGCTCTTGCAAAGGCTTCTGTCCCAACTGGGTCCCTCCGTTGGTCCCAGGATTGTCGTCTAGCAGCTCCTACACCACGCCTAAGACAATCCAAACTCTGTTCATGTGTCGTCCCACGATGGTGGAATGACCTACCGAGCGCTACCAGAACAGGGGCGTCCCTGTCTATCTTCAAGAAGCTCCTGAAAACCCAGCTCTTCAGAGAGCATCTCCTATCCCAGCACTTACCTTGTACTTCCCTCCCCCCTCTATCACTGCACTTCATCTTTCTGCTCTTCCTTCTATGCCTGCACCCTATCTCTACTCTGTCCCCTCTGACAGAGTCGGACTCCTGGGTTCCTTCTATGGAGCTTATTGTTATCTTTTTATAAAGCTGTTATATCTTCATTTGTAAGTCGCTTTGGATAAAAGCCTCTGATAAATACAGAAACAGAAACATCTTGACCTCATCCTTTTCAGGGGAGGCCTCGCTTGCTTGCATTAATGCAGACATAGAGAGTGTAATGGTTGCCCTATTCATCATCTTAGTTTAAATTAGATTATTCCTGAAGCCTTTGAAATGACATATTATTAGTTTTTGAGCAATAGCAAACAGAAGATGGGATAAGAAGAAAAGTTAGAATCAGAACTGGAAGCAGTTAGTAAAGCTGGTCCAGTTTTAATGAGATGAAACACAATCCACAGAAGTAATTCTTTATCAGAGCTACAAATCTAATGGTTGCTCTTCGGCTGATGAGTTTGCTCCTATCCAAGCACCATAATATTCCCAGTTTGATATCAACAAGCCCCACTTTTTACTCCTGTGTTTCTGTCTCGATCTTCAGCTCCTTGTCTGTCAGCCTGAGCTTTAGGGCAGATGATCCCTGAAATGCTAAATACATAAACAGAAACAGCTTAGCCGTCATTGCTGTATCTGACAAAGCTTTCCAACAACGTATGCTAGGTGTTTTCAACAAAAGAAACCCACACCTGGAACATCTGTGTGTGTGTTGGTTTCTCAGCTGGAGAAACTATTCAGCTACTTGGTGTATAGATCATACTCTCTGGCAAGCACATTCATTACACCTCCCACTGTCTGGACCAGTCTAGACTTCAGAGGTTTGTTGCTATTCGCTGGAAGCCATCCATTAAGTTTTGGTGTCCCATGAGGGTCTGAATCTGACAAGTGGGCCATTCAAGATTTACAAGCCACAAGATTCTGCTCACATCAGTATGTAGACCACAGTGGCATCCTGAGGTTTGGGCACTGGTCAGTGTGTCTGTAGCTCAGAAAAACAAAGCTCTTAAAAGACGACCTGACTTTGAAAAGGCCCAAAATTAAAGAGGGGACATCGATATTTTGGGATCGCTGCACGGTCAGTGCTTAATAAAACCACGTTTGGCAAGTATCGCAGCTGGAAACCACTTCAGTGTAGCAAAGATTGTTGATGTTTGGTGGAGTTTTAATCGTTCTCCCTGGAAAACACATGGAACTCTGTGAGAATCTTGGCACGTCTGCTGTTTTGAGGTCAATCTACAAAGTTTCAGGGGATTTTCAGGCGTATTTCGGCTCATTATTAAAGCCACAGGTGGGGGGATGTCTGTCTGTATGGCAACATTTTGGCAAACCTCCGTCTCACACCTTGTTGTTACAGTCGATGGATGTAAACTGGCTTTACTTACCTTTCTAATAGTCATATTTATGTGACTGGCATGAAGTGATAATGACTGTTTAAAAGGTTCAAAGGTTGAAGCTCATTGTTTCTCATTTTGAATAATGACAGCATGCTTTGTGCTTTGAATGGAGAGACTTTCAGTGGCTATGAACAAGTAAATCAACACATAAACAGGAGTTAAACCGGCCAGCGGTGCTTTAAGTGTTGGAAAGCAGCCATACAGCCAGGATGAAGCTTTCCAAAGTGACGGTTCACTCTGAGAACATCAGTTACAAAACCTCAAGGTTGTCCTTAAATTACCTGATGAGGAATTTCACAAAGGAAAAGGGATGAAGGCAACAAATCTTTACTTTTTTAAACGATATTAACACACCATGTACAGCTTTCTAGGTAACACAATGAGCTGAAAATGGGCTTTTAATCATTCTTAACACTTTATGTCTAACAGTTGCAGTGTGTGCTTCATGTCAGCTGAGCTCAAACAGAAAAATACAGGTTAGAGACTGATGATTACTGCTAATTTCAAACAGAGTCTTAATTAGAGTGGCAGACCCCACTATCTATGTCCTCACAGCAGAAGGCTTCCTACTGTGATGAATGACTTCCAAGTTACTGCGTCCTGAGACTTTTGTGTCATCAAAGAATACTTCTAGGCTCTTTAAAGTGTTAAAGGGGAACTCCGATGTTTTTAAACCTTATTTCTGGCATGAAATACGTTCATCTGCTCACCGAGAACAGTTTGGTGAAAGTCGGCGTCCTTCGGAAGATATTTAGATAACTGGAGATCCATATAACGGAGTGAACGGGGCTTAGAGGATGCAGCCTCTAAATAAGGCATTATCTGTCTTTATTTCACCAATACTTTAAGAAGAATGAATGAATGAACGTGTGCTATAGCTCTGTTAGCTCATAGCTGCTGTTATGTGGCTACTTGCAGCTATAGGAGAGCTAACAGAGGGATTTCTACACAGGCACTCTACTGGGACCACTTCATCCACACGCCCCCCTGCAGCACAGCTTATTCACTCCGTGCTCTGTGACAGTCGGCTAACTTCACACAGAGTTAGCTGCTGATAGTTTTGTGCAACATGGCAGGATATTTATCAGATTCTGACCACGTGGTCGACAACTTTGAGTAAGATGGACGTTCTTACCGGAGTGCTATAGCTCTGTTAGCTCATAGCTGCTGTGTTGTTGTTATTGGCGGCTATCGGGGGGCTTATAGAGGCTTTCTACACACTCATCGACGTCATCGATGAGGTCATCAATGCCCCCCTGCAGCTCAGTTTATTCACTCCGGTAAGAACGTCCATCTTACTCAAAGTCCTCGTTCACGTTGTCAAAATCTGATAAATATCCTGCCATGTTGCACAAAACTATCAGCAGCAAACTCTGTGTGAAGTTAGCCGACTGTCACAGAGCACGGAGTGAATAAACTGTGCTGCAGGGGGGCGTGTGGATGAAGTGGTCCCAGTAGAGTGCCTGTGTAGAAATCCCTCCGTTAGCTCTCCTATAGCTGCAAGTAGCCACATAACAGCAGCTATGAGCTAACAGAGCTATAGCACACGTTCATTCATTCATTCTTCTTAAAGTATTGGTGAAATAAAGACAGATAATGCCTTATTTAGAGGCTGCATCCTCTAAGCCCCGTTCACTCCGTTATATGGATCTCCAGTTATCTAAATATCTTCAGAAGGACGCCGACTTTCACCAAACTGTTCTCAGTGAGCAGATGAACGTATTTCATGCCAGAAATAAGGTTTAAAAATACCGGCGTTCCCCTTTAAGTAAAATGGTCAAAGTCCTGTTCGAAAAACACTACTTTATAGTCAAATCATATGCAGAAAAATGCCCCTCGATTTTAAAACAGCTAAAAACTGCTAATTTTCTGTCAGTTCATGAACTGATTGATGATTTATCACAGATTCTCTCAATGATAAGAAATAATATCTGATAAGAGTTTGAAACTACGTCAGCGTGGAAATCTGCAGGAGATATTTCCAGTAACGTATGTGAGCAGACATCCAATGTACTGCATATAAGTGTAAAATGTCCTGTGACTACACTCGCTGGTTAAGCTGATATCACACAGGTTAAAGACTGAGTGCAACCTCCAGGGTGGATCCTCTGTACTTCACAAGAATCAATTCTGTTGTCACCAGTGTGAGGATCAATGCAGACAAGAGACACGCTAATCCGACTCGTCTGTTTGTATTGAACGCTGCAGCTGCCTTGCTGGTGGTTAACGCTTTCACCTCACTCCCTGTGTGGAGTTTGCATGTTCTCTGCAGGTGTGGGTCTCCCCCCACCACCAAAAACATGTATGTTTGGCGAGTTGGGGACTCTGAAGTGACCCCAGGAGCGAGTGTGAGTGTGTGAATCCTTTAGTTTAAAGGACAGTAAACCAAACAGCGGCGAAGACCTTTCTGATAAATCATTTGTGTGTTGTACAAAGCTGACAAAAGCTATTTAATCTTTAAGATATTGGTCATTTTTATTGACTAATACAGAGCAGAATGTTAGATGTAAGTTGTGTCTCCGCATTTAGAAAGAGGAAGGAGTCTAAAAGAGGTTTGAATGTTGAATGTTTGTGACAGCGCTGCTGATCAATGAAAGCATTGATCGTTGTGTCGTGAGATCACTTTGTAGAACTTGTAGTTCAACATTTCCAGTCCATCTTTGAAAAAGAGTCATAATGTCTTCTGCTTAAAGGGGAACTCTGGTATTTTTAAACCTTATTTCTGGCATGAAATACGTTCATCTGCTCACTGAGAACAGTTTGGTGAAAGTCGGCGTCCTTCGGAAGATATTTAGATAACTGGAGATCCATATAACGGAGTGAACGGGGCTTAGAGGATGCAGCCTCTAAATAAGGCATTATCTGTCTTTATTTCACCAATACTTTAAGAAGAATGAATGAATGAACGTGTGCTATAGCTCTGTTAGCTCATAGCTCTGTTAGCTCATAGCTCTGTGTTGTTGTTATTGGCGGCTATCGGGGGGCTTATAGAGGGCTTTCTGCTGGGATGACATCATCGACGCCCCCCTGCAGCACAGCTCATTCCCTCCGGTAAGAACGTCCATCTTACTCAAAGTCGTCGTTCACGTCGTCAAAATCTGATAAATATCCTGCCATGTTGCACAAAACTATCAGCAGCAAACTCTGTGTGAAGTTAGCCGACTGTCACAGAGCACGGAGTGAATAAACTGTGCTGCAGGGGGGCGTGTGGATGAAGTGGTCCCAGTAGAGTGCCTGTGTAGAAATCCCTCCGTTAGCTCTCCTATAGCTGCAAGTAGCCACATAACAGCAGCTATGAGCTAACAGAGCTATAGCACACGTTCATTCATTCATTCTTCTTAAAGTATTGGTGAAATAAAGACAGATAATGCCTTATTTAGAGGCTGCATCCTCTAAGCCCCGTTCACTCCGTTATATGGATCTCCAGTTATCTAAATATCTTCCGAAGGACGCCGACTTTCACCAAACTGTTCTCGGTGAGTAGATGAACGTATTTCATGCCAGAAATAAGGTTTAAAAACACCGGAGTTCCCCTTTAAGGCTGGTTTTATTGTGGTGACGGATATAAACTCTTCTCTGATTCATGCATTTCAGTGAGAGAAAACCAAAGGGAACCTATAACACAAGGACTTTTCATTCAACTGGAAAGACAACAGTTCTTTTGCTTGAAAGTTCAAGGCTGCGTTTAATTTTCTTTTCTTAAGTGAAATTTATTCTCTTGCAAATTCTTAATATGTTTTATAGTCCTCACACTCTGATTTCTCACAGATCTTTTAGCTTTTTAAATGATTTCAAGTGATGACACTATTCCATCTGCTGTGAAATACAGGCTGTCAGGTGGCTGTTATTTCTTCCCTGAGGGGTTTTATAGATAGGACCCTGTTTTATATAACCTTAAACCACAGTCCATTACATCAAGGCCGCTGAGCCTGTCAGAGTCAGAGCTTTTAAAATGCCAGGGTATGTCAGTGCAGCCCAAGATTGGTTCTGATGTTGCTCAGAAGCGAGGCCACAAGGTGACTTTAAACATGTCTGACTCACACAGTGCGTTAAAGCCAGGTCCTCGCTGTGTTCTGTCGTCACTGAGAGGAAGCGCCTGCTGAAAAATCCTCCTCCTTCAACAGGTCAGACATCCTCTGACAGGATCATTCGATTGATCCTGAAAGTGACGCACATGTGAGGTGAGCTACCTGCATGTAACACGCTCGTTTGTTCCCGTTTGAGAACATTATGACTCATCTGCAGTTTGAATTGTGTGATGAGTCCTTTTCTGTACTCTTTAAAGTTAATTACATGCATCTTAAGTAAGGAAAAATGACGCCTTGAGCAGAGCTATTTATACTAAGATTAACCAAATGTTATTGTGATGAATAATATTTATGATCATTTTAAATGTACATCCTGTCTCCATAGTTACCGAACAGTGCTGCCTTGTGCTTATTGGATGGCAAAACGTTAAGATACGTTAAGATCTAAGATTCCAAGTGGCTTCTTACCAGATATCATCCATCCTTCACCCTCTCAGAGACACATAATCTGAGAGATTAAAGAAAGAGAACAAATTCCTGCAAATACAAAGGATAGAAGAGCAGAACCACGGCTCTGTGGAGCTGCCTTTGGTTGGGTTGGAGAGCTGCTATCCCTCTTATAAATCAGATTTCTGTCTTCGGGGAAAGGAAACTGAGCATGAAGAGCAGCTGTTTGGTGAATACACAGTTTGATTGTGATGAATCAGCCTCTTCAGCCGGCCAGGAGAGAGTATGACACATAATACCAATATTCTCTAAGGCATATTAACACCCTCCATTATGCACACTCACACTCATGGTAACTGTGTGCCTGGTGAGTGTTTATAGTCTCATTGGAGTCATTTATCTAAAACCTGTCAGTGCCAAGAGAACAAACTGTATCAAGAAGCAATTCTGCTCCACCAGGGGCGAGGAGAGAAAAAGAAAAGTTGAAATTAAGGATGTAGAAGAGAAAAATGCGAAAAAAAGAGAAGGAGAGGATAGCAATGATCAGGAGAGAAAAGGAAGAAAACCTGAGATAAAAAAAGACAAGATATTAAAGTGAAGAGGAGAGCAGCTGAGAGATAAAACAGGGTCATGACTGCAAGTGAAGAGATTAAAAGGAAGAAGGAACAAATGAAAAGAGGGGTTCGGGTGGAAATGATGGGTGAGAGGAGCAGATTATACTTGTCGGAGTCAGCAGATAGAGAGGAAAAGGAAGAGATGAGATAGAGAAGAGAAAAATAACTGCGAAATGGAGACAGAAATGTTATGAACAAGAAGCTGAAGAATATAACTCATCCAAATAGAGAGACAGGAAATGAGATGGAGAGCATAAAACATGCGGAATATCAGCAAATGTCCAATACAAATGTTTGAATTGGATTTCTCCAGCTCCCATTCTATCGATGACAAGTGGCGTGATTTATGTCATGCTTTAAAGCCCTGATTTAATGAGTAGTTTCCATCATTTGTGACATGCCAAGGCACCATTTGTGAGCTCACACCACCTGCAGCGAGCTGCAGTGGACTCAGCAGGAAGGAATGCGACCGGGTTTTACTGTGTTGATCCACAGTAAAACCCAGAGGAGGTTAAACACATCGCGGGAAAGTAGCTTCAGCTGAGCCCACGACCATTTCAGGACTCTAAATTAATTCACGAGCATATGAAATGTAGTCTGAGAGCAGCTGTTAGTCACTTATTGTGTGTTATTTCAGGGCTGTGACACTAAGAAATCAGTTTATTTTATTAAAAACCTAACTGTTAGCAGAGAAGGACGCAGTTACGGCGCCATGTTGGCGTCACGGTTTGTTTGTGCAGTGACCAGCGTGGCGAGCATAATCAGCACTTAAGTGTCCCACTATCTAGTCTCCCTTGTTTCCTTCTGCTAAAGCTTATAGAATAATGATGTTTTGGCCCCTGCGGCGGCGACAGCTGTGCTTTTATGTTACCCATCTGTCTGTCTTATTGTTTTTGCTGTTTCGCTTCAGCATGAGTGAGTTTCTACAAATTTGGGACAGATTTTAGGTCGTTTTCACAGCAACTCATGAGGATATTGATGATATGATGGTGACAAAGCTCAGAGATAACTTCCAGTCTGTGGGTGATAACAGAGCAGACTCAGACGCTCTTTGACTCTAATTATCTACTTGAACACGGCTCCTCCGCCCCTCTGAGAGGAGTCCTATTTAAAATCGTTCTTTGCTGAACCTAGTTGTGAAACGGGGCTACAGCAACGAACTCTTGCATAAGACGGAGGTCCTAAAAGCTGTGTGCAGCACAGCTGTCAGACTGATGGAAAAGGAAAGCGTCGTCTGTCCTGATCTCCTGGAGGAGAACAGAGTTAAAGTGGAGTCAGCTTATTGTTAGCATGGCCCAAAGCTTGCTCTATAACTGATAATAAGCATCTTATGTGGGTTCAGGATGTGTCAGGATGCTGTGACTTTACAACTAAACATACGGAGAAGTCTCAACTTTAAGATAAATATGCCTCTGAGGCTCTGAGTCTAATTGGGATCAATTAACCATGGAAACCAGCTCACATGAATACATTATTTCTTCCTATAAAACAGTTTATTTCCTTATTGGACAAACGGAATTGATTGATGCAGCTGAGCTCATCTTCAGCCTTCAATCAAAAGCTTCTTCAGCTAAAGAAAGACGTCTCAGAAGGTTTTATGTTAAGGAAGGAACTTATTTTCTGATTCGACTTATTTGATCGCAGCTGCACGTTAAAAGCCTCAGAAAAACGTTCTGCATCTAATGTTTTGGCTTTGATTATTAAACCAATAAATCAAGGCCTGGAGGGAAATTTAAGGCCCTGTCAGCCTTGAACATTACAAATCAAAATGAGATGAATGATTTTCCCTTTAAAGAAAGAGGCTGAAGTTAGTACAACATCATATTTCTGCTAATTAAACCTTTAGATTTGCATGGAATGTAATTAAAGGCAAAAATGTGAGCCAGCAGGGTGTAATTATGTCTGTTTTCAGTCAAACAGATGAGTTTCAGACTATTTACCGAAGGTTTATTACAGATTTAATGAAGTGAAATTAAACTCTTTAAAGTTGAACTTCTTATACTTTCTGAATAGTTTATTTTGAAGTGGATTTTAAAGTTGATAAACATGTCTTTGGTGAAAAGTTAGCGATCAGAACAGAGAACATCCCAGAATGGACTGAACATACAGTGGTGACAGATGTTTCTCGTGTTTCAATGAACACCCAAAGTTTTCTTTGTAAATAATCAGCAGTAAAGACCTTGATTCCTGGAATATTCTCCATGTTTTTGCATTTGTGTTCGTGACCAACTTGAAGAATTCGGTGCCAAAACAAGCTCAAAAGTGAAGAAGAAGAGGGAGAAGGTTTGTCTGGAGGATGTTGTGCTGAAAAACTAAGGCTGGCCTGTGCAGAAATCTGCATGAACTGAAGGGAGAGCTTGCTCCTGTACGGTGTGAATTAAAAACGCTGCTGAGACTTGTGTGGGTGCAGCGCACCGTGAGGAACTCCCCGAGGAGGAAGATGAAGCCGCCTGATTGGACGTGTTGAAGTTTCGCTGTTATCTCTCCTGAAGCCGAACGTCAGAAGGTTTTCAGAGATGTAAAAATGTTATCGCAGGCTGCAGATTGGACTTTCCCTGGCAGCACAAATGGTAGATTCTCTTTGTTATTCACTGCGTTGCCTCCAGCTGGGAATAATAACTTTGGCTGGAAATATACGGCAGGCACTCAGCCTCCTGCCGATCTGCATGCAGGAGCAGAGTCGTGATAAAGAGTCTGACTCAGACACACAAAGATAAATATTCATACAGAGATACCAGAGATACCTGTATGCATCATATAGACACACACATGTGTGTGTTATTCTGTCTGTTCCAAGACTAATTTAAGAAGTTTCGACTGAACAACTAAAGCCAAAACATACAAATACTGGCTTTAACACACTTTAGGAGTGTTTCCTGTATAATGGGACTACTTTACCTGCTTGTGTAATCATCATAGAGCACATATGTCAAAGTCCGGTCCTCGAGGGCCGCTGTCCTGCAGGTTTTAGATGTTTCAGATTAAATGGATCTCTTTGAAAGATTGTTAAGTTCTGCACAAGTCTGCTAATGATGCATTGATCTGATTCAGGTGCGTTGAAGCAGGGAAGCAGCTAAAACCTGCCGGACAGCGGCCCTCGAGGGCCGGAGTTTGACATCCCTGTCATAGAGCCTCAGGAGCAGCCGTGCAAACTTAACCTGTGACCTAGAATGTGTTTTTTCTATTGATTTATCAATCGTGTTGTTATGACATCATCAGTAGCTCGGTGGGAGCTGCATCCAGTAGAGAACTGAGAAAGTAATACATTTTCTTAGTGTTTCTAAGGCTGTGAAAGGGTAAAGAACAGAGTCAGTTAGCCTCAAAGTCAGTGTAGAGATGGTTTCTTTCCATGTCTTCTTCCATCTTCCAGCTGCATGTTATTCCTCTGCATAAAATGCATGTATTTGACAGCTTATTTCCAAATACAGAATGTGTTGTGTCTGTTTAATGCACCTGAAGCCGTGCAAACTTAACCTGTGACCTAGAATGTGTTTTTTCTATTGATTTATCAATCGTGTTGTTATGACATCATCAGTAGCTCGGTGGGAGCTGCATCCGGTAGAGTAAAATTGGACGTTTTCTTAGTTTTTCTAAGGCTGTGAAAGGGTAAAGAACAGAGTCAGTTAGCCTCAAAGTCAGTGTAGGGATGGTTTCTTTCCATGTCTTCCTCCATCTTCCAGCTGCATGTTATTCCTCTGCATAAAATGCATGTATTTGACAGCTTATTTCCAAATACTTTCAGCATGTGTTGTGTCTGTTTAATGCACCTGAAGCAGTACCACATCCACAGTCCCTGCTCCTTAGTGCAGACACTCCTGCAGGATAAAAAGAGACCAAAGCAGGTGTTGTTTGTCTGCAGGAAGAGGAAAAGTTGGAATGAGTCTGCTTGGTTTCTGCTGTGTGTTTTAAATCTATATTTGAGTCTGTGCATTTGTTTGTGTTCGTCAGGACTTCGCCGTCTTGCAGATATAAACAGAATCAAACAAAAGAATGCTTACGTGAACAGGAAGTGTTGCCTTCAGGCACCGCTCTGATGCAGTCGGCTCCATTTCACCACAAGCTCACAACAAATAACTGCAGCCAACATGCCACACATGCAAGTATGCAAGGTCAATTTCATATCAGAAATGTTGTTTATTCAGGCTTAAAGTGAATCTCTGGGACTAAACCACAGCTGAATCTGAGCCGATACAGACCCAAAGAAGCATTTGCAACTGGTGCATTTTTGTAATTAGAGCTGTCTTTTGGATACAGACACAAATCCAGAATATTTTTATTGGTATTCGGTCAAAAACAGAGCTCAGAAAGCACGACTCCACCCAAACCAGCGCTTTATGTTTGGGCAGAATAGAGGAAAAAGGCACAGACTGAAGAAATGTGGGGTAAATTCAGCCAGCAGCTGATAAAGTGACTGATTATAGGTTTTGCATTGCCATAGCGTTGCCGTAGCAGCCAGTGTCACATGACTGTGAGCTACAGTATTATGATGCATAAGGGTCACTGGGAATGGAGGATCTTGCTGAGATGTAATATAAATGTAATATATCCTTAGCTTAGGCTGCGAGACAATATTGTCTTCAGTAAAAATGTAGTAATGCAGCTAAAAGAGAGAAGAAATCGAGCTGTTTCATTTGATTTCATGCATTTAATTGTACATTGAACATAGATGGGATTTATCATTTAGCTGTTTTACCTGCGCCCAAGAAAGGAGGACCAGAGATGCATTATGGGAAAGGAATGATTTGAGCTTTTCTGAGCTTTTCTGAGCTTTGATTTGCAGGTTTGTCAGTATTCTGGTTCCTTTTCATGCCTGGGATGTCTACATTCTTGCCTCACGCCCCCATCTGAAGCAGAAAGATTTGGCTGGAGCTCATTAAATGTGCAGGAAAGTTTTGAAATGTTCACCGAGCCACTGGCTGAGTGTTTTTGGTTGGGCGTCTGTGTGTGTTTTGAAGGGTGTGGGAACAAAGATAAAAACAAAGTGTGATAAAAGAAGGCGGCCGATGGGCTGACTGATGAAACGCAGAGCGCTCTGTCAGGCTTCGTATTGCTCTTTTACTTTTTAAATAACTCCGTTAAAGAAATAAGCAACTGCTAAGTTAACTTGGGACCCTTCCAAGTCTGTTAGTTATTGTCTATGCTGGTTTGTAGCTTTGCAGCATCGTTAGTCATTTAGGAGTTTATTCATTAATATAGGAACAAATCTTATATTTTTATATATTTTATATATTTATATCTATCCATCTTGTCAATGTGAAATGTAACACTATCTATCTATCTTTTTCCTTCCTTCCTTCCTTCCTTCCTTCCTTCCTTCCTTCCTTCCTTCCTTCCTTCCTTCCTTCCTTCCTTCCTTCCTTCCTTCCTTCCTTCCTTCCTTCCTTCCTTCCTTCCTTCCTTCCTTCCTTCCTTCCTTCCTTCCTTCCTTCCTTCCTTCCTTCCTTCCTTCCTTCGTTCCTTCCTTCCTTCGTTCCTTCCTTCCTTCCTTCCTTCCTTCCTTCCTTCCTTCCTTCCTTCCTTCCTTCCTTCCTTCCTTCCTTCCTTCCTTCCTTCCTTCCTTCCTTCCTTCCTTCCTTCCTTCCTCCCGGCCTAAAAATGCTTTAAATTCTGATTAACTTCTGCTTTTATTCTTCTTTCTTTCTTTCTTTCTTTCTTTCTTTCTTTCTTTCTTTCTTTCTTTCTTTCTTTCTTTCTTTCTTTCTTTCTTTCTTTCTTTCTTTCTTTCTTTCTTTCTTTCTTTCTTTCTTTCTTTCTTTCTTTCTTTCTTTCTTTCTTTCTCTCTTTCTTTCTCTCTTTCTTTCTCTCTTCTCTCTCTTTCTTTCTCTCTTTCTTTCTCTCTTTCTTTCTCTCTTTCTCTCTTTCTTTCTCTCTTTCTTTCTCTCTTTCTCTCTTTCTTTCTCTCTTTCTCTCTCTCTTTCTTTCTCTCTTTCTTTCTTTCTAATGCAGATTTCATCTCAGATAAACAACATAATCAGAAGTCTTGTCTCGCCTGCTGTCTGATGGGTTGTCTGGGAGGAAACTAACCTTGTTTTTCCTTTCTTCCTCCCTCCCTCCCTCCCTTCCTCCTGCTCACTGTCTTCCATTCCTCCTTCTTTTTCTTTTACTTTCACACTTCTTTACTTCTGCTGTTGCATCCTCTATATTTCCATCACCCACGTTGCTTTCTTTTTATTTTATTCCATCACAACTTCCTTTTTTCCATATTGTTTCTCATCATTTTTCTTTCCTCTCCATCACTGACTTTCACTTCACTTCATGATCTATTCTCCTTTTTTGGTCCTCCCTCCTCTTTTTTCCTCCCTTTCTCTCCAGTGGCTGCTCCTCTGCCTCCAAGCTGCTGCTCTGGTTCTGCAACACCAGGCCAGTGCCTGTGTAGCTGCTGTATTTCTAGGGCGTCTCAAGGCTCTGTCAAGTGAGTCTGCTGCCTCACACTTACACAAAAAGGACGGTGTCACTGGTGCTGTGTAACAAACCTTTACTCTTGTTTTTAACACGGTTTCACAACCTCTGCACAGAGTTAACGATAATAATTAAATCTCATTTGGGTGGAAACTGTTGAGGTAATGGAGGCTGATCTTTAGGGAGCTGTAGAAATGTATGTTTGTTTTCTTCGGGTTAAATCTGTGTGCAGCAGTGGGGAAGAGCTTATATTCGGCAAACTGCCTGAAAAGTAATGTGAAATGCTAACAGCAGCATGAATTACATTTCAGGGATATGCATGGTTTCTATGTTTCAGGGCATGCAAGTGTCTGATGTGATTAAGCAGCTACTGAGGGGTGTTTTCACTGCAAACCTTGAACAGATATTGGCAGAAATTCTCAGTTTTCTGTATTCAGCCTTAGTAGCAGATACCGTTTGTGTCATGGTATGCCAAGGTCAGTGTGGAGTAAGACTGGAGCAGAGGATCGACAGCTTAAGGAGACTTTTTACCCGACCCAAGGATGATGGAAGTTTTTTAGAAGCTGCAGCTCAACTGATGCAGACTTTTGTCAAAGATGGACGCAGACATGCATCTTTCTGCGGTAAAAGAGGATGAATATTTGTCTTTTTTTTGTTTGCTTTCAAGCCAACTTTATTTAAAAAGCAGTTTAAAAACAGCGACAACTGACCAAAGTACTGACCAAAGCATTTAAAACACAAACGTTACACAGAAGACACATAAAAGACGATCATCTTCTGCACCAGCAGGAGACGAGATGAGACAGGGAGGACTGGGAGTTATGCATGAACTGCAGTTTTAAATTGTGCCAGAGAGCCCAGGTCTACAGAGGAGGAGCCACTGGAAAACACAGGACAAAAAAGCACAACTTCTGTCTTTTTATCATTAAAATGAAGAAAGTTAAGAGCCATCCAAGCTCCTACTTCTTCAAGACACTAACAGTGGCTGTATGCAGTAGGAGTCTCTGCTTTCAGGGTCAAATAAACCAGACTGTCATCAGCATAAAAATGAAAAACACATTCCTGCTTCCTGAAAACAGGGATTTTAAGCTTCCTCGCGTCTAATGGCTGTTTCATCCAGCCTGGTTTTTAAGAGATTTGTCAAAGATGGACGCAGACATGCATCTTTCTGCGGTAAAAGAGGATGAATATTTGTCTTTTTTTGTTTGCTTTCAAGCCAACTTTATTTAAAAAGCAGTTTAAAAACAGCGACAACTGACCAAAGTACTGACCAAAGCATTTAAAACACAAACGTTACACAGAAGACACATAAAAGACGATAATCTTCTGCACCAGGAGGAGACGAGATGAGACAGGGAGGACTGGGAGTTATGCATGAACTGCAGTTTTAAAGCCCAGGTCTACAGAGGAGGAGCCACTGGAAAACACAGGACAAAAAAGCACAACCTCTGTCTTTTTAGCATTAAAATGAAGAAAGTTAAGAGCCATCCAAGCTCCTACTTCTTCAAGACACTAACAGTGGCTGTATGCAGTAGGAGTCTCTGCTTTCAGGGTCAAATAAACCAGACTGTCATCAGCATAAAAATGAAAAACACATTCCTGCTTCCTGAAAACGGGGATTTTAAGCTTCCTCACGTCTAATGGCTGTTTCATCCAGCCTGGTTTTTAAGAGATTTGTCAAAGATGGACGCAGACATGCATCTTTCTGCGGTAAAAGAGGATGAATATTTGTCTTTTTATGTTTGCTTTCAAGCCAACTTTATTTAAAAAGCAGTTTAAAAACAGCGACAACTGACCAAAGTACTGACCAAAGCATTTAAAACACAAACGTTACACAGAAGACACATAAAAGACGATCATCTTCTGCACCAGCAGGAGACGAGATGAGACAGGGAGGACTGGGAGTTATGCATGAACTGCAGTTTTAAACTGTGCCAGAGAGCCCAGGTCTACAGAGGAGGAGCCACTGGAAAACACAGGACAAAAAAGCACAACTTCTGTCTTTTTAGCATTAAAATGAAGAAAGTTAAGAGCCATCCAAGCTCCTACTTCTTCAAGACACTAACAGTGGCTGTATGCAGTAGGAGTCTCTGCTTTCAGGGTCAAATAAACCAGACTGTCATCAGCATAAAAATGAAAAACACAAAAAAACGGGGATTTTAAGCTTCCTCGTGTCTAATGGCTGTTTCATCCAGCCTGGTTTTTAAGAGATTTGTCAAAGATGGACACAGACATGCATCTTTCTGCGGTAAAAGAGGATGAATATTTGTCTTTTTATGTTTGCTTTCAAGCCAACTTTATTTAAAAAGCAGTTTAAAAACAGCGACAACTGACCAAAGTACTGACCAAAGCATTTAAAACACAAACGTTACACAGAAGACACATAAAAGACGATAATCTTCTGCACCAGGAGGAGACGAGATGAGACAGGGAGGACTGGGAGTTATGCATGAACTGCAGTTTTAAACTGTGCCAGAGAGCCCAGGTCTACAGAGGAGGAGCCACTGGAAAACACAGGACAAAAAAGCACAACCTCTGTCTTTTTATCATTAAAATGAAGAAAGTTAAGAGCCATCCAAGCTCCTACTTCTTCAAGACACTAACAGTGGCTGTATGCAGTAGGAGTCTCTGCTTTCAGGGTCAAATAAACCAGACTGTCGTCAGCATAAAAATGAAAAACACATTCCTGCTTCCTGAAAATGGGGATTTTAAGCTTCCTCGCGTCTAATGGCTGTTTCATCCAGCCTGGTTTTTAACGGAGCCACAGCTTTTAAAACAGTCTGGCAGGTGGAAAGTAGCCAAGAACGAAGCTGATCTGTATCATGACATTTAGTCTCAGACATGCTGAGCCTCACCTGCTGCAGGTCAGCTGCACTTACCGGAGCTCCAGGGTACTGTATGATGTTCATCGATGGATCTCCTGGATATCCCTTTGGTCCTGGGATCAGTGACAATCAGTTTTTTTCTACATTTATTTTAGATATAATCCAACTTTGGCTGTATATTGATGACATAATAAGACAAATGATATCATAAGATGAGGCACTGATGGATGAGGCTGTATGGAAAGTTAGTCATTTGCACTCATAGATACTAAACCGGCTGCATTTTCATGCGTTCTCAACTAAAGTTGGTGTGTTTTTGCACGTCTTCAGCAGCCCTCAGTGTGTCTTTTTCTTTTTTTTTTAAATGCACTAAACTCCGGAGGATTTTTGACAACTAAATAAAAATGATTGTGGTGTTTTTTTAACTTTTATCGCCCACATATACTGGCTTTTGCTATTGGAATAATATCTACTGAGACTTATATCTCTGTTCATGGTCATTGGATATGATACATTAGTAGTTGCCATTTAATTTGTGAGTAATAGTTTTCTGGGAATAGGCGAACTAGGTGGTCGCCTGGGGCACCATCTGCTGGAGGGGCGCAAAAATTTAATTCTCAAAGTGGAAAAATATAAATAAATTGAAGATACGGATAATTCATTTCAACCCATCCTTCAAATTTCATGACAATTTTTCTTTTAAATAACTAATAAAAAGAACAGAAAAGCTCAATATGAAAAATCTATTTGCTGACGTGCCCTGAACCTGACGTGGGGGAGGGGCAGCTTCTTCAATTAATTAATTAAAAGAAGTTGTATTAACCTTTATTTATACAGGTAAAATCTCACTGAGAAGAGGAGGAGGAGGAGATACAGTGTACCAGACAGCAAAGGAGGGGTTAATGGCACAAATTTGAAGAGTTTTAAGATGTTACCAGGAGATAGAATATCAGGCGTATGGTCTGAAAACGCAGCGTCACAGATCCTCATGGTGAAAACAGACAAATCAAAAGATAAAACAAGGTCCAATGTGTCCGAGGTCAATTTAAAAGTCCTGAACCGAAGCAAAAATGAACCGAACATCTTGACAGTTTCCAACCACAAAGCCTGAATTCAGTTTTGTTGTAGACTGCGGCGCCATTTTCAGAGCTATAAGTGTAAAAGTTGTCATAGCTCTTTTAATGGTACTGCGGTATGCATTCAAATAAGCAGCCATCTGAAGTCCAGGTCTCCGATAAGACGTCCAATCAGCAAGGGGCTCGAAAACCTCTGCTGCAGGGATGCTCTTATATGGTTACTTAGATTCAATTCAATTCAATTCAACTTTATTTATATAGCGCCAGATTACAACAATTGTCATCTCAAGGCACTTAACTAATAAAGTCCAATTCAAGCCAATTGGAATTCAATTCATTGTAATCATAATCCAATTAATTCATATGGAGCCAATTCAAAAATAATATCCGAGCTAAGGAAACCAACAGATTGCACCGAAATGTGTCTTCAGTCCAATCTCCCGTCCTGAGCCTGAGGGACTGTGGAAAGGAACGACTCCCTTTAACAGGAAGAAACCTCTGGCAGAACCAGAACCAGGAAGAAACCTCTGGCAGAACCAGAACCAGGAAGAAACCTCTGGCAGAACCAGACTCAGGAGGAAACCTCTGGCAGAACCAGACCCAGGAAGAAACCTCTGGCAGAACCAGACCCAGGAAGAAACCTCTGGCAGAACCAGAACCAGGAAGAAACCTCTGGCAGAACCAGGAAGAAACCTCTGGCAGAACCAGAACCAGGAAGAAACCTCTGGCAGAACCAGGAAGAAACCTCTGGCAGAACCAGAACCAGGAAGGGTGTCCATCCGCCTCGACCAGCTGGGGTTTGAGAAGACAGAAAAGAGGGAAAAGAGGGGGGAAAAACACCATAACACCATTCAAAGGATACCTGCTGGAACAGGGAAACACAAGTTAATAACCACAATAATGTCACAGGGACAGAAAATCATTTGAGAAATTAAACAGGGGGAAAAGAGAGGAAAGTGAGGAAAGGTGTGACAGATGAGGTCCCCCAGCAGTCTAAGCCTATAGCAGCTTAACTATGGGATGTTTCAGGCTCACCTGAGCCATCCCTAAATATAAGCTTTATCGAAAAGAAAAGTTTTAAGCCTAATCTTGAAAGTGGAAAGGGTGTCTGCTTCCCGGACATTTACTGGCAGCTTATTCCACAAGAGAGGGGCCTGATAACTGAAGGCTCTGCCTCCCATTCTGCTTTTAGGGGCCTGATAACTGAAGGCTCTGCCTCCCATTCTGCTTTTAGGGGCCTGATAACTGAAGGCTCTGCCTCCCATTCTGCTTTTAGGGGTCTGATAACTGAAGGCTCTGCCTCCCATTCTGCTTTTAGGGGCCTGATAACTGAAGGCTCTGCCTCCCATTCTGCTTTTAGGGGCCTGATAACTGAAGGCTCTGCCTCCCATTCTGCTTTTAGGGGCCTGATAACTGAAGGCTCTGCCTCCCATTCTGCTTTTAGGGGCCTGATAACTGAAGGCTCTGCCTCCCATTCTGCTTTTAGGGGCCTGATAACTGAAGGCTCTGCCTCCCATTCTGCTTTTAGAAACTCTGGGAACAACAAGTAAACCTGCAGTTTGGGAGCGAAGTGCTCTGTTAGGAAAATATCTTACAATTAAATCTTTAAGATGTGATGGAGCTCGGTCATTAAGAGCTTTATATGTGAGGAGAAGAATCTTAAATTCTATTCTGAATTTAACAGGGAGCCAATGAAGAGACTTAGATGTCTTCATTGTAGTTGTTGTGGATGAATAAACCCTAAAGGAAAGACTGCAACTATTACTCCGAGTTATACCTGAGCGGAGGAGAGTTTTTCTGTGCTCGCAGCCTCTAAATGTGATCTTTATGGATCTTTGGGCTCATCCAAATGCCAGACGGTACGTGCTTGCATGGCATCTTTTCCTCGAGTTTCTCACTTCTATGCCGAACCTTCTTAATATTCAGAAGAAAAACAGAAGATGACCTTTGGCAGGGGTTAGCGCTCTTGTCTCTGGACCTGTCACAGGATGCAGTGACTCGGGCTTCTTGTGTTGCAGATGTCAGCTGTCTCTGCTGAGATCAGTGACAATCAGTTATTTCTACATTTATTTTAGATATAATCCAACTTTGGCTGTATATTGATGACATAATAAGACAAATGATATCATAAGATGAGGCACTGATGGTCATTTGCACTCATAGATACTAACCCGGCTGCATTTTCATGGGTTCTCAACTAAAGTTGGTGTGTTTTTGCACGTCTTCAGCAGCCCTCAGTGTGTCTTTTTCTTTTTTTTTTAAAAGCACTAAACTCCGGAGGATTTTTGACAACTAAATAAAAATGATTGTGGTGTTTTTTAACTTTTATCGCCCACATAAACTGGCTTTTGCTATTGGAATAATATCTACTGAGACTTATATCTCCGTTCATGGTCATTGGATATGATACATTAGTAGTTGCCATTTAATTTGTGAGTAATAGTTTTCTTTAATGTCTGTAATTTAGCTTTTATTTTCTCGGTTTAGTTCAGGATTTTGGCCTCTGGTCTGCTGTTCCACCTCTTCTCTCCACCACCACCGAACCCTAACACAAACCCTTTATGCATCAGACTAAAAACACACATAAATATGTCACTTAATTGAATTTTGGACAAACACACAGAGATTTAATTCCACCCTTGATTTTGTAATTGGATCTAAACTGGCCTCAGTGTGCTTCACAGATAACTTCCTGGTTTTGACCCAGAAATAACAGAAGAAACACAGAAATTACCCAGAAATAGAAGAAAAATAACCATCAATGAACACAAGGGATCAAGCACTAAATAAAGGTATAGAGCTGCTTAGCTGCCCTGATAACCACTTCATATAGTTTGACTTTACCAACAGCTAAATTCTCCTCATGTAGCCCATATTTGGGCAAAAATAGTAGCATTTAAACTCATTAAACATATCCCAGCTCCCACCGATCTACACCTGCAAGCGAGGATCACACTAAAGCGTGTAAAAGACCCAGCAGTCCTTTAATTATTGAATGAAGGAAACCATGTGGATGAAAAATGGTGAAATAAACTTCACATAAAGTCAGGTTTTCAGTAGAGTTTTAGCTCAGTTAGAAGTTCTTTATGTGTTTAGATTAAATAAAGAGCTTCAAGCTTCATATATTATAAAAAAAAACCTGCTAAATTCACAGTAGAGCAAATTCTGACACTAATCAGAGACTCTAAAAATACCTCCACAGGGTTCAACAGAGCCAACAGCACTTTGAGGCTCACAACATCCCAAACCTACTGCCGGCGTAAACACACTGGATTCAGCTTAGTCCCTGAAATCGCTGCATTCTGAGAGCGAAAAAGTAGTTCCAGTCAGTTTCTCTGGAGTAATATTCATCAGACTGAGGAGTAGAGATGCAGCTTGTTTATATGTGTCAAAACTGAACCTATAAAGATAAAAAGGGAGGAATAAATGCTGCTGAATATGGGACTATATCAGGTCAGCATTTAGTTTTCAGTAGAGTTTTAGCTCAGTTAGAAGTTCTTTATGTGTTTAGATTAAATAAAGAGCTTCAAGCTTCATATATTATTAAAAAAAACTGCTAAATTCACAGTAGAGCAAATTCTGACACTAATCAGAGACTCTAAAAGTACCTCCACAGGGTTCAACAGAGCCAACAGCACTTTGAGGCTCACAACATCCCAAACCTACTGCCGGCGTAAACACACTGGATTCAGCTTAGTCCCTGAAATCGCTGCATTCTGAGAGCGAAAAAGTAGTTCCAGTCAGTTTTTCTGGAGTAATATTCATCAGACTGAGGAGTAGAGATGCAGCTTGTTTATATGTGTCGAAACTGAACCTATAAAGATAAAAAGAGAGGAATAAATGCTGCTGAATATGGGACTATATCAGGTCAGCATTTAGTTTTCAGTAGAGTTTTAGCTCAGTTAGAAGTTCTTTATGTGTTTAGATTAAATAAAGAGCTTCAAGCTTCATATATTATTATAAAAAAAAACTGCTAAATTCACAGTAGAGCAAATTCTGACACTAATCAGAGACTCTAAAAATACCTCCACAGGGTTCAACAGAGCCAACAGCACTTTGAGGCTCACAACATCCCAAACCTACTGCCGGCGTAAACACACTGGATTCAGCTTAGTCCCTGAAATCGCTGCATTCTGAGAGCGAAAAAGTAGTTCCAGTCAGTTTCTCTGGAGTAATATTCATCAGACTGAGGAGTAGAGATGCAGCTTGTTTATACGTGTCAAAACTACACCTATAAAGATAAAAAGAGAGGAATAAATGCTGCTGAATATGGGACTATATCAGGTCAGCATTTAGTTTTCAGTAGAGTTTTAGCTCAGTTAGAAGTTCTTTATGTGTTTAGATTAAATAAAGAGCTTCAAGCTTCATATATTATTAAAAAAAACTGCTAAATTCACAGTAGAGCAAATTCTGACACTAATCAGAGACTCTAAAATTACCTCCACAGGGTTCAACAGAGCCAACAGCACTTTGAGGCTCACAACATCCCAAACCTACTGCCGGCGTAAACACACTGGATTCAGCTTAGTCCCTGAAATCGCTGCATTCTGAGAGCGAAAAAGTAGTTCCAGTCAGTTTTTCTGGAGTAATATTCATCAGACTGAGGAGTAGAGATGCAGCTTGTTTATATGTGTCAAAACTGAACCTATAAAGATAAAAAGAGAGGAATAAATGCTGCTGAATATGGGACTATATCAGCACTCTGTAGGGAATCTTTGAGCATAATAACGATCATGAAAAAGAGTGAGAAATGAAAAAATCCTGACCTCAGTTTCCTTTAAAGCTTTCCTGAAACTCAGAGGAGCCAGAATGCAGAGCAATGGGAAGGTGGACAGCTTATACCAAACTGCAGCTTGGTTTTTGTCTGTGTCAGCACTTTGCAACAATACCAGCTTCCTTTCCATAGAGCTACTGGTGGGGGGGGGGGGACACTGTTGACCTCCATTAACAGGCTTTTCACTGTGAAACTGCCAAGTGGATTAATGGCCCCAAAAGCTGTGGCCAAGCTGCACGAAGCTCCGCTGCAGTTGTTATTCCAGCTGTAGACTGACCTTCCCCATCAAACCCAGAACTCATTACTGAAGTTCACCTCACCCTTAAATCCACTTGTATCGTTGTCATTTTGTAGTTGCAGTGAAACCGGCGGCAGGAACACAATCTGAGCGCATGCACTGATCAGCAGGAGCGCCGTCCTCAGTCTGTAACCACATTAAACAGGTCAGGAGGGATTTTCACTTCCTAATTGAATCGACTCGCTGTGTGGGCCGCTGCCTCGCTGGCTTCACCTTTATGTCAGCACAACTGTGTGTGTTTGTTCCTCTGTCTGTCTCGGTCTCTGTCACACAACTCTGTCAGCTCTGCCGAGATGAAAGACGATGATTACCGTCAACAACGTGGCTGCGTCTGGCTCACATCTGTGCGCACACACACTGTAAAGTTGGCCCATGTGGGGCCGCCACATGTGGTTGTTAGCATCCATCACCTTATTTCAACTATACATCTGTTTTCCCACTGTATGAAACTGTGGATGTGTATTCAGACGTAAACATGAAGCTACAAACTGCGGTTTTACGCCTACGTTTATGCCGAGATTGGTTAGATAAAAGGTTTCTCTAAAGTCAAATGTAAGACTTTCAAAGGGCAGTTTTAAAAGGAAAATGGACTCTTGGAGCAGGTGGAGCTGTCACCTGCTAACAAGAGCAACTTGGATGTGTCTTTCCCTGTTTGAATCCTAAAGAAACAAGCGCTGAATCTTTCTCAAGAGCCAGAAAGGTTGAACTGTCTTGGCTGGGAGGAAGTATATTTGAGATTACCTTTGGGAGTCTTTGGGGTGGGGCTTTATTCCCATCTTTCTGGCCCAGTTAGCTCATATTCAATAGCTTAAAAAATCTGTCATTCGAAGTTGTGGCGCACGGATAGTTGTTACTGTCATTACACAGCATTCTAACTAATTCAATCTGCTGAGAAGACGCAGCATTTGCTGCATATTTTAGAAGGAAAAACTCCAGTGAGGAGACGTTTCACGCTTCAGCTGAATTCATTCAACTCAGACCTCGGTGGAAATGCAGAAGAAGAGGGCTGAAATGATCTTTTAGCTCTTTGAAGAAAGCCCTAGATACCGGTGTTCTGGGAGCTTTTGGTCAAATTCTTCCTTAAACTTATTACTTTAATGTTTTTATTTGAATCTTGTGTATTCTGGACATTTATTTTGCTGAGTTTTAGCAACCTTGACCTCTTAAAACTGATGTTTGAAACATGTCTGTTCCACTTATTAATTCTGATGCTTTGAACAGACTTGAAAGTTTGAAGGCTCCTTTATTCTCCAACACAGCCTGAACCCCCTGAGACAAGCTTTCTGGAATAGTTCTCCAGGCTTCTTGAAGGACATCCCAAAGCTCTTCTTTGGATGTGGGCTGCCTTTTGTTCCGTTCTCTGTCAGATGATCCCACACTGCTTCAATAATGTTGAGGTCCGGGCTCTGGGGAGGATTCATCCCTCCATAAGACCTGTTGCCACTGATTTTCAGTCCACTTCTTGTGTCATTTGGCACAGCTCAGCCTTTTCTCCCTGTTTCCCTTCCTTAAGAACGGCTTCTTGACAGCCACCCTTCCATGGAGACCATTTCTGATGAGGCTTGGGCCAACAGTAGATGGATCAGCTGAAGGTCCAGATGCATCTCTCAGGTCCTGTCAGGTCACAGCTGGATTTTTTCCTCTTTCTTAAGGACATCACTTTCAGATCCTGTTCATCTGCTGGAGATAGTTTTTTAGGCCTGACACTTCTTCTTTTGTCCTCCACTTGTCCAGTTTCCTCAAATGTTTTAAGGACACACTGCACACCATGCTGAGATATGCCAAGTTTTCAGCTAATAGCTCTTTGGGAATCACCTTGTTGCTGCAGAAATCCTATTTTCTGTCTGTCAAACTGTGTTTTCTTTGCTGTTTTTCATAGATGCAGCTAAAGAAATGGGAACAAATGATGTGTCTTTGTGACAGGTTGTCTTTCGCGCCTTTAGATGAACTTTGGTTTATCCCTTTTTGTCCTTTTTATTCTTGAATGTTTCATGCGGTCAGTGTTAAGTGGCTTAAAAACAAAAACACATTCCTATAAAAATGTTCACGTACGAGAATTAGACATAAAATTATCAAAAAGAAGTAGCCAGCGTCCAAAGAACATCTTTGAAAGTCCTTCTCATGGGCTGTGTAGCTTAAGGCCACTTTAACGCATCACAGTCAGTTCCAGTTGACTCTTTTTTCATTTTAATATGTTAACTAACTGAATCCCTGCAGATTTCTGCACATTTCACCTTCATCTCTGACTGCGACATCGTGAATTGTGACGAGGGGAGAGTGGAAAATCTTCTTGCCAAGCTGAGCTTTCTACCTGGCAGGGAGGGAAAGTGTTGAGGACAAAAATCTGCGTATTTACATGATGCCCAGAAAGAATAAAATAAACAAACCTGAATAAACAGACGTGGGGTGATCAGAGAAAGTCAGTATGTGTAAGAATAAGGACTATATGTGCTTGAAAATGAAACAAAAACGGGAATAAACAGTCTCATTATTGTGCAGCCAAGATATATTGGAGTAACTACGCCACAGAGTTGCGACTTTAAAGGTCTCTTGGCATGCTTCTCTATTTTTTTGTGTTAAAATGATGCGTTATAATCTTAAACATCACCCAAGACATCTGTTTTAAGTTTCCAATGCAGAAGGAACTCCTTTTATCAGCCTCAAACTTTCAGACTCGAAACCTTTTCCTGCATCCTTTTCCTCCACATCAGAGTGAGTGAAATGCAGGATTTCACTGCATGATATCCAGTTAAAGGGATCGGCTAATTTGAGTTGAGATGCTTTAAGGGAGTAGGTTTTGTTTCTCAGGGCCAGCAACACAGCGGCTGCTCCTTCATGGACAACAGTTTCATGAGAAAGAACCAGAAGGACGCTGGTTTTGCAGGGAGACTGAAGCTGTTCCATCACTAAAAGGGCAGCTAGTTAGAAAGAATGGGACACCCTTCCTCTGCCACAGGTCCAACATCTGTTTACGAACTGTTGTTAAAAGAAGAGGGGATGCTGTGCCGTGACATTGGCATCAACAGCACTCCCCCTTACACAGGATCCAGTTTTCAAATGAAAAGCCAAGGCTACGTAAGGCTTAAATTAGAATAGATTGAACTGAAATCGTTCATTCCTTTTTAAAAGGACTCCATTTTCATTGGGATTAGCTTTGTTATATTTGCAAATATGTGTCTTTACCTTCCATGAGGTCAGCTATGCATAGCCATGCATATTAAGATCAAAGGTTTCCATATCTGAAGAGCTGATAAGGACATAAACTCACAAAAGAGTTTACAGTGACAGACCTTCCAGGAAAGCTAAAAGATAGCTAAAGCTAAATATCTTTTTATTAAGAAGGGAGTAAGAATCGGTGTAGATCAGGGATGTCAAACTTCGGTCCTCGAGGGCCGCTGTCCTGCAGGTTTTAGCTGTTTTCCTGCCTCAACACACCTGATTCAGATGGGGGCAGCGGGTATAGAAAATGAATGAATGAATGCACACACCTTAATGCTGAAGCACGAGGCTCGTGACTACGGTGGCCCGTAATGCTCAATCCATCCAGCAGTGCAGCTTCGAAGCTTTCCAAGGCCGAGCTAAAACATTTTGACAGATTTTTGAGCGCCGTGTACCACATAAAATCAGTTCTAGATCAGAAAGCACAACCAGAATTAATTCGTGCATGAGGCGCACTGTCGATTTTTGAGGAAATTAAAGGATTTTAAGTGCGCCACAAAAGAGTGACAGACCTTCCAGGAAAGCTAAAAAATAGCTAAAGCTAAATGTCTTTTTATTAAGAAGGGAGCGATAATCGGTGTAGATCAGGGATGTCAAACTTTGGAAACTGTCCTGCAGGTTTTAGGCGTTTCCCTGCCTCAACACACCTGATTCAGATGGGAGCAGCGGGTATAGAAAATGAATGAATGAATGCACACACCTTAATGTTGAAGCATGAGGCTCGTGACTACGGTGGCCCGTAATGCTCAATCCATCCAGCAGTGCAGCTTCGAAGCTTTCCAAGGCCGAGCTAAAACATTTTGACAGATTTTTGAGCGCCGTGTACCACATAAAATCAGTTCTAGGTCAGAAAGCACAACCAGAATTAATTCATACATGAGGCGCACCGCATTTTAAGGCGATTTTTGAGAAAATTAAAGGATTTTAAGTGCGCCTTATGCGTCACAAAAGAGTGACAGACCTTCCAGGAAAGCTAAATGTCTTTTTATTAAGAAGGGAGTAAGAATCGGTATAGATCAGGGATCTCAAACTCCGGTCCTCGAGGGCCGCTGTCCTGCAGGTTTTAGCTGTTTCCCTGCTTCAACGCACCTGATTCAGATGAAATGGATCCCTTCAAAAGATTGTCAAGTTCTGCACAAACCTGCTAAAGAGGCATCGATCTGAATCAGGTGTGTTGGAGCAGGGAAACATCTAAAACCTGCAGGACAGCGGCCCTCCGGGATCCCTGGTGCAGACAGTAGCATGTCCAAGGTCTCGAATTTAAACATCATTTCAAACTGCTTCAAGTTGCTCTCCTTTTGAAATGCTGATGCTGTGTTTAAATACATGTGTTTATGCCAGTAAACACAAGCAAAGCGCCAATAAATACAAGGCCTCGGTTTAAGCTGGCAGAAGCCAAAAGAAGCAAATACGTCACAACTTCGATGTTCAGTGAGTCCTCCTCTGTCGACGTGGGGAGTTTTAGAACATGAGACCATGTCAAAAATGAAATATTTACAATAACACATTAAAACAAATGTTTACAGTCAGATTTACTAACTCCGTCATTCTGGTGCTGACAAGCGCTCCAATGAAGTTTGGATCCTGTTCTCTGATAAACTTCTGGTCAATTTTGTGTCCTGTCATGCAGAAAAGAAGACAAACACTGGTTTGGTGTTTACAGAGAAATCATTTTTACTCTTTTATAAGATACCCTGTAAAATCTCCAGGAGGCTTCATCGGGACATTTTATTTATTTATTCGCACAATCGAACAAAGCAGCTGAAAAAGTTCATTTCGGGGGTGAGAATTACAAAGAGCTCGTAGAAGTAAAGTTCAGTCTTTGTGTTTTTTATGCACAAATACCAAAAAAAGAAAAGTGAACCAACTGAACAGGGTAGTTTGTCTGGTTAAGGAGAAGTTTTAACATGAAATTAAAGCGATTTTTCCTGTTCTGGCTGAAAAATGCTCTGTCTGAGAGGTTAATTCAGAGGCTAAGAGTGTACCGATATGAGCTCGTTCGGCACTGCTGCTTTACGCAAGATCAGCGTCAGTTTCCACGGGACATCTTTAAAATACTTACTCTGCTTTTAAATGCTTAAAAGCTTATTCCACTCTGTCATATGCTGCCTGCTTTCCCTTCACCAATCTCATATCCAGCCGTGGGGCAGAAATTCTCTCCTTACATCGTCATCATAGATATTATACTGAGAAACGATGTAAACAGGGTCAGATAGGATCAGAGTATAGATGCCAAACTTCAACTGTTATGTTAGTTTAGTTAGTTAGTTAGTAAATGTTAGTTTTCTGACTGAAGAGCTCGTATTAGGGACACTTTACTTTGCTGATGATAGCTTGGAGTAACTCGGCCCATTTGGACTTTTTCCACAATCTCTTGGAAAAAATATCTGAAAAAACTTTGTTGCTCATCAGCAAATGATGGAGAATAGAAACCGTCAAAGATGTGTTCTCTTCTAATAAGAACTGATTTTTATGTAAATAACATGGGCTGCATCCTCTAAGCCCCGTTCTCTCCGTTATATGGATCTCGAGGAATCTAAATATCTTCTGAAGGACGCCGACTTTCACCAAACTTAAACATATCGGGGGGCTTATAGAGGGATTTCTACACAGGCACTCTACTGGGACCACTTCATCCACACGCCCCCCTGCAGCACAGCTTATTCACTCCGTGCTCTGTGACAGTCGGCTAACTTCACACAGAGTTTGCTGCTGATAGTTTTGTGCAACATGGCAGGATATTTATCAGATTTTGACAATGTGAACGACGACTTTGAGTAAGATGAAATAATAAAGATCTCTATAAGCCCCCCTATAGCCGCCAATAACAACAACACAGCAGCTATGAGCTAACAGAGCTATAGCACACGTTCATTCATTCATTCTTCTTAAAGTATTGGTGAAATAAAGACAGATAATGCCTGATTTAGAGGCTGCATCCTCTAAGCCCCGTTCACTCCGTTATATGGATCTC
Organism: Leuresthes tenuis; assembly: GCF_036924035.1. Lineage (NCBI taxonomy): Eukaryota > Metazoa > Chordata > Actinopteri > Atheriniformes > Atherinopsidae > Leuresthes > Leuresthes tenuis. The sequence goes on from NW_027325365.1 coordinate 2,148,269, forward strand.
CAGTTATCTAAATATCTTCTGAAGGACGCCGACTTTCACCAAACTGTTCTCAGTGAGTAGATGAACGTATTTCATGCCAGAAATAAGGTTTCAGAAATAAAGAGACGCTGTTGTGGAAATGCAATGAACCACTTGAGTTTGACCCTTGTCAGAATCACTTAAATCCTGACACTTATCCATTATTTCTGCCTCCAACACATCAACTTAGAGGACAGAATGTTCACTTGCTGCCTAATATATCCCACCCACTGCCAGGTGCCATTTTAATGAGATAATTAATGTTTATCACTTCCCTGTCAGTTTTAATAACGCCATGACTGACTGGTGTTCGTGATAAAAATGTGTCAACCACGTAAAATAAACTTAAAAAAAGCAATAAAAGATTCACATTGATGATAATGTCCTCTGAAGGACATCGTAGGCATGAGAAAAAGTTTGGTAGGATCTGTTTAAACCTTAAACTTACACTATTCTGTGTAATCTTCATGTGGGCGATGGAGCTAATATGGTGTCAACATGAATCTTCTCCCATGAGATAAAGACAGAAAAAACCTCTTTTGTCAGTGTGGGAGAGCTCATATGACCAGACAACCAAACCCACTGGTTAGCCAACAAGAAATAATCAGCATCAAATCAGCGATGTGAAAACAAAATGGTTTCTTTCCTCAAAGGAACATTTCCAATTTAGGGAAAGAATTTATAAAGTGTCATCAGTGCACAAGGTGTGGGGATCTGGAGATGTTTTAAGCTACTTGCCTGTAATGTAAATAAAGGATTAATCTCGGTTTGGGATTGGAAGTATAGGTTAAAGATTACCGTATTTTCCGGGCTATAAAGCGCATTAAATGAAACAAAACTCAGAGAAGTCAGACTTTATTCAACTCACTTGTTGTTGACTGATAGCGTTGAGTTTGAAATCCGCTTCGTCTCTGAACAGGAGCCATTTTTGGGGCAGCGGGTATAGAAAATGAATGAATGAATGCACACACCTTAATGTTGAAGCATGAGGCTCGTGACTACGGTGGCCCGTAATGCTCAATCCATCCAGAAGTGCAGCTTCGAAGCTTTCCAAGGCTGAGCTAAAACATTTTGACTGATTTCTGAGCGCCGTGTACCACATAAAATCAGTTCTAGGTCAGAAAGCACAACCAGAATTAATTCATACATAAAGCGCACCGCATTTTAAGGCGATTTTTGAGCAAATTAAAGGATTTTAAGTGCGCCTTATGGTCCGAAAAATAGATTTCAATATCTGAAGAGCTGATAAGGACATAAACTCACAAAAGAGTGACAGACCTTCCAGGAAAGCTAAAAAATAGCTAAAGCTAAATGTCTTTTTATTAAGAAGGGAGCGATAATCGGTATAGATCAGGGATCTCAAACTCCGGTCCTGGAGGGCCGCTGTCCTGCAGGTTTTAGACGTTTCCCTGCTTCAACGCACCTGATTCAGATGAAATGGATTCCTTCAAAAGATTTTAAAGTTCTGCACAAACCTGCTAATGAGGCATCGATCTGAATCAGGTGTGTTGGAGCAGGAAAACAGCTAAAACCTGCAGGACAGCGGCCCTCCAGGATCCCTGGTGCAGACAGTAGCATGTCCAAGGTCTCGAATTTAAACATCATTTCAAACTGCTTCAAGTTGCCCTCTTTTTTAAATGCTGATGCTGTGTTTAAATACATGTGTTTATGCCAGTAAACACAAGCAAAGCGCCAATAAATACAAGGCCTCGGTTTAAGCTGGCAGAAGCCAAAAGAAGCAAATACGTCACAACTTCGATGTCACAGCTTCGAAGCTTTCCAAGGTCGAGCTAAAACATTTTGACAGATTTTACCACATAAAATCAGTTCTAGATCAGAAAGCACAACCAGAATTATTTCATACGTTAGGCGCATTGTCGATTTTTAAGCAAATTAAAGGATTTTAAGTGCGCCTTATGGTCCAAAAAATACGGTAATACTTTCAGTTGAAGTTGTGTTCACTTTATTTCTCAACTTTTTAAACCATTTTAAAGTAATAATCACCAGATACGACCATAAGATGTTAAAGAATATCATCATTTATCATATAAATGTGGGGAATCCAACTCTCCTGTAAAAGATACAGAAAAAAACGAACAATTTACATGCATGTATGGCTTAATGTGTGTTTGCAGTCAGACACAAACACACACTGTGGCCATTTCTTGTCATTCCAGTCGTGTAAGCAGTTAACTGAGGAATGTTGCGTTGCAGACATCAGTCATCCAGAAATAATCAAACCTCTGATCTGCTGAGAGCCAACAGCACGCTGATGTCATTCCTAGAAAACACTCACAACCGCACATGTAAAGAAACTATGTCCAAATTACCTCTATGTGTGCCTACTTTTGTATTCTTACCAGATTGTCTTCCTTCACCCTCATGCCTGGTTGTTCTGTCCAGGCTGAAGCCCAGTTTAATGTTCTGAGACAAACAAAAGGGGGGTTCAGTGTCTTCAGTTCTCTGTTGTTCTAGAGAAAATGGGAAAAGGCTGTTACTTAAGCCACTGTAAACAGTGGCATTTTAACATGAATGCAGAGCCAAGTTTAGGAAGAAAACGTGCAGTTGATAGAAATATGACAAACTGAAGTAGCTTCACTTTCGGTTTCAGAGAGACTCCTAAAGTAAAGTCCAAAGTGTGAGAGTGAAACAGTGAAAGAGCAAATTCTCCTGATCGACAACCAAGCACAACTTATACTGACATCCTTACAACTGAGCTGTCTGCAAAACACAAGAACCAAACTCACCAAATCCACCTCAATTACATGAGAGCGTGCCCACAAAGCTGAGTGATCACAAACAGGCAAAGAGATCAAGATATATTAGATCACATGTTAGCTTTGAACTTATTAAAGGGGAACTCCGGTATTTTTAAACCTAGACCGAGAACAGTTTGGTGAAAGTCGGCGTCCTTCGGAAGATATTTAGATAACTGGAGATCCATATAACGGAGTGAACGGGGCTTAGAGGATGCAGCCTCTAAATAAGGCATTATCTGTCTTTATTTCACCAATACTTTAAGAAGAATGAATGAATGAACGTGTGCTATAGCTCTGTTAGCTCATAGCTGCTGTTATGTGGCTACTTGCAGCTATAGGAGAGCTAACGGAGGGATTTCTACACAGGCACTCTACTGGGACCACTTCATCCACACGCCCCCCTGCAGCGCAGTTTATTCACTCCGTGCTCTGTGACAGTCGGCTAACTTCACACAGAGTTTGCTGCTGATAGTTTTGTGCAACATGGCAGGATATTTATCAGATTTTTGTTGTTATTATTGGCGGCTATCGGGGGCTTATAGACGGCTTTCTACACACTCGTCTGCTCATTCACTCCGGTAAGAACGTCCATCTTACTCAAAGTCGTCGTTCACTTTGTCAAAATCTGATAAATATCCTGCCATGTTGCACAAAACTATCAGCAGCAAACTCTGTGTGAAGTTAGCCGACTGTCACAGAGCACGGAGTGAATAAACTGAGCTGCAGGGGGGCGTGTGGATGAAGTGGTCCCAGTAGAGTGCCTGTGTAGAAATCCCTCTATAAGCCCCCCGATAGCCGCCAATAACAACAACACATAGCACACACATGCACAGCTAATAGATTGGAGAAGATGTCTTCCTTACTGTCTCTGGCAGCTGCTATCGTGAGTAAAAGGCCGGTTCAGAGGCTTTCTCCTATCAGAACTCACTGAAAGGCCCTGAGGTTGCTTGTGATTCGTGGAACCTGTCGTACATTTTATTATAACACAGCTTACCCAGTTTAACTGTCAATAGATCTCATTTTGGGTCACAAACTGGCTTCTTTCAATCAAACCTTTTAACATTTATGTATTTCTAACAGCAGCATCATCAGCATTCAGTTAACTTAAAGCCACCATCTGTGAATCCAGCTTTACTTACATGTACGATGATCTCGCTCAGAGGAAGTTAGACGCAGCAGAATCCACAGTGTTGTCATGCTCCAGTCAGTTATTCCTCCCTGTTTGCTGCTTTTAATCATCATTGTGTATCATATGAAACAGCTGCAGGGAGTAAAGATGATGTACAGTGATTAGAACAGAGAGTTTACGCAACTGTTTTAGTCATCATCCCAACGAGGGGTGGATCTAATTGTGTTCAGGCTATCATCTCCTTGTGTCTGGTCATTAAAAAGCTTGCTCTCTTTTCCAAAGAGAAGCTGCTGCTTCCCAAACATCTGCCGAGGACGAAAAGGGCGACGAAACGCACATGAAACACTGCCGAGACTCTGAAATGTGTGAACTGCATTAAGAAGGCAGCAAAGTGCAGTTAAAGAGCTGAAAAAAAGAAGTTTAATTGACTAACAGAATTAATAAAGTGTAATAAAGCTGAAGAAACTGAAGAAAGAGCAGAAAAGATGAAAAGATTCCATCGACATTGATGTGTTTAATCAAAGAAAACTCAACATTATTCCTTCTTAGCGACAGATTAACGCTCTAACAGTCTCCTGCTACTACTTCTATTTTAATACTTAAACTAAATCTCACCCAGCAACGGTTAGTTGGGTTAGTTGTTCCACATTTCTACGATGTTTTACTGTTTAATTGTATCCTTAAGCTGTTGTTTTCCAGCTTCCAGACCAGAGACCCATAAAAAGTAGGATGATTAATCCCTAATCAAGTATAACTTTCTAACCCTGGTCATGTAGTTTGTAACATAAAAACCTCACCATGTATCCTGATTTTATCCCTGACCACGACTGAGAGTGAAGCAGAAGACTGTTTGAAACTTGTGGGCTGGGTTTGAAATTCCTGGTGTCCTGCACGGAAGTCTGTAGAGTGACAAATGATCCTCCTCTGCCCTTATAACAGATGTTCATTGTTAGTGTCATCACATGAAGACATGTGACGATGCAGCCTCTAAATAAGGCATTATCTGTCTTTATTTCACCAATACTTTAAGAAGAATGAATGAATGAACGTGTGCTATAGCTCTGTTAGCTCATAGCTGCTGCTATGTGGCTACTTGCAGCTATAGGAGAGCTAACGGAGGGATTTCTACACAGGCACTCTACTGGGACCACTTCATCCACACGCCCCCCTGCAGCACAGTTTATTCACTCCGTGCTCTGTGACAGTCGGCTAACTTCACACAGAGTTTGCTGCTGATAGTTTTGTGCAACATGGCAGGATATTTATCAGATTTTGACAACGTGAACGACGACTTTGAGTAAGATGGACGTTCTTACCGGAGTGAATAAACTGCTGTTAGAAATACATAAATGAATTGAAGGTTTGATTGAAAGAAGCCAGTTTGTGACCCAAAATGAGATCTATTGACAGTTAAACTGGGTAAGCTGTGTAATAATAAAATGTACGACAGGTTCCACGAATCATAAGCAATCTCAGGGCCTTTCAGTGAGTTCTGATAGGAGAAAGCCTCTGAACCGGCCTTTTGCTCACGATAGCAGCTGCCAGAGACAGTAAGGGAGACATCTTCTCCAATCTATTAGCTGTGCATGTGTGTGCTATGTGTTGTTGTTATTTGCGGCTATCGGGGGGCTTATAGAGGGATTTCTACACAGGCACTCTACTGGGCCCACTTCATCCACACGCCCCCCTGCAGCACAGTTTATTCACTCCGTGCTCTGTGACAGTCGGCTAACTTCACACAGAGTTTGCTGCTGATAGTTTTGTGCAACATGGCAGGATATTTATCAGATTTTGACAACGTGAACGACAACTTTGAGTAAGATGGACGTTCTTACCGGGGTGAATAAACTGTGCTGCAGGGGGGCGTGTGGATGAAGTGGTCCCAGTAGAGTGCCTGTGTAGAAATCCCTCCGTTAGCTCTCCTATAGCTGCAAGTAGCCACATAACAGCAGCTATGAGCTAACAGAGCTATAGCACACGTTCATTCATTCATTCTTCTTAAAGTATTGGTGAAATAAAGACAGATAATGCCTTATTTAGAGGCTAACTAGAGGCTACTAAGCTTGAAATTGCAGATGGTATCGCAGAGTAAAAAAAACTAAAGAAGCAAAGTGAGTCTCTGCAAAGCAGGCTCCACACTGCTCAGCTCAGGATCTGGCTGTCAGGGAAGATGAGGGAGGCCGTGGTGTTTCGTATTCTGATAAACAGAGCAAGCCAGGCTCAGATTAGCTGTCCTCTCAGCACTTTGAGCTGCTCTGAATTCTCACATAGCTTTGATTTGTGTTTTTAGTGCAGTGCAGGACAAAAGTGATGTGGTGCTTTTTTAGGCATCTGCTCCCGAAAAGCTGATAAAAAGTCTATTTTAGTCTTTGTGATGCTCTTACATGAGAGGTTGTTGCTTTGAAAGCTTTAAATGATGCAACACTGAAGCATTTCTGCTTGAATTTTTCAGTTTACCAACTTTAAACCACTTTTGTGTGGCTATTTGTTCACTTCCCTGCTTACATTCCTTTGCTGTTCGGTTAAAATTGGGCTTCGAAAACCGTTGCTAAACTTTATAAGAAGGTTTTTTTTAAAATACACATTGTTGTATTGGTTATTGACATAGAAAACATTCACTGCAATCACTTGCTATGTAAAGACAGCACTGATTTGTTCGATACTGCATCAGGGTGACAACAGGCCCTCATCAGTTACTTTGCAGGTTAAGGATGATCTTATTCAGCATGGTATCAGGCATACATCCCCAAACAGCAGTTTGGGGTTTCTCAGGGGACTTTAATACCCAGAAAGTAACGCGTTGGTCCCAGTGCAGTCATGTTTGTGGCTGCTGGAGCTGAAAAAGACTTGAAAAAGACCAATTAAAGTATCAATTAGTCGAGTCATTTGGACAGTTTTATGTCTGGGCTTTTTATTTAGTTTTTAAGTCACTGTTTTTTATATTTCCAGCCTTGGTTTTTGTGCTTTTCTTTGATAACTTCTGAGAAAACTCTCTCTCCAGAATCTCATTAACCCCAAACCTGCATTCCTTGTGTCATATATGGAATCTTCATGAACAAATGAATGCATTCGTTTGACATTTCCCTTCTCTTTCTCTCTGTTTACCTGCTGTGGATCTCAGTCTTTGACATACCTTCAGATTAGCTTCATCATACAGAGATAATCCCCCAAAAGTCTACTGATTCCTTCAGCAGACATCATATGAGCAAAGCTGCTCGGGTTCTTTAAACTTTGAGTTCATTCTTTAAAGCTTTGGACTCTGGAGTCTGTGTCAACATTTTTCCTTTGTGAGATCAGATCTTCTTCTGCCTGAGTTACTGCTGCAGTCATCTTTGACAGGTTGGACAGACCTTCAGATATCAAAATATCTGAAGAAAAGTCACAGAAAGAATGTGCGAACAACTGTGTTCAGTCATTTAAATCCAGACATGAGTAAATACAGACAAACGGTTGTATTCTTCTGTTCAAATGTGGTGCAAATCAATGGTATATGTTGCTAATCCTATGAAGTTTTTGCACAAATTATATTTATTCTTTCCTCCTCCTCAATTCTACCCCATAACTAACTCAATCTCAAGCCAGAACATGGAATAATTACTTTGGTTTTTAGCACAAAATATAGCGGGATCACAATCAAAATGAAACACTTGGAGGTATTTCCCCTCCTTGGATTTGCAGCTTATGTCTTGCTATGTGATGATGTCACTTTTCAACGCTGCTGATTTGGTCATAAACACTTTTTTGAGTAGAAACGAGTTAGAGGACGGACGCCTTCAGTCCCGTAACGCTCCTGCTCACCTGTGCATACCTTTAAAGTCAGAGCAGAGCAGCTGAATGTGGAAACTGATGTGTCAGAAAGTCACGAAGCTGCAGATTTCTCTTTTGTGTTGCTGTGCTACAGGCAGTCCTTCCCCATGGGGGTAAACTTTGAATTATATTCTTGTTGTTGGCTCATTGCTGTCTAATCTCTTCTCAAACTCCAGTCTATTATCCTCATGTCATATTTATCTCTTCATTATAACCCCCTCCTCCTTTCATCAGCATCACAGCAGGATGTGAGCTCTGCTTCTCAGTGGGAAAGACACCACTTGCTAGCTTAGTTGGAGATGATGTGGACAGAGACAGTAGCCTGACACCACACAGGAAATAAAAGACAGAGAGGAAGAGGATTGAGGAGATCAAGATAAGAGAGTATTTACATAGTACATATTTTCCTGATTTATGAATCAGTCAAATCAGTCTTCAGGGATAGTTCTCCAGGCTTCTTGAAGGACATCCCAAAGCTCTTCTTTGGATGTGGGCTGCCTTTTGTTCCGTTCTCTGTCAGATGATCCCACACTGCTTCAATAATGTTGAGGTCCGGGCTCTGGGGAGGATTCATCCCTCCATAAGACCTGTTGCCACTGATTTTCAGTCCACTTCTTGTGTCATTTGGCACAGCTCAGCCTTTTCTCCCTGTTTCCCTTCCTTAAGAACGGCTTCTTGACAGCCACCCTTCCATGGAGACCATTTCTGATGAGGCTTGGGCCAACAGTAGATGGATCAGCTGAAGGTCCAGATGCATCTCTCAGGTCCTGTCAGGTCACAGCTGGATTTTTTCCTCTTTCTTAAGGACATCACTTTCAGATCCTGTTCATCTGCTGGAGATAGTTTTTTAGGCCTGACACTTCTTCTTTTGTCCTCCACTTGTCCAGTTTCCTCAAATGTTTTAAGGACACACTGCACACCATGCTGAGATATGCCAAGTTTTCAGCTAATAGCTCTTTGGGAATCACCTTGTTGCTGCAGAAATCCTATTTTCTGTCTGTCAAACTGTGTTTTCTTTGCTGTTTTTCATAGATGCAGCTAAAGAAATGGGAACAAATGATGTGTCTTTGTGAGCTTAAGTGCGCAGTTTAATTAATTTTCTTCATAGTTGTCGGTTATTTAGACAAAACATTGGTTCATCCCTTGAATAAATTCCTTCTTTTGCTTGAATTATTCATGGATCAGTGTTATAAAGGTTAAACGGACAAAAACATTTCTTAGAAAATGGTACAAAGACTGGACTGAAAGTGAGTCAAAAAGCAGCGAACGGCCCCCACAAAGTATGAGAAAACCACTTTAAAGATTTCAGCTGCTTGGATGATGTCTGGATTAACATTTTTACAGGATGCTTATTGATTATTAAGTCTCCTCATTTTGATTCACCTTTATGAAAGCAGACTTTCCTTGAACTCTATTCTCAGTGTTGAGACACGGAGGAAGAGATGGAAATGATCTGCTCTGTTTATCTCATATTGTTCACGTTCCGTTAAATTAACCTGTACACAAACCTTTGATAAGCCATGTAATAACACTACCTTTATTTGTTCCTCAGTAATAAAAATCTCCTTCATGCAAGGACCCAAGAAAGCAGGGATGCTTTCTCCTCTAAATCATTTCCAGAAGGTTAATCCTTGGGTTAATGCACTTAATTAAGAGCACCGAAAAGCCAGTGTTGGAGAAGCTTAAGGGTGAACTGCATTAAATCGAACATGAGACTGAATATTATATCACAGCTCGTGTCATGCAAAGTTAAGCTGTTTATATAATCTTTCATACCAGGTTTTGTTGCTTTTAATATCACGATAAGTCACTGAGAGTTTGAACTCTTATTACATTCTGAGTAACAATCCTCTGCAAACATTGATGGATGAGGCTCCTCTGCGGGTCTCCTTTGATGTCAGCTGTTTAAAAAAACTCAAGCCTTGGATCCTCACACCTTTTTTACAGAAAAGAAAGATCAAAAGCTTAAAAGCATATTGATCGTTGGACTTTATTGAATGAAAACAGCATGCATCTTATACGTAGTGATTTAAGGAGTTTGTGCTGTTATTCTGCTCTATTTCTGCCCTATTGATGCAGTGATATTGCTTTTGTAAAATCATTTACACAGATAGAGGCTTTGTATTTTTAAATTGTGAAGGATTAGGAACTATGTTGCGAACTAATAAAGTGCAGCTGCTGAATTCTTTTTATCTAAATGCATAAAATAAATGCATAAACATTATCTCGACCCATTTTCAGGCTTGAGGGTTTTCATCCAGACGAGTGAAATTAACCGAACCGAAGAGGATCTTTTAGCATTTTTATTCCATAATCAGTGCATGTATGCAGGTTGTTTTCAATGCATTTAAAACCACCAGAGATTAGGATCAACTTTTCTTTTCTTTTTTGTTTCTCTGCTCTAACTATGAGCATAAATCAGCCCGGAGGCCAGAAGCATGTTACTGTGCTTTAGATCTTCTACTTCAGTCCTCAAACTCATGATGACTTAACGATATTTCAGTGCTACTTGAACATATTAAGGGGTAAAGAGTCACAGAAATCGCCTTCATGATGCATGTGCAACAGGATGAGTCTGACATACAATGTTGTATTCTGCAAAATACATATTTTAATGTTATTTGGACGTCCACCACACTGATTTTTAAGGAGAAGCTGGTCTTCACCATCTCCTCCACATGGAACCATGTGATGGAATCAGATGTCAGGCTCTGCTACTCAGAAAGTCTTCATCAAGATGAATGTTTGCCACATTGTTGCCTAAAATATGTAGAAATGTTTAGTCTGCCTGTAATCCGGGCCTCCTGTCCCTCTCTGTTCTTCCTCTGGCCTCATTAAACAAATCTCCATCCTGTCTCCTGCTCTGCCAGTTGGCCTGTTGGCTCAGCTGTGCACAAATAAAACCACAAATAAACACAGGATGGGTCCAGACACATGCTTCAAATCTTAATTTGATCGTATAAAATTGAATGTGTGCTTCATCTGAGCACGCAGTTAGCTTCCCGCACTTTCTCATGCAGACGTGGGCGACTCTTTACACTTTCACTGTGCACATGTCTGTTCAGCTGAAGCTTTTATATGAATTCGTGTTTCTAAAAAGGCTGCAGGAGAAAGCCTCTTCTCTCTAAAAAGAACATGGCAGCACAGCTTAGGTTTGCAAAGCTGCATCTGAACAAAGCACAAGACTTCTGGAGCAATAGGCGCATTCCCACTGTAGGAACCTTCTGCAGTTCCTGGAACCTTTTCAGGACATTCAGGAACTAGGGACCACGGCCCTCAGGAACTAGGGACCACGGCTCTCAGGAACTAGGGACCACAGCCCTCAGGAACCAGGGACCACGGCTCTCAGGAACTAGGGACCACAGCCCTCAGTTCCTGGAACCTTTTCAGGAATAGGGACGTTTTTTCGTACATTTGGACATTCAGGAACTAGGGACCACGGCCCTCAGGAACTAGGGACCACGGCTCTCAGGAACTAGGGACCACGGCCCTCAGGAACTAGGGACCACGGCTCTCAGGAACTAGGGACCACGGCCCTCAGGAACTAGGGACCACGGCTCTCAGGAACTAGGGACCACGGCCCTCAGTTCCTGGAACCTTTTCAGGAATAGGGACGTTTTTTCGTACATTTGGACATTCAGGAACTAGGGACCACGGCCTTCAGGAACTAAGGACCACGGCCCTCAGGAACTAGGGACCATGGCCCTCAGGAACTAGGGACCATTTCAGCTCCTTCAGGGTCTTTTCTGGGCTCCACAGGAACATGACGTAGGTGTTTGGTGGCTGTAGCTCCGCCCCTTGTCTGAAATGTTTCCTCATACGACACGGACCCAACCGGCGCCTGTTTAATAAGTTAAACTTTGTCTCCTTTGTCTGCGGCGCTCTGCTCTCCTTCTTTCCTCCATGAAAGGAAGAAGTATCGCCCGCTGCTGGATTCTCTGTCTCCTGACTCTCGCTGTGAGCTCTTCCAGCCTCCATCTTAGACGCCTGATGTGATCGTCCATGATTAATATCACCGCCATGCAGACCATGAACACGGTGGCCTCCTCGCTCTCCATGTTAGTCAATCTTCCCAGGAGTGGACGTCCCAGCAAGTTCACCCCAAGGTGAAAAAGCCCAGAGCTACATCTCAGACTCTACAGGCCTCAGTTAGCATGTTAAAGGTTAAAGGTCACCCCAAGGTGAAAAAGCCCAGAGCTACATCTCAGACTCCACAGGCCTCAGTTAGCATGTTAAAGGTTAAAGGTCACCCCAAGGTGAAAAAGCCCAGAGCTACATCTCAGACTCTACAGGCCTCAGTTAGCATGTTAAAGGTTAAAGGTCACCCCAAGGTGAAAAAGCCCGGAGCTACATCTCAGACTCTACAGGCCTCAGTTAGCATGTTAAAGGTTAAAGGTCACCCCAAGGTGAAAAAGCCCAGAGCTACATCTCAGACTCTACAGGCCTCAGTTAGCATGTTAAAGGTTAAAGGTCACCCCAAGGTGAAAAAGCCCAGAGCTACATCTCAGACTCTACAGGCCTCAGTTAGCATATTAAAGGTTAAAGGTCATGACAGCACAGTTAGAAAAAGACTGAACAAGGATGGCTTGTTTGGAAGGGCTGCAGGAGAAAGCCTCTTCTCTCTAAAAAGAACATGGCAGCACAGCTTAGGTTTGCAAAGCTGCATCTGAACAAAGCTCAAGACTTCTGGAACAATGTCCTTTGGACAGACCAGAGCAAAGTGGAGATGTTTGGTCCTAATGCACAGCAGCACGTTTGGAGGAAACCAAACACAGCATATCAGCACAAACACCTCATACCAGCTGTCAAGCACGGTGGTGGAGGGCTGATGAGGCTTTCAAATGACGACATGTTTTAGTCTTTCTGATTAAACTCTTCAGGTTTTTTTCTGATTTTTCTTTTCCAAACAAGGACCACATTTTAAACTCAGCAGTAGAAGAAGAGAAACTTTTCAACCTGCAGTATTACATGGTCTGAGTAAATGTCACATCTTCGGTCAGAGCAATGATTTATATTCTCTCTTCCTCTCCCGACTCACCCAGTCCATGTTCTTAGACTCTCTAACTGATCAGAGTCTATTCCCAGTGCACCGGTTAGTGCTTGCTGTCCATTATTGGGTTCTTCCTGCTCTCAGTTTCCTGTTAACTCGCATGTGTAACCTTTTAGAAATACCACCTTAAACAGTCTGATCCTGGGTCCCTGCTGTCGTGGCACATGGACATGCTATAATGAAGCAGTTCAGTTGTTCTTTATCAGTGTTAATGTTACTGTTTTGTATGCATGCGCCTTTATTGGGCTAAAGGATAAAGATTGATGTGCTATTGTGATTTATTAACATTCACAGGGATTTGCTCTTGCAAAGGCTTCTGTCCCAACTGGGTCCCTCCGTTGGTCCCAGGATTGTCGTCTAGCAGCTCCTACACCACGCCTAAGACAATCCAAACTCTGTTCATGTGTCGTCCCACGATGGTGGAATGACCTACCGAGCGCTACCAGAACAGGGGCGTCCCTGTTCGGTCTCCTAACTGGTCTCCTAACTGGTTTCCTAACTGGTTTCCTAACTGGTCTCCTAACTGGTCTCCTAACTGGTTTCCTAACTGGTTTCCTAACTGGTCTCCTAACTGGTCTCCTAACTGGTTTCCTAACTGGTTTCCTAACTGGTTTCCTAACTGGTCTCCTAACTGGTTTCCTAACTGGTTTCTTAACTGTTCTCCTAACTGGTTTCCTAACTGGTCTCCTAACTGGTCTCCTAACTGGTTTCCTAACTGGTCTCCTAACTGGTCTCCTAACTGGTTTCCTAACTGGTCTCCTAACTGGTTTCCTAACTGGTCTCCTAACTGGTTTCCTAACTGGTTTCCTAACTGGTTTCCTAACTGGTTTCCTAACTGGTCTCCTAACTGGTCTCCTAACTGGTTTCCTAACTGGTCTCCTAACTGGTTTCCTAACTGGTCTCCTAACTGGTTTCCTAACTGGTTTCCTAACTGGTTTCCTAACTGGTTTCCTAACTGGTCTCCTAACTGGTCTCCTAACTGGTTTCCTAACTGGTCTCCTAACTGGTCTCCAGCCTGTGAAACCTCTGCAGATGGTCCAGAACGCGGCGGTGCGTCTGGTCTTGGATCAGCCTAAAAGAACACGTCCCCCCTCTGTTCATTGAGCTCCTCTGGCTGCCCTTAGCCGCCCGCATCAGATCCAAGTCCCTGATGTTAGCTACAAAGAGCTTAATGGAACGGCTCCATCTACTTGAATGCTCTTGCAAAGGCTTCTGTCCCAACTGGGTCCCTCCGTTGGTCCCAGGATTGTCGTCTAGCAGCTCCTACACCACGCCTAAGACAATCCAAACTCTGTTCATGTGTCGTCCCACGATGGTGGAATGACCCACCGAGCGCTACCAGAACAGGGGCGTCCCTGTCTATCTTCAAGAAGCTCCTGAAAACCCAGCTCTTCAGAGAGCATCTCCTATCCCAGCACTTACCTTGTACTTCCCTCCCCCCTCTATCTCTGCACTTTATCTTTCTGCACTTCCTTCTATGCCTGCACCCTATCTCTACTCTGTCCCCTCTGACAGAGTCGGACTCCTGGGTTCCTTCTATGTAGCTTATTGTTAGCTTCTTATAAAGCTGTTATATCTTCATTTGTAAGTCGCTTTGGATAAAAGCGTCTGATAAATACAGAAACAGAAACATAAACAACATAAACATTTGCTGGGTCAGTTGTCTCTTTTCCATTTGGCTCTAATATAACCTCACAGATGGTGGCACCATTTGACTAATTTTGTTCAGCATTCAACCATTAAGGTAAAGTTCTGAAACCACAAAGACCAAAAGCAACAGATGATCACCCTTTTTTCACATAATGAACTTGAAAATTAAATAATTTCATCAACACAATTATGTAATTACAATTAGGCTTCCAGTAACAATCCCTACTCTCCAACTCTACAAGTAGCAATATAATCACAGCACCACAGAGAGAGCAGCAGAGGCTTTAACACCGCAATGTGGCAGCAATTTTGAGTTCTGCTCTGGTGAGAATCTGCAGCCTGTTTCCTTTAGAAAGCCCTAAATATTCGCAGCGGTCTGGAAGGTGTATTTCACGGCCAGTTTGGCAGCAGGAAGTGTCTTTGGTCAGGGTGTTTGTATAAACAGCTCTTAATGGTTTTAGCCTGCGGTGGGGCCCCTGTGGCACATGCACACATGCTCCACATGCATGCAAATGAGTGTATATAAAATGCTCCTAGCTGTTCCCTGCATGTATCTCCTTACACATACGTGTGCGTATTTGCTGGCATGTGTAACACAGATAATCCGCCCCCTCATTCAAATGCAGTGAAGCTCACAGACCTGTTTAAGATGCCAAATTAGCTTCTGTTATAGTCGGCTCTAAACACCCCTGAACAACGCCGTCCGAGCCAGATGTGGTGTCCTAACGTCACGCTTCCATTTGTTAGTTTGTCTGAGCCAATTATATGATGGTATTGCATAGTGTTCATCTTTTTTTTTTACTGTTAAACACTTCATTTGTCAGATTAAAGTTGTTTGTTTGAACAGTTATTATGACATACAGCAGAGAAGTGAACTCAGGACTGAGGACAGACCAGTGTAAGCAGTGTTTATTCTTACTCTTAACCTGGGCTTTAGATGGTTATTGTCCTTAAAAGATCACTCCATCTATTTTCTATACTTCTGCACTTGTGCAGGATCATGTTGACTTAATATTAAAAAGCAGTAACTTGTCTGTTTGGTTGCCTTCAAATTTGGAACTGCCCAATGATTTCAAATATGGAAGAATTGGCTCTTCAATGCTTCTTCTTCTTCTTATAGATAATTTCTACCTCAGATCTAAACAACCACATAGTTTATTTGTGCCCATGTTCATATATGCATCCAAAGTGATGCAACTATGAGATCATAAACGCTTGAATGGAAGGCGACTGGACGTCTTTCCTTGGTTCTTGAAGGCTTAAACCTCTCCTTCAAACCTCTGGGGAGTTTCAGGTTTATAAGCTACTTCGAGAACATTCACACTTTGACATTTGTGTCAGTTTACCAGCGGACTCAGGACACAGATGCAGGGTTGTATGGGTTCCAAGAGGGTTTTTATTATTTAAATCTCCCGGCAGCGCAAAAGGAAAGGCTGTGAAACACCTGAGCGCTCTCCTCTGTTGTAATTAAGCGGAGGAGGAGCGCAGATATGAAAGTTAAACATAAAACTCTCCGAACTGGGAGGAAAACAGAAAAGCTATGAATGCTTAACAAAACAAAGACGAGGCGGAGTAAAACAAAAGACGCACTCTGAACCAAACAGAGGCTCTATGAACTTTAACAACTAAAGGCTCTCCTTTCCTGTAAAAGTTACAACAAAAATCACTCCTTTAAAACGGAGGAAAAACAAAGCTATGAAACTTACCGGGTTAATAAATAAACTAAGGCTATGGACCAGAATAATCTATAAAACAAGAGAGGATCGCTCGCTGCGGGAGGATCGCTCGCTGCAGGCTCGTGAAACAAGACAAAGGGCTGGTAATGATGCTCATGTGGAGAGGCAACATACTGGCACAAGACAAGGGAAACGCAGACTATTTGAACTCATGAGGGACCAAAGGGAAAAGGTGGAAACACTTTGGGAATCAGGGAAGACAACGAGACGCTTGAAACGAGAGGAGACAGTTAGTGCTTTTCAAAATAAAACAGGAAATGACGAGACAAGACATGGAACAGAACATAAACCGTGACAATTTGTTGAGGTCACCGAGCCACCTGATCACCCAGTGGGTTCCTCAGGTCATTGTCACCTGTGAGTCATTTACCTGCCCGATCAAAGTGTTTTGGTCACAAGATTCAAGGTGTGAATGAAGCTGTAAAGCTGTCTGAGAAAGAGATTTCCCACCAAGAGCTTGTAAATCTTCACCAGTCAGTTAGAACTTTTGGATAAAGCTTAGTTTATGCGTATGATGTGACGCCGTCATTGAGCATTGGAAGGCGTTGCTCTGCAGTTCACCGCCTTGCCACTAGGGGGTGTGTTTGTGTGGTTTCAGGGGTTATGGCCGAATCCTCAGTCTGGTTGTTGCTCCGTCCCACTTCTGTCTTGGAAGAAAGTTAAATGGTCGGCTTTTAGAGCTCCTCAATCATCCTCCTGTAACCTAAACACTTTTCCAGTTGGCAGGGATCGAATGATGGTGAGCAGTGATTGATACAGACAAACAAAAGTTTGGCTACTCTGAGTAGTTTAACAGATTAGTGTCCAGCCTGTGTAAAAGTGAAATATGTATTTTCCACTTTATGTGGTTTGAAAGACATTAGAAAGGTTCTGTTTCTTTTGATAGACCTCTTTTAATTAACTCTTTACCCTCCAGCACTGCCTCAATGGAAAGATTCAAAGAGTTTATTTCTTCAGGAACTTTCAGTTAAGTTAAAATGACCAAATTTTCGGACATTTAACACGATTTTTATGATATATTGGCGCCTCTCTGAGAGTCTACCGGACCTCGATGTGTTCCCTCAGATCATTAGCTGGCCTTAGGAGGCATAATTCCTCTGAAGAATATTCTTAATGTTGGCCCTTTTGCCAAATGCCGAACTTACTTCACACTTCTTTAGCTGTTCTGTGTGTCCTTGCCCCCAAATATTTAGTAATAACTGAATTAAAGTAAATGTATAGCTATAATTAAGCCATAATGAGACATCAGACATGTGAAAATCCTGTTGGCTGCTGAGTTTTGGTTTTAAAATGTTTCTTTTTACCTAAAAAAGTCATGATTTACACACTGCTGCTCTAAATTTTGATTTAATTCTGTTCTCTGTGTTCCCATCAACCCCCGACCCGTGTTTTCTCTCAGGTATTCTGTCCTTCAGAACGGGAACCACAAAGAGCAGGAGAAGAAGTCTCTGCACATGAACACAGACTTTAATGAGTCCTGCTTGTGACAAAAACTCCTCTCGGCTCTCACAGTGTCCCCCGCAGAAACCACGGAAACGCACCTCAGCCTTCCCTCATCCAGGTCTGGGATACCAGCAGAGCCCAAAGCCAGAAGCCTTGAAGGACTTTGGGGATCCAGAAGAGGACCAGGACACTTT
This sequence comes from Leuresthes tenuis, assembly GCF_036924035.1. Taxonomy (NCBI): domain Eukaryota; kingdom Metazoa; phylum Chordata; class Actinopteri; order Atheriniformes; family Atherinopsidae; genus Leuresthes; species Leuresthes tenuis. The sequence continues at coordinate 2,166,055 of NW_027325365.1, forward strand.
CACTGGTTTTAAAGCTCAGCCAAAACTTGAACTGAGATGTGATGAGGGGCTAAAGCCAGCCTCTTGTCCCTCTGAAGCCGGTTCCGTTTAGTTTTCCTGCCTGCAGACCCACACAGACGGGCTGGCCCAGAACTTAGAGACCAGCTTGTCTTGTGGAGAAGCAGCAGCTGTGGTGGAGTGTGTAGGAGAATTTCACAGCAGATGTGATTAATGACTGCACTAAGAGTCGTAGAGGGGATTTACGTTGCCAAAGTGATTTTCATACACTTACAGTGGATCTATTTCTGATTATTATATGATGCTCCCTTTTGTTTTTGAGTAGAAAATCAGAAAGAATGACATTAGATATTAGAGGGTCGTCCCTTGTAAAATGACTGTGATGAGTGGGCAGAAATGAGCTGATGAAACAAGTGAGCGCCTAAAACAACACTTTTGCTTAACATCACATTAAATGTCACCTGTCTTTGCTTGAGTCAAAGCTGATTGTGTGTCATGTCAAAGTTTTGCAGCCAAATCCTCAATAAGCTGAAAGGAAAATGTGGTTTCGAGGCCGTGTAAAGTCCTTGACCCAAGCTGTCAAAGTGCATTATGATGGAGGCTGCCAGCCCACACTCCCAAGGCTCCACCCGAATGATTGTCCTGAGCGCCACATCAAGACCTTAAGAGGACCACAACACATGAAAGCTGCTTGTGAATGAATTAACAGTGTAATGATGTTGGTTTTCTTGCGTTTCCATGGAGATGCATGTTGAAGTGCGTTTCTGAGTGTCCTTAAATGTGATGTCCGGTATGTCTGAGATGTAGGATCGTTTTTTTCCACCATATCCCCCATGCTGTGTTGCTCTACTCCATGTTGACGCACCGGTTATTCCCTTGGTACCTGCTCGTCTCTGAGGTTATGATAAGGAATGTACTCGAGATCTTTCTGTTTGGTTTATTCATGGAAAAATAACACTAAAGCCAACTGTTTTCTTGTACTCATAATACAGACTTGTCCTTTTTTAAACTCGGTTGTAGCTTTATTCTTGTAATTCAACACCTTTATTTAAAAGATATTCAAATTTCCACCAATTGGTCTTCAAAGGTTGCATCTGCTTACATTGTCAGTCACCATTTGCACTCCACAAAAGTATTAATTCATGTTCCCAACACTTGAATATGTGACATACACTTGGGGTTAATGTCTGAGTCAAAGAGAATCGTGGTTCTAAATGTCTGGTTTTATGTTTTACTGCAGCTCTGCTTTTGCTCCTTCACCAAGTGAAACTGCAACGAGAATTTAAAGGGGAACTCTGGTATTTTTAAACCTTATTTCTGGCATGAAATACGTTCATCTGCTCACTGAGAACATTTTGGTGAAAGTCGGCGTCCTTCAGAAGATATTTAGATAACTGGAGATCCATATAACGGAGTGAACGGGGCTTAGAGGATGCAGCCTCTAAATAAGGCATTATCTGTCTTTATTTCACCAATACTTTAAGAAGAATGAATGAATGAACGTGTGCTATAGCTCTGTTAGACTCCACCTACTCCACATGTGCTGTCAGTTCTCCAGCCTAAGAGTGTTTTTGTCTGTCAGTGACGTAAATTAACTCCTCTGGCTGCCCTTAGCATCAGATCCAAGTCCCTGATGTTAGCTACAAAGAGCTTAATGGAACGGCTCCATCTACTTGAATGCTCTTGCAAAGGCTTCTGTCCCAACTGGGTCCCTCCGTTGGTCCCAGGATTGTCGTCTAGCAGCTCCTACACCACGCCTAAGACAATCCAAACTCTGTTCATGTGTCGTCCCACGATGGTGGAATGACCTACCGAGCGCTACCAGAACAGGGGCGTCCCTGTCTATCTTCAAGAAGCTCCTGAAAACCCAGCTCTTCAGAGAGCATCTCCTATCCCAGCACTTACCTTGTACTTCCCTACCCCCTCTATCTCTGCACTTTATCTTTCTGCACTTCCTTCTATGCCTGCACCCTATCTCTACTCTGTCCCCTCTGACAGAGTCGGACTCCTGGGTTCCTTCTATGTAGCTTATTGTTAGCTTTTTATAAAGCTGTTATATCTTCATTTGTAAGTCGCTTTGGATAAAAGCGTCTGATAAATACAGAAACAGATACATAAATGTCTGGAAGCCAGAACGGCCTCTGTCTCTGCACATTACCGCCTGATAAATATGACTTCCAGTCGGTCTTCTTTCAACCCGACCACAGAGGAAGTGACGAAGGCCTGACTAGAAATGTCCACCGAGGTGAAGATGAGATGCGGTCAGAATAAAGCAAAGTTTGTGCTGCATATTGTAGACATTACAGTTAAATTCAACTCCAAACTCTTCATTTGTTTCGTTGCATGTGAACATTGTTGTGCTTTTTACAGGTTTAACAATGACCAACCATGAAAGAGGCTTCCGTGGGAACCAATGAGGGTCGGCGTTTGATTACAAAGGGCAAGTATGGTGTCCTTAAAGGGCTGGATTGTGCAACGCATGGCCAAGAGCAGCTGTATGCGCTAAACTTCTGTGAAAGCAGAGTTCATTCATCTGTCTTTGGTCACATGATGTCACAACATGCAGTTACAGTTCCCTGTTAGTTCTTTCCTGTTAGCACGAGTTCACAAAGGTATCAAGGGAGAAAAAAGCTGGCTGTCACAATCCATCACATGACGAGGACCCCAGGAATTGCCGAGGCATTGAATCCAAAGGCTAAACCCAACCAGGAAGAAGACAGACTGACAAGAAGGAAGCAGCAGCAATCAGGATCTTACAAAGAACAATGAAAGCCACGTGTTCCCTGGCAGTGATGATTGAATGAACAGGTGCAGGGGGGGTAAGTAACAGGTGGCAACACAGTGATCCAGAGAGCTGAAGATAAAGATAAGTCAGGACATCCAGGTGAGTTGCTGTTGCAGGAGTTTCTGACTCCCACTTTAGATTAATCCCTGATCCCTCTCAACTTTGGGTAATTTCCTCTCCCTGCATCAGATGTTCTCGCCCCAAAAAGGCAACTCCTCGGTTCTTTGGAAGGAGAAACTTCACAGAAACTAACTTTTTGTGTTCCTCTTCTTTTCTTTTAACCGCTTTCCGGGAGAAAGAGGGTTGAATTTGTGCTTGAATTAGTGAAGATTCTTTGCAGATATGTGGGTGTTTCTGTCCATGCATCCAGACGAAGCCACCAAAGGAGGACTTCATCACACTGTACCTGTGCTGAATGTACTGATATATGTCTTTGGGGAATTAAGCTAAATTTAACATGCTTGAGGATATAAAGGTAGTCTGGTTCAGATGGAAAAAACTGACAGTAATGAGGAATAAATACGTCTGGAGTGTAAAATATTTGGAAGATATTTTGCTGCAGCAGGATACAGTCGGGAATATTTTCTATTCTCATTGATAAGCACTTATATGCATCATCTTTTTCAGGTTTTTTGCATATATATATATAAATATCTTCTTTCTGTTGGCCCTTATTCTGTCCTGACCTCCCACTCCAGCGAAGCCACAAACAGCTGGGAGCAAAGGCTGTAGAACCATCTGAATAATGGAGGCTAAAAGAGGCTTGAAATGAATCATTTCAACAAGCATTCATGTTTTCAGCATCTTTAAACCCACGATTTCTTCCCAAAAAAGTCATGTTTGTTGTTTTTTATATACACAGGAAGGCGGACTTTGTGGCGGATGCTTTCGTTTTCCCCATCTGGCTGTTTTTTTTTCCTTCTTTTAAATGGCCACCCACCTCAGGAGGTTCAGTTTCCATGACATCTGTGAGTCTATGGCTGCCTGTCAGTCACAGCGTGTACATTCTGGTGTAAAGATGTTTGTGGCGTGTGGGAAGCTCATCAACAAGTCTAAAATTATCAACTCAAACTCGCCCACCTTCATGAAATTTCATCAGCCGCTGTCATTTGTAAGGAAGAACATTTTTGGACCAGATGCAAAAACGCCGCCGTGTTGGAGACCTCGAGAGATTCAAGAAGTCGTGCAGCCATTTCTGGTGAGACTGAGAAGGAATGTCACTGAAAATGGAAACACTCTCAGGCTTTTGTCCCGACTTCAAAGAAGTATCCATCCACCTGTGAGGAGACGTGAAATCCAGCCCCATTCTTCAAAGCCTTGGGCTCATTTGAGCTATTTCTTTGAACCTGATGTTTCTTTGTGATGGTGACATCAGAGAGCTGGAGGTGGGCTTCGGTCATCTCAACCTGAGCAGGATTTTTTAACACGGAGATGAAGATAAAATGCTTTGTGATGTTTGCTCAGCTTCCGAAAGCCTTCTTAAGCATTGAAGCTGCCTTCAGTGCAGAAAAATCTCCTCAAATCCGGTGAGAATGAACAGTTTGTTTCAGTCCTTCTGCATTTTTAGCTTTGGAGAAATAAGTGCAGAAACCAGAATCTGTGCCCTCAACAAGCTGAAAAGAGCAAAAAGCCACAAATAAGAAATAGAAATATGACGACAACCACTGCAGGTTAATGTCAAACTATGAATGTGCAGCTTTGTGAGCTCCAGCCAGTGGATGGTGTGGTTTGGTCTGATTGAGGACTGGATTTATAGGCTGCATAACGAGTTTGCAACTGTAATATTTAAAGAAATAGATAGCAATGCAAATTAGCTTTTAACTATCTGCATCCATGTCATCTCTTTTCATTTCCAGCTACATTAGTATATAAACTAAGAGAGAAACTCGCACAACAGCTTTCATAAACCTCTTTAGTTACATCGACAGCACAAAACGGGGTATTTTCATCTATTAAAGTAACATAAAAGGCTTCTTTTCATGGTGAAGTGTGCGACTGGTTAATGTTGCTATGTGACAGTTCAGATAAAGGCTAATTAAAGATTAAAGACAAGCTGATAATCCTGGTGTTGACTTCCTTTGTGAGCTCAACAGCAAGGTGGGTGTCAGTCATGGCGTGCTAAGCTAACACATTACTCTCACTTTCTGCTTTTGTGGCAGAAGCCTTGACAGCCTGCAGGTTTTCAGAAAGATAAAGTCGGCAGCTCGGGAAGAAAAGCTCCAAGATGAAGCTCATGAATTGCTTCATCTTAACTGAAATACTTGACAGTGGCAGCATTGTGTTTAGATAATTCACAATAAAAAAATCTGAATCAACACCACACCTTCTGCTCCCAAGACCTGGACTCTAACATCAATTATTTCTGGTTATTCTTGCACAACATGGCTAATAACTGGCTTATATTAGACGACAAAAGGCATGCGCTGGTTGTGAAATGAATGTATTCTTGCACTAGCAGCACATTTGTGCACTTTCTTTAATTCTTACTTAATTATTGCCTTCATATAACTCATATAACAAAGGTTTCTTGGGTCGTTATCTCAAACCCTTTAGTGAGTAGATACATGGGGGGTCTTTTAAGAGGATTCAGTACATATCTGGATACATGAAGTCAAATCAAAGAGGAAACATGTTTAAATTAAACAATCTACTACAGTCAGAAACCGGCAGGACATGGATGCAGGATTGATTTCAGAATAAGATGGTTTATTATGAATAAACTCTCTTAACAGGTCTCAGAACAGAGAAATAAACACTATGAAAAATTACTATGGCTCTGATCACTATAAGCACAATCTTCTAAAGAGGTGAACAAAGAAACTCTCCTTCTACTGGAGGCACTACAAGATTAAGCAAAGAACAAAAAAACGAGCTTCCGCTCCTATAACTGAGGAGCTGTGAAACATTAGAACAAAAACTCTCAAAATGAGGAAATCAAAAATGACTGAAAATTAGTCAAAGCTAAGCTGAGATAGTCACAAGAACATTTACCAAAAGAAACTCTGAAGGAGAAACGCTCGACTTCAGGAATCCACCAAGGGGTCAAAAACACAGGATACCGCAATGGTCAAGAATCTGGGTTTTTCAGAACAAGAGCTTTTCAGAGGCCGGGATGAAGACTGTAAAGTACAACTGGCAACGAGACGAGGGAAGACAAAGCCTAGATACACATGAGGATCCAAGGGGAACAGGTGGAAACACTAATAATAATAATCAGGGGAGACACGCAGACGCAGGACACGGGAGGAAGCGAAGAAGAAGGAGAAGTTGATTTTCAAAATAAAACCGGAAGTGACAAGACAAGTTACAAAAACTAAAAGTATACAGGAATCATGACAACTACAGTCTGAAACAGTCCTTAGAAATGTTTCATGTAGATATTTCATATTGAATAAAAACAAGGAGTTTCTATAAATGTGGTATTGATTATTAAGTCCAGTTTTGATTGGACTAAAACGATATTTATTGTTTCATGTTTATCGTCTTACATTCATTCAGTTACAAAATGTCTCACCAACCTCGGCCTCAGCAGAAGGATCTAAATGACAGCTTCAGAAGTCATTTTTTACGAGGTTGCTCATCTTTGTGCTACTGTTATGAGAAGAAGATGCATAAATCCCCCAGTTTTGAGCTTATTTCAACCCTAAAATTCAAGCCAAAACTCTTGGAGAACAGCTGGTGAACAGGGAGTTGCATCACTGCAAATACACAGTTCCAGTTAAAGATTAAATCAGTTTATTCTGACACAAATAAAACGAAAAGGAACATAACTGCAGAGTCTTACAATATGTAAATGATATTTGTCCCAGTTCCACTTTATTGATCCTTCAGTCAAGTAAGAACACGTGACATCAGAGCTGATGATGTCATATCTTCACTCTTCTTCTTCAACGGTCGATGAAAAAGGCTCAGAAATGTTACGTTTCTTCCTGTTTTCTGCTCTGATACGTCTCTCATCTTTCTGGTACTGAAGCCGGCGCTCATGACACAGAAATATTCATGGTTGCCGCTCTCGACAGGGAAAAATGTGCCATGAAAAGGTTGAAGGAAGCGTTGGTGGGTGGAGTTAAACCCATTATCCTTTTCCACAGTCCTTTTACTCTCATTTTACTTCTTTGTTGACCTACTTTTCTACTTCGCTCGCACCAACTCATGATTACAGGAAGGAGTTAAAGAAGCATAAAACCCTGTAAGAATCTGATCTTTTACTCACTTTTAGAGTGTGTAACGGAAAGATGACGACTTCAGCTCGGGGTGTCCAGATGAAGACTTTCTGAATCATTTAAGACACACAGTTGCACACTCAATAAGTTTATGTTTCTACATGAACTTTTGTATTTTTAACAAGATTCTCTGCAACATTTCAAGACTCCGTTCCACTCAGCAGAACAACTGGTCCATGTCTTCGTTTCCTCTAGACTGGACTACTGTAACAGGCTCTTTATCGGGATACCTGGCAGCTGAAATATATTCAAAACAGCGCTGCCAGGGTCCTGATGAGAGCCCATAAGCAGGAGCACATCACCCCTCCTCCCGGATCAACTACAAACTTCTGCTACTCGCCCATAAATGCATCCATGGACCCACATACCTCCAAGAACTCACCACCCTCAGATCCACCAGCACCATGCTCCTCCAGGTCCCAGGTTCTCCACCATGGGGGCCAGAACCTTCTTCTCAGCCTCCCCACCCAGCTGAGGGCCATTCAGAGCCAGGACTCCTTTAAAACAGGCCTAAAAACCTTTTTATTCAGAAAGGCACATGATGGCTGATTTTTAACCTTTAACCCATCTTGTAGGACTTTGAGCTCTTCTCGATGAAAAGTGCATTGGAAATAAAATGTATTATTATATTGTTATTATCATTATTAGATGCCTGAAGAACCTTTTTGATGGACTGAATTATAAGACTGGAGCGTGAGAGAATATTCCAATTTCTGTTTGTTATTGGCAGACGTTCTTGGGTTGGAAACCTTTGTCAGGCCTTTGAAAAGTGATGATGGTTAGAGTTACAGATGCTCTTGAGTGTTTATTATCTCCTTTTTACTTGTCTTATCCTTTTTTTTCTTACCAAAGCATTTTATTAATTCTATCTTGCACTACTTCTGGTTCCGGTTTTATTCTCTTGTTTTGTTTTACGTGTCTTTGCCTGTTTTTATTCTTTCATCCTTTTATTCTGTTATTTATTTTCCTGCTTTGTAAAGCAATAAAATTGCCTTGACTTGCCTTACAAATGAAAAGCAAACAGTTCCAGTGTTCAGAATGACTTGTATAATAACATGTGTGCATACTTCACACGCTCTCATTAGGAATAATGACATAAAAATACATACTATATGAGCACATTTACACTGAAGACCACTCATATGCAAACCTACACACTCTTGGACACTCACTGTCATTAATAATAATGCACATGAAATTAATTACTATATATACACTGGCTGGGGTGTACTCCTCTCTAAAAAAACAATTAGTTTTAATGAACCAGGAATATTTTTGGCAGCATGTTTCTTATTCAGTTCAGTCTGACTCAGCCTCCGAAATTCCTGCAAAGTGTTGATTAAGAGTAAATATCCTCAGAGGGACACGAGTTATTGAGGTCAGAACTTTCTTCAAAGAGGTTTTATGATGCTTTTCCCTGAGAAATGCTGACAAAGGCAGTTTACAGCAAAGACACGAACACCAAACAGACTTCGTGTCCCGTGTGGGAGAATCACTGTAACCATTTCATTTTATTTTAATTTTATGCTTTTTCTGTTTCTATCCCACTACTTTCCTTTTTTTTTAACAAAGTAAAGAAGTGGCTGTTATCGAATCGAGTCGTCCACACATTACACATAAAATGAGATGCTATTTAATGCCGCTGTCCTGCAGGTTTTAGATGTTTCCCTGCTTCAGCACACCTGATTCAGATCAATGCATCATTAGCAAGCTGCTGCAGAGCTTAACCATCTTCTGAAGAGATCATTTCATCTGAATCAGAGGTCAGAGAGTATTAAAGGGGAACTCCGGTATTTTTAAACCTGGACCTTATTTCTGGCATATATTAGGCAGCAAGTTGTCCTCTAAGTTGATGTGTTGGAGGCAGAAACAATGGATAAGTGTCAGGATTTAAGTGATTCTGACAAGGGTCAAACTCAAGTGGTTCATTGCATTTCCACAACAGCGTCTCTTGTAGGATGTTTCTTCTTGTCTGCTGTGGGAAAAAAACACCAGAAATGGTCCAAGGGACAGCAGCCATGGCTCACTTCATGCACTTGGTGAGCAAAGAATAACCTGTGTTCAATTCAAGAGCTACAATGGCTCAAATTGCTAAAAAAGTTAAAGGGGAACTCCGGTATTTTTAAACCTGGACCTTATTTCTGGCATGAAATACGTTCATCTGCTCACTGAGAACAGTTGGGTGAAAGTCGGCGTCCTTCGGAAGATATTTAGATAACTGGAGATCCATATAACGGAGTGAACGGGGCTTAGAGGATGCAGCCTCTAAATAAGGCATTATCTGTCTTTATTTCACCAATACTTTAAGAAGAATGAATGAATGAACGTGTGCTATAGCTCTGTTAGCTCATAGCTGCTGTGTTGTTGTTATTAGCGGCTTTCGGGGGCTTATAGAGGGCTTTCTACACATTCGTTTGCTGGGATGACGTCATCCCCTGCAGCACAGTTTCACTCCGGTAAGAACGTCCATCTTACTCAAAGTCATCGTTCACGTTGTCAAAATCTGATAAATATCCTGCCATGTTGCACAAAACTATCAGCAGCAAACTCTGTGTGAAGTTAGCCGACTGTCACAGAGCACGGAGTGAATAAACTGTGCTGCAGGGGGGCGTGTGGATGAAGTGGTCCCAGTAGAGTGCCTGTGTAGAAATCCCTCCGTTAGCTCTCCTATAGCTGCAAGTAGCCACATAACAGCAGCTTAGTAGCCTCTACTTAGCCTCTAAATAAAGCATTATCTGTCTTTATTTCACCAATACTTTAAGAAGAATGAATGAATGAACGTGTGCTATAGCTCTGTTAGCTCATAGCTGCTGTTATGTGGCTACTTGCAGCTATAGGAGAGCTAACGGAGGGATTTCTACACACATCTACTGGGACCAGCCTGTCCGATGTAACCCACCTCTAACCAAATACAGCCGGGACCCTGAAATGGATGAAGGTGGAACAGAAAATGGCTGGTTGGAAGTTGTCAGAACAGAGATCTCGTGGACGTCCAATGACTTTCTGACTTCTTGCTCGTTAGCGAGAATCCCAGCTGTATCATGTAGATTTAATCATTATTACTATCTTTAAGGGTTTATGTTCAAAAGAAGCCAGAACTTGATAAAACTTGTAGTACAAGTAGAACAACTTAATTATTTAACCAGTGAGGCTTTGGCTTGTTATCAGGGTCATCACACTTAAGCTACATCTTCTATAATGATCCTGCAAATCCTGGATATTCACAACTTTATATCGAGGAACCTCATTCTGAAACTGCACCACAGATTTTTGCAAACTGCTGAGCTTCTGCGTCTTTTCTTATGAGAGATTCTGCCTATTTAAGTTCCTCTTGTTATGCCTGGTTATGTTACTGAGTTGTCATCAGTTAACTTGATTAGTTGCAGATGAGGTCACATTTTTCATTGATTAGTAACATTTTTCTCTCAACATTTGATATATTTTATGTGATTTAGTGTAAGTTCTGATCTCTATTTTTCTCTTGGGGTGGTAAATGTTATTTTATATTCCCTGATGCATTGTAAGAGATCTTATCAGGTATAATTCTGTTGCTGCACCAGCTGCCACATTTATTTTAAGCACAAACAGACCGATCATCTTAAACATTCATCAAATATCTTCCCAGTCACTTCACAATTTTTGATATGTTCTTAACTTTCTCGTATTCTCAGTAACATAACCAGCAAATGCAAAGTAAACTAAAGAACAGATAGCAATGCAAATGACCGACAGATTAAGGGTGTAGAAGATGGATGGATGGATCGACCAGAAGGTCTGACAGAGATGGTGGTGAAGCAGCCAATCCACACAATGAGTCAATTCATTTAGGAAGAGAAAATCCTTCCTAATGAGGGTTTAATGTGGTTACAGATTGAGGACAGCTCTCTGTGGGAGCAATAAATTGCCAAGGGAACACACATGGTGGCACAGTAAAGCCACAATATGACTGAAGATCCTCTGTTGGTTTAAACAATCTATTTTGTTATGAGAATTTTAGGGAAAAAAGCCAAAAATCTCATTTTGTGTCTGCATCCTCTTTGGTTCTTTTGGTTAGAAGAAGTTCAGCCCATTTTCTTCCATATTCAACCCTTTGGAAAGTGTAATAAGTTTATTTGTAGAGCACAAGGCAATTCAAAGTGCTTTACAGCTACATAAAATCAGAATAAAGCAAATAAAACCATTCCAAAATATACAAAATAATCATTAATTAATCAAATTAAAAGCTAAGAGTGCAGATAAATACTTTCAGTTGTCATATGCACAGCTAAATAAACTGTTTTCAGCCTGGATTTAAACAGAATTGAGGCCTGTCTCACATCTTCTGGAGGACTGATCCAGATTTTAGGAGCATAAAGCTGAGAGGCAGCCTCAGCTTGTTTAGTCCTGACTCTGGGCCCCAGCAGGAGACCCCCCCCCTGAGGTCCTCAGAGTCCCAGCTGGTTCATGTGGCTCTAACATGTCAGAGATGTGCACGAGCAGAACTGTTTTAAAGTCTATTCTCTGAGAGACAGGAAGCCAGTGCAGAGACCTGAGATCTGGACTAATATGGTCGTATTTCCTGGTTCTGGTCAGGACTCGAGCTGCAGAGTTCTGGATGTCCTGCAGCTGTCTTACGGCCCGTTTAGAGCCCAGAGAGCAGCCGTTACAGGAGTCCAACCTGCTGGAGACAAACGCATGGATTAGTCTGTCTAAGTCTGGTTTAGACACTGTTCCTTTGATGTTTTTTAGATGGTAAAAAGCTGCTGATGTCATTCTTTTAAGGTTAAGGTCTGAGTCCAATATTACCCCCAGATTTCTAACCTGATTATTAGGTTTTAGAGAGAGAGTCTCAATGTGACTGAAAACACTTTCTCTTTGTTTCTGTGGATTCTGGCAATGTTTTTTAGCTGGTATAATAATATAATGTATAGTTTGCAGCTCAAACAGCACAAAACATGCTGCTTGTTGGATGAATGCACCACGAAGGTGTGAAAGGGGCAAACAGCTTGTGTGGTTCTCACCAGCAAAATGTAAAGCTTTAAATAAAAAAACGAGGTTTAAAACAACTCATTAAGTTGCCAGACAATGGCCCGAGTACGGTTGCTTCCTAACAGCTGCACAATGACAAGAAAACCAGTGCAACTTTTAGTGGTTTTGTGGGCAGATTTTGCTTCTTTGGACCAAAACGTAACCAGACTGCTCACGTTTCCTCTGCTTCCAGTTGATAAATGAGCTTCTGGAAATGCGATTCTCGCTCAAGTAAATCGGTCTTAGATAGGATTTATGTATTTTATAAGCTTTTCAGGCGGCTGTGGCTCCGTGGTGAGAGTGGATCGTCCAATAACCTGAAGGTTGGTGGTTCAATTCCCATTCTCAGCGCTCTAAAGATGTTTACAGAATTATTATTATTATTACAGAATGAAGCTGCAGGTTCCTTCCCGCTTTTTAAATCCAACGTCAGCTGCAGAACTCCTTTAAAGGTGCCTCCAGCTGTTTTTGAACAGTCGAAAGCGCTGAAAATAATAACACGGACTGAAACCTGACAGAAATCTGTGAAGCTTCGTGTCTAATCGCCTTCTTGAGGTGCCCTCGAGCAAGGCACCGTATCCCCATGCTCCAGGGGCGCTGTGAATGGCTGCCCACCGCTCCAGTGTATGGCATCTGTCTCTATGAGTGTGTGACCCTGTGCATGTGCATGTGCATGTCAACAGGTGCCAACCTGGATGGGTTAAAAGCAGAGGACAAATTTTGTGTGTATGCAGGACAAATAAATCTGATCTTAAGTAAATTTGTTCACAATCTCTGCACCTTCCTTCTCGAGCAAACCTGAAAAAAGTCTCCCCAAAATGTACTAAAGTAAGGACATATATAGCAGTTTCACAGCAGGTGAAACTCAGGAAAAATCCCAGCTAATTTAACCCTTGTCCAATGTACTCTTGGGAGGATTTTAACTCAGTCTTCTACTGATCTTCTCTTATTACTGCTAAGGTCATCTTCCCAACGTTGTCTCATTTCCTGCAGTGACTCGAGGAGACGTTGCAGATCTCGTAGAGAACTCAAATCAAGCCTCTTCGATGTAGAGATAAGGATAAGGCCGATAAGGCAATGTTCTTCTGAAGAAATGTGATTTCAGCAGATCAAACGTCTCAGAAAGTTGTGCAAACAATTCAAATCTGCCCTGAGTAAAGACGCTAGAAATGGAGGTTAAACCTTTTGCCACTCGTATCTTAAAAGCTGAATCCAAGGTAAAGAGCGGGCAATTATAGTTATCTACAGCGGAGGAATAAATTGACATTGCTGACAGGAGAAAGCGGTTTTTAACCAGCTCTGAGTGCATCCTCCTCACAGTAAAGGTCACTATAGTAAAAAAAACATCTTAAAAAAGCATGAAGACGTCAGAGTTTCTCCAGATAAGCTGTTTTTTATTGCTTAAAAACCAGTCTGTCAAAAAAACTGAACATATTTCGATAAACATTGTGTCACTGCAGCATCTGATGATGCTAAATTGTAGCTTTAGCACAGTTTAAATGTCCCCATGGTCAACAAATCCTTTTGTCTGGCAGAGTATTAACCTGACAGAGGAGGGGCAACAATGAGATAACGCACATGGAGGAGGATTGAAGCAGACTGAAACAAAGGCAGATGAGTCTTCTGCTGTAAACAGGAGTAACACGATTAACATCCATCTGGGCCAAATGATTGCTTATTCACAACAGGTCTGAAAGGGATGAAAGCAGTTCATGAGAAAAGCCGTGATTCAATTACCAATATATTATGTTGGAATCCCTCACAGGCAGCCAGGCTGTGGAGGAAGAGTCCAACCTGTGGGGATTCATTCACCCTGCTTTGATTAAACTGTGTGAGACGTGAAATAAAAAGCAGGATGCTGAATTATGAGTGCTGACATTGATAAGAAGAACGTGTGGATGAGCAGTGGGATTATGGCCCAGGTTACTACTCATTCCCACACTCCTCTCTCTGTTGAGCTTGGCTCTCAGCCAGATGATTATCTATGAAGTCTGGCTGTATAATTGTGTTTCAACGGTTTCCTCTGATGTTCACTACCCACTCGATCGAGTAAAAACTCTCCCAATCTGCCCCTCTATCTGTATTTTGACTCCACTTGCCACAAGAAACTCCTTCAGCCTTCAAGTTTCTTGTGACCATGAATAGTTGCCCTCATGCTGATGTGTTTTAAAATCACTGGGATGTATAAAGGGAAAATGACGGCATTGTGAAAATCTGTCCTTGAATATCAGCCCTGATCAAATGCTTTTTTATTGGTAAATCCAGCTTCACTTACTGTGCAAACATCTGTCTCCAGTCTTGTTCCAGCTGTTATAAATCTCCTTTTTTTGCATGCCTTTGAGTTCTGTGTAATTTATTTACTCGGCTTTATTATAACTGAGGCTTGAATTGAATTTGAAGCAATGATGAATGAATAATTCTGAGTTAATCACAATTGAAAAATTCTACTTTTATGTATTCTCTCTGAGTTTGTAAGAATTTTTCCATTTCATATCATATCCAGGTGAGGAGGCTTTCATTACCAGTGGAACTTTGCAGTTTCCTCCACCTCCGGATGCTTCTCCAGCCTCTTCTGAAGCTTCTTTCTGTCCGTAGGGATTCCCTCATCCATCTCATCACTCTTCTGCTGCTGTCACTTCAGTGTGACATCTGGCAGGCTGGCTAGTTTCTGGAGGTCCCACTGGATCCCATCTCTGTTGTCTCAGCCTGCTCTGGTGCTCAGGGCCTCATCTCCTGTGCTGTCCGTCAGGCTGGCTTTTTCTCACCACCAGTAGGATTCTTCATGTGTGACACATTCTCTATCTATCAGTGGCACAACATATTTTCTTACCTGTTGTGATAAATCATTGCTGCATATCTTCACAGTCAGTCCCACCATGTGTGTTCAGACGTGCTTGTGCCACATGTGGGGTGAGATGTGAGAAATCGCTAACTCCAGTCCTTCAGGATGCCCGAATATGTAAACATATGTGTGTGTTCGTTAGATTAAATCACTTTAATGTTGGATTTGTTGGAGCTTTGCGATGGAAAGGCAGCTTTTACATAAACAATGCAAAATTACAGATCAAATTACACAGTGCAGCAGATGCAAATGTTGATTAAAATGGGCTTTATTGTGTTCCTGAGGTCATTTTTAAAGAAGTAGCCGTTTATATATAATAAAAGAAAGAAAAATTAACCGCCACACTATTAATTACAGAGGCAATCTTGAGTCTATTCTTCAAATCCTCTTGTAATCCAGCAGACAGACTTGTCAGTGGGCCATTGTTCCCTCATCAGCATCAAGTCAAATCAGCTGTAGCCCAACATTTTAGATGGATTTTCTCTAACAATGACTGTTTACGGCCCCCACTGTAATTGCACTGGTTTGAGGGCGCTGGGGAAGGATAACAATAGCTATTCCAAAGAAAAAGAGATCATTTTTCTCTGCGTGACATTTAAAGTCTGGTGACTGTGGTCGTGTAGACAAGAAAAACAGAGGCAGAAAGATTATGTCCTGACAAATAGACTGAAAATGAAACATGAAAGAAACAGATTGTTTCTGTCAAATGGCCAATTGTGTAAAGTTAAAGCTTCATGTGGAATTAATGGACTACAAATCCTGACAATATGTACTGGAACAAGTTTGTGTCCTCAACAAAATCCAAACTCTTGTACAGAGATCAAGCAGTCAGTCGTAAAATTATATATTTTCCGTGTACTTTGTCTTTTTTGCATCTTATTTCTTGCATCACAATTCTGTACTTCACCAAGTATAAAGAGGAAAATAATGGTATGCTTTATAAGTTCTATAGTTTTATAAGTTCCCACTCAGATGGCTGAGTTCATATGCTAAATCTTGTTTTTTTTTTAATTTTAAATGCCATATCTGTTTTCTCTTCATCAGGCTAAGGATTCAAGATGTTTTATTTTACAATTAAAGCATTACTGTTAGCTTAAAAAACAAGATAAACCCGCTGCAGTATCAGTTTGCTCTATCTTAAAAGGACGATAAATCAAATCTTACTTGGAAACAACAAAGAAATTGTGATTTAGGCACAAAATAAAACCTCACACTACAATGCTTTCATGTGGACGTCATGCTGAGAATCACAAAGAAGCAGGATTTGTGTATTTGCACAAATATAATGATTCATATTTTGTCTCTTCCACAATTTTAAATGAGAATGGACTGGCGCTTTAGGATAGATTCCTTTGTCTAAAAATGGTTTAGAACAATCATTTTGACATTTTTAAAATACATGTTCTCATCTTTCATCTGGATAGAGAGAAATGTTTCGTTTGATAACTTGTGGGTGTTCACAAATGCATCCTGGCACGTAACAAATGTGCGGCCACGTGGGTGCAGCTTTCAGGCAGGTGCAGAGTTTAGATCCGGTCCTCGAGGACCGCTGTCCTGCAGGTTTTAGATGTTTCCCGCTTCAACACACCTGATTCAGATCAATAATCAGAACAATAACAGGCTGGAGCAGAACTGAACAATCTTTGGAAGAAATCCATTTCATCTTAATCAGGACATCCTTGGTTTAGACTGAGAAAAATGGCGTAGGACATATTTCCCGCCTACGAATGCTCGGATTGGACAAATCCCGGAAGGTGACTTTCCATCAACCAATCAATTCAAACCACCAATGTCACTAACGGTCACAGCAAGGCGTTTATCATTCAAGGTAAGAAAGTTTTTAAAAGGATTTAAATCCGTGTTTCTTTCGCTGCTTAGTCTTGGATTGGTTGAACTGAAAAGCACAGATTTGTTTGGAACATAAACCACTCATTTAGGGACTAATTTAAGAAAAATACCGAAATCTTGAGTCACAGCTAGGGTGTTAGCTAGGCTAACGTTAGCTTAAAGCTAATCGAAAAAGATGGCTTAATGTTAGCTGACAAGTTATTGTTTGGATAACTTTAATTTCAGTAAACAAACCTGACTGTGACAAAAGTTATTTATGGAGAAGATCATTTAATTCAATTAAAGCTATCATTCAATGAAATGTTTGAGATGGTGAGGTTACACTTAATCAATTATGAAATAAAAAAAAACAAGCTGTTATGAACAAAGTTTTGGGTCTGGATAGGTTAAGAGGGATTGGCATAATTTATACAATTTGTGATTTTATTTTTTTACATTTAGAGAGACAGCCTGCTCTTTTTATTCATGGAGTGTCTGGTTATGTGTGTTTTTGTGCAGAGAAAGTGTCAAAAGGGGTGTAAAATGTTCTTTTTTTTTACAGGTAGGATATTTTTCTCCTTTCATCAATCAAAAGAAGCTCTTGTGATGCTAAGGTAAGCGTCTATGACTTGGCTTCATCATGCAAAGCTGCTTTCTTTCATAGAAAATAAAAAAAGCTGAACAAGCTGCTTGTAAATGGTACAAACCCAGTGAGTTTACTGTTCATTTCAGAACATTCAGCTAAAGCTGTAAAATCGACAATCCCTTCAGGCGTACCAGGTGTCTGATTATCTTAATAATCCTTCCAGAAACTGTGATTCCTAGTGGTGTGTCTGCACTGAAGCATTTAGCCTTGAGACTAGCTTGCTTTTACTGTTTGGACTGGCTGCAGTAAAGGCTACTGTCACAGTGACCCCAAACACCGTGATAAGCCATTGATAAGAGATGCCAAGCAGCTCCAACAACGCCATTGATGTACTTACATTTTCAGTCTCATACACTCAGAAACTGGCGATCCTGAAGAGGAAAGCCTGGATTAATAAAGTAACGTCATAACCACCGTCTTCATGCCTGTTATTTTAAATTGAAGTTTAGTTTTGATATGCACCACATGCGCCAAACCCTGCTAGTCAAAATAATGATGTTCATGATAAATGTTCATGAGTAAAGTTGAATCCTTTGGTAAGATTTATTAAAGTAAAATCAAGAGGTCCTCAGAGTTGAAGCTACTCGCAGATCAAATGCTGATCAAAAGTCTGCTTGAACAGGGTGGGACCAACAACAAGAGATTTCAGCTCAAGGAGAAAATGGCATGAAAAATGATATGTGGCAAAAAGCTCATACAAAAGGACAATCTTCATCACTTTAACTCTGTGAAACTTTGTCTACTTTAACTCCTAAAAGCTAAACGAGACCAACAACAGCGTACCAACACAACCAAGAGCAGCCCTCACCTCAAACTGTTCCTCATATATCTGAGAATGCTGTCAAATGGCAACCAAACCCTCCAATATTTAAACATGCGGTGGCCTTATTCAGAAGCCCGTCAGCTCGAGATCCAGTCAGATTTAACTCAAAATATCAATGCTGACGGCTGATTCTGTGTTTAGTTACGTAGCAGTGACCTCTGTAACACATTCGAAAGCTTCTGAACTCCAGTAAACTCATACATTTATCATTTAGCTCATCCTGAATCATCTGTCATGTATTTCTCACTTGTTGTTGAAAGCAAAGGGTGGATTGAAGCCGTTTGTTTCATCATGTTCCATCTAATATGACAGTTTCTCCTTGTTCTGTAGGAAATGAATGGATTTTGTGTGACTGCCAACACGAACACGACGTGTGTGACTTCAGCCACTCATCATGGATGACCTTCCTCGCTGGGATTTCATCAGTTTCTGGTATGTTCCCGTTACTTCTTTTGGGTGATTCTCACGAAATTGCATTTTGACCTGTCTGTAAGGATTTGATAGACTAAGCTACTAAAACAATCAAACTTTTGTATTACATATAAAACTATGGTATGTACTAATTGTAGGACTATTGTTGTCATTGCATTTTATGGATTACTCTATATTTTATAACAACATTTCAACCTTAAAGTTCATTACCGTAACGTTTTATTTTTTATCTTAAACCCAAAAATCACAAAATTGTGAATAGAGACAGAAAAAGGCAGCAGGAATTTAATTTTCATTCACACAGAAGCATCGATCACAAAGCTGTACATCAGATATTCATTCTTGATGTAGAATAATTAAGCATCCTCTTAATAATCTCATAATTGAACAGTTCCTATGTTTGCTCTATAAAACTTGAGGTATACCCTCATACAAATGTGTTCACATTCACTTTTTTAATCTTTATTGCAGAGATAAAGTTTATTCGTGTTCACTGCTTCTCAAAACAGCAGTGCAAGCACTAGATGAGCATTCAGGTAATCAATAAAGCCATGAAATGGCCCTTTAAATTGCCCTTAAATGATCACACTGTCAGGTGATCAATAGGGGATCGATAGACAATGAATGCAGCCATCTTATCTGACGTCAGGATAAGTGCTAACACAGTGGAAATATACTCTCAGAAGCATTCAGACGCCCTTCACTTTAGCTTTTAGCTATTTTATGTGGTGTTTACAGTAATATCAGCTTCAGTTATGATGGAAATCAGTCTGTTGCAATCAAATGTGCTGTGATGTCACCAACTGGTTTATGAAGTGTTGAGTCTGTTCACTCGGCTGGAATCGGCTCAACTCATTGAGCCACAGTGCGCCCCGGTGGGAAGATTTAATCACAGTGGTGCTTGCAGGGTCCCTTGCAAATCAGGCAGAGGAAATCTGTTCACTCCTGTTCTTTATGGCTGTTTATGATCCAGCTCGGAGGGAAGCAGCTTTCTCTGTGCTGCTGAGAGGAGGCGTCACTTTAAGACAACCATCAGTTGTCAGAATAATCACGGGATCTTTTGTCATTAATCATTGACAACATAAATGTAATAATGTAATTTATTTATACAGCCCTTTACAACAATCCGTTTCAGTGTACCTAAAGTGCTTTACATCAGATAATAAATAAAGAAAAGAATAAGTACAAAAGAATAAAATGCAGCAAAATTGAATAAGATAATATAAAAGAGTCACCATACTACTGGATATTAAAAGCCATCTGAAATAAGTAGGTTTTTAGCCCTGATTTAATGAGGCCCAGGTTAGAAATAAGATGCATCTCGGGGGGGGGGCTTATTCCAGAGCCTGGGGGCACCCCAGGGCTTGTATTTTGACCTGAACACTTCCAGCTAAAGTTGATTTGTTGACCTCAGAGCTCTGCCAGGGTTACGGACATTTAAAAGCTCAGATAAATACGATGGGGTGAGGCCGTTAAGAGCTTTAAAAACAAACTTTAAAGGTTTAAAATCAGTTCTATAAAGGACAGGAAGCCAATGAAGGGAGTTAAGAACAGGAGTGATGTGCACACGTCTGTTAGTGTTGGTTAAAAGCAGCATTTTGCACCAGTTGAAGGCGACTGAGAGAAGTCTGTAAATGTGCCACAGAAGAAGAAAAAAATGGAATGAAATCCATTTATTACGACCTTTTTGTTTGCCACACAAACAGAAAATCTCTGCATCACCAAAGTTGGAAGATGTTCAGTTCAAATTTAGACACAACGGTCTAAAGTTTTGAGTAAGGAGAAACAAAATGGGAGGCTTGTAAAAGGGAAACGTAGCAAAGAAAGTGTCGACTTGGACAGAAACGTGTGTCAGTGTTTGGGGAAAATGGCCGAAGGAAACGGGGAGATGATGCAGGTAATTTGAAACAGAAAGATGACGCCTGGAATAAAGAAGGTCGATGTCAGGTAAAGGATGAGGGGAGACGTCAGTCATCACCTCAACAATAAATGCACAAGTAGACATGGAATTTCTGGATATTTTTCTCATTTCATCAACCAAAAGAAGGTGTTGTGATGCTAAGATAAGTGTCTATGACTTGGTTTCATCATGCAAAGCTGCTTTCTTTTCATAGAAAATAATAAAACTCTTGTGGATCCATCTTTCTTGTTCTTTTACTTGTTTTGGCTTGGCTGCTGCTGTCTAATGCTTTGTTCATGCTGAGCTGTGTTTTAAATGTTATTATAGAGCATATTTATACTCCCCCCCCCCCCCCCCAAAAAAAAACCTAGGATTTGCTCGGTGTTGCTGCATTTCAGGTCTTTAAAGTGGAAATTCTGCATTATTTCAGGTCTTTAAAGTAGAAATTCTGCATCACAACTCTGGTGTTAGAATGAATTTATTCATTTTTTTATACCCAAAAACACTCTTACTTGAGTGGAGTGAATCATACTTGGAGGACTCAACCATTTGTACGAAATCACAGTTTAATGTTTAATTTAAATGTTAAAGTGTTTTATCAGGTGCTTGGAGGAGTGCGTGAACAACACTCTCAAGCATACAACTGTTTTAGTGCGTTTTGTGCTTCAGAGCGTGTGTTTTGGGCTTCAGAGCGTGTGTTTTGGGCTTCAGAGCGTGTGTTTAGTGCTTCAGAGCGTGTGTTTTGGGCTTCAGGGCGTGTGTTTTGGGCTTCAGGGCGTGTGTTTAGTGCTTCAAAGCGTGTGTTTTGGGCTTCAGGGCGTGTGTTTAGGGCTTCAGAGCGTGTGTTTTGGGCTTCAGGGCGTGTGTTTAGGGCTTCAGAGCGTGTGTTTTGTGCTTCAGAGCGTGTGTTTTGGGCTTCAGGGCGTGTGTTTTGGGCTTCAGGGCGTGTGTTTTGGGCTTCAGGGCGTGTGTTTTGGGCTTCAGAGCGTGTGTTTTGGGCTTCAGAGCGTGTGTTTTGGGCTTCAGAGCGTGTGTTTTGGGCTTCAGAGCGTGTGTTTTGTGCTTCAGAGCGTGTGTTTTGGGCTTCAGAGCGTGTGTTTTGGGCTTCAGAGCGTGTGTTTTGGGCTTCAGAGCGTGTGTTTTGGGCTTCAGAGCGTGTGTTTTGGGCTTCAGAGCGTGTGTTTTGGGCTTCAGAGCGTGTGTTTTGGGCTTCAGAGCGTGTGTTTTGGGCTTCAGAGCGTGTGTTTTGGGCTTCAGAGCGTGTGTTTTGGGCTTTAGGGCGTGTGTTTTGGGCTTCAGGGTGTGTGTTTTGGGCTTCAGGGTGTGTGTTTTGGGCTTCAGGGTGTGTGTTTTGGGCTTCAGGGTGTGTGTTTTGTGCTTCAGGGTGTGTGTTTTGTGCTTCAGGGCGTGTGTTTTGTGCTTCAGGGCGTGTGTTTTGTGCTTCAGGGCGTGTGTTTTGTGCTTCAGAGCGTGTGTTTTGTGCTTCAGAGCGTGTGTTTTGTGCTTCAGAGCGTGTGTTTTGTGCTTCAGGGCGTGTGTTTTGGGCTTCAGAGCGTGTGTTTTGGGCTTTAGGGCGTGTGTTTAGGGCTTCAGAGCGTGTGTTTTGGGCTTCAGGGCGTGTGTTTTGGGCTTCAGGGCGTGTGTTTTGGGCTTCAGGGCGTGTGTTTTGGGCTTCAGGGCGTGTGTTTTGGGCTTCAGGGCGTGTGTTTTGGGCTTTAGGGCGTGTGTTTTGGGCTTCAGGGCGTGTGTTTTGGGCTTCAGAGCGTGTGTTTTGTGCTTCAGAGCGTGCGTTTTGGGCTTTAGAGCGTGCGTTTTGGGCTTTAGAGCGTGCGTTTTGGGCTTTAGAGCGTGCGTTTTGGGCTTCAGAGCGTGCGTTTTGGGCTTTAGAGCGTGTGTTTTGGGCTTTAGCCATTAAAATGAGGTGGAAAACAAATTGCCAGGCGGTCTAATCTTACTCAAAGGCATTTTCATCTTGTCCAAGCACAAGATTTATTTTCAGTGTGTTGGCTCAGGTGAGTCGCTGTTTGATAATGATTACGGTCCGATGGTGGTACAGGGGCACAGAATAAAGTGTTTTTATGAAGCGTGTGTATGTGGTTAATAGAAAAAAAAAACAACTCTCTGCAATACATCATCAGGGCCAATAAATCACTAAGAAGTGTTCCTTAATAGGAGAGAAGATGCAGAGGTGTAACAGCCTATCTTGATCTAATATTTAGTTTTATATACCTGCTGCAGAAAGACCACTCCTTCCTTTTCAAAGTGATTCATCAGGAGTGCCTGATGGCCTTTTATCTACATGAATTTCTGTGTAAAAGTCTTTTTCAGGCCTCGAACACGATAAAAAATAAAAAATAAACTGACATTTTTACAGCTTATGAAATGTCTAATTTTATCTGGACACCCTGATAATGCCTGCTGCTTTATTCTCTGTTCTGCTGCTGGAATCTGCCATAAAGTTGTCTTATTCCTCAGCAGAATCATGATATCTGTTTTGGATTCCTCTCCAGGCGTGTCTTGTCCTACGTTTTTACCTACGTTGCTCCTCCTCATATATCTTGCTTGTTATTGTTTGATCCGACCCTTTATTTTAGTCATTTTGTCCACTAAAACAAACTGACTCCCATTCATTCAAACAGTTAATAGACTGTCTAGAGGACGCCAAAGCCTGGATGGCCTTAAATTTCTTAAATTTGAATGAAAACAAGACCCAGTGCTGCTTGTGATACTCATGGCGACTTCGGCCCTCTTGAGCCATTTGTTAAAGACACTGTAAAAAACCTCGGTGTAATTTTAGATGGATAAACAGATGAGCTCATTTGTTAGATCTGGCTTTTTTTTATCCAAGATCAAGCCTTTTTTATCCCCTAAAAACTCTGAGATGGCTATTCATGCCTTTGAATCGTCCCGCCTGGATTATTGTTGATTATTGGACTGGATAGTGTAGTGGTATGATTTCCACCTTCCTTATGGGAGATCTGGGTTCAAATCCCCTGCATGAAAGGTATTACCTCCAGTAGGGGTCCTTAGGCAAGACCCCCTTTACCCTATCTGCCTATCTGTAAGTCGCTTTGGATAAAAGCGTCTGCTAAATGCATAAACATATTGTAACGCCCTTTATGCAGGTATTAGCTGTTCCTCTCTGTCTCGCCTTCAACTTGTACAGAATGTGCAATGTACAGCCCGCCTTCCTACCAAAACTCGAACATATTACCCCTGTGCTTGCAGCCCTTCCCTGTCTGCTTGGTCTCTACACGATCTGATCTGGCCCCTCTGTATATGTCAGAGCTCATAAAGTTGCAGACATCATCGAGCTACTTCTTCCTGCTCTCTACTCTCTCCTGATTCTGCCCTCTCCCATATCTCCTGCTTCTCTTGTCTTGTCCTGTCTCAACTTCAGTGCCTCTCTCTGCATTGCTTTCAAACTAAATCACGGAATTGATCGGCTGGTCTCTAAATTGACAAAATCATTGCTACAAGAAGCTCGGGTCCAGGGGAACCAGCCTGTCCTGATGGGACGTTTGCCGCTGGGTAAACGAGGGACTCCTGGGAGAAGTGGAGAGTCGTGTGCCTGTCGATTCTTTCCACTGAAGACGTGGAGGATCTATACCTATTCGGAACCATGACAACGGGCTTTCTGCTGATTGGATTAGGCTGGTTGCCCTGGTGTATCGCAAAATTCGGAAGTCGGAGACAGCGGTCAAAGGCCCCAAGCTGCCCGGCTATTGGCTCTCAGACTGTGGTCATTAACCGCAATATGGAAACATCTTGGAGAAGCTGGTGGCTTTGCAAAGGCGAATGGATCGTTTTTGTGACCAGAATGGACAAACAGAGTGGGTCGTGTCCATTGAATACGACGACTCGCCCTAACCAACTATCATAAAGGGCTGGATAGCGTGGTGGTGTGATTGCCACCTTCCATGTGGGAGACCTGGGTTCAAATCCCCTGCTTGAAAGGTATTCCCTCCAGTAGGGGTCCTTAGGCAAGACCCCCTTACCCTATCTGCCTATCTCTAAGTTGCTTTGTATAAAAGCGTCTGCTAAATACATAAACATAATCTAATCTGCATTCCTGCAACGGCCAAAGCTGCGGCTGAAAAACTCTCCTGAAATCACTGCTGTGAGATGCTCTGAACTACTTCTCCCCTCCCTTCTTGGACACCTGGTGGTGTTTGAATCCGACTGGGACCCAATCAAGGACTTCTCCATGGCAACCTGCTGTGACATCACGATGGCATCTTATGAACTGTAACATCGGTTGAGAGCCAGACACATCAGCTCTCTGGGCTTTACCCCCATCCCACGCCTTCGGATGTCTTGCGTTTTTTAAGTGTGAAACGAGCAAATGTTTGTATATTTTTTTAATTTTTTATGTTGGATGGTGACCTATGTTGCTGTTCTTGATGTGCTGAGGTTTTTTTCCCGGCCCCACATTGTACTCCCCATGGAGTATAGTCTGTGGCTGTGTTTCCCCCCCCCCCCCCCCCTCTCCTCTCCTCTCCTCTCCTCTTGTAATGCTTGATTGATAATAAATGCTTCTGATAGGGCTTGTAGGTCAGCTGACCAGCTATGCCTGGTTGTGCCTCGCTCCAGGTTAAAGAGTAGAGGTGACCGGGCTTTTGCTGTGATTGCACCAAAGCTCTGGAACGAGCTGCCTTCATATACTCTTGGCTCCCTCCCTCGGTGTCTTTAAATCCCACCTAAAACCCATTTCTATTCCCTGGCGTTTAACTCAGCTTGATGGTCTTATTTGCTTATTTATATGTCATTATGTGTATTTTGTTCCCCTCACTTTCTGTTGTCTGTTCTGCTGTTTCTCAAGTCCTATTACCTCACCTGTCCAGCACTTTGTCAGCTGTTGGTGTTGTTTTTAAAGTACTTTATGAATAAACGGGACTTGACTGGACTTCTGTGCCTTGTTTCCTAATAAACTGGTGTGTGTGTGGATGGTAGCGACCCAAAGAACGAGGTCCCAGATGCAAGTGATGGAAGTGGCTCAGTGCTGCTCCACATGGAAAGGGGTCAGCTGAGGTTTTTGGAGCATCAGTTAGGATGCCTCCCATTGGAGGATGGATGGTCTCCTTCATTGTTTGTTCTTCTGATGTCATTTATGCTCTTTGGTTACCTTCGTTGGATTAGGTTTGATGTTTCAGTTCATTTTTTGGCCCCTTATAACTTCAGCACCTTTGGTTTATTCCTGCAGAAGATGTTTGTGTCGGCCTCCTTCATCTCGTTTTGAACTGACATAAGACAAGTCAACATATTTCTAGTGAAAACGGAGCAAATATCAGTTTAAAATTGTACATATTTTCATCATAGAAAACAGAATTACTGAAACGAGCCATGGAGTTCTGCTGAAACATTTCATAAACTAGAAGCTGATGAAAGATTTTAAACAGTTTAAAGATATTTTCAGGCCATATTTGTGTCTTTATGTTCATTTGAATCCAGGTTTGATTTGCTTATAAAGGCTGTTGTTGTGCTGCTGCTGCATGAATGTGTGGGTTTGCTGGGCCCTGCATATACAGATGAAAAGCCTCTCCAGTTATCCCATTTCTGAATACAGCAGAATACAGAATGATTGAGAGTGGAGGAGGACATTTAAAAGCTGAGAGAAACCAGTGGGAGAAAAGGAGAAGAAGAAGTTGTCAGAGTTGCATATCAGACTGAGGTAGAAGCCATCTCTACTAAATTAAATCTGAAGTAAAGTACAGAAAATGATTTAATCGAGTGGGAGAAAACATGTTTGGTCATACTTTAGAGTCTGCATGCAAGCACTCCAAACCACAGTGGAAAACTGACTTCATATAGTCTTATTACAAACAACCTGGAGCCTGTAAACACAACATTAACATGGATGCTGGAAGTAAACCAGTCTTTTTGAGTTTTGGTTTCCTGACATTTTGCCAGATTAGAGGTTTTGGCAGTGATGGGAGTCTAAATAAATTCAGACTCCTGTCTCTTTGGTGGTTAACTCATTGAGTTGATGTGTTGTGGAATAACCAGGTCAGGAAGACCTGGTCAGACGTCAGTTTCTGCACCGCTCGCTGTGTTCATGCATTTCTGATATTAAAGGATATGAAGCAAACTGCTGAGTGAGCAGGAAGGGAAATTAGCCGTCTGTGAGATTTGTAAAACAATTATTTTAAGGCAAAGATGAATTATTTGAGTTGTGTCTCAGCTGAATGAGCTTTTGCTTCCTTTGCTCCAGGATACATACTCTGCTTTGCTTTGAGTTTGAGCTTTTTGTTTCAGACTGCTTAATCTGTCAAAACAAACTCTTCTCCGGAACATTAAAGGATGACACTTCCAGATAGAGTTTGTGTTATGATCACTCAGGAATTTTATATACAGTCGGTTCAACTCTCTCTTGTTGATCTGCAATTTAGCGTCTTCACAAACCGTTGTGGCAGGTTGACGACTGCTTTGGATTTGAATGCAGCCTCTGTTTGGTTTGCTGCTTATGGACGTTAAAAGTAATTCAAGTTTCCAACTCGGCATGACTTCATTGTTTTTATGGCAGATATTTCAGCCATAGTATCATTTCTGCACGGTGCTTTCAGGGTATGTCCGTCTCTGTCTTTGGAGACAAATCAGCAGCATGTTGATCACAGATTGATAGAAGTCTTAATCTCCTTTTTTGCATACAGTTCAAGGCATTGTGGCGCCCAAACTTGAGTTATCTGGCTGATGCTGATGTGAGAATAACTTAAAAACTTTAAGATTGTAAAGGTCATACCGGCTGGAAAAGGAAAGGCATGGGCAGATTCAGTGAAACCTTCTCATAAAAGTGCAGTTGACATTAAAATAGCACAGCTTACGAAGGAAATACAGGCGCTGGTGGGCTGCTTGGATCAATATGGTGCAAGTTTATCATCAGTGTCAGTGCCCAAATATTTGTATTGACGTTCGTACTCCACTGTTGGGTCATTAAACACCACTGGATGAAAGATTGTTTCTAAAATCTACTGCCAAGAGGAGAGAGCCAGTGGAAGAGAAGACTAAATGCCGGTAATTCTGACATGTTGTGAGCAAAGTGTTTAAAAAAAATCCATCAGTCTGCAAATCAATCCAAGTAGAGAAGTAAAAATGACTGGATTAGATAAAATGGTGGTCAATAAAGTGTATCCTCTACCTGACCTGTAAGCAAAGTGGGGAGGGTCTAACTGACCTGAACAGTGTTTAAAAGCTCACCTTTTCAGACTTTAGAAAACTACAGGCCTGAAATCATTCTGTGAATCTTTTACAGGCTCGGGTACAATGATGGATTATTTTTAGAAACTGTAGAGAACACCTCAATCACCTGATCTAAGAACACTACTTTTGAGAACTTTTATTGTATCGGTGGCAAAAATAGAATGAAGAGACAAGAGGAGTCTAAAATAATCTTCTGTAGAGAGCCAAGTTCAAGGAGGCTGCATTTATTCAGCCAAGTGTTGAAATAGGGACTGGATCGTGTAGTGGTATTATTCCCAAAGGTATTACCTCCAGTAGGGGTCCTTAGGCCAGACCCCCTTACCCTACCTGTCTATCTATAAGTCGCTTTGGATAAAAGCGTCTGCTAATGCATAAACATATAAATACAGACCGAACCTGAAGTGAGACCGGAGCAATCTGATTATTCGTCTCATGGCTTCACCTTTTGTTTTCCCTGTTTATTCAGTTATTTTTCCTTTGGCCAGTTCACTATAATGACCTCCATCCATTATCTACTGCCTCTCCGGGGGTCCCAGGGGCAGCAGCTTTAACAGAGAAACCCAGACCTCCCTGTCCCCGGCCACTTCCTCCAGCTCTTCCAGGGGGACCCTGAGGCGTTCCCAGGCCATAGTCTCTCCAACGTGTCCTGGGTCTTCCCCGGGTCTCCTCCCAGTGGGACGGGCCCTGAACACCTCCCCAGGGAGGCGTCCAGGAGGCATCCTAACCAGATGCCACCTCATCTGACTCCTCTCAATGCGGAGGAGCAGCGGTTCTACTCCGAGCCCCTCCTGGATGACTGAGCTTCTCACCCTATCTCTAAGGTGGAGCCCAGACACCCTGTGGAGGAAACTCATTTCGGCCGCTTGTATTCAGGATCTTGTTCTTTCGGTCTCTACCCACAGCTCGTGACCACAGGTGAGGATAGGAACCGGTAAATCGGGAGTACTGGTTGTCCTGGAGAGGCTCTGGATTACAGATAAGTTCCCTATAAAGGTAAAAAGAATTTAAGCAAGCTGCTGAAGTCCTGATACTGGCAGCCATGCAGCTACTGGGAAGGACTCAGCGCTCCCAGCTCAATTCATCATGATGTGCTTATGTGCTGAAAGTGGAAGGAAATGACTTCTGGTTGTATTTAAGTCGGTGAAATGGAACGGTCTGTGAGTTCAAATGATCCTGAATGAAATGCTGATTGCATTCTGATCCATTTATACTTTAAACCAGCCTTGTCTTTGGTGTTTTTACCTTTTGGCAGTCTTCTTGTTCCACAAACTGAAAAGCATCCCTCTTGTTTTCATTACACTGCACTTGAAGATATGACATTAGCTTCAGATTTATTTAGCGTGTAGTCTTCTAACTCCATTGTGGAGCTAAGGGAGTTGATTTTCTCTCTTTTCTTTTCTCACAGCAGCTTTCTTGACAGGGTAATAATGGGGCATCCCAGCGGGTGTCTCGGTAAATGGATTCTTGTTGATGTTGTAGGTAATAGCAGAGCACAGCTGTCATCGTTTTTATCTTGACACTTAGCTACCTTGTCATCCTGGTTGACGAGAGAAGACAATTCTACCCCCCTTCCTGTTGAGAAATGTGTGTGTGTGCAGATATATGTTGATATCTGCCCTGTGGTGTGTTCTAATGCATATATTCATTGTGTTATTGCAAGGAAATGGGTATTGTTGAGTGGCTGAAACTTTTTGTGGCATCTACTTATTCCGACTCTGCAGCTTTTAAAGCTCACACGCTGCATTTAAGGTGCTTTAGATAGCTGGTTCACTGTTTCCGAACCTTTCCTTATAAAATGTAAGGCTCCTGTCAGTCAGATGAATGTCCAACAGGCTAAATAAGACATTTGGTTTACCGGGTAGATCATTGAAAGTGGTACTGCTTGGCTAAATGTCCTAATCGGCACCTAATCCACCAACAAAAGAAGACAAACCCTACATTTTTTTGCTGGTAATAACAGCATAAATAACATTTATTGTAGATTAATTATTTATTTGGGTTAATAGCATCTCTAACAAAGTAATGGAAGGGAAAGCTTTTGCTGTCAGATGTGACTATTCGTCACTGATGGAGATGAGGAATAACTGAGAAACCAGAAAGCCCAAAGCAGAGCGGCAACAATCAAATGGATCATTTCACTCTGCTTATGTTGGAACTGTGAAGACACTTTTCTTTCTCTCTGGGCGATGCTTTTACCGTTGGTTAACTGTAGAAAATGTCCAGAATACAAACTAAAATGCCATAGTTTTGATAAGAAGAGCAGATTTGTCTGTTTCTTGGAAATGATTTGCTCTGTAAATTATATATGTAACAGAGTCAATTATACAGCAGTAATATGTAGATTTATAATTACACACAATCTCTGTAATAGTTATTGTTATATTTGACCTCCTGAGTCAATATGTGGAACGTTTGAGGCTCAGTTTTTGTACCTCAACGTTCACTTTCGAGGGTCCCTCTTTTATATATGTGTCTCACGCTTTTGCCTCTCGCCTTTTTGCTGTTGTACTCCTTGGGAGAGGAAAGCGACACTGTGGCCACAGAAATATCAGAGTTTTAGCCTCTGTTAGCTTGCTAGTGTGCTAACATATTTCTGTGTCATTTAATTTGTATTTGATCACGATTAACCGGAGGATTTTGTTGTTTTTAACACCTTTCGTCAGAATAAAAGGAGGAAGATATCCTGGTCTGGGCCATAAAAACACAACGCTAGAACCTAACCGGTTCCATATAATAGCATAGATATTTTTGTGTCCGTAGAAGATGATTTAATGGCTGTTTGGACTTTCACATTCAGCTCTTTCTGAAGCTGTATAAAGTGCAGTTTCTGTGTAAATGTGGAGAGTTTTTCAGCTCTGGCTTTACGTTCTGAGGGGCTAAGACCACTGAAATATTTAGATATATTGGCAATGCAAAGCACCAGTGCCATGAGACAGATGTGTTCATTAAGAAACATTCAAGCACTTTATTGGCTCTATGAGCAGCTTGTTCCTTTTCTTTAATTTAACACTGAATCCTCACTTGCTTACACTCTTTTTGAATGTTTTTTTTAAGTGTACTGCTTAGAATATCTATCCCATATTGTGTGCTAGATTTATCGGTGACACAATCAATGACAGTGAGCAGGCAGATGTTGCAGGAATAACTTACACAGCAGCTCTGAGTACCAAGAAAATATTTATCATGTGATAAAGATGAAGGTGAAAAGGAACCGGACTCATTAAGCAGCTGCTGCACAGCTTCATGACATCCTACCCATTAGAGCTGCTTTAAAATAGGATCCAGTAGATGCTGCTCCAAGCAGAGCCATGGGAGGAGGTAGTTGCATCCAAATTCGGCACCTGTTGCTAGGCAACCGAAAACGATGCCCAGGAAATAGCCGTTTTTTTCCAGCTGCTGACTTGGACGCAGGATGTTATCTGTCATAGGAAAGCCGCGGCATGATAATTAGCTATGATGACGAGGAGGAGGAGGAGGAGATGAGCTGAGGTAGGTGGCTCATCGTACCCTGAGGGGAAGACTGCTGTCACAGCACAGAGTTACGCCCACATTTGACTTGTTTTAACTCCAAA
This sequence comes from Leuresthes tenuis, assembly GCF_036924035.1. Lineage (NCBI taxonomy): Eukaryota > Metazoa > Chordata > Actinopteri > Atheriniformes > Atherinopsidae > Leuresthes > Leuresthes tenuis. Next base: position 2,197,306 of record NW_027325365.1, read on the forward strand.
CAGAGTGCCGCTCGCATTAGTTCAGCACAGATCGCTCTCGTAAATGAGTTCGTAGCGCAGCGTTCTCTGCATCCTGTGTGAAAGAAGCCAGAGTTTAGTCCACTGTGGAAATGTCTTTGAATTGAAAGCAAACGACGCTCTGAGAATAAAGATTTTATTGATAAGTGACCTGATCGATGCAGCTCATCTGTCAGGCTCTTTAAGCTTTAAATATCAGATAAAAATAAAGCTTTCATAGTAATTTATTTACTGAGAAGAATGGTACTAGATCACATGACATTATTTTCATAACAAAGACCAAAGCTGTGGGTGTGATCAAACATAATCAGTCAAAGTTCTTTGGAATGATTCACAAATGAAGCTGAAGCTGAACTCAGGCAGAAATCAGGGCACAGTGTTGTAAATATATCATCATATAAATGATCGTGCCATGGTAACTGTAATGGTGTCGTGGCATTTAAAGGTTTACACACTGATGCGGCTCATACAGACGATTAATAGACTGGAAAGGATGAGCAACACTGAAAAGCACAAATATCTAATATCTAAGTAATATCTATTGTTTATGGAAACCGTCGGGTTGATTGGGGAAAAAGCAAAATGCAGTTTAAGTTAAGAACAGGACAGCTTTGAATATGTTTCTGTATTTAGCTTTTATCCAAAGCGACTTACAAATGAAGATATAAAAAGCTAACAATAAACTACATAGAAAAGGAACCCACTAGTATAGAATAATATATATAGAATAATCTGAGGTGATGCTTGTATCGGAGCTTTAGTTTTGCTCTGCTAGCTTTCAGCCAGTTAACATTTGACCAATTCAATTTCAATTAAACTTTATTTATATAGCGCCAGATTACAACAATTGTCATCTCAAGGCACTTAAGTAATAAAGTCCAGTTCAAACCAATTGGAATTCAATTCATTGTAATAATAATCCAATTCATTCATATGGAGCCAATTCAAAAATAATATCCGAGCTAAGGAAACCAACAGATTGGACCGAAACTTGTCTTCAGTCCAATCTCCCGTCCTGAGCCTGAGGGACTGTGGAAAGGAACGACTCCCTTTAACAGGAAGAAACCTCTGGCAGAACCAGAACCAGGAAGAAACCTCTGGCAGAACCAGAACCAGGAAGAAACCTCTGGCAGAACCAGAACCAGGAAGAATCCTCTGGCAGAACCAGAACCAGGAAGAAACCTCTGGCAGAACCAGAACCAGGAAGAAACTTCTGGCAGAACCAGGAAGAAACCTCTGGCAGAACCAGAACCAGGAAGAAACCTCTGGCAGAACCAGAACCAGGAAGGAACCTCTGGAAGAACCAGAACCAGGAAGGAACCTCTGGCAGAACCAGAACCAGGAAGAAACCTCTGGCAGAACCAGAACCAGGAAGAAACTTCTGGCAGAACCAGGAAGAAACCTCTGGCAGAACAAGAACCAGGAAGAAACCTCTGGCAGAACCAGAACCAGGAAGGAACCTCTGGAAGAACCAGAACCAGGAAGGAACCTCTGGCAGAACCAGAACCAGGAAGAAACCTCTGGCAGAACCAGAACCAGGAAGGAACCTCTGGAAGAACCAGAACCAGGAAGAAACCTCTGGCAGAACCAGAACCAGGAAGAAACCTCTGGCAGGACCAGGAAGAAACCTCTGGCAGAACCAGAACCAGGAAGAAACCTCTGGCAGAACCAGAACCAGGAAGAAACCTCTGGCAGAACCAGGAAGAAACCTCTGGCAGAACCAGAACCAGGAAGGAACCTCTGGAAGAACCAGAACCAGGAAGGAACCTCTGGCAGAACCAGAACCAGGAAGAAACCTCTGGCAGAACCAGAACCAGGAAGGAACCTCTGGAAGAACCAGAACCAGGAAGAAACCTCTGGCAGAACCAGAACCAGGAAGAAACCTCTGGCAGGACCAGGAAGAAACCTCTGGCAGAACCAGAACCAGGAAGAAACCTCTGGCAGAACCAGAACCAGGAAGAAACCTCTGGCAGAACCAGGAAGAAACCTCTGGCAGAACCAGAACCAGGAAGAAACCTCTGGCAGAACCAGAACCAGGAAGAAACCTCTGGCAGAACCAGAACCAGGAAGAAACCTCTGGCAGAACCAGAACCAGGAAGAAACCTCTGGCAGAACCAGAACCAGGAAGAAACCTCTGGCAGAACCAGAACCAGGAAGAAACCTCTGGCAGAACCAGAACCAGGAAGAAACCTCTGGCAGAACCAGACTCAGGAAGAAACCTCTGGCAGAACCAGACTCAGGAAGAAACCTCTGGCAGAACCAGACTCAGGAAGAAACCTCTGGCAGAACCAGACTCAGGAAGAAACCTCTGGCAGAACCAGACTCAGGAAGAAACCTCTGGCAGAACCAGACTCAGGAAGAAACCTCTGGCAGAACCAGACTCAGGAAGAAACCTCTGGCAGAACCAGACTCAGGAAGAAACCTCTGGCAGAACCAGACTCAGGAAGAAACCTCTGGCAGAACCAGACTCAGGAAGAAACCTCTGGCAGAACCAGACTCAGGAAGAAACCTCTGGCAGAACCAGACTCAGGAAGAAACCTCTGGCAGAACCAGACTCAGGAAGAAACCTCTGGCAGAACCAGACTCAGGAAGAAACCTCTGGCAGAACCAGACTCAGGAAGAAACCTCTGGCAGAACCAGACTCAGGAAGAAACCTCTGGCAGAACCAGACTCAGGAAGAAACCTCTGGCAGAACCAGACTCAGGAAGAAACCTCTGGCAGAACCAGACTCAGGAAGAAACCTCTGGCAGAACCAGACTCAGGAAGAAACCTCTGGCAGAACCAGACTCAGGAAGAAACCTCTGGCAGAACCAGACTCAGGAAGAAACCTCTGGCAGAACCAGACTCAGGAAGAAACCTCTGGCAGAACCAGACTCAGGAAGAAACCTCTGGCAGAACCAGACTCAGGAAGAAACCTCTGGCAGAACCAGACTCAGGAAGAAACCTCTGGCAGAACCAGACTCAGGAAGAAACCTCTGGCAGAACCAGACTCAGGAAGAAACCTCTGGCAGAACCAGACTCAGGAAGAAACCTCTGGCAGAACCAGACTCAGGAAGAAACCTCTGGCAGAACCAGACTCAGGAAGAAACCTCTGGCAGAACCAGACTCAGGAAGAAACCTCTGGCAGAACCAGAACCAGGAAGAAACCTCTGGCAGAACCAGAACCAGGAAGAAACCTCTGGCAGAACCAGACTCAGGAAGAAACCTCTGGCAGAACCAGACTCAGGAAGAAACCTCTGGCAGAACCAGGAAGAAACCTCTGGCAGAACCAGGAAGAAACCTCTGGCAGAACCAGAACCAGGAAGGGTGTCCATCCGCCTCGACCAGCTGGGGTTTGAGAAGACAGAAAAGAGGGAAAAGAGGGGGAAAAACACCATAACACCATTCAAAGGATACCTGCTGGAACAGGGAAACACAAGTTAATAACCACAATAATGTCACATGGACAGAAAATCATTTGAGAAATTAAACAGGGGGAAAAAGAGAGGAAAGTGAGGAAAGGTGTGACAGATGAGGTCCCCCAGCAGTCTAACCTAGACCAGTGTGTAGAGTCACCTTTTGAAACCTACAGGTTTTTGGAGGGTTAATTAAAGAGTATAGATATATCCTTTAATCCTTTCAGAGTTTCAGAACCTGCTTCTGTTGCAAGATGCCAAAGATAGAGGCACAAAAATCTCTGTGGATACCAGAGGGAGGTGAGTATCACTTTAAAGAGCATATTTTCTGAAGTGGAACATCCTTACTGCCTCTTCATGGCATCCCACAGGCTTCACCAGAGAACAGTGGCCATCTGACCTGTTATTTGGCAGATATGTGCTCAAAGCTTCCACAAGTCACCTGATAGGGTTTGCGTTTGGTCCCCAGCTAACCCACTGATCCTGCCATTTGTAGTCTGTGGATGAAACAGAATGATGGGGTTGCATTAGAGAGCTCAGAGGGGTCGTCACACATGAAAGAGTTTGTTTGTTTATATGTGCTTTACATATGTGGGTGAGTTTGAGTGTATGCTAATAACCCCCTGCCTCCTCCACACCATCTGCTTGATACAACACGGTGTCGCTTTCAGCTCCCTGTCGGCTGCTTTAGCAGAGTCCAGTCGTGGCTCGGCATTAATGGACACCTTTTTGATCTGCTCAGTTAAGGAGGAGAGCTGGGGGATTGGATTCAGATAAAGTGAATAACTTTTTTTTGTGTTTTCACACAAAGACATCAGGGAAGTGCTGGACTGTGTGGATGGAAGATGTTTTAATCTAGTAAAAAATGTGTTAAATCAAACCCAGTTGCCTGTGAAATATGTTGCTATGATGCTCTTTCAGGAACAAACAAATAGGTACAAGCTGTACATTTCTTTTCTAAGATGTTTACCTCCCAGTCGGCTTTATTGAGCAACAAACATTGTTTATTAAAGGTCTTGTGGGGAGATGGAAGTTATCTCATGTCCTTTTAGCTTGAATTTAACTGCCTGACACGGGGGTAAGTCATGTCACTGGTGTTTTCTGACTGGATAAATGCACTAAAGCCACTTGGTCTGGCTGTGAAAATGAAATAGCATGTGTCCATTTAGCTCCTTCTGCTGAGGAATGTGCAATCTTTTAATCCAGAACTGTCAAATAATGACTGAGTAAATAGTGAGATGTGTCTGTATGCAGTGTTTTGACTCATTCTTCATCATAACCCTCCTTATTTGACTCTGTCAAGGCTGATCTGGCCACAGCTATTCCAGAGTTAGCCTCTGAGCTGGAAGATCTCTGCTGCTTCTATAGTTCTGTTGATCATCTTCCCTCTTCCTCTCTATTTTGATGCCTCTGTGACTGAGGGCACTTGGTTCTCCATCCTGCTGTTCTTGGACAGTTTCCCCTCAAAGGCCCCATCCAAGCAATCCTTCCAAGGGTCTGTCAGCCGCAGAAGAAGTGCTTGTTTTATGGACTTGGGCATGAGGCTCATGTCTGGCTGCTGGGTGCTGGTTATTCCCAGTTCTTAAACTGGTGATAAAGATCCACCCTCAGCTGCCAAACCCTGTGGATGTCCTTTTTACAGCATCTATTTTCTGTCCAGCCTGGAAACTGAAGCTGGCTTTCCCACTCTGTGCGAGGACTTCAGTGGTGGTCTTCAGGGACTGATTTATGCTTCCATCCGAAACGCCGCTCTCCCAGTGCTTTTAGGCCACAGCTGAGGATTTGTTCCAGTTCTACCCGCTGGGAATAAAGAGAACAGCCTTGTGTGGATTTGATGAGCTTGGAAGCACACCCTGCTCTGTCTGGACGAGAACTTTATTTTTCTCTCTTCCACATTCCTTCCATCTGCTCCAAGGTCTCTTTTGCAACTTGTCTTTTATTCCCTGTGATGGACTTTCTTAAGAAGGTTGGAGAAGATCCTGTTCCTGCTGGGCCTCATGTGCCCACTGACCCTATATTTTTCTGATGCAGCCTCTCCTCTGTGGCCTGAACAAATAAAACA